>NC_135659.1:48847764-49574520 GCF_964188315.1 Podarcis muralis
AAAACCCAAGTGTATGGCAAGACCCTGAGGTAAATAATTCCTTTTATATAAGGGAAAAGAATAACCACAAAACCTACCAACGTACGGGGGCAAAGAGACATCTTGTTTTTCCCTGCAAGAGCACAGTGGCCATTTTGGGCATGATCTTGCGCCATTTCACGCTGAGATCTTGCACCAAATAAGCATTTTGTGGGGCTGTGATCTTGTGTGGTGTCCCAAAATGCATTTTTGGGGAGCTGTGAGAACACAGCCCCCCCGAAGCACATCTTTTGGGCTCCATGGTCTTGTGAGGGTCACGTGACATGCATGGGAGCACGTCCTGGTTTGGGGTCTCAACCTGTTGGAGGGTATGTAACTATATAGTTAAATTCAAGCATTTAACTACAGTATGTTCTGAAGTTCTACAAGGCTCTAGGATGCACATGGGCCTCTGTGTGATGCAGCAAATGCCCATTCACATAAATCTTCTTGTATAGTTTAATTGTGGATGGTTTGATTTTAATGTTTATATAACTGGCTTTTAGTCTCTGTAAACCATATGGAAGCCTATATTGCCATTAAATAGTGGGCATGTATTTGGTATCTACGTGCATTTCCCACAAGCTTGCTCTCAATTCTTTTTAAAGGTAAAGGTAAAGGGACGCCTGACCATTAGGTCCAGTCGTGGATGACTCTTGGGTTGCGGCGCTCATTTCGCTTTATTGGCCGAGGGAGCCGGCGTACAGCTTCCGGGTCATGTGGCCAGCATGACTAAGCCGCTTCTGGCGAACCAGAGCAGCACACAGAAATGCCGTTTACCTTCCCGCCAAAGCGGTACAGTTAATCACTAAAACAATAGGTATGCTGCTGTGATTAATGAAAGAGATTTATGTGGCAAAACATTTTGGCTTCCACCTTAGCAGCTGACAAAGGCGGAAGCTGAAGCATTTTGCCACATAAGTAAACCTGTTTTGTTAACCACAGTAACATATCTAGCTGTGGATATAGATCATCATAAAGATGGGGAAGTTCTGCGTGTTTACTAGCTTTTCAGATCAATAGATCTTGCTCTTATTTTAGGAAGCTCCAACAGCTGCCTACAATGGTGCAATGGAAACCTAGAGGATGCAAATATATACACTTCCCCATCACACTTGGAACAATGGTGTTTCTTTTTTATTGTTCCCTGAACAATATGCGTTATTTAGCTCTCCTATATATCCATCTCCTCTCGTGTCAAAAGTAATGCTGCAATTTAGCAAGCAACAACCATTAATAAGGTACCCAAAACCTTGTATACTTTAGGTATTTGATCCTACAAGATTCTCTGCGGACAACCCATCTCAAAGACATCCTCATTCATTCATCCCTTTTGCAGCTGGATCAAGGTGAGTCTGAAACACACCCTTTTTAATAGCATTGACTTTTTTGAGAAGGAGAAGAAAAGTTTGTGTTTTGTCCCCAGGCAAGGTCTACCAAGCATGACTTTAAGAATTATAGGAAGAACATGTGTGCAACAAATATAGAGAACCTTTTGTCTTTCAGAAAGCTTTACAATTCATACAGCTCTTTTCTCAGGTTAAGTGTGGGATTCGCAAATTAGGCAGAAAGTAGGTGTCACCCATACTCAGTGTGCAAAAATCACGGACTACTACTTTGACCTCATTTAGTATAGACAGAGATGCATTTGAATTTGATCACTTGATGATATTCATAGCCCTTTTCCACTCTGATTAGGAACTGTATCGGGCAACAATTTGCTATGAATGAGATGAAAGTAGCTCTTGCTCTAACGCTGCTTCGCTTTGAAATCCTGCCAGACCCATCAAAGCTGCCCATTCCTATCCCTCAGATGGTCCTGAAGTCTGAGAATGGGATACACCTCTTCTTGAAGAAACTTGACTGATATATCAGAGAATTCTATAAGGAGGTGCTCCCCCCCTTAAAAATGATCTTTATTGGTTTTAGAGATTTTCCAAATTTCGCCTACATAATACATACCTTATTTCTTTTAACCTTAATACTTTAACTCTAAACAAAATTGTACTTCCTTCCCTCCTTCTTCTAGTTTCTCTATATTTTCTTTATATTTACACATTTGTCATGTTTACATTCTATGTATACTTAATACTATGGAATAATACTATTCAAAATTTCATTAATGAAACAAAAGACGAGGAGGTGAAATCAGTTATGATTAAATGGGCACAAGATATAGGCCATAACATAATGTTTGAAGATTGGGAAAGACTGTGGAAAACTGACTTAAAATTTACAGATTGTTCTTTATTGAAATAAAATTATATGAAAATAATGTAAAGATGGTATATAACACCAGTTCAGATAGCAAGAATGTACAAAACTGGCTCAAATGTATGTTGGAAATGTAAGGAAAAAGAAGGAACTTTTTATCATATGCGGTGGGATTGTAGTGAAATTAATTTTTTGGGGGAAATAATATATAATGAATTGAAGAAAATGTTCCAATTAACATTTGTAAAAAAGCCTGAAGCATTTTTGTTAGGGATTGTAGGAAAAGACCTGCCAAGGAAACTGAAGAACATATTTATGTATGCGACAATGGTGGCAAGAGTCTTAATTGCACAAGGCTGGAAGAACGAAGAAATCATGACAAAAGAACTGTGGCAAGAAAAACTGATGGACTATGTGGAACTGGTGAAACTGATGCATAAATTACACGACAAGGACAACTGTGATTTTAAAGAAGAATGGGAACCTTTTACAAAGTACCGGTACTTAAAGAAACAACAAAATGAACTGAACTCATTGGCAGGTTTTGAATAAACAAATCCAAATTTACTATTGGTAACATATAGATAGATAAATTAAGGATCATTACAATTTTAGAATATGCAGAAAATAACATGTGCTCAAAAACCAGAGAGAGGAACTGAGGGAAGTCAGGGTGGGTGGGTTCTTTTTAGGGAGGGGGGAGGGAAATTTATGGGGGGAAATAAGGTTGATATGTTTTTGACAAATTGTTGTGCTGAAATGCTTAATAAAAATTTATAAAAAAACAAAACAAAAACAAAACAAAATTTCATTAATGTACATCCTTCAATTGTTGTAATATGTTTGTTCAATACTCTTAAATCCAAAACGAATGATTTCTTTATTTGTGTATAGTTCTTTACTATGTATGTTGTAAATTTCATCCAGTCTCTTTGGAATGCTTCATCGCCCTGTTCTCTGATTTTTCCAGTCAATTTTGCTATTTCTTCGTACTCCATGAGTTTCCACTGCCATTCTTCAACTGTGGGTATTTCATGTTTCTTCCATTTCTGTGCAAGTAATATTCTCGCCGTGGTAGTAGCATAAAGGAACAGTTTCTGGTCACTCTTTTTTATACAGTGGTGCCTCGCAAGACGAAATTAATCCGTTCCGCGAGTCTCTTCGTCTTGCGGTTTTTTCATCTTGCGAAGCATGGCTATTAGCGGCTTAGCAGCTTAGCAGCTATTAGCGGCTTAGCGGCTTAGCGGCTATTAACGGCTTAGCGGCTTTAAGAAAAAGGAAACAAACTCGCAAGAACTTGCAAGACGTTTCGTCTTGCGAAGCAAGCCCATAGGGAAATTCGTCTTGCGGAACGACTCAAAAAACGGAAAACCCTTTCGTCTTGCGAGTTTTTCGTCTTGCGAGGCATTCGTCTTGCGGGGCACCACTGTATCATCTCCAACCATACCTAGCAAGAATGCCTCTGTTGGTTTTGTTTTTTTGGAAAGTGTATCTAAAAATCTTTTTAAACTCATTATATATATTTTCCCAGAAAGTTTTAACTTTTTCACATAACCACCACATGTGGAAAAAGTTTCTTTCCTTCGATTCACATTTCCAACAGTTCTTATTTTTCATTCTATACATCTTTGCTAGCCTGGCTGGCAAAATATACCACCTATGCGTCATTTTTAATATAGTTTCCTTCAAGGTCAGACAAGTGGTAAGTTTTAATCCTATGTTCCATAGCTTTAACCATTTATCCTTTAGCAGACTACCCTTCAATATGTGGGGCAGGTGATGGCGCTACTTCCCCTCTTCCATCTTCAGAACTAAACCAATGCCTAACCGCCAAAACCCAGGAAGTTGTGACAAATTGCTACGAGGTAGGCGAAAACCAAGTGGCTGGTGCCAGTTTGCCAAGTGGAAAAATTCCTACCAGGCCCCTCAACGGTGACCAACCAAGGTCCATAGCAAGGTCAAAAAGAAAACCTTATAGGGCAGGAGGGTGGGAAAAAGCAGGAACAGCTGGTGGGTGGCAAAGAGGGATATCCCAGGCCTTGTCCTGCCTTTATAGGGCAGGCTCCGCCCCTGAGCCAGCCGATTGGCCAGGTAGGGAGTGACACGGCTGGGAATCCCCGCCATCGCGTGGGGCTGCCGCATACATGGAGGGGCCGCGAAGCCCGCAACCCCACCTCCTTCTTAGCGCGGAAGTGGCTCTCTCATAAGCCACTATTGTGATTTGCTTTTCAGTTGCTTGTGGCATGGAGTGCATTCACCAAATCCTGAGAGGGCTAAGGTTTTCCAGCTTCACATTTTTAGTTGATGGAGTCAGGGAGGTTTTTGCAGCACTGTGGCCTAGGAGCAATCCCTAGAGCAATGTGACTAGTTAGATCTTGCTGGGAGAATGTGGTTGAAACTAAGACGGTGAGGATAAGTGTGTGTGTGTGTGTGTGTGTGTGTGAGAGAGAGAGAGAGAGAGAGAGAGAGAGAGAGCTGCCAAATAGATACCCCCAACCCCCAACCTTTGCCACAATGCCGATTGGCTAAAGGCCAGTGGCATAACTGTGGCACCACCAGCTTGGAGCGGGACAAGGCCCGCCCACAAGCCAATTGGGGAAGAGTTTCAGGGGTTGAGCACAACTCTGTTAGGAGGATCCAACTTATCTCCAGATAGCATGGAAAGTAAACACAGTCTGGGGCCCATATACTGTAGATTTTTTGTCTGGTAATGGTGCTGAGTTCAAAAACCACTGAATCCCAAAGTTTGGTTACATACACACAATTCCACCACAGGTAGTAAGAGCCTTACATGTTGCAATCCCACCAACAAAAGGGGGGGCATCCTTTTGGCATGCGGGCTTAAAAACCATTTATGTATTGTTTTAATGAATTTTCCCTAAGCAGGGCTGAAACAGAAATAAACGGTTTAGAGGATTAGATTCTAGAGCACTGAAGGATCGATCCCCAAGGCTCGATCAGCCTCCCATGCTAGTTGAAGGTTTTTGAAGGGGGAAAAAATGCAAATCTAGAAACAGAGCACAAACTGCCCCTTCTGAGAACCCTTGGGCACCAGAGGTTCAAACCCATAGACTGGGTTGAGCATCTTCTAGTGAAGATCTTCTGGGTAATGGCAGCCTGACCCAGCATCTCCAATACACATGGGGCTAATTTATAATTGAATGACTGCTAAATAAAAGCATTCTCCTCCTCAAATTTGTCTTCAGAAAGGTAATGTCATGGGAGATGTTGGGTCATAAAAGTAAGCTGGTTAAGGAAGATTTACAAGAAGCATTGGAAGCTGATGGCCTGGGGCTGTTTGAAGAGATTAGGAAAGATGACATGATGTCTGGCCTTCAGCATCAGAAAGGAGTAAGGAAAAATGGAGGATTTTATAAACAAATTAAGGAAGGTTTCAGCAACAGACTGGGCTGCAGCATTGGAGCTCTTAGAAGCAAATGAAGCCCTTAACATGACTTTATCTACTCAATCAGAATTGCAACTATTGCAAAAGGCAAATGAAGATCTTGAACTAAAGTGGGAGGAACATTCAAACTGGGACGGAAGAGAATTTTTTCCTCTTTGCGCAGTTCCGGAACAGGAGGAGGGAGCAGACATGATTTCTTTTATAGTGGAATGGATAAAAAGTTTAAATATAAATGTATCTATTTCTCTGACTGATACAGAAAGAGCATACAGAACAGGTGGGCTATGCTCTCCATCAGCATTACCTAGAAACACAGTAATCCACTTTGAGAAATATCAAATGAAAGATGCAATCTTTAAAGCCATGCACAATTTCAGGATTCTGAAATATGGCTTGGTCACCCTAGAATTGTTTCAAGATCCAGAGACCCTCTCTCAATGGAAATCGTTCCTTATATATTGCTGCTCTAAGACAGCGGGGTTTCCTTTTAAGTTGCTGGTCCTAATAAATGGCAAATACCAGGCAGTTTTGATGAGCAACAAGTGGAGAGCATATTCAGAGATCTGAATATCCCGATTCCAGAAGCAACACTCAAAGATGGTGCTGTCCCCACTTCCTGTTGTTTGGCAAACCCAAAGAGGCAAAGGCAAGATAAAAGCTTCCACACTTCAGGCCTGTAATAAAACCTGGCAAGACCAAGCAAATAAATAAATAAAATACATCAGTAGTCATTATAATTTTTAAACAAGACATTAGGCTACTTTAATGCACCCCTGGGGGTAGGGAGGGGGTGGAGTATGTGAACAAACCCCCACCTTCACTCCCAATTTTGTTTCTGGTGCACCAGGGGAGAAGGTTTTCACAGCCCTCCCAGCTCTGAGGTGTTGTGGGGCTATGCACTTCAGACTTTTTGTTTTGTTAAAGTTGTTATACTCTTTTACTTTTGTAGTGTCCTCTTCAAAGCAGTATAATGTAGTGCATCTCCCCAGATTCAGCAATGAAGAATGCAAAAAGTCAAAGGACTCATGTCTCAAATGCCAGTGATATTTGAATGCCTACCCTTTGAATAGTTTTGCCCTTCTGAATCAAGGCAATATTGAAATATTCCCTTTTCAGTAAAGCTTCAATTCTTGCTCTCTTAACTGGTGATCCTAAACTTCTGGCATTAAGTGACATATTTTTTACACTCATCGGCATTATGTTATATTGCTTTGAAAAGCTGTGCACTCATTCAATTAATGCTCTTTTTTTTACATCCTTCCAGTGTGCCTTGGATTCTGATGATAAAAGATGCATTGCATGAATTAATGTAGGGTATTATCTTCCCATCCCTCCTATCCATATCCTTTCCCCCCTTTTGTATCAGTATGTTTGATGATGTTTGTATTTTGTCTTTATTTAAATTTTTTAAATAAAGTTTCTTTTAAAAAGAAAAAAGATCTTTGTTACCTCCCTCTAAGTGCTGCAGAAGGGGAAAGGCCATTCAGTAAGCTGCCTTTCATAAATAATTACCGTATTTTTCACTCTATAAGACGCACCAGACCACAAGACGCACCTAGTTTTTGGAGGAGGAAAACAAGAAGAAGAAAAATCTGAATCTCAGAAGCCAGAACAGCAAGAGGGATTGCTGCACAGTGAAAGCAGCAATCCCTCTTGCTGTTCTGGCTTCTGGGATAGCTGCGCAGCCTGCATTCACTCCATAAGACGCACACACATTTCTCCTTACTTTTTAGGAAGGAAAAAGTGAGTCTTGTAGAGCAAAAAATACGGTACAACTGGTCAACTATGACTGAAGGTAACAGCTTAACACTGTGATCCATTCATTGAACATTCATTGTTGATTTCTCAGAGGTCATCAGAATCTTTGGTACTGAAAAACACACGCTAAGTAATTTAGTCATATGTTGATGCCATTTGATCTACTTGGATACTGCTCTTTTTCAGAAAGATATAGATATTGCTGAATATTGCTTTATTCATAAAGACTCTTTATTTCCCTATATGAACCCAGTTTGAACAGTTTGTTTGGCTGCTGCCACCACTTTTAAATGCTACTTTAATATATAAATGTTATTAACAATGAGTTGTTATATGCTCATGGTTTTTTGAAGTATTTACATGAAAGGAAGGTTAAAAATCTGTTCAATAAATACATCTTAAATTAAGACTGCAGTTTCAAAATAACTGTCCATATTGATAATATATGAGTACAAATAGCAGTTTAGAGCCAGGGTGGTATTCACATTTCCCAAAACAAAATGCAAACCAGCAAACAGGCACTTGATTGAATTTTACGATGCAGTTCTTCAATTTAAAAAGTTGTGCAGAAAATGCATATGGGTGCACAAAAGTGTATTAGCAACATGGTAAAACTGCCTGCAAAAAATGTGTATATTACACAAAATTGCATATATAAAAATATGTGCACTAAAATGCTGATGAATTTTTGTGAGGACTTTAAAAAATAATAATAATAATAATCACAAACTGGTGCAGAAATGTGGTGAAGTGGAAGTGACATTGGGAAAAAGAGAAAGTGATCGTCAACCTGTAAGTGAGACCCATTGAACTCAATGTGACTACATTTTTGAATGGACATGTCTAGGATTGTACTGCAGGATTTAAAACCTTTGCACAGTGACCTGCCCATTTCTCCCACTGAAGTGGGAATGAACATGCACAGCGCTGGTATCAGTTGCACCAAGTATAGGGGGCGGAGGTGTCACCAGCCCCTTCAATATTCCTTAGCAGGGGGCTTAGCTCCCTCATATTGAGGTGGCAGAGGAGTCCGAACCACCGAGCCAAGTGGCAGGCTCCTCCTGAGCATGAGATGGGACAAGCATGTGATCTGCGTCATGTGTGTGCCATCACAGGTGCATGTCACACATTGCGAATGTAACCTCACACACGCGCCATGACATTGCCCCCCCCCCCAATCTTCAGCTCAAAGCAGCCAGGTATCACCTTACCAACATAGGCCATGCTACGTAAACATTTGAAGTACCGATGCTATTCCAACTCAGGATGTTTTCTGGATTAACTAGGTGAAATGTTGTGGAATCACCTTTGTCCCTCCAAACTACAGAAGATATTTTGCTACCTTGCACAATTCTCTCTCAAACACTGGAGGGAAGCACTGGAGCGTTCCAGCCCACAGTTGTTACCCAAGAAGCGCCTCTGTGTGCATGTTAAATAGGAGGTTTCTGGTTACTTAAAGACAATCTCTATTCATAGACATAACAAGGCAACACAAAGGCTGCTGGAAAAGGGCAGAGCCTGCTGAATCATTATGCTTTCTCTGCTGGAAAAAATGGATACCCACTTTTTACAGGTCTTGCATCTTTTTATAGGGCTCATTATTCTTTTTGGGCTCCTGCAAATCATTAAGTTGTACCGGAGGAAGAAAGAACTTCTCAAAAACTTCAAGAGTTTCCTAGGACCTTCCAGTCACTGGCTTTATGGTCATAACAGGGAGGTAAGGAAGAAGGCTTGGAAAAGGGAGGGGGAATATTTATTTGCAGTTGAAGGGGCAGATGCAAACAAAGATGGGCTTTCTTTCTACTTGGCAGGCAGATATAGCTTTTCTCAGCCTTTAAATGGATGGGAAGCTTCAGTTGGCAGTAAGAGCTCCTCTCCTCCAGCACAAGTGCAAAATCACAATCTCCCTTTGCATCTGATCACACTATTGGTGAGAATTCAAGGAGAATGCCGTACTTTTCCATGTATAAGACGGGTGCCTTATACACGGGTGTGTGTGTGTGTTATATATGAGAAAATACGGTATTGGGTTAAAACACAGAATGAGAATTGTGATTGCAAATGTAAGAGGAGAGAGAGCGTGCGTGTGTCCGTGTGCATAAGTAGAGTGAATAAGAGGTGACTCTTCTTACTGTCCTATTCTCCTTCTGCTTTTTCAGCAAGTCAGAACAAGATCACCTTGAAACATTTCCAGAATATTCTCCTTGAATTCTCACCAGTAGTGTGATTACAAGCTACTTATGGCTTTCCTCAGATTAACTGAAAACGTATTTCACTTGCCACCCATTTCTCTGTGCTTCTGTGTCTGATGTGTGTTTTCTTTTGCTTGTGTTGGTGCGTAGCTATCTTTTGTTTCTTCATCTTTGTATTAACAACAACAACAACCCTTCCTCGCACGTAAGTTGTGCAATATGGTAGATGAACACCTTATAAAGGTGGCAGGAGGGGAAGAGAAGAAGAAGAGAAGAGTTTTGGATTTGATATCCTGCCTATCACTCCCTTTAAGGAGTCTCAAAGTGGCTAACATTCTCCTTTCCCTTCCTCCCCCACAACAAACACTCTGTGAGGTGAGTGGGGCTGAGAGACTTCAGAGAAGTGTGACTGGCCCAAGGTCACCCAGCAGCTGCATGTGGAGGAGCGGAGACGCGAACCTAGTTCCCCAGATTACGAGATTACCGCTCTTAACCACTACACCACAGAGGGAGGGCAAAACCAGCACCACCCATAAGAGGCAACCATTGCAATGTCATGTTGATAAGATCTTCAGTGTACTTTCTGGGAAAATTTTGACTACTAATCTTATATGTCATGCAAGTACCTTCTTGTAGAACTCTCTTCAGAAACAAAATGAAAGATACATTTTCATTCACTGAATGAATGATTCTCCGGGATGGGTTCTCAGCCATAACATCTACACACCCAGGACATGATTTAATAAACATTTTATATGGTTACTTTCTGTCATTGCAGATCCATCGAGGACAGGAACTGAAGAAAAGCTTGGAATGGGCAGAAAAATATCCTTATGCCTACCCTAGATGGTTTGGTGGCTTCGTGGCTGTTTTAGTAGTTAACCATCCAGATTATGCAAAAACTGTGTTTGGTCATGGAGGTAAGCTTACACACAGCTGCAAATTTCCCCTTACAGATGCCCCCAAAGCACAAATCCCGACTGCCACAGCCCACAGCTGCCTCATGCCCCATTCTCCCCATGGGACCCTCAAGGGAAGCTTCCTGCTTTTCTTGAGGAGGAGCATTTTTCCAGCAGTAAATAGGCAGGACAAATAGCAGAGGCTAGGCTACCATATGCAAATAGCAGCTACACTCTTAACACTTCACAGTGAACTGGGCACAATATACTTATTTCTAAATTGTACACTGATGCCTATTTCACACAAAGCTGTTTGTTTATTAAAACTGGTTCTTAGACTTTAAGGCAGTGTGTCAAGTGGCAGAGGAAACAACTCCCACAGCAGGTTGCCAGGAATGGATAAGACAAGGAAAAGTTCTTAACATCTGCTTTTTTATTCAATATTTACAGCCTCTTGGAATAATGGCGTTGTCCCGAGTGACTCTCCACCCCCTTTTTCTCCCACTTACTCATTCGTCATCATCTCCCCTATGGGTGGCGCTGAGGGCCCTTTGCTTCTGAGCCCTGTGCTCTCCTACTTTCACTGCTTGCCGGTTTCTGGGAGGGAGGGGTCTGGAATGCTTTCTAAAGACACAGTGTCTGTCAGCTGCCACCCCTATGGTGCTTCTTCTTCCTCCTCCTCCATTATTTCTCAGCTTTCCCCCTCATCTGCCTCTGAGCTGTGACCTCCGTCAAACCCCTGTTGTAATTCTGAACTGTCTTCTTCTTCTCTGGAAGGGTCAGGCTCCACCATTCCTCCTCTGCCCAGTCCCTGACACAGTGGTTGGGAAGGGGGGGGGGCACTTTCAGCCTGGAGGCCATATTTCCTTGTGGGTAAACTTCTGAACACCAGGTGCCAGGAATGGAGATGGGGCCATGTGCAAAAGTAGATGCAGCAGCGAATGTAAAATTCCCCTATTGTAAAATAGACTACATTCTGCACCCCCCTTCTATTCTCCATCCAGACATGTAAGAGGCAAAAATACTGCAATGCAGGATCAGTGAGGAGCGTAACCTGGTGAAAGGGGTTGAGGCCTGGGGAGACTGAGATGCCATAAGGGCCCAGCCTGATGTTTCCACCCCTGCTTTAAGGTTTCAGTTGTGTTTCCTTTGTGGTCACATTCAGTTTTTAGTCCTATAGGTCATGTCCTGAAATGGCTGGGCTGGATTTGCGCCACAGCACCTTTCCCTTAATGATTATTCTTTTTGCAGCTCTGGATTTTGCCGGTCATCATGATTCAGCAAGCTATAGAGAGGCCAAAGTCCAAGCTAACTAATAACAAGCTACTACTAGTGCTTGTGTCGGTGATGTAATACCAGCCTAGAGATATGAGAGCAGTCAATTGTGGCATCAAAGAGGGTGCCTTTCAAGCTGGATTTGGCAAGGAGCACAATCTTAAAGAAATAAACAGCACCCTTGTCAGTTTTGTACAGGTTCATCAGTACCTCTTTGAAAACCAAATGCCATCTCAAAACAGATTGGTCTGCTTAAAATTTAAAAATAGACAAAGTTTGGAATATTCACTATAGTTTACCTTTGATTCCATCCTGTTTTTGTTTTTGTCTTGCTTTGAGCAATGAGTGTGTATAGGATTGCAACCTCAAAACAATATTTTCTGTTATATATTTTTTCAGATCCCAAGGCTATGACGACCTATAAGTTCTTCCTCCCTTGGATTGGTAGGTAAAATGATAATTCATCATATATATATATACACACACACACACACACACACACACACATATGGGGGAGAGAGAGTGTGTGTGCTTGGCTATCTGCATCTTGTTTCCTGAACCTCAGTCATCCCACATATCTGATGATCTCAGTTAAACCTGTCACTTGAAGTTGCTTCACATCAGTATAAGCAAAGGCAAAGGCAAAGATATGTAGTTAAATAAAGGATGATGTTTTGCTCTTCTTTTTGTATAAAGAACAATCCTGTGCCTAAATATTTCAGTCTCAAGCTTGCTTTATTGAATCAAGGTCAAGACCCACTATCCATAGTGCTTGTTCATATTATGCAGTTCCAAGCAGAATTTCGTTCAGAACCTTTTACCTTGATTTTTTTTTTAGCTGAATGGTAAGGTAGAGATTTTAAAAAAATTGAACAAATCAGATGTGCAACTTGGAGGGTTCTCCTGTCCAAAATGAGCATTTTAAAGTGCTGTTGCTTTCTATGGAAGCATTTATCACATGGTTAATTCTCTTTTGTTAAATCAGTGAGACTTAGAAGTGCTTGACAGGATCCTGTCTCTGGGCTTTCAGTCCTCATTAAGGTTGCATTCCTAGCTAGTCTTACCTAGGAGTAAGTTCCACTTATTTTGGACTTATTTTTGAGTAGACATGGTTCATTCTTAGTCCTGTCAGAGAGGTATGAAAATGTACAGAATGAGTCTCTGATTCAGGAAATATGGCTCTATTCACCCCATACCTACCAATATTTCATTCTCAAAAAGCTATATGGCTCCTGAAATGGAACCTCTGTATATCCCCACCCACCCAAACCCTTCCCACAAAAAACCTTTCAGATTATGTAAACAGGTATTTTTGACTTGCAGAAACTGACATAAGAATAGTGCTGGTTTCTCCTTCTGCTTCTAGAGTAGTCCTTTTTGGAAAACCTGGTTGGACTCCCATCAGCCCCAGCCAGCATGTCCAACAGTCAGTGTTGGCTGGCATTAGAGCAATATTTGGATGACCACAGATTCCCTACTCACAGGTTCCCTACCTATTGATATTTCCAGCACGTTGTCATTGCAAAGTCCTTCCCCAGTGGCCTCCTTCCCACTGCAATCCTCTCTGAATATGTACGTGGATAGCTCAGTTGGTTAGAGCACGGTGCTGATAACGCCAAGGTCACAAGTTTGACCCCCATTTGGGACAGATGCATATTCCTGCAATGCAGGAAGTTGGACTAGATGATCCTCAGGGTCCCTTCCAGCTGTACAATTCCATGTCTATAAACAGATGATTTTATTAGGAAAACTCGCATCCCAGAAATCCTGAGCTCTCTTTGGATCAACAGTCCTGCAATGTTCTGAATGGAATCTTGTTCTTTGTGCCCACAGGAAAAGGACTTCTGATCCTGGATGGACCAAAGTGGTTTCAGCACCGCCGACTGTTAACTCCAGGGTTCCACTATGATATTTTGAAACCTTACGTAGCACTGATTGCAGATTCAACCAAAGTGATGGTAGTAAGTAGGATGACTGATGCTGCTAAGGTGCTGAGATGCTGGTAAAATGTTGATGATACTAATGGGATAGTTACCTCTCTCACAGTTGGGATTGGTCATAGTTCAGTGTAAGATGGTATAAGGGGCAGGTAAATGTTATGGTCTAATACTGGAATGCCCTGAACTTGAATGGCAAAATAATAACTGGCGATTTCTATATGCAGTGAGTGGGCTCATCCAATCCACTCTTATCCCTTCAAAACAGAGAGGGTAAGTTCACATTATCCACTGATGGTTAGCAAGGATAAATGTTATGGACACGTCATAAGTTAGGCCCTGTCTGCACTATACATTTAAAGCAGAATGAAAGTACTTTAAACAGTCATGGTTTCCCTCACATAAACTTGGGAAGTGGCGTTTGTTAAGGCTGCATAAATGTATAGTCCAGATGGAGTCTGCACTATAGAACTGTTCATATGATAAGAAAACTCTGATATTTGACCTGGGACAGCCATTCAATAAAATGCTGTTCAGGATCTGGGAAGTTAACTCTCCTTATCTTTGCTTTCTGTTCTAGGATAAATGGGAGAAGATGATTGACAAGGATGCCACAAAATCACTGGAGATGTTTGAACATGTCAGTCTGATGACTCTGGAAAGCATCATGAAATGTGCCTTCAGTTACCAGAGCAAAGGGCAGACTCACAGGTTGGTGTCTTGTTTTATTTTTAATCCCCCCCCTATAAAGCTGGCCTATACAGTAGAATTTTTTCTTTTACGATGCCCATTTCCATTTAAACTGAAGGTGTTTTCACAAAACTGCACAAGCAGCAACAGCAACAGCAGCAGCAGCAGCAGCAGCAGCAACAACTGTCTGCTTTTTCTTTCAGAGAGTTGGATTCTTACATAAAAGCAGTTTATGACCTGACCTATTTGGTGTCACAGAGAGTCCGTACCTTGTTGTATCGGATTGATCTCATTTATAGATGTACAGCAGCTGGGCGCAGTTTCCTGGAAGCCTGTAGAGTGGCACACCAACATACAGGTAATACCCCACCACCAGTTTCCTCCTTCATTTACAAGAGAACTAGCTAATGACAATTTGAGAGATATACTTTCCTCTAGCCCTTTGAGAAGAGTCACCATGGCTGCCTGGAGACAAAACACTCACTTGCAGAGGCAGATGAACTTGACAGCAGCAAGGCAAAGGAACAGTATCAGAAGGTTCTGGGGTTGGTAGTGAGCTCCTGGTGGGGCAAGGAGCCTTGGGACATGCCAGCTCTTGATAGAGGCCCTGAATCACTCCGTATTTGTCCAGTGACTTCTGACATGTGTGGAGTCTATCATACCCACCCAGTGTTTACTTCATCTGATTGCTGGGAACTTGGGGCAGTATTGCCTTTGCAGAAGTGTAAAGTCTCAGAGACTTAATTCCTTAACATTTGTCACACAGACAAAGTCATAGAAGAAAGAAAGAAATCTTTTAGGAGAGAGGGAGAACTTGAAAAAATCAAACAAAAACGGTACCTGGATTTTCTGGATATTCTTCTTTGTGCCAAGGTAAGAAACTTCAAAATGGCAATGCAATGGACAGTTTTTGCTATGTGGCATCAGTAGACACATGAATAACACTGACACTAACTATCCTGCAATAGAACATGAAGCATGACATCCAACCAAACAACAATAGTATATTTGAGATAATGAGAGCTAAAAGTTAGAAACATTTAGCTGCTAACCAGCTCTAGAAGTAACTACACTGGCTTCCTTGTCTTCTACACTGGCTTTCTGGTCCTCCCTGTTCCCTTATAATCCTTGATGATGTATTAGTCTGAAGTAGGGATGCATCTGGAACTGCACCGATCACACAGGAATCTTCCAGACTGGCTATTTACTGCAGCATTCCTCAACTTTCAGTTTCCAAATGTTGTTAGCCTACAGCTCCTATCCCTCCAAGTTTGCTTAGCCATTGTTTGGGGATGATAGGAGTTGTAGACCAGCAACAGCTCTGGGGAGCCAAGGCTGAAGAAAATTGATTTACTGAGCCTTTATGCTGATATGTTCACAGACAAAAAATAAAATAAACGCTCTGTTATCCAGTGTTATCTGTTTAATGGGCATTCATCCAGATAGGTTCATGGGGAGGCTATACACCATTGCCTCCTAGTCAGGCTTTTGCAGTTTGAAACATTGAACCATTAAATTGTAGAGTTGGAAGAGACCCTGAGGATCATCTAGTCCAACCCTCTGATATGCAGCTGTCCCATATGAGTGACAGGATAGTTTCACCAGAAAGTGCAGAATAACTAGATTTTATATGAATAAAAATTTCCAACTGGAAGCACATGGAAAGAGTGTGGGGTATCTCAACTCTAGCAGCAAAAAGCATATGTAGGTGAAGAGTGATGAAGCCTTCCATCATCTGTGAATATTGTACCCCTGATGAAGAAATAATCAAGTAAATGAGTAACAGGGTTCTTTTTTTAAAAAAAGTTTCTTAAGTCCTTTAACCATAGCTGTCAACTTACAGATTTGAAAATAAGGGACCAGCAGCCTTGAAAATAAGAGACCAGCAGCCAAAATAAGGGACCTGCAGCCTCACCTGTTCCAGGCACTCCAGTCTTTCTGTCCTCCTGCAGTCTGGTCAAACTCATGCTGGTAGCCTCGAGAACACTGTCCAACCAGCTTTGTAACCAGAGGTTCAACTGAATAGAATCTGAATCACATGCACCACAAGGCCTATGCAGCCTCAACTTAAGATGGCTCCCTGGCCTGGCTTTGCACTGCAAAGTTTGCAGCAGCACGTGCAACAAAATGGCGTCCAACATTCAAAAAACTCCTCAGCTTGCATTAACTAGCCACACACAAGGCATGCAAGCTCCACCCCCCAGTCGTTCTTAGACTTCTTATTGGGTGAGCAACACAGCCAAGCAACACAGTTGGAGCCTCCCTCCTCCCTGGCTGACAGGGAGGGAGGGAGAGGAGGTGCTTCATTTGAAATTTAAGGGACACCATTTAAGGGACATTTAAGGGACATCCATCAATAAGGGACAGCAGCGGTACATGGCACTGGAATAAGGGACTGTCCCTTCAAATAAGGGACACTTGGCAGCTATGCCTTTAACCATGGTAATCTTTTAAATCTCTAACCATTTCTAACTCATCAAATAGCTAATCTCCTTTTTTTCCTTCAGGATGAAAATGGTGTTGGGTTATCTGATGAAGATCTGCGTGCTGAAGTGGACACTTTCATGTTTGAAGGCCATGATACCACAGCCAGTGGGATCTCTTGGCTGTTATATGCAATGGCCCAGAACCCAGAACACCAGCAAAGGTGCAGGGAGGAGATAAAGGAGACTCTGGGAGATCGAGACACAATTCACTGGTGAGACCTCTAACTCTGCTTTTTCTATACTTGTATGGCCTGTTTGGAGGGGAAGGATAATTGCTTTCTCATTCTAGAATCAGAAGATCAGTTTAATAGGCCAATCACAGAGACTCCTTTATGATTTCCCTTTTGCTCCTTTGTCTCCGACAAACACTTAGACCCCCAAGTTCTAAGTATGTTTACTTTCAAAAGATACAGGTGGGAGTTAGCAATTGTTGAGTTTTTCCATATATTTTTTTGTCTATTTATGTACTTACATATTTATTAATTTTATATCCCGCCCTTCCTCCCATTATTATGTGATGAGTCTGCTGAGATCTTGATTGTCTTCGTCTTTTATGTCCTTCTGTTTATGTGCTTCCAGCTTTGATATGTAATGAAAAGCTTCCTTTTTTGGGGGGAAACTTGACTCATATAATTAGAATTCTGATAAAATCATAACATCTACAGTGGTACCTCAGGTTACAGACGCTTCAGGTTACAGACTCCACTAACCCAGAAATAGTACCTTGGGTTAAGAACTTTGCTTCAGGATGAGAACAGAAATCACGCGGTGGCGGCAGCAGGAGGCCCCATTAGCTAAAGTGGTACCTGAGGTTAAGAATGGTTTCGGGTTAAGAACAGACCCCCGGAACGAATTAAGTTCTTAACCAGAGATACCACTGTACTGAAATGAGTGGGACAAGTAAGTCATAACTAATTTAGCTCATTGATTTCAAAGGGACTAAAGCATCATTCTCCAGCCAAGTGCCCTTCAGATATTTTGGACTACAACCATGCTAACTGGGGCTGGAGTTGTAGTTCAAGTCATCTGGAAGGCACCACGCTGGTGAACGCTAGACTCAAGTATGACTAACTGACTTTGGATCCAACTCACCATTTCCACATCTAGAGACCTGTTTAGACAATCAGTATGTGCTGGTACTGCAGTGGCAAGGGAAAGTCAAGCCCATGATTCCTCACTATTCCTCTCATCTGTTCAGTACACCTAGGTACCAAATATCTGAACAGGGCTTAGGTCTTCTAGCCATCAACTCTATTAGAGCAGTGTTGTCACTGGAGATTTGTGATAGAGAACAAGAACCAAGGTGTATAACACTGTGATATATTTCACACCCTTGCTACCTTGTTTGACCGGTTGCACAGCTGCTGAAAGATCCTATCATATTAGTTGGAAAAGTTGTTGCTCAAATGTGGTTTCATCTGAATTTTTCAGGGATGACCTGGGGAAGATTCCTTACACCACCATGTGTATTAAGGAGAGTCTCCGTCTTTACCCTCCAGTGCCTGGCATCTCCCGGCAGCTTAGTAAACCCATAACTTTTTGTGATGGACGCAGCTTACCTAAAGGTTAGTTCAGATTGGCCCTTTTCTGTTGCCCATAGTCTACCTTAGATTGAATAAAACATTTGGCACAAGGTCCAGCTCTAGGCTCTTTCAGCTTTCTCCTGTTGAAATCAAGGAGACTTAAAAATGTTGCATTGTGTTCTTTGTAAACTGACTCAAAGTCAAAATTTGATGGTGAACTTCAGGTGTCAAAACCACATTCTAGATTACGGTAATGCTATGAAATTTTCATTTACAATGGAAGGTATTATTTGCAAACCAAAACAGAAAGGTTTGGAATATGTGCATTTGACCATTGTTTGCCCGTTCAGAACTTACTGCAATGTCTCTTTCTAAATCAGCGTGGTGAACCTCTGGCCGGCAGACTGAATTAGGGTTATCAGATCCCAATTTGTCAGCGAGTCCACCTTTGCCAGCTTGCAGCCATGGCTTGAATTCAAACCACACCTGCAAACAGGCTGCTGATCAGCAGTTACTGCAAGCCCATTTGAACTTTGACAGATGGGTGCCGGCTGGATCCAGTCTGCCCTAACCCTGTTATAAATAAAACCACTCTACTAGCTTCCTCCTGCCACCTGTATATCTTCACAGAGAATATACTCAGTGCAGTTTTGAAATTAGTTTTGAAATTAGTCATTAAAATCTCTCTGTTTTGAAATGTTCAGTCCACTATCTTGATTCAAAATTGCATCAAATTACATCTAAGCAAAAACCAAAACCTGCTCCTTTCCTTGGCACCCAAAATTTGGTTACTATATCTTAAGAGGCTCCATATGCAAAGTGAACGAACAACTTCCCAAAATATATAGAAGATAAGGATGATAACTTTCAGAACTCATGCCTGAGCTAGTTTTCCCCTCTTCCCTCTCCACCCCCCCTTTCCTCTCATTTCATGAATTTATGAGGGCAGGTCTATGGATTTTTGTAAACTCTGGGAGCCTTTTCAATTAATGAACAGGGTAAAAATGCTTTAAATAACTAACACAGAAATGAATGCAACATTGACCCCATTTACTAATAGAAAGCAGCTTCAGAAAGTGCTCCTGTGAAGTGAAGTGAAGGCTACAATGGGAGGGTGCACTTAAAACTTTTCCTGCCGCCATCTCTTGACTCTGAATTGCCCTCCCAAAATTTCTCCTCAGGTTTCCAAATATCAGGCTTGTTTGAGTAGAGTGCAATTTGGAGCAAAGAAGTGGCAAGACAGGAACATGTTAAGCATATGTGTTGCAACTTTATATTGCCTTTACTTGGTGTGGCTTTTTTTTTTGCAGGGGAACTATGGTTATTGGTGTGTTGTGTAATCTCTAATTGTGTACAATGTTTATGTGGGCCCTCTCAGAGGTGTGACTAATATGTTCCATCAATTTGAGTAGGACATACATGCAAGTCCATTTAGCTGGATCAGAACCATCAGGTCCTTCTGCTCCCAACATTGCTTCTTTGTCTTCCTTCTCTGAGTTGAAATGTTAGCTCTGAGATAGTTCTTCGGTAATGGCAGTGCTTGGATATTGAAATTACTGTAATAATGTTAACACTTTATGTTACAGGTTCCCTGGTGGCAATTAATATTTATTGTATCCACCGAAACCCTAGTGTGTGGCAAGACCCAGAGGTAATAATTTGTTGTTATAGATAAAGGCATGTGACAACATCTGCAACTAGTTTCAGAGCTGGAATACATAAATGTTGCTGTTGTTACTGTTGCCAAAATGTGGGGTGACCAGATGGGCATGCCACTGCTACCATCACCATGCTCTTCCTCTGCCACTACTGCACAACTCTACTTCCTGCTCACCTGCCAAGCCAATTGGGAGAACTAGAGGAGGTGGGTCAAAATGACAAGGAAAGGTGCAAGTGGGTGGCCTGGAAATTGGGCCATTGGCCCAGAGACCTGAAGATTGGATATTGGTGCATCCAAACCTACAGTCGAAATTCTGGCAACCTTATAGGAAGCATCAGAGCATTTTAAACATATATGTCTTAAGACTGGGCCCAAGATTATATAAAAGCTTCCAGACTGTGAAGCAAGACTATCTATTGCTAGAGATGCTCATAAAAGACACCTGCCTTCTTTTCCTCCAGGTGTTTGACCCCAGTAGATTCTCATCCGAGAAGTCATCTCAGAGGCATTCTCATGCTTTTGTGCCTTTTGCAGCTGGACCAAGGTGAGGATATAGACAGTTCAGTGTCACGGTCTGATTTACTCTCAGCTTAATTAGGCAGCAAGCAGATACTTTCGGTGTTTCAAACAGTTTATGATGTACGGTAATTGCTCTCTGAGCCGTTCATAGTGACTGACTGTCATTAACACATTGAGGCATCTGAGCGATGTCCTCGCTTCCAACATCATATCCTCCAGGAGCCCCCTCCCTCCCTCCCTTCTCTTTGATTGACGCCTCTCTTTAACCCTCGTGAACCTATGAGCGCGAGCAGATTCATACTGATATACTGCCCCTTCCTCTGATGTATTTTCCTCCTTCTCAGTTTCTACCTGATACTCCTTATCAGTGTCTGGTCTTTCTGCCAGCCCTGCCTCACTGTCATGAGAAACTGTCTCTTCCTCTCGGACATGAGAAGCCAAGGAGGATTGAGGGGGGCTGGATTCAAACTGCTGTGGAGGAATGAGAGGTTCCTTGCTGCCTCTCTGAAGATCCCTGTATCTGCACATCTCCTCTTCTTCCTCCCCATTGTCGCTCTGGGGCGCCATGTCTCTGACATTCAGGCCAGATGAGTGAGAGGTTGCTGATGAGCAATAGGGAGGAGAGAAAGAAGCTTGTCTATGGAGTCTGGTGGAGAATCTGTTGCTGGGCTAGAAGTTCCATTGCCCCTGACCACTGGTCATACTGCTTGAAGGAAGCTGGAGTCTAACAACATCTGTAGGGCCACAGGTAGGGCCACCAATGACCTAGAACATGTTTGCAGGTGGCTAAAGAAAGATTGCATTAATTGTCACATATGGGTGCTGTATTGCTACAGGAAGTAAAAAGAAAGAAAAAAGCAGGGGCTTGGAAAGGGGCATGTATTTCTGTCCCACCCCTTCTACTGGCTGGAGGCAATGTCCTCAAGAGGCTTGGCTTGCTTTTTGGGAGAAACCAAAGCTATGATAATGGGAGAGCCTATTGGGTTGTGGGTTGTTAGTGCTGTGAATCTTCCGCTATTGTAAAACATGTGGGAATGTTCTGGGGTGCAGGAGAGGATACATTGACTAATTATATCCTTATCCAACTTGTGCTAACAAGTTCCCCTAAATATCAGCAGAGTTTATAAACATTCCCCTTTAAGTGCGCAACAGTAACGTGTGCACAGGTTCGCTAGAACCTCTATAATAATTACTCTGGTAATTTCCCCTTTTGTTCCCTCTTAAAATACAAGACACGACACAGTCTTTATAAAAATATAAAATAGTTTACTCACGTTCTGTTCACAATGTGATCCCAGAAGGCAGACAGGCTTAAAAAAGGTTACATACATTTAGAATCTATCTTATAGCAAGATAGTCCCTTTGTCCTCTCTTGGCTGGGAGCCAAGAGAGCATCCTTAGATGTTTCCTCATCGAAGGAAAATGGCAGAGAGAGAGAGTGGCTGCCTGCCCTGTGCTTTTGTCATTACCTGCACAGGTGAGGCCACACCCACCTCTGGTCACATGCGGAGGAAGTCCGTCCCCAGGAAGTTTACCTGCTTGCTGGACAGACATCCCTCCCCATATTCTAACATGTACACTCTAGGAATGTTGTCATTGACTGCTCCTGTGTTTACATCCCACAAAACACACACACACACACACACACACACACACCCCTCACATTGCAGAAGTGCCATAAGTGTCCTGTGACCTTCATTCCAAGGAAACCAATCCTGGAGCAGATTCAGGAACCCCTGAAACCTTTCACCACACTCAGGGATTGGGGGAAGCATTCCAGCATGGATCAAGGTCCAAGGCTCCGAGAGGATTTGGGTTTCCTTGTTAATGGTTGGGAACCTATCCAGTCTGAAAGTTGGAATGAAAGTATTTTGACAGGCAGAGCCAGCATTTTCAGGTAAAGCTCCTGCATTATGATTAACTGTGCTTTTAACAGATTTTCCTGACTTTTCTCTCTTTCCTCAGGAATTGCATTGGGCAGCAGTTTGCCATGAACGAGATGAAAGTGGCCCTTGCCCAAATCCTACTCCGGTTTGAAATCTTGCCAGATCCAGCAAAGCCTCCTGTTCCGATCCCCCAGGTTGTCTTAAAATCTCAAAATGGGATACACCTGTTGCTAAAGAAACTCAGCTGATAGCATATACAATTGTAGGGTTGGACAGGACCATGGGTCATCTAATCTAACCCTCTGCAATGCAGTAATTAATAAAATGGCATATTTAAAGGCAAGCTGTGAATCATTTGAAACTTCTTTGAGAGGAGGGGGGTGGGTCTGATGGAGCATATTAGGAGAGTTAATGAAGTAAATGCTCAGGTACAAAGAAGGAGTCCTGGGTTCAGCCATGCCTCCATCCTCTGTCTCCAAAAACTCATCACCAGGACTCCCTCCCAGTTCAAGAGGGCACCACTGCTACTGTGCCACTTCCAGGGGCATCAGACAGGTTCCCAGCCCCTCCAGAGTGTCTTCAGAACAGAGCTTTGACCCACCTAGACAGGAGTGGGTGGCATGGCAGTGCTGGGCTCTGTGAGGAAGAAGGGCGGGATATAAATTCAAAAAAATAAATGGAATAAATAAATGCAGTGGAGCTGGCCTGCTGGTTGAAACTCACAGATCATATCTAGTTTGGATCTTAGTCAACAAAGTAATTGGCCATGCCTGAATACAGGAACACTGTGAGATATTGTAGCTAAACATGCTGAGTAAGGTTTAATGATTATCCTAATCACTTCCATTACTCCAGAGCCATTTCAAACATGCCAGAAGGACACATGGCACATGCCTCATCTATTTGTGCCAAAGAGTGGTCAGCACAGCAGGGCAGTGCCACAAAGCCACCCTCACAACATACGTTTTGCTGCTACTTATGGGACAGGGTTATGGCAAGGTTGCGAGTGTGCATCGTGGTGGGAACAACAGATTAGCTCTGCCAATGTGGCTGCACAGTGCCAACCATGGTGCCTTCCTGCCCTGCCCAGGTACCAGCCCAGTAAAGCATGCTATTTTTCTGGAAAAAGAGGTTCCAGGACTCACCATGAACACCTCCCTTGTTTGCTTATAATGGCAATGGCACCCGCAAGAGAAGTGCTGGAACAGAGTTCTGGTGAGTTCCAGCTGAAACAAAGCCCTGCCATTAAGTGGCAGCAATACCAGAGTTGAGATTGGCAGCCCCATGGCCTTGCTCTATTCTATTAGCTGCTCCTGCAAATTTTGTAAAATATGCAGGGATTTATGTAAAATGAACCATGGAAAAAGAAGAAGGGAAGTCATTGATATCTTAAGGATGTAAAACAAGTATCTTAAACTGCAAAACAGAAAACCTAATAGAAATTATATACAGAATGGTAAAAAGAAAAAGAAAGAAAACAAGGAATGAAAAGTAAAAAACCCACATGGAGGCTATGCCAGCAATGATAGCTCCACCCTGCCATTCTCGCCTCCAGCTAAATTCTTTTCATTCAGGTAATTTACCTCTGCATGCATACTTTATTCATCATTGCCAAATACAGCTGGCAACTGGATTTACCCCTGCAAACATGCCCTGACAAATACGTCTCAAGTTGTTCAATCAACAAAGAAGCAAAGCACTCTATGGACATAAAGTTTTCCAGTTTCATAGCGATTGCCCTACACTTTATTCACAACTGAATGGTGACTGGTAACGCAACATTCAGTCAATTTTCAGTTCCTTATTGAGAAATGCAGTTTTACAAAGAGACCCCCAACATCTCACTAGTTAAGTCAGAGAATCCCTTACCATGTGGACATGGCCATATAGTCAGTGGCTGGGGGGTCCTGGGAAACTCCTAAAACCCTTGATCAGTTTCTGCCTTGTCTGGAATAGCTGGATGGTTTTCAGAGCCATGCAGGTGAAGATCAATGCCACAGTCCAATAGAAAAACCGTGAGGGACTCTCAGGTAGCCAGGACCATAAGGCATTGATTACAATTTCCATTGCCAGCTGCTTGCTGCTTGCTTTGCTCCAGCATCTAGAATAAGTCCTGAAAACTTTTTGGCTTGCTTGGCTTTGCTCTGTGTGCTGTGTCAAAATATCAGATCAAATCCTGGTACTGCAGGAATCTGGGAACTGCTTAAACCTCCACCCATACACTCTAATAGTTCCACCTGCTGGGCACTGAATCTTCCCCTTTCCCCCACTTGGATCCAGATCACTGTTACTGGGAAATGTTTTAATTAACTGCATGCATCCCATCAGAAACTGAAGTCTTTATACCAGTAGCCTCAAATTCCCCAATAGGGATAGGGGACATATTTGATTCACTTTCCATTTAAATAAAAAATGACAAAATTCACAGCCTCTGAAACAATACAAGAACCGAAACAGACATACTTTGAAATTTGCCCTTTTCCAAATTTTACTGCGTAATTCTTCAGAATACACTGAGGCAAAGTGTGCATAAAAAATGCATGTATTAGTGAATATAACATACAACAATATATTTTATTTACGGACATTGCTTTGCAAAAATGTGCATATTAGGCAAAATTGCATACTTTTGTATGCTAGGAAAAATGGCACTAAAATGATGGATTTTCATGAGGACAGAGTGCCAAGCTTCAACATTCTTCCACCTTGGGTCCACAGATGATGTTTGCCCACAACTGTTGATGTGAGATCAGCAACAAGGAGAAAGTCCAAAAGATCAGGCTTTTCCCCGTACAATCCTTGGAACACAATAGTTATGACCTATATATTATAAAGTTGACTAATGCATACTTTGTTTTACTAAAAACAAACAAACCCCAAAGTATTCCTAGGTCTATAATATAAAACATATAAAAATTAAAATCCAGCCATATTAAGCCTTGATTTCTGAGTTTATATTGTAAATAACCAAAGCTCTGTAGTGGGCATGTTCAATAAGCACAGGAGAGTTTGCCATAAAATCACAGAAAGATAGCAAATAATTCATGGCAACTAAATACCCATTATCCCAAAACCCCATCTGCCAGGGGCAAATACTCACCTGGAGCTCATTGCCATGAGCTCATCCTACTCTCGAGTAGGACCCTGGCTGGCATGTTCTCTCCCTCCTGGTCAATCGTTCAGGAGCTTCAAAAGCTTTCTTCTGCCCTAACAATCACAGCGACTGATGCCAACAGACACCAGCACACTCAGGGATCCACAGAGTTTGTGCAGTCCGCGTAACAGAACTCAGTAGCTCAGCATTTGGATAATTTACGTTTATTTATATATAAACACATATGGAGCATTCTGACTTAGCTCCTTCCTCTTTCTCATCAGATAGCAAAGAGAAAAAACAATGGACAATCGTAACACAAACATCCTGTCTCCGTCACTTCCCACACTGTGGAGTCAAAACATACACCGTTATGTGATAGACAACAATCCCATGACTGCAATAATGGAGGTGGAATTCTAACAATTAACAGGGTCATATATAGGTTGGTCTCACATCAGCTGTTCTGTGGGAAGGGTCCTGAACACTTTTTAATATGTCACAACTATCTGCTGTGTTTTTAAAATGTGTAATTTACCTGTAAATCTTCTTAGAAAAATATTTATTGGCAGGAATTGAGAGTCCAGAAGCAAGCATTACTACTCTGGTAACAGCAGCCATCAGTGGAGAGCCTTCAGCTTCAGATATATCCCATTTATGGATCGGGTGACAATTTGGGGCATGGGAATCGGGAGGTTGGTAGGATCAGGCAAAAGCTCAAAGCGCAGGAGTGTCAATGCAAGAGCAATCTTCATCTCATTCATGGCAAACTGCTGTCCAATGCAGTTCCTGAGTAGAAGGAAGGGCAACATTCCATTACAAACAGAAGAGCATTCTGCACATGATCAAATCACGGCCTTTTCGGTTGTTGCTCCTTCACTTTTAGATTTCCCTTCCCAGAAATGAATGTCTGGCACCATCTTTGTTCTCCTTTGTATGCCCTACCCTTTTAAGCTTTTGAGTATATATTGTTTTATGCTGGCAGCTAATTCTGCTTTGCTGTGGACTCATTTACAATTTTATAAGCCTGGAACACAGTTGTGTCTTTCATGGAAGATTAATGTCAAAGTCTCCTTTTATGGAGGAAACAGTGCAAAATATAGGTGAGAAAATATTTACCTTGGCCCTGCAGAAAAAGGCAAGAAAGCATATGGGTGGCGATGCTTTGAATTCTCTGTGGAGAATCTTAGAGGATTAAACTCCTACAACAGAAAATAAGTCATGGAATTTTGGATTAGAATGGCAACAGATATAGTTGGAAAAGAGGGGAAAGGGGCATTCCCAAAAAAGAATACTGTTCTATACCCACTTACCAGGTCATAATGCCCATTGAGCTCCATGGGGCTTAGTTCTGTATAGGATTATAGGATTGCACTCTTAGCAATATGTTTTCCCCAGTGTAATCTGAAGGAAAATTCCTTCACATCTATAAATGCCTGGGCCAAATGAGACATGATGTTAATTGCATCAGTGTGCATGTTTTTAAAACTGTACCCAGTCACTGGGGTGTCTGACCAGCAACAGGCCTGCAGGGCTTGGGAGGGAAATGCTAACCTTTCCCCCCTGCTGTGGTGCTGATGTTGCTCCTGAAGTTGCTCTTTGAATGGAGAGGGAAGCCTACACAGATTTTGTAAGCAGCACTTTAGGGACTGGTGGGTGGGTGGTTTTTGGCAGAATACTTCCATAGCTCCTGATGTGGATTAGGAATGTTTTCTGGATTAGGATTCCACAGCAGCTTTGCCAATATATTTTGCAATGGTTTTCTTTTCGCAATAGATTTTTGCCATTTTGTAAGTGCTTAAGCAAGATTTTAAGAATCATAACTACATAACATGTAGCCTGTTCCTCTGCTTAATTAGTACAGTATCTTCCTCATACTGTTCTTATCCAATTCTGTAGAGGGACACAATAAGCTTGACATCAGAGTTGTGCAAAGATATATCCAAACATTTTTCTTTTTGCGAACAGCTGCTGGCAGGAAAGGGATTTGGATCAGAGTCATGGCACAGGGAGGAATTTGGTTCTACATGCACACACACGCACAGAAACACACACAGAGACACACACACTTTCACCAGCATCTCTCTCTCATGCACACACTCTAGACCTGGTAGTATCCACATAAGGAAATGCAGGCATCACTTGTGTTTATATGATTCTGCTCCACACCTAATATCATACCAGGGGGTAGATAGTTTAGTATTAGGCCATTGATATGGGGCAATGGACTAAATCAGCCTTTCTCACCTCCAAACTGGAATACGTCCGGATGCGTTTAGTAAGGTAAAACAAGCAAGAAACTGGTAAAACAAAACACTGGGATAAATCCACACATCTAGTCACACAGTGTTAGCGTGACAAACAATTGGCTTCTTTTCTTAAAGAAATTGTATGTGTCTATGGCAATTATTCCACCATCTTTCTCTCAAAACATGTCAACTTCTCTCAGTCTCACCAGAAAGGTCTTGCTTAGGCTTTTCTTCTTTTATTATTACCTCAGGATTTTCCCAAACCTCAGGATTTCTGTGAAGACCATAAATATCCAATATAGTTAGAAAGCCTGTGGGAAAAAAAGAGACACATAATCTAGTATCATTTCGTCACCAGTGATATTATGTAATGAGAATTAATTGCTATCCAGTGGCATTTACCAAAACATTCATTCTCAATAACTTGCTGCAAAGACAGGCAGATTTTCAGAGTTGTTGCACTGATAACCAGGATGATGCTGCACAGAGTATAGGAAGGCAGCTGGAAAGCATACGACTGTGCTTTCCTGGTCATGTAATATTTGTTTGTTTGCCCAAGGAATTCATTTAGGTGTAGGTGGGGCCTCAAGAGATCGTCCATCCAAGGCCTAGCAGCTCCTGAAAGTGTCCATCTGAACACAGGGGCTGTGCACCTCTGTGTAGGCATGCACACCTGTATGTGTCCTCCACATATTCCCTGTGTGCATGAATGTGAGTGTGTGCAAGCAAGATTGTGCGGTGGCCGCATCACAGTTGTCAGTAACCCCACAAGGTAGGCCAAGGGTGAATGTGGTCCAGAAAAGGTTAGAAACCCTTGATGGAAGTTAAAAGACAGTGGAATTGAGTAATGAAAACAGTGTAAGACTGAAGATGGAAGAGGAAGGGACGAGTTCAAAGGAAGTCTGCAGAAGAAAGAGAGGGAAAGCCTACCTTTTGGTAAGGTTCGTCCATCAGCAAAAGTCACATGAGAATCCACTTCTCGTGCTATAAGAGGTACTGGAGGATAAAGCCGAAGGCTCTCCTTAATGCACATGGTGCTGTATGTCATCTTTCCCAAGTCGTCCCTTAAAGATACAGCCCAAAATTGCCAGATTTAGGTCTCATAACCATTTATTAAGGGACGCGGGTGGTGCTGTGGTTGCCTTGGGCTTGCCAATCAGAAGATCGGTGGTTTGAATCCCCACCATGGGGTGAGCTCCCATTGCTCAGTCCCAGCTCCTGCTAGCAGTTCAAAAGCACACACAAAAGTGCAAGTAGATTAATAGGTACCACTCCGGTGGGAAGGTAAATGGCATTTCCGTGCGCTGCTCTGGCTTCGGAGTTCCGTTGTGCCAGAAGCAACTTAGTCATGCTGGCCACATGACCTGGAAAAACTGTCTGCAGACAAATGCCGGCTCCCTCGGCCTGTAAAGCGAGATGAGCGCCACAACCCCAGAGTCATCTGCAACTGGACTTAACTGTCAGGGGTCCTTTACCTTTACCTTTTACCTTTTTAACCATTTATTAAGATGTAGCAAATAGGGTTCGAGAACATAGGATTAGGCCAGTTTCCCTGGAACCTAAGGAACCTGAGACTTGTAGTCAGAGTACTCTGACCATAAAACACTCTGCAGTGCTGCTGTCCCATCATCTTCTCTTAATTTCTGAGAAACCCATAAAGCAGGAAATAAACATTTAAGGTTGAACAATAATTTAGTCTGACCATTGAATATCCTCCTGTCGCCCAAGAAGCTCCATGATCTCCTCTCTGCATCTCTGCTGATGTTCAGGGTTCTGGGCCATACAATAAAAGAGCCAAGAGATTCCACTAGCTGTGGTATCATGACCTTCGAACATGAATGTGTCCACTTCTGCACGTATGTCTTCATCTGACAATGGATTTCCATTTTCATCCTAACCGCACAGGGAACATAGTGTTTTATAGGATTGGTGAGAACCAATATTTAAAGTCCTCCAAGACCATCCTCCCTCTCCCAGCTCACATCAAACCTTTCAAAGAAGGCTGGTGATGGCTGGAAAAGCCCTTAGCAATATAGCATGGCAGGCATAGGTGCATTATTCCTACAATGTTCACCTTTGCGCAAAGAAGAATATCCAGGAAGTCCAAATGCCTCTTCTTCAGAATCTTTTCAAGCTCTTTCTCATTCTTGAGGGAATCCTTCCTCTCTCTTATTACCTTCTCTGCATTGAAAACATACAGTATGGACTGAATAAAGCTATATGCAAGAGGCAAGCAAATATATTTAGATTGTGTTTTGCTTGGGGTAACAAAGCTATATGCAAGAGGCAAGGAAATATATTTAGATTGTGTTTTGCTTGGGGTAACAAATACTTTTATTAGCTGAGCTCTGAAAAGGAAGCTTAGAGTGATCAGTTGCTTAAAGAGCTAAACAGTTTTCAGTCCAAATTTCAGTCCACAGTTGCGAGCCTTCCAAATGCTGGTTTCTGGGAACCACAGGAGGGGGAAGTTCTTTTGTGTTTAGGTTCTGCTTCCTAGTTTCCCACCGGCATCTAGTTGACCACTGTGAGAAAGGATGCTGCACTAGAATGGGCTATTGGCCTGATCCAGCAGGCTATTCCTATGTTCTTAGAGAGAGTTATCATGTTGGGATTAAAGCTTCACATAGGAGAAAGCTAAAAAGGAGAAGAAGTCCCAGGATATAGAGAAGATGAGAATCCAGATGCAAACTCTGCCCTTTCACCCCCCCCCCCAGGTTTCCTCAGGGTCTTTTGACCTCTTTGGACGTTTAACAATTCAGTAAAGGTTACATGATCTCCAAAAATCCAGGGAGAAATCCTGAACAGGAATGATGTGGGAAAAGGACAGTGAAATATTTCTCTGGGGACAGATAGAAATTATTGAATTGGCTGCATTCATGAAAATTCTGAGAAGTATAAGAAAGATATATTCATTATGTTAGACAATTGATCAGATTTTAGGGTTCCAGAAAGAGAATTCATGTTATTAGGAAGTATGAGAAGAATTGATAGGGAGGTAAATATAATGCCAAGATGCTGGTTGATTTCATTTATAAAATTTTACTTCTTATAAATAGAAAGTCCTTTCTCCTTATATAAATGATTGAGCACATAACTAGAGAAGAAGTTGAGTTGGAAAGGAGGAGGCAATTATGTGTTTTCTTAATTTTGCTTCAACCCTTTTCATTTCTAGTCTCTCTATTATAATAAGACCATTGTTAAATTTTATTTTTTTTAATCATCTTGCTTTTCAAGTGCATCATACCAACACTTACAATTTTTAATTTTCCTAATGGTACTGAAACAATATCTATTTTTTATTTTGAATTTTTTTATTAGGAAATAAAATTATATATTAGCTCAGAAGAAGAAGAGGAGGAGGGGGAGCAGGAAGAAAAAGTTGTTGCCAGGAAGTAAAAAATACATACCTGTGTGATGGTGGGCTATTTTGCAAGCTTTGTAAAACTGACGCCCTTTGGAGCTCAACCAGTAAATGAAATCATTGTGATGCAATGGTGTTTTCAGTCTCTGATAAGCCAGGAACCCGAGATCAAAAACAGTTTGAATATAGGAATTTTCTCTGTGGACAGTGAGAAATGGAAACCAATATAAACACAAAAAAACAAAAAACAAAGATTAGATGACTGTGTAAGAGCCAACAAGCTGATGATCAATCCAGATAAGTCTGAGGTACTGTTGGTGCGTGTTTCCCTAGACTAGATGGATTGTAATGGAGTGGGTGCGTAGTTTGGGGGTACTTCTGGCAGCCTTGGTGGCCTGTAGTGGCCTCAATCAGCTTTGGCTGGCAGCCCAGCTGCACTCCGATCTGGACAGCAATAGCCTTATTTCCATTGTCCATACTCTGGCTACCTCTATGTTCGATTATTGCAACACCTTATGTATAGGACTACCTCTGAAGACAGTTTCAGAAACTTCAGCTGGTGAATAATAATAATTTATAATTTATACCCCGCCCATCTGGCTGAGTTTTCCCAGCCAATCTGGGTGGCTCCCAATCAAGTGTTAAAAACAGTACAGCGTTACATATTAAAAACTTCCTTGAACAGGGCTGCCTTAAGATGTCTTCTGAATGTCAGGTAGTTCTTTATCTCTTTGACATCTGTTTGGCGGCCTTGAAGCTCACCAGGGTAACATGTTTTGAGCATATTAAACAAATTCTGGCCTGACTGCACTGGCTGCCGATTAGTTTCTGATTACCTGGTACCTTCCATGGTGAGCTAAGCCTGGCAGGACAGCTTACTCTATGGCCTTAACCCCTTTGTGCATTAATTAGACTTAAGCATGGTGGTTATATGAGGCTGGTTATCTCACAATAAGAGCAAACAAATTGGTCCAGGGGTTAGAGGAAGGAACCCAGGGTCATCCATTGAAGCTGACAGTTGGAAGATTCATCACAGACAAACGAAACTATTTCTTCGCACAGTTAAAGTATAGAATTTACTCCCCAAAGATGTAGTGATGTCCATCATCCTGAATGGCTTCCTTAACCATATGCAGATCGCAGAGGTGACTGCAATCTTGGGCTTGCTTCTCATGACACTCCTAGCGCATGACACAGAAAAGAAGGTCTGTATCTGTCTGGGACTCCCACCTTCTCTGAAATAGGGATTTTATACTGACCTGTCCGTTTCAGCATTTTTCTGGTAGCTGAAGGCACATTTCATAATAGTATCAAGAGTCATCAGACTGACATGTTCGAACATCTCCACTGATGCTGTGGGGTTGCTGAGTACCAGCTTTCCCCATACATCCTAATATTTTAGGAAAGGGAAAGAAATGAGAAGAGAGAAGTCTCCTGAATGATTAGATGATTCATTATTAGATACGATGTTGCATTTGTAGAACTCAGCAGGGAATAGGGGTTAAAGTAGGACTGGTTGGCTCTGCCTGTCATTAGCTCTGGCTCCACTTACTGATGGCCTCTTTGCCTTCTATCCTCCTAGTCCCAATGGGCATCAGTCACTACCGTCTGCTAAGCAGCTTCCTCCACTGCAGGGGTAGGCAACCTAAGGCCTGGGGGCCGGATGCAGCCCAATCGCCTTCTAAATCCAGCCCAGGGACGGTCCAGAAATCAGCATGTTTTTACATGAGTAGAATGTGTGCTTTTATTTAAAATGCATCTCTGGGTTCTTTGTGGGGCATAGGAATTCGGTCACCCCCCCAAAAAAAAATAGACTGGCCCACCACATGGTCTGAGGGACAATGGACCAGCTCACAGCTGAAAGAGGTTGCTGACCCCTGCTCTACTGGCTGGTAAGCGTATCTCAAGGACACACATAAAGCCTTTTGATTCAGGGGAGATGTGGAGAAGAATGAGGAAGCATCAGACAGACAGAGAGAGGGAGAGAGAGTTTGTGTGTCATAACTAGACATTGGGGGGAAATGTATTTGCTCCTGCAAAAGTCATTGCCTGCAACATAAAAGACTGCTCAACAAGCCTCATATTTTCACAGGTACTCCAGACTCAAACTTTTCAAAAGAACTTTGTGTTATGGAAGAGGAAGTAAACACGGTTTTGACATACAATTCTAGCTAATACAACACTGCACAATCCTTCAAAGTGATGCATTTAAATATTCCACAAAGAAAGCTGATGGTAGTCAGCATCTGTCTGTCCTGAAAATATGGATGAACTAATTAAGATAATATCAAGTGCCACAGGTTATGAAGGAATTTTAGAATTCGGTACTGCTGCAAACTCATTGCCTGAGACCCAAAGGGCTGCTCAACTAGTTTCACACTTCGATGGGGGCTTCTGACTCAAACTTTTCAAAAGATCTTTGTGGTATGTCAGAGGAGGTTTTCAGGTCAAAGAAAGAGTCTGCTCTGGCCCTCTGAGTCTGCTCAAAGCAAGACTGAGAACATGAAGGTGGATGAGCAACTTCTTAGACTGGAGCTGACCTCCTGAAAGTAGCAGTGGGGTTTCTTACCAGCATCTCCTTGACTGATTCTGCCATAAGAGTCACATAAGGCTTCAGAATATTGTAATGGAATCCGGGAGTCAGCAGTTTCCGGTGCTGCTGCCACTTTGGCCCATTCAGGACGAGAAGCCCCCTTCCTGCCAGGAAAAGGAAGGAAAATGAGGAACAGAAGCCCAATATAATGTTGTCTTTCTTAGGCACATACACCAGGGTCAGGGTCACATGGTAAATTATCCACCACAGATGACAGGGTTTACAGCACTATATTTGACCCATTGAAGTAGGCACTTAATTGCTGGAACAATTCAAGTTAAGAATCTATTTACCTACTAAAGGATTTCTGAAACATGGAATGCAGTGTGTATATTTCCTTATAACCCGAGAAGTCCATCTTCACAGACTCTATAAGGACTTTTGAGATTGTGGGGAAACATCCTATAGAGTCTGATTCCTGAGCAAAATGGGCAGAAATCAGTTGGCCAAAGGAATAAAGCTGGCACTGTAGCCTCCTGTAAGGCACCAGTGGGGAAGGCACCAGCTTAACAAATACTAGCAGCTTCCCATAGACCCAAAGGAAGTTTGAACTTTGTAAAGCTGAGAATATATGTATATGTTCGATGCAAGAATATCACATTAAATTCAGGAATACATGAAATTAGTGAGAGAAAATACATACCAATCCATGGAATTAGGAAGTCCTGTGTTATAAGAGGTTTAGGATCTGAATAGTGTAATAAATGAGATAAAATGAGTATAGCATGAGATGGTAAAAAACTATTTATGAGAACAAATTTAAATGTTTAATTTGCTGAATTGTACTCTGTTGCCTCAATCTAGGGGATTCCTATGCACACATCCAATGCACACTCCCACATCTTTGCACATGCAGATAAAGACAAACAACCTTTGCAGGCCCAGCTTACTCCAAGGTGTGCCCATTTCCCTGCCCAGCCTTGGGGACCCCAGCCATTTGTTGGGCAAATGGTTCTGTTTCCCCCAGTTTCCAAAATGAAATATACAGTTCTCTAATGTACCTGTTGAACTTTGTAGCCTGAAATGTTCCTTCTCTACCAATCTGATTTGACCATTAAAGACTTGGGTAGAACTAGAGCTGGGAGCTGGGAGTTCTTTGCCTGGGAGTGAAGGACTGATGGGAGTTGGAGTTCAAAACATCTTGAAGGCATCAGGTTGGGGTAGGTTGCTTTAGGATGCCCTTGAAATATGAATCACTTACATTTATATCTTGATAAAAGCAAAGAGCAGTGCAACTTACTGCATGAATAATGTTGAAAGCCTCCAGCATACAGTGGTACCTCGGGTTACATACGCTTCAGGTTACATACACTTCAGGCTACAGACTCCGCTAACCCAGAAATAATGCTTCAGGTTAAGAACTTTGCTTCAGGATATGAATGAAAATCTTGCTCCGGCGGCACAGCGGCAGCAGGAGGCCCCATTAGCTAAAGTGGTGCTTCAGGTTAAGAACAGTTTCAGGTTAAGAATGGACCTCCGGAATGAATTAAGTACTTAACCCGAAGTACCACTGTATTCATGTAACTGCACGATGAGAGGGACATAAGGTACAAATTTCTTACCGCCTCTGCTGTACACAGCCTTTGCATATTCAGGGTGGTTAATGGACAGGAAAGCCAAGAAATTTCCATACCAACGTGGATAACAGTGCGGGTACTTTTCTGTCCATGCAGCTGCGTTCAGGAATTCTTCCTCAGGTTTCATCTGTATCGGTAACCAATTTACCGATTGTAATTAAATGTTTAGTTCAGGATGAAAACAGATAATCAGGTAATGTAATAGTGTATAACTTTCAGCTGGGATGCATATGTAACAAAGGAATAATTCACCCACTTGGCTCAATCCTAAAGCCACAGTCTTTTTAAACTTGTTTCTTTCTATTCTGCATTGGCCTCCCCTTATCAATTTCATTTCAGACTCTCAGGTGTAGAAGAACACACACTGGTTGAGCATGAATAAGCCTTTGAACTATAAATGTTAAGGAGGGGGGGAAACAGCCACCAAAGAGTACATTTAGAAAAACATTTTTTCTTGTTGGAATAAATTGAAACATTACACACAAAATTATAATATAATATTTATGCCTGAATCTGTGACTCATTCTTCAACTTTAGGTAAAATTGGATAAGAGAAACAGGTCCATCACAAATGCAAACTGTTGCATGCCAAATATGGGAGTCAGGGAGTAGAGGTTGAATATGGAATTAGAGATCAGCATATTAGGGAGGCCACAATATGTGGCAATGCCCTGTTCAAAATTTCAGCACTCCAACAGGAAAACGAAATGGATATACATGTGAACAGAAGTCCACCTACACCTGTAATCATTAAAGTTGTGGCCTTCCCCCCTCCCAAATTGTTGTCTTGTCAAGTATGTTCCATTACACCATAGCCATTGCCTTCACACAGTAGGGGGGGCTATGACTAGGCCCACAATGGCCGTGTACGCTGCTCCTAGTGGGCGACAGTTGCAAGCCCTTGTTGTCGGTCCTCCATTCAGAAGGTGCCAGGAGTTACGTCCCAGTGACTAGCCAATGTAGATTCCTTGACCAAATCTAAAGTTCCAACTGTCCAATCATGTGCAGCCAGTGAGTGGAGCCCAGTCTGCTGAACCAGCACAGCCGTACCCAAGCCTTGCAGATGCCAGCAGACTGAATGACAATATTAATGAAGCAGCACATTTGATAGAAAATATCCTTTCAGAATGTGACATGAAGCTGAGAAAACACTTGGCTGGATTCCTGTTATCACACAATATGAATTGGAACTGATGCTCAAGAAAGTAATTATTCTGTGTCACATCATAAAGTTTAAATCCACTGATTTCATCTATCTTTCTGTGTTCCTGATGTAGTCTTTGCATGCCAAGAACAACAAAAACCAGATTTATCCCTGTTTATGGTTAGTCCTGCAACACTTCCCTAGTTTCTCAATAGCTTTGATAGTGTGGTAATAGCTTCACTTGTGGGTTTAAGAAAACAGCTATATCAGCAGTTAATAAGCTAATGCCATGAGTATGTTGCACAATCTGTGTATGATCCTTTTAACTTCATTTACCAATGAACTACACCAAATAAAGTTTCTTAGTTTCATAATGATTGCCTTACAGTTTAGGCACAACTGGATGGTGACTGGTAACACAACATTCAGTCAATTTTCAGTTCCTTATTGAGAAACACAGTTTTGCAAAGAGAGACCCAACATCTCACCAGGAAAATCAGAGATTCCCTTACCATGTGGATATGGCCATACAGCCAGTGGCTGGGAGGTCCTGGGAAACTCCTGAAACCCTTGATCAGTTTCTGCCTTGTCTGAAATAGCTGGATGGCTTTCAGAGCGACGCAGATGAAGATCAATGCCACAGTCCAATAGAAAAACTGAGAGGGACTCGCCGGTAGCCAGGACCACACGAGATTGATGATAATTTCCATATCCAGCTGCCTGCTGCTAGCTTTGCTCAAGTAACTAGAATATGTCCTCAAAAGGTTTGCTGTTTTGCCGGCTTTGTCTTGTGAGCTGCATCAAATTACTAAAACAACTTTGTGGCAGGTGTTGCTGCAGGAATCTGGGAACTGTTTAAACCTCCACCCACACACTCTCATTAGTTTCACCCACTGGGTGCTGAATCCTCCCCTTTTCCACACTTCAGAGCTGGACCAGATCACAGTTATTGGGAAATGTTGTTTTAATTAACTGCATGCATGGTAATAATGTACTTTATCAATGGAAGTATTGGTACACCCAGAATTCACTGATAGTCAAAGAAGATATCACAGTGATTTCAAGGAGGACTAATATAGAGAAGGGCATTTGATAGGAAAGAAAATATTCTTTCGGTTTTACGTTTGCCTCTTATTTTGTGCAGTGTTTCTACTGAGCAATAGCAACTGCTTCCAGTTTGAATAAATGTTGTCAGCCAACCCCTGCTTGAGTTGGGCTTCCCTCATCATCGGCATGGACTGAATCCTATACTTCTGGAAAAGGGTCTATCAAGCCAGAGGCATCCCATGAACCAGTCTCTCCTCAGGAACTCCAAATCCAAATAACTTTATTGTACTAGCCATTGGCCATGACAAATCTGAAACAAAAATAAATTCCAGCAAAAGGGGTGTTGCGCCACAAATAATAATCTCTATATCTCAGCATCTCCCTTACAGTTCACTGCTATATCATCCAGTGTCTTATTTCTGATCTTTTTGGCCACCAGAGCCAAAAGGGTGACTTTATGAATCACTGAAGCATTTACATTGCTAAGAAACCATAGGACCTTCTCTGGTGGGGAGAGACAGCTTTCCTGTATGGACGGCAAGGTGAGGAATCACCTCCTGGGTCCAATGTATAGTGGGCAATACAGTCGTACCTTGGAAGTTGAATGGAATCCATTCTGGAAGTCCGTTCCACTTCCAAAATGTGCAAAAACAAAAGTGTGGCTTCTGATTAGCTGCAGGAAGCTCTTGTAGCCAATCAGAAGCTGCAGAAGCCCCACTGGACGTTCTGAGGCATCTGAATATAGACTGCATTTTTAATCAAGGCTTATATTGGCTTATATTTTGATCAGATACCTGTATTCTTAAAATGAGCTTAAAAACCATCTGGTTTGTAGGGAATAGGGAAAGAGGGGCCAAAGGTTATCTGGTAATTAAGGTGCCTTGTAGAGGTTAATGGCTACTTGTTTGCCATTTATAAATAGAAGAAAATATAGCTCTCTGTCTCCCATAAAAGGTAGTAGGAAATGGGTGTATCTTTTGTGATTGGATATAGCAGGCAGCCAATAGGAATTTCAACCAGGCTGATTGGACAGATGCAGCCAAAGGAGGAGCAAGGGTGCTGGGCTGAGGGAATATAAGTGCTGGCCATAATGGCAGGAGGCCAGGCCAGAGCTTGGTAACCATATACCACTGTGCCTCTCATTTATTTGTCTGACAAATAAATTATTATTTTAATTTCTCTATTGCTGCGTTGAATATTTCATTCCAGCTAAGCGTTAACCACAAGCAGGGTGCTACATTTTATGGTGCGCCTGTGACTCGGATAAGTGGTCTGCTGGAACGCAGCCCCTTCGCCCTATTGGACAGGGTACAAGAGAGAAGACAACTGATTGCCTACCCAGCGCGCATGGGAAAATTTTTCCCAGGGGAACGCAGCAGTCTCGTCTGTCTGATACCCTGCTCACTGGCGGCGACGGACCGGGGGGAAACGGAACCAACCAAGGGTAAGTGCACAAAGGGATTTTTGGCCCTCCAATTAATTGGGAGGAAGAGAAGTCTTGATCAAACTTCTGCGTCTCAGTAAGTGGGAACTGAGTACGCTAGGTGGTTGGGTATATCAGATGGTGGTCTGGTGGGGGAAAAGGGAAGAATGGGAGGTAGAGTGTGGTGAAGTATCTTGCGCATTGTATGTGTGAGAAAGTACAGAGCAATCTGTAGCTGACCTGAGTGTGGAGTGGGTAGTACTTCGGTTCCCAGTGAGGCGACTCCATCTGGGCAAGAAACCCCACGAAGCGTGTGTGTGAGTGACTGAGTGGATACTTCACAGGGCCATACAATGGGAGTTGGGGGTTCAAAGGGGGGAAATACACCTCTTGAATGTATGTTAAATAATTTTAAGAAAGCCTTCTCAGGGGCATATGGAGTCAAAATGACGCCAGAGCGCTTGAGAACGTTATGTGAATTAGAGTGGCCAAAACAAAATACTGGATGGCCATCTCAGGGAACTTTTGATATAAATTTAGTAAGCAAACTTTGGTCTAACATCACCAAAGAAACTGGAGGGTGCCCAGAACAATTTTCATATATAGATTCCTGGCTGAGCACATTAAATAAAAATCCTCCATGGATAAGGGAATGCAAAGTCCAACGATGCAAATTATTGGCTGTAAAAGCCGAAGCTAGGAAAGGAATCTTGCCAAATAAACTCAAACCCATTTTTGAGGGACCAGAGGAAGAGGTGCTTCCACCTCCACCCTATGCTCCACATCGAAGGGAGCCTAATCCAAACCCTCCACCAGTTGTAACCCCAAGGCAAGAAAGTGGAACGAATAATGGGGGTAGAGACACAGAACTTGACTCCTTGATAGATTATGATAAATATCTTCAGGAGGCATTGGAGTCCTATAATGAAGCCCAAGCAGAAGTGGTTATTCCATCTGTGAGTCCCAGTAGAACTCCATCTACAGTCTCTTTTAGTGGAACAACTGATTGCCTACCCCAAACCCCTGTACATCCAAGTCCTAGAGAATTATTACAGAAGTTACAGGGAGACCTTAATCGGTCAGCAAGCAATACAGCCAGGCGTATTAAGCTGCTAAAAGAACGCCTTGGGACAAATACCATCCCCTATGATTTGAGGCCCCTAGAGCAAAGTGAAGAGAAAGGTCATGTAGTAGCCCCTCTCAGAAGAGTATTTGATGCACTTGAGGAGCCTGTGCTGGTTAATGGGCAACCTGGACCACGGCCACCTCGAACTTCGACCCTGCAATATATTCCATTCACAACTACGGATCTGATGAATTGGAAAACACACACCCCATCTTTTGCAGAAAAACCTCAGGCTATGATGGACTTGGTGACCTCAATAGTAAATACTCATAGTCCTACTTGGACAGATTGTCGCCAGCTCCTGAATACTCTCTTCACCACTGAGGAAAGGAGAGACATAATTGAAAAGGCACAGATATATTTGCGTGAGCAGGCCAGAGTGGGAAATATTTATAATATTGACCGTCATCTCCAGGACAATTTTCCCTTGGAAGATCCTAATTGGGATCCAAACAATGCAATTCACCTGGCCAGGCTTACCACCTACCGCCAGACGCTTGTGAAAGGTATCTGCAGGGCATGCCAGAAGCCCACTAATATGTCTAAAGTCTCAGGAGGGTAGATGTGTTACCCATAGCACTGTTTCGTGTTCGGTGCGCACCCACAAAAAGACTTAAGTTGTCACCTTTTGAGCTCCTGTATGGGAGGCCGCCCTCCTTTGTTCAGGATATTCCAGCTGACCTCAAACAAATAGGAGACCATGTGACACAGGGACAAGTGCAATCTCTCCCGTGTTTTTGTCTCTCTCTCGTGTTTGTTTGCTTGTTTTTTTATCTTAACAGGTGGGCCCTCAAGCACACGCCGTGCAGCATTGCCGTGCCGATTCATCAGCTCCAGGCTGGCATAGCATATGGGTGAAAGAGTGGAAACGTGATCCACTTGCACCTAAGTGGCGTGGACCTTACACCGTCTTGCTCTCTACTCCAACAGCGGTGAAGGTAGCTGAGGTGACCCCCTGGATTCATCACTCTCGTTTGAAGAAGTCTGAAGGCAGTTGGACGTGCAAAGGTGACCCCTCTAATCCTTTAAAACTGACTCTCTCCAAAAACCCCTGTATCTAGCCCTACCGGGAACGGGCTAGGTCACGGGCAACATTAGACGACCGGCCTGCTGCAGCCACAACCTGGAAGCTGGCTGACCTGCGCACGCCTGAAGCTTGAGGAGCATCTGAACCAGTGATTGTGAAAGGGAAGATTCTCTTATACAATTGATTGACTGCCCCCCCCCTTGTGGAACAATTATCAGAGATATTACTCATTGGGGATCCTCGGGATATATGTTTTGGTCTTGGTGGTTCCCCATTTCTGTCACTGGGGGAATTATATTGGGACTAATATTTATTTGCTATCACAATAAGGTAATCTTTTGTGGAAGGAATGCATATGCTAGACATCAACATGATTTTATTATTAATCCTGATCCCTTGGGAAGGGGAAGGGTCCTTGAATCTGACCAAATTTGCTAAATATGGATTCAGCCATGACCACAATATGTGGGTAGGTTTAGCTGAAATGGTAGCCAATGTTGCAAATAGGACCAATTGCCTTGTTTGCTCTCTTGGGCCAGATGATTCAGAGGGAGGTATGCCCTTATTACCGATACCATTAGATGCCATTGGTATGGTAAGCGAAATGCCACACCAAACAGAAATACAGAATTTCCCCGGATGGAACTCAACTAAACCATTACGAGTTATACCTGTACAAGGGGAATTCTGTGTACATAAATCATCAGATGCAGCTGATTCTACCATGATAGGCTCTTCTCATTGTCACTATACTTGGGATTATATTAAGAATAGTCATACCTGGGCACACGGTACTACCTATCGAACTCGGAATACCTTGCCCTGTGCACCTCCTTTTATTCATGCATGGAAAGCGGTATGGAACATAACTGTGACAGAAAAAGGCAATCTAACATACTGCACTGTGAACTCTCTACCTCTTTTGATATTTCGCCTTCTGTACTCCACGTACCAAAAACCTCAGACCCGATGGTTGTGGTGGATATGTGGAGAATGGGCATACAAGAAACTCCCTTCCAAATGGAGTGGGACTTGTTTCCTGGGATGGGTATTACCACCAATGTGGATTATGCCCACTAGTTCGGCCAAGCGAACACGAAGGAATGCTGATATTTCTCGTATAGCAGGAGGAAGTACCCAAAGTTGGAGCGGTACTGATGATTGGCCGCCAGAGCGCATTATAGCCTATTATGATCCTGCCTCCTGGAATCCTGGTGAGCTCATACAAGGGGCACGGGATCCTATTTATAATCTAAACAGAATAATTCGATTGCAAGCAGTAGTGGAACTTGTAACCAATGCAACGGCCCAGAGTTTGAGACTTATTGCACAACAGTTGGATGAAAGTAGAGCCGCCATTATGCAGCTGAAAATGGGAATGGATTATGTACTTGCCAGGCAGGGAGGCCTATGTGGAGTCTTGAACTTGACAGGGAATGCCTGTTGCTTTAACATTTCTGATAATGGTGAGGCAATCCGTGTGTTGGCTACAAAGATGGAGAATATAGCACATGTACCAGTACAAACATGGGAAGGATGGGATATGGGATGGCTCACCAATTGGTTACCTAATGTCACAGGACTCAAAGGGATACTATTGTCTTGCTTGTTTTTCTTGACAGTAGTGGTAATGGTTTTATGTATGATGCCATGTATCATTTCATGTTTTAGAAGTACAATTAGCAAGATGGTTTCAAATGAAACTCTACCTCATATCATGGCCCTATACAGAGCTTTACCTCAGGAATATGATGAAGGTCAAGCTATCAAGGACACTTGGTATGAAGGTCCTTGAGCTTGAAAGGGGGGAATGAGGCATCTGAATATAGACTGCATTTTTAATCAAGGCTTATATTGGCTTATATTTTGATCAGATACCTGTATTCTTAAAATGAGCTTAAAAACCATCTGGTTTGTAGGGAATAGGGAAAGAGGGGCCAAAGGTTATCTGGTAATTAAGGTGCCTTGTAGAGGTTAATGGCTACTTGTTTGCCATTTATAAATAGAAGAAAATATAGCTCTCTGTCTCCCATAAAAGGTAGTAGGAAATGGGTGTATCTTTTGTGATTGGATATAGCAGGCAGCCAATAGGAATTTCAACCAGGCTGATTGGACAGATGCAGCCAAAGGAGGAGCAAGGGTGCTGGGCTGAGGGAATATAAGTGCTGGCCATAATGGCAGGAGGCCAGGCCAGAGCTTGGTAACCATATACCACTGTGCCTCTCATTTATTTGTCTGACAAATAAATTATTATTTTAATTTCTCTATTGCTGCGTTGAATATTTCATTCCAGCTAAGCGTTAACCACAAGCAGGGTGCTACAGTTCCACTTCCAAAAATAGTTTGTAAACCGGAACAGTCACTTCCGGGTTTGTGATGTTCGGGAGCCAAAGCATTCAGGAACTAAGCTGCTCGACTTCCAAGATACGACTGTCCAGTAAATCTTCCACTTGCAGTTGCCCACATATACAGAGTGTGTCTTCGTATGGTACCCTGTTAAATCATCCATCTGGGATGACGGAGGGCATAGCTTGAAAACGCAGCTCAAGAAAAGCAAATCTTAGTGAGTCTGGCTGGAGATTTGACAGGTAACTGGCTCTAAAATGGACTGTTTTTAGAAGAGGGAACCAAGTAGAGCATCTAGAGCAGGGGTTGTCAACCTGGTCCCTACCGCCCATTGCACTAGTGGGTGTTTCAGGATTCTAGGTGGGCGGTTGGGGGTTCTACGGCACAAGCTGAATCCTCCTTCCATCAAGCACTGGTGGGTGGTAAGGAAATTTCACCATCAAGAAAGATGCATTCGTGGGTGGTAGGCATAAAAAGCTTGACTACCTCTGATTTAGAGGATTTGATCGCTCGCAAATCACGTAGTGATTCTATCCAGTAGCACCATTCCTTAATTGGCGTTTGTCTGTGGATATAATCTCCTCTATTTTATAGAAATGATAAGAGTTCAAATAGCATTGGATGTTCAAGAACTGAAGTCTTTATACTGGTAGCCACAAATCCCCCAATACTGATAGGGGACATAATTTCCATTTAATGAAAAACTGAAACAATTCACAGTTTCTAAAATCATACCAAAACCGTCCCCAGATGATGTTGAATCACAACTCCCATAATCTCCCACCATCTTAGTCAATGGTCAAGGATGGTGGGAGTTGTAGTCCAACAACTTCTGGCTACCCAAGGTGGAAAAGAGCACTGCTCTAGGTTTGGTTGGAGGAAGTTAGCAGCTTGGAGCTATTCGCGGCCCTGCTACTGAACTAAGCCACCCTAAGAAGCAGTGCATGCAATGGGCTCCCAGCTGGGGTTAGGTTAGCTCAAGAAAGGAAAAAATACATGGCTTATATCTAAAAAGTGTCTCCTTTTCTATAAAATTATTGTTTTATTCATATGGTAGTGTTTGCAGATTTAGATTGCTTAGTTAACCTTTTTTTTAAAAAAAAAAAGGTTAATACACATCCATAAGGTGTACAAGAAGGCAATATTATAATTTTTCTTATTTGTAACTTCTTAACTGGCTTTGATATTATTCTCATCCAGGAAACCTGGCACACCGGGGAGCTGTCGTTAAATGGCTTTCATACCTTCTCCCACAGGGTCAGTAAAAAGGGGCAGGTTTGGATGAGCAAGGGTAGGGCTAGGAATTCTTGTTTATTTAACTTTACAAGCTGTTTTCCCCTCAGGTTTCATCTGAATCATTAATCAGTTTTTAAACCTGCTTTCTTTCTGCTCTGCTTTGGCCTCCCCTTATCAGTTTCATTTCAACCTCTCAGATGGAGAACATACACTGGTTAAGCATGAACAAGCCATTGAACTCAAATTTCAAGAAGAAAAAACAGCCACCAAATTGTACAGTAATTATATAAAGTTTATGTTTGATTATGCTCCTTTGTGGATGCAAATCTGCTAATCTTTCCCCACTTTTAGGTAACATTGGATATGAGAAACAGGTCCATCACAAATGCAAAGAGTTGAATGCCAAATATGGGGGCTGGGGAGTAGAGGTTGAATGTGTGACTACAGATTATCAACTTGGGGAGGCCACAATACATGGCGTTACCCTGTTCAAAATTTCAGCCCTCCAGCCCTCCTGATTACACCTGTAATCAATAAAGTTGTGCCCCCCCCCGATTCTTGCCTTGTCCGATTTGTTCCTGTACACCATAGCTCTTGGCTTCATACAGGGGTGGAGTGTACTATAACTGGGCCCACAATGGCCCCTTACCCTGCTTTCCCTGTTGCAGCCCTTCATGGGCATCCCTACATTCACAAGGTGCCAGGAGTCATGTCCCAGATGCTAGCCATTCTATATTCCCCAGCTGGCTGCATGGCAGGGCAGGGTAGCCCATCAAATGTAAAGTTGTGGCCATTTTCTTCCTTAGATTGTTGTCTTGTCAAGTATGTTCTTTTACACCATAGCTATTGGCTTCACACAGGGTTGGAGGGCTCTGCAACTGGGCCTCAAATGGCCACTTACCCTGCTTTGGATGGGGGGGGGGGTTGCAGCCCCTTGCTGACAGCCCTCCATTCACAAAGTGTCAGGAGTTACATCCCAGAGGCTGGCCATTCTACATTCCCTGGCCAGCCACATTGCAAGGCAGCATAGCCCATCAAATATAAAGTTCCAACTGTCCAATCATGTGCAGTCTACCGAACCAGCACAGCTGTCCCCAAGCCAGCTACCTCGCTGGTGCAAACAGACTGAACAACAACATTAATGAAGCGGCACATTTGATAGAAAATATCTTTTCAGAATGTGACTATCCTCACCTTTCCCCCCCTTCAGAGCTGGATCCAGATCACTGTTATTGGGAAATGTTGTTTTACTAGCCGCATGCAGGGTGCTTAAGTATTTTATCAGGGGAACTATCTAGTACATCCAGAATTACCTGATATTCAAAGAAGATACAATGGTACCTTGGTTTACAACCATAATCCGTTCTTGAGGTCCGGTTGTAAATCAAAACAGGTTTTAATCCAAGACGCGCTTTCGTCAATGGTGCCTCCCCCCCAAAATTGGTTGCAATCCCCCCCAAAAATGCGGGGTTGTAATCCAAAAAAAGGTACACGCACTTCCAGGTTTGACGTGGTTGTAATCCAAAATGATCGCAAACCAAGGTACCACTGTATCACAGTAGCCTCAGAGAAGGACATTTGAGGCAGATTTTAAACTTCTCATAGGGAAGAAGATATTCTTTGGCTTTTACATTTGCCTCATATTTTGTTCAACTTTTGTTTCTACTGAGAAACGGCAACTTCTTCCAGTTTGAATAAATGTTGTCAGCCAACCCCTGCTTTAGTTGGGCTTCCCTCATCATCTGCATGGACTGAATCCTATACTTCTGGAAAAGGGTCTATCAAGCCAGAGGCATCCCATGAGCCAGTCTCCCCTCAGGAACTGAAGTCTTTATACCAGTAGCTGCAAATTCCCCAATAGTGATAGGGGACATATTGGATTCAATTTCCTTTTTAAAAAAAAAAAATTTTAAACAATACACAATCTCTGAAATGATACAAGAAACAAAGCGCATTATTCAAAATTTGCCCTTCTCCGAATTTTGTGGTGTAATTCTCCAACATACACGGAAGTAAATTGTGCATAAAAATGCATGTACGTATTTGTGAAAATGAAGCCGAACAACACATTCTATTAATGACATTGCTTTGCAAAAATATACATATTAGACAAAATTACATACATTTGTATGCTAGGGAAAAAATGGCACTAATATTATTGATTTTCACGAGGACAGAGTGCCAAGTTTCAACCTATTTCCACCTTGGATCCCCAGATGATGTTGGATCACAAATCCCATAATCTTCCGCCATCTTAGTCAATGGTCAAGGATGATGGGAGTTTTAGTCCAACAACTTCTGGCTACCCAAGGTGGAAAAGAGCACTGCTCTAAGTTTGGTTGAAGGAAGTTAGCAGCTTGGAGCTATTCGCGGCCCTGCTACTGGACTAAGCCACCCTAAGAAGCACTGCATGCAATGGGCTCCCAGCTGGGGTTAGGTTAGCTCAAGAAAGGAAAAAATACATGGCTTATATCTAAAAAGTGTCTCCTTTTCTATAAAATTATTGTTTTATTTATATGGTAGTGTGTGTAAATTTAAATTGCTTGGTTAACCTTTTAAAAAAATGGTTAATATATTTCCATAAGTTATACAAGAAGTCAATATGATATTTTTTCTTATTTGCAACTTCTAGATTTATTACATTCTTCTCTTATCATAGTAATTTATATTCCATAGTTCAGGAAATAAATATTTCTAAGAAGGCTTACAATTAAATTACACATTTAATAACTACAACAAATATTTGTTACATATTTAAAAAGTCTTCAGGACCCTTCCCACAGAACAGTTCAGATGAGATCAGCAAAAGGAACGGGCATGTGTAATAAGAATTTTGAGGTCTTAGATATATAATAAATGTTCATAAATATACCAAGCAAACACGTACATAAATATATAAACCACATATCTGAAGCAGCACAGGAAGACAGTCCTGAAACCATTTTGACTCCCAAGCCGACCAAATGTTTCTCTGCAAGGAGGGAGGAGGTGAAAAAAACCTTCCTTGTTACAGGAATTGGGTAATCACCATTTCAAAAGAATGGGCAGACTACCAGGAAAGACAATCAGATAAGGCATTATCAGATAACCTGGCAGACAGGAAAAACAACAACATTCAAATTTCTGTTGTAGACCACCTTTTCTGTGATGTAGATATGATGTTTGTGGAGGATGGTCTTGGGTTACACCCCTTCTGTGATGTATGTATCATGTATGGAGAGGGTGGTCTTGAGCTCCAGGGCAGGGAATTTAAAATGTCTATATAAGGGCAGGCACACCTTTGTTCTGGGTCCTCCTCTGTCATCCGGTATGTGAGGGGAGCACCCTGTTGCAACAGCTTTAATAAAGATCAGGCTTACTAGCTGCTTTGCTTCTCAATATTCTCTGGTTGGTCTCTGTTATTTTCTCCTTCCAATAGAGAACCCACTTAAGGACTACAACACATGAGAAAGTCCAAAAGATCAGGATTTCTCCCTGTACAGAATAGTTATGATCTACTTATTATTAAACAGACTGATGCATACTTTGTTTTATTAAAAGAACAACCCCCAAAGTCGACAATGTAAAACAAATAAAAAGTTAAAATCCAGGCATATTTGTAAATAACCGAAGCTCTGCAGTAGACAGGTTCAATAGGCACAGGAGATAGTTTGCCATAAAATCACAGCAAGGTAGCAAAGAATTCATGACAATTAAATATCCTCTATCCCAACGTCCCATCTGCCAGGGGCAAATACTTGTCTAAAATAATTAACAGGGTCTTGGCTGGATAATGATTTGCTACCATCTTCTGGTAGCTATTTGCTCAACTAGTCTGATAGGACTGAAAAGAAGAAAGCTGCTGTTGAGCTAAGATAACTCCTAGTCTATCACTGTTTGAGGAGGTCAAATGAAAAAGAAAATTAACAGTTGCCCTTATTTGCCACTGTGTGAATTTTTCCAAGAAGGTAGCTTATTTTAAATGTTACAGAAGGGGATTCATTCATGACCACATACTGTGTTTTCATGATTAACAGTAGGAATATGGCCACTGTCCTAAGTCCAGCCCACCCAAATGAAGGTGACAGCCCATGCCCCATACATAATGTTCTTAATTAGAACATTAAAGTGTAATGGACAAAGGAAGGAACCTAAATAAGTAATACTCAAAGTAAACACTTTGAAACCAGTGGACTTAAGTTAATTCAGTGCAAACTGAAATTATAGAGGATAATACCAAATTATTAAAGAAAGCGTATAATATTTTATTAGAATGGGAAACTAAAAATGAAGAAGTCAAATCGGTAATGATTAAATGGGCACAAAATTCACGGACTGCATATTGCTGAAAGAGAATTACACGAAAATGATGTATAGACGGTATATTACACCTGTAAAAATGGAAAAAAATGTATAGAACAGGATAAAAAAACTGTTGGAAATGTAAAGAAAAGGAAGGCACATTTTATCCTATGTGGTGGAAATGCAAAATTGTTAAAAACCTTTTGGAAATGATATATAATGAATTGAAAAACATGTTTAAAATGACATTTGTAAAAAAGAAACAAACCCAGAAGCCTTTTTGCTAGGCATTTCAGGTCAAGAGCTACTGAAAGAAAAATTGAAAATATTCATGTATGCTACCACAGCGACAAGAATCTTATTAGGCCAAGGTTGGAAGACTGAAGAAGTACCAACAAAAGAACAGTGGCAAGAAAAACTGATGAACTATGCAGAATTAGCAAAGTTAACAGATAAATTGCATGAAAAGGACAATAGAGATTTTTAAAATGAATGGGGATCTTTTATAATCTATTTATAAAAACAACATAAAGAAATGGACTCATTGGTAGGTTTTGAATAAACACCCACAAATTTTATTTAATTAAAACATGGGGAAGACAATGTAATAACATTTAAAGTACATTAACATGCAGAAGGTAACAATTTTTTTTTGCAACAAACCAGAAAGGGAAGATGAGGGAAGTTACAGGGGGGGGGGAATGTAAAATTGGATAATTGCTATCTGTAATTTGTTATAAAAGAGGATATTCAATAAAATATTTCTTTTTTAAAACAGAACATTATAGTGTAATGGGCAAAGGAAGGAGCCCGAATAAGTGACGCTCAAAGTAAAACTTTGAAACCCGTGGACTTAAGTTAATCCAGTAAATTTATTTCCATGATTCTACTCTGAATATGATCTGGTAGGATAAAAGAAAGCATGTTGGGTTGAGAATGTAAAAGCGATTACTGAACATTTCTGTAGAAATTTCTTCTATAGAAGTGTACTGCATAATATTAATATTCATGGTGCCTTCCAATATTTATTGGCAGGAATTGAAAGTCCTGAAGCAAGCATTACTACTCTGGTAACAGCAGCCATCAGTGGAGAGCCTTCAGCTTCAGATATATCCCATTAGTGGATCGGGTGACAATTTGCGGCATGGGAATCGGGAGGTTGGCAGGATCAGGCAAAAGCTCAAAGCGCAGGAGCGTCAGGGCAAGAGCAACCTTCATCTCATTCATGGCAAACTGCTGTCCAATGCAGTTCCTGAGTAGAAGGAAGGGCAACATTACATTACAAACAGAAGAGCATTCCGCAGATGGTCAAATCAGGGCCTTTTCGGTTGTTGCTCCTTCACTTTTAGATTTCCCTTCCCAGAAATGAATATCTGGCACCATCTTTGTTCTCCTTCATATTCCCAACCCTTTTAGGCATTTGAGCATATATTGCTTTATGCTGGCAGTTAATTCTGCTTTGCTGTGGACTCATTCACAGTTTTATAAGCCTGGAACACAGTTGTGTCTTTCATGGAAGATTAATGTCAAAGTCTCCTTTTATGGAGGGAACAGTGCAAAGTATAGGTGAGAAAATATTTACCTTGGCCCTGCAGCAAAAGGCAAGAAAGCATATGGGTGGCGATGCTTTGAATTCTCTGTGGAGAATCTTAGAGGATTAAACTCCTACAGCAGAAAATAAGTCATGGAATTTTGTATTAGAATGGCAACAGATATAGTTGGAAAAGAGGAAAAGGGGGCATTCACAAAAAAGAATACTGTTCTATACCCACTTACTGGGTCATAATGCCCATTGAGCTCCATGGGGCCTAGTTCTGTATAGGATTATAGGATTCCACTCTTAGCAATATGTTTTCCCCAATCTAATATGAAGGAAAATTCCTTCACATCTATAATAAATGCCTGGGCCAAATGAGAGATATCTATAAATGCCTGGGCCAAATGAGACATGATGTTAATTGCAGCAGTGTGCATGTTTTTAAAACTGTACACAGCCATTGGGGTGTCTGACCAGCAACAGGCCTGCAGGGCTTGGGAGGGAAATGCTAACCTTTCCCCCCTGCTGTGGTGCTGATGTTGCTCCTGAAGTTGCTCTTTGAATGGAGAGGGAAGCCTACACAGTTTTTGTAAGCAGCACTTTAGGGACTGGTGGGTGGGTGGATTTTTGGCAGAATACTTCCATAGCTCCTGACCTGGATTAGGAATGTTTTCTGGATTAGGATTCCACAGCAGCTTTGCCAATATATTTTTGCAACGGTTTTCTTTTTGCAATATATTTTTGCCATTTTGTAAGTGCGTTAGCAAAAGTTTAAGAATCATCACCACACAACATTTGGCCTGTCCTTCTACTTAATTAGTACAGTATCTTCATCATATTGTTATCGAATTCTGTAGAGGGACACACTAAGCTTGACATCAGAGTGTTTGAAGATATATCCAAACATTTTTCTTTTTACTAACAGCTGCTGGCAGGAAAGGGATTTGGATCAGAGTCATGGCATAGGGAGGAATTTGGCTCTACATGCGCACACACGCACAGAAACACACACAGAGACACACACGCTTTCACCAGCATCTCTCTCTCATGCACACACTCTAGAGCTGGTAGTATCTACATAGGAAAATGCAGGCATCGCTTGTGTTTATATGTTTCTGCTCCACATTTAATATCATATCAGGGGGTAGATAGTTTAGTATTAGGCCATTGATATGAGGCAATGGACTAAATCAGCCTTTCTCACCTCCAAATTGGAATACTTCTGGATGTGTTTAGTAAGCTAAAACAAGCAAGAAACTGGTAAAACAAAACGCTGGGATAAATCCACACATCTAGTCACACAGTCAAAACAAAAAAAATTCCTTCCAGTAGCACCTTAAAGACCAACTAAGTTAGTTCTTGGTATGAGCTTTCGTGTGCATGCACACTTCTTCAGATACACTGAAACAGAAGTTGCCAGATCCTTCTATATAGTGAGAAGGTGGGGAGGGGTATTACTCAGAAGGGTGGTGGGAATGGGTGATTGGCAGATAGCTGTGATGAGCCTGTTGACGACTCTTAACGACTGCAATAGGTCTTACAGGGAAAAGCAAGGGGTGAGAAGGTGAAAAATGGCTTTGTCATGTATAATGAGATAAGAATCCAATGTCTTTGTTCAGACCAGGTCTCTCCATGGTTTTAAGTTTGGTAATGAGTTGCAATTCAGCAGCTTCTCTTTCCAGTCTATTTCTGAAATTCCTTTGTAGTAAAACAGCTACTTTGAGATCTTGTATAGAATGTCCTGGGAGATTGAAGTGTTCTCCTACTGGTTTCTCTGTCTTGTGATTCTTGATGTCAGATTTATGTCCGTTTATTCTTTGGCGTAAGGTTTGGCCTGTTTGTCCAATATAGAGAGCTGAAGGACACTGTTGGCATTTGATGGCATACACAACGTTAGACGATGAGCAATTAAATAGTCCCGAGATGGTATGTGTGATGTTGTTGGGGCCAGTAGATTGGATTCTTATCTCACTATATAGAAGGATCTGGCAACTTCTGTTTCAGTGTATCTGAAGAAGTGTACATGCACACGAAAGCTCATACCAAGAACTAACTTAGTCACACAGTTACAGATAGGTAGCCGTGTTGGTCTGCCATAGTCAAAACAAAAAAAATTCCTTCCAGTAGCACCTTAAAGACCAACTAAGTTAGTTCTTGGTATGAGCTTTCGTGTGCATGCACACTTCTTCAGATACACTAGTCACACAGTGTTAGTGTGACAAACAATTGGCCTCTTTTCTTAAAGAAATTGTATGTGTCTATGGCACTTATTCCACCATCTTTTCCTCAAAACATGTCAACTTCTCTCAGTCTCACCAGAAAGGTCTTGCTTAGGCTTTTCTCCTTTTATTATTACCTCAGGATTGTCCCAAATCTCAGGATTTCTGTGAAGACCATAAACATCCAATGCAGTTAGAAAGCCTATGAAAAAAAGAGACACATCATCTATTATCATTTCATCAGCAGTGGCATTTACCAAACCATTCATTCTCAATAACTTACTGCAAAGACAGGCAGATTTTCAGAGTTGTTGCACGGATAACCAGGATGATCCTGCACAGAGTACAGGAAGGCAGCTGGAAAGCATACGACTGTGCTTTCCTGGTCATGTAATATTTGTTTGTTTGCCCAAGGAATTCATTTAGGTGTAGGTGGGGCCTCAAGAGATAGTCCATCTAAGGCCTAGCAGCTCCAGAAACACATATTCCCTGTGTGCACGAATGTGAGTGTGTGCATGCAAGAGTGTGGGGTGGCCGCATCATAGTTGTCAGTAGCCCCACAAGGTAGGCCAAGGGTGAATGTGGTCCATAAAAGGTTAGAAACCCTTGATGAAGTTTAAGAGACAGTGGAATTGAATAATGAGAACAGTGTAAGAATGAAGATGGAAGAGGAAGGGACGAGTTCAAAGGAAGTCTGCAGAAGGGAGAGAGGGGAAGCCTACCTTTTGGTAAGGTTCGTCCATCAGCAAAAGTCACAGGAGAATTCAGTTCTCGTGCTATAAGAGGTACTGGAGGATAAAGCCGAAGGCTCTCCTTAATGCACATGGTGCTGTACGTCATCTTTCCCAAGTCGTCCCTTAAAGACACCGCCCAAAATTACTGAAGTTAAGTCGCATAAAGTTTTATTAAGATGAAGGAAAAAGGAGACAGGGTGGAATCCAGTACCTACGCTTTCCTTGCTCAATACAAGAGATGGGGAGAGGGGAGAAATTTGATTCAGTTCCTATTTAAGGTGAACTTACCTTACTCACACTTTCTGGAACAAGATGTGAACTGAAACACAGCCACCCTTCTAAATTTACACTTCTCCATCCAATTAACAAGTGCAAAAATGCACATGCTAGCTTAAAGCATGCATGGAGATGCATATATTAGTGAATATCTGTGCTTTTAGGGCTGTTTTTAGCAGGGTTATGCACTTCTTTTTTTTAAAAAAAAATTATATTGATTGTGGGGGTTTTAGGTTTATTTATTCTAACTTATTCTTTTTGACACCTTGTTTTGTTATAGTGTGAGAAAGGCAGTAAATAAGTAAAATGATTGATTGAATGAAATACAGCATACAAAACTGGGTTGTTGTTTTATTGTTATGGGAAATTAAACCATGCAGGAAGTCTACCTCGAAAACAAATCATGCAGGAATCCCACCTGAATAGAGGAGGCTCCCCTCTTTTGAAGTTATCAGGACATTAGAGACCAGGAGTATTGGTGGGCTCAGTCCACAGCCCATCTGTTGTAACTGTGTTACCTCTTCATGCAAGTAATGGGTGAGGGTGGCTAATTGTGTCCTACTTTTTGAAGAGCTGTCTCTTTTTGATAATAGATTTTGATTTTTGCATTATTTTTGGTGATACAAGCATGACTACACTAGCTACAGCACATCCGTGCAGCAGCCATAGCAGTGATTTAAATATAGAAATAGAAATCAGAGCTTCTTTTCCTACAGTATAGGACTGGCCCATCTTCCCTGGAACTTACACAACCTGAGGCCTGTGGTCAGACTACTATGATCCTAAACTACTCTGCAGTATTGCTGTCCTTCAGAAACCTCATAACATGACCCAGGAAATAAACATTTAAAGTTGAACAATAATTTAGTCTGACCATTGTATCTCTTCCTGTTGCCCAACAAGCTCCATGATCTCCTCTCTGCATCTCTGCTGATGTTCAGGGTTCTGGGCCATACAATAAAAGAGCCAAGAGATTCCACTAGCTGTGGTATCATGACCTTCGAACATGAATGTGTCCACTTCTGCACGTATGTCTTCATCGGACAATGGATTTCCATTTTCATCCTAACCGCACACGAAACATAGTGTTTTATAGGATTAGTGAGATCCAATATTTAAAGTTCTCCAAGACCCTCCTCCCTCTCCCAGCTCACATCAAAGAAGGGGGAGGTGCTTCAGAAAGCAGTTTGCCAAGCTGCTCTCTGAAGCACCACCCCCTCAATTAAACAGCTCACCTGGACCACCTGCCACCCATGGTGCTTGCTCACTCATGTGCCCACCATCCATTCTGCCATCATGCTGGAGTTAACATGGCCACCTGTCAGCAGCCACACAAACTGCAGTGTGATGATAGCTGTACAATTTTATGTATATATTACAGACCATGGGAGTTTTGCTTGGGCTTTGTCATCTGAACAGAATAGTGATGGCTGGAAAAGCCCTTAGCAATATAGCATGGCAGGCATAGGTGCATTATTTTTACAGTGTTCACCTTTGCGCAAAGAAGAATATCCAGAAAGTCCAAATGCCTCTTCTTCATAATCTTTTCAAGCTCCTTCTCATTCTTGAGGGAATCCTTCCTCTCTCTTATTACCTTCTCTGCATTGAAAACAAACAGTATGAAATGGATAAAGCTGGAGAGGAAGAAATGGAGAGGAAGAATGGCAGCGATAAAAATGAATTTACTTCCGAGAATGCTATTCTTATTTCAAAATATTCCTGTAATTAGAGGTACTAAACTATTTAAGGAGTGGCAAAGAACCCTTTCCAAATTTATATGGCAGGGTAAAAGACCTAGAATTAGTTTTAAGATCCTCACGGATAGGAAGGAAAGAGGGGGTTTCTCAGTACCTAACTTGAAACTCTACTACGAAGCTGCCAGTCTCTGCTGGATTAAGGATTGGATCACACCAGAAAATACTGATTTGTTAGACCTAGAAGGGACGGACAATAGGTTTGGCTGGCATTCCTACTTATGGCACAATAAAGAAAGGATACATAAGGGCTTTTCAAATCACATTATTAGGGGACCCCTCTTGGAAGTGTGGGAGAGAAATAAAAAACTTTTAGAATGGAAAACACCATGGTGGCTATCCCCAATGGATATACTAATAATAAAAAAGATTAATATGGAGGGAGAAAGGTTGACATACGAAGATGTATTGATAAGATCAGAAAGTGGATGGAAGATGAAAACGTATGAAGACTTAAAAGACAAGTTATCTGGCTGGCTACAATACCATCAAATAAACGCTATATGGACAATGGATAAAAAAATAGGTATGAATGAAAAAAAATCGAAGTTCCAGATAGAGATAATCGAAGGTAAACATAAATTATTATCTAAAATGTACGACATACTACTAGAGTGGGATACGAAAGATGAAGAAATAAAAGGGGTAATGACAAGATGGGCAATGGATCTGGGCTATAATATTGAGTATGATAAATGGTCAAAATTATGGATTAGCGGAATGAAATTTACAGCATGTGTAGCGCTTAGGGAGAACTTAGAAAAAATGATGTATAGGTGGTACATCACCCCAGCAAAGCTGGGGAAAATGTACAAAACAGGAAATAAGAACTGTTGGAAATGTAAGACAAAGGAGGGCAATTTCTTTCACATGTGGTGGACATGTGAAGAAATGAAGAAATACTGGGAACTCATATATAATGAGTTAAAAAATATATTTAAATATACATTTCCTAAACGTCCGGAAGCATTCCTACTAGGAATTGTAGGAGATGAGATTAAGAAAGAGGATAAAGTTTTATTTCAATACGCTACGACCGCGGCCAGATTGTTAATTGCTCAAAATTGGAAGAGTCAAAACACACTGTCAATTGGAGAGTGGCAAACAAAATTATTTGAATTCGTTAACTTAGCAAAATTGACACAAAAAATTAGGAACCAAAAGAATGCAAAGTTTATTAACGACTGGAACAAATTTATGACCTACATAGAAGGAAACTATAGAAACCTAAAGACTATAGCGGGTTTGATGTAAATCTCATGATGTATAAGCTAGTTATAAGTGTAAGCTGCAGGAGAACCAAACCATAAAGATTAAGAAGCCTGAAAGCAGGAGGGATGGAGGTCGGTAGGGGGGTGAAGAGAGACTCAGATCATGAAAGATATAAAGAAACAAAGGAGAGGATTAATAATTGAAATGAAAATTGTTTATTATTATTATTATTATTATTATTATTATTATTATTATTATTATTTCTTTTTATTCTTGGAATTCTGTTTATGCAACGATTAATTTAGATGTTGGCTTTATTTATTTATTTTTTCCTTTTTTCTTTTTGGCTATGTATATGAAACTCAATAAAAAGAATTAAAAAAAGAAGAAGAAAGAAATGGATAAAGCTATACCCAGGAGGCAAGCAGATATATTCAACCTTTTTAGATTTCTCTAACTTTCCTAATAAGTCCACTGTGTTACTAATCATTTAACCCATATTAATTTTTTAATTTTTTTTTCTTCTTTTCACACCTACATTTTATATGCCCTTAATACATCATACCAAGACTTTTACAATTTTTTATTTTTCCTGATGGTACTGAAACATCATGTTTTTACTTTTGAATTTTCTATTATGAAAAAAAATTATATATTAGCTCAGAAGAAGAAGAGGAGGGGGACGAGGAGGAAGAAGAACTTGTTGCCAGGGAGTAAAAGATACATACCTGTGTGATGATGGGCTATTTTGGAAGCTTTGTAAAACTGACGCCCTTTGGAGCTCAACCGGTAAATGAGATCATTGTGATGCCAAGGTGTTTTCAGTCTCTGATAAACCAGGAAGCTGAGATCAAATATAGTTTGAATGTAGGAATTATCTCTGTGGACAGTAGGAAAGTGGAAACAAATATAAGCACAAAATGAAGACAAAAAGGGTTAGATGGCATGTTTATTAAAAGTCCCATTTCTAGATCCATTTCTATTTGAGATTGGAGGCTAGGGGAGAGTGGCATTGTTTTGTACTAGTTCCACTCCTTCTTTGATGGTTGTTTACAGAGGGTGATGCTTGGGGAGTTCTTCTCAGCTCCATAGAACCTTTAATGTGGGGTTCATCAGGGTTGAATTTTATCCCCCACAACATCTGCATAACACTCCTGAGTGGAGTTATCCAGAGTTTTGGAGTATGTTGTCAGCAATATGCTGATTAAACACAGTTCTGCTTCTCCTTTACATCTGCAGGTGTGGCAGTGTTGGGGCATTAAATTGCCTTGGTATGAGCACCAAGAAATTGATGCTCAATCCAGATAAGACTGAAGCACTGTTAGTGAGTGGTTCCTTGGACTGGATGGATGGGAGGCTGGGTGCTCTTGATGGGGTTACACACCCTCTGAAGGAATGGATACATAATTTGGGGGTACTTCTGGATCATTTGCTGTCACTTGAGGCCTAGGTGGCATCAGTGGCAAGGAGTTCCTTCCATCAACTTCGGCTAGTGGCCAAGCTGTATCCCTATCTGGATACACAACTTCTGTTGTGTATACTTTGGTAACCTCTATGTTATAATATTGCAACACGTTATACATATGTCTACCTCTGAAGACAGCTCAGAAAGTTCAGCTGGTGCAGAATTCAGCAGCCAGGTCGCTCATGAGGGCAAGATGGTTTGCGCATGTTACACCTGACTGCGCTGGCAGTCTTATACTCTTATAATCTTATACTCACCTGTCTGTTTCAGCATTTTTCTGGTAGCTGAAGGCACATTTCATAATAGTATCAAGAGTCATCAGACTGACATGTTCGAACATCTCCACTGATGCTGTGCCATTCTTTGGTACCAGCTTTCCCCATGTATCCTAATATTTTAGGAAAGGGATAGAAATGAGAAGTCTCATTCTGGGAAAGTCTCTAGAATGATTAGATGATTCATTATTAGATACTGGAACAATATATGATCTGCTGTGGTCAATATATGAAAACTTTAGATCGTCCAGTATGTCAGTGACTGCCCAACTATGGATTTTGATAGTTAATTGCAGAATAAGTTATATTTATTTTCTGGACTTCCGGGTCAGCGCCATCGACTAATGGCGGATTCCCTCCGAGCTCCGGAGGGATCGGCTCCGCGGGATCGGGTCTTGCCGCTGCGGCAAAGCGGGGACCCTTAAAAATCACAGGCGGTGAAGCCTGTAAACGTGGGGACTCGGCGGGCACCTTTTGCGCCCACCCGAGCTGCGAAGCCTTTTTAAAGGCTACGGAACGGTACGGGGTGAGCGACGTGGTGCTGAGAGTCGACTGCTTCTTCCGTGCAGTGAAGCCGCACAGCCGTGGTCGGAGAGTGCTGACTTCTTTTTGTGAACAATTGGACTCTAAAGTAACAACCCGTGAGTAGTACGGAAATCGGGACTTTAAAGAATTTTTTTTTAATGAATTAGGCATGATCGGGCAAGGCGTAAACAGGAAGTCCGTCTTCCCTCTATGTAAACACCTTAAAGCAAAGGACCCGTTAACTAAGGTCGAGAGAATCTTTCTTTTTTCTTTTCTTTTTTTGCAAAAGATCTTAATTCCACGGTTTGGCATTATATGGAATTTTACTGGAAGCAGGGGAGCCTGTGGACAAAGAATTAAATTTGGGAGCTGAAGCGCCACCCCCCAGACCCGGGAGTGTTCCGCGAGAGGCATTGAAGAGTCTGACAGCTGTCAAGTTAGCTTTCAAGACGGGAAAAGAATATTTTGTTTCTGTTGCTTTTGCTGGTTACATTTGTTGCAATTTGCTGAAAATAAGGAAAGGCTGATACAAACTAATCAGATTTTTGGTTTTGAGCTGAAAGGAACATTAAGGAACTAGAATCCCTCTAGAGGGGGTTTTGGGACATTACAAGAATGGCTGGAGGAGGGAAAATTCAGGCTGAACTGAACAGAGCATTTGTTCTCTTGGGAAAGTTACAAGGCCAAATTGATGTTTTGGCTACAAGAGTTTCAACTCTGGACTTAACAGTAAATACCATCATTGAATTTGATAAGGATTTGGAACAGGAAGCCTATCTAACTGGACAAACAGAGAAGCTTGAGAGCTTTGAGAATTTGGAGAAGGAAATATATGTTGCCACTAAAGAAAAGGAAGGAGGAGCTGTAATTCTGCAGAAGCCAAAGGAGAGCGGTAACTTGAGGCCTGACATGATGGCAACAAAGGAAAATAAAAACTTGATGTGGAAAGTCTGGCCTGAATTGGAGAGTGAAAAATGGAGAGATCTTCTTGTGTGGAGATCTGAAGACGTAAGGATTACAAATTTGATTAAGGTGGAGGTTGGAGCTGTGGGGATAAACGGACTTGAAATGAACATGAAACAAGATTTGGAACACCCCATAGGCTTTAAGTATGGAGGTTTGGACGAAAGAAATATGGATCGTGTTGGGCCGGAGCTTCTCCAAGATTTGGTGTTTAACATTAAGGACTATAAAAAAAACCGGCAGAGAGGAAGTGAGAGAGAATTAAGAGCCTCGGATGTTAGATCTCCAGGCTGACTGTATATTGAGATTGATAGACATTTGTTGGGGACTGAAACCGGGAAGGGGGTATGAGTGGAATAGAAATTGGGAATTTAAAGGGTATATAATTATAATTTGTTTTCTTTTGTTTTGTTTTTTTGCATTATTATTTGTATGAAAACTGGGAAATTCGTGGAAGGGAATTATGGTCGATCTTAGAAAATGTTTTAAGAATAAGTATTGATGAACAAGTTTGGATGAGAGCTAAGATTAGATAAAGTAAAATTGGTTTCTAAGGTGAATTAAATCAGGTGAGGACTTGCTGAGCTAATAATTTGAATTGGAATACATAGAGGGGAGATGTGAGGAGGTCCGAGAAATAAGTTAAAAGAAAAGTAAGTAATGGAAATTCTATGTGTTTTTAATTTTTTTTTGTTTGTTTTCTTTTCTTTCTTTTTTTTTTTTGCACTTTGTATTACTTTGGAAATGCTAATAAATTTTCATTTTAAAAAAAGTTATATTTATTTTCTGAGGTGCTTTGATTATTTCTTATTCTGGGTCCTTTCATGTACTCACATCACTGAAGGTGAAATTGCACATTACAAGGTAATGACAGTGATGTTTACCCCATAATACTAAGGCATGGCATGGCAGAGAGCATTTCCAAAGGAGAATCATTGGGTGAGAAGTACAGGTGCTTAACCCTTTCCCCATACATCAATTTGCCTAGACCCCTCCTAGCAGTGGAGGCTAGTTCATTAGGATGACTGGAGCACTGTCCCATCAACCTCAGGGTTTTTACGTATAACCAGTCAAAGGCATGCCTGTGTCTTTAGCCTCAGTGTTGCATTTCTAGAACTCGGCATGGAGTAAGATTAGTTGGCTCTGCCTGTCATTTGCTCTGGCGCCACTTATTTTTGACCACCCTGCCTTCTACCCTCCTGGTCGCAATGTGCATCAGCCACCACTGTCTGCTGGGCAGTTTCCTCTACTGGCTCGTAAGCCTAGTTCAGGAACACACATAAAGCCTGTGGGGAGGAAATGTGGGGAAGAATGAAGAGGCATGAGACAGAATTGAGCATTCTCCATGCTGCCCATTAACTTTCCCCTGCAAATGATCCTTGCATTTCGGAAATGGTTTTGCTAAGATTATGTGCGGCTGTCCTCTGAGAGAGACTCAACTGTGTGCTTCAGGATTGGGTGGCTGAATGTGTACCCTGAAACAAAGAAGACAGGTCAGGAGATCCTCAGGAGCTAATGAACTGATCATTAATACACAGGACTATAAAGGAAAGGGTGATAGCAGGCATTCTAGTCAAAAACACTGTCTGCAAATGTAAACACAGTTTTGACATACAATTCTAGCTAATACAACACTGAAGAACCCTTCAAAGTGATACATTTTAATATTCCACAAAGAAAGCTAATGGTAGTCAGCATCTGTTTATCTTGAGAAAGTGAATGAACTAATTAAGACAATATTAAGGTTCACAGGTTTATGAAGGAATTTTAGAATTCAATGCTGCTGCAAACTCATTGCCTGCAACCCAAAGGGCTGCTCAACTAGCTTCACACTTTGATGGGGGCTTCTGACTCAAACTTTTCAAAAGATCTTTGTGGTATGTCAGATGAGGCTTTCAGGTCAAAGAAAGAGTCTGCTCTGGCCCTCTGAGTCTGCTCAAAGCAGGACTGAGATCATGAAGGTGGATGAGCAACTTCTTAGACTGGAGCTGACCTCCTGAAAGTAGCAATGGGGTTTCTTACCAGCATCTCCTTGACTGATTCTGCCATAAGAGTCACATAAGGCTTCAGAATATTGTAATGGAATCCGGGAGTCAGCAGTTTCCGGTGCTGCTGCCACTTTGGCCCATTCAGGACGAGAAGCCCCCTTCCTGCCAGGAAAAGGAAGTAAAATGAGGAACAGAAGCCCAAGTAATGTTGTCTTTCTTAGGCGCATACACCAGGGTCAGGGTCACATGGTAAATTATCCACCACAGATGACAGGGTTTACAGCACTATATTTGACCCATTGAAGTAGGCACTTAATTGCTGGAACAATTCAAGTTAAGAATCTATTTACCTACTAAAGGATTTCTGAAGCATGAAATGCAGTGTGTATATTTCCTTACAACCCGAGAAGTCCATCTTCACATACTCTATAAGGACTTTTGAAATTGTAGGGAAACATACTATAGAGTTTGATTCTTCAGCAACACGGGCAGAAATCAGTTGGCCAAAGGAATAAAGCTGGCACTGTAGCCTCCTGTAAGGCACCAGTGGGGAAGGCACCAGCTTAACAAATACTAGCAGCTTCCCATAGACCCAAAGGAACATTGAACTTTGAAAGCTGAGAATATATGTATATGCTTGATACAAGAATATCACAGAAAATATAAGGGTGCATAAAATTAGTGAGAGAAAATACATACCAATCCATGGAATTAGGAAGCTGTATGTTACAAGAGATTTAGGATCTGAATAGTTTGATAAAAGAGAGAAAATGAGCTTAGCAGGAGATGGTAAAAAACTATTTATGAGAACAAATTTAAATGTTTAATTTGCTAAATTGTACTCTGTTGCCTCAATCTAGGGGATTCCTATGGGCACCCAAAGCTCCCTCACTTGCCTCTCCTTGCTTTTCAGCAGCCAGATCCAAGGCACAATCCCACATCTTTGCACATGTGAATTAAGAGGAACAACCTTTGCAGGCCCAGCTTACTCCAAGGTGTGACCATATCCCTGACCAGCCTTGGGGACTCCTGCGATTTGTTGGGCAAATAGTTGTGCTTCCCCCAATTTCCAAAAGGAAATATCCAGTTCTCTAATGTACTTGTTGAACTTTGTACCCTGCAATGTGCCTTCTCTACCAATCTGATTTGAGCATTAAAGACTTGGGTAGAACTAGAGCTGGGAGCTGGGAGTTCTTTGCCTGGCAGTGAGGGACTGATGGGAATTGGAGTTCAAAACATCTTGAAGGCACCAGGTTGGGGAAGGTTGCTTTAGGATGCCCTTGAAATATGAATCACTTACATTTATTTCTTGTCTTACAAAGAGCAATGCAACTTACTGCATGAATAATTTTGACAGCTTCCAGCATACTCATGTAACTGCACAATGAGAGGGACATAAGATACAAATTTCTTACCGCCTCTGCTGTACACGGCCTTTGCATATTCAGGGTGGTTGATGCACAGGAAAGCCAAGAAATTTCCATACCAACGTGGATAACAGTGCGGGTACTTTTCTGTCCATGCAGCTGCGTTCAGGAATTCTTCCTCAGGTTTCATCTGTATCGGTAACCAATTTACCGATTGTAATTAAATGTTTAGTTCAGGATGAAAACAGATAATCAGGTAATGTAATAGTGTATAACTTTCAGCTGGGATGCATATGTAACAAAGGAATAATTCACCCACTTGGCTCAATCCTCAGTCTTTTTAAACCTGTTTCTTTCTGTTCTGCATTGGCCTCCCCTTATCAATTTCATTTCAGACTCTCAGGTGTAGAAGAACACACACTGGTTGAGCATGAATAAGCCATTGAACTATAAATGTTAAGGGGGGGGGGGGAACAGCCACCAAAGAGTACATTTAGAAAAGCATTTTTTCTTGTTGGAATAAATTGAAACATTATACATAAAATTATAATATAATATTTATGCCTGAATCTGTGAATCATTCTTCAACTTTAGGTAAAATTGGACAAGAGAAACAGGTCCATCACAAATGCAAACTGTTGCATGCCAAATATGGGAGTCAGGGTTAGAGGTTGAATATGGAATTAGAGATCAGCATATTAGGGAGGCCACAATACGTGGCAATACCCTGTTCAAAATTTCAGCACTCCAACAGGAAAATGAAATGGATATAGATGTGAACCAAAGTCCACCTCCACCTGTAATCAATAAAGTTGTGGCCTTCCCCCCTCCCAAATTGTTGTCTTGTCAAGTATGTTCCATTACACCATAGCCGTTGCCTTCACACAGTAGGGGGGGCTATGACTAGGCCCACAATGGCCATGTACGCTGCTCCTAGTGGGCGGCAGTTGCAAGCCCTTGTTGGCGGTCCTCCATTCAGAAGGTGCCATGAGTCACGTCCCAGTGACTAGCTAATGTAGATTCCTTGGCCAAATCTAAATTCCAACAGTCCAATCATGTGCAGCCAATGTGCAGCCAACAGTCCAATCATGTGGAGCCCAGTCTGCTGAACCAGCACAGTCCCCAAGCCAGCTGCCTTGCAGGTGCCAGGAGACTGAATGACAACATTAATGAAACAGCACATTTGATAGAAAATATCCTTTCAGAATGTGACATGAAGCTGAGAAAGCACTCGGCAAGAAATAATTATTCTGTGTCACATCATAAAGTTTAAATCCATTGATTTCATCTATGTTTCTGATATCTATCTTTCCTGATGTAGTCTTTGCATGCCAACAACAATAAAAACCAGATTTATCCTTGTTTATGGTGAGTCCCGCAACACTTCCCAAGTTTGTCTATAGCTTATATTGTGTTTTAATAGCTTCACTTCTGGGTATAAGAAAATAGCTGTATCATCAGTAAATGCAATTTTACAAAGAGAGACCCAACATCTCACCAGGAAAGTCAGATTCCCTTACCATGTGGACATGGCCATACAGCCAGTGGCTGGGAGGTCCTGGGAAACTCCTGAAACCCTTGATCAGTTTCTGCCTTGTCTGGAATAGCTGGATGGCTTTCAGAGCGACGCAGATGAAGATCAATGCCACAGTCCAATGGAGAAACCGAGAGGGACTCGCCGGTAGCCAGGACCACAAGAGATTGATGACAATTTCCATAATCAGCTGCCTGCTGCTTGCTTTGCTCCAGTAGCTAGAATAAGTCCTCAAAAGGTTTGCTGTTTTCCTGGCTTTGTCTTGTGAGCTGCATCAAATTACTAAAACAACTTTGTGGCAGGTGTTGCTGCAGGAATCTGGGAACTGTTTAAACCTCCACCCACACACTCTAATTAGTTTCACCCGCTGGGTGCTGAATCCTCCCCTTTTCCTCACTTCAGAGCTGTACCAGATCACTGTTATTGGGAAATGTTGTTTTAATTAACTGCATGAAGGGTCATAATGTACTTTATCAATGGGAGTATTTGGTATACCCAGAATTCACTGATATTCAGAGAAGATATCACAGTGACTTCAAGGAGGACTGATATAGAGAAGGGCAATTGATAGAGAAGAAAATATTCTTTCGGTTTTACGTTTGCCTCTTATTTTGTGTAGTGTTTCTACTGAGGAATAGCAACTTCTTCCAGTTTGAATAAATGTTGTCAGCCAACCCCTGCTTGAGTTGGGCTTCCCTCATCTGCATGGACTGAATCCTATACTTCTGGAAAAGGGTCTATCAAGGCAGAGGTATCTCCTGAGCCAGTCTCCTCTCAGGAACTGAAGTCTTTATACCAGTAGCTGCAAATTCCCCAATAGTGATAGGGGACATATTGGATTCAATTTCCATTTTGATGTTTGTTTTTTAAAATTCAAACAATAAAATACAAGAAACAAAGCACATTATTCAAGATTTCCCCTTCTCCGAATTTTGCGCTGTAGTTCTCCAGCATACACTGCATGTATTTGGGAAAATGAAACCGAACAACACATTCTATTAATGGCATTGCTTTGCAAAAATATGCTTTGGGTCCCCAGATGATGTTTGCCCACAACTCCCATATAATTTTCCACCATCTTAGTCAATGGTCAGGGATGATGGGAGTTGTAGGCCAACAATATCTGGGGCTCAAGGTGGAAAAGAGCACTGCTCTGGGTTTGGTTGAAGGATGTTAGCAGCTTGGAGCTCTTCAAGGCCCTGCTACCGGACTAAGCCATGGGCTCCCAGCTGAGGTTTGGTTAGCTCAAGAAAAGAAAAAATACATGGGTTATATCTAAAAAGTGTCTCCTTTTCTATAAAATTATTGTTTTAGTCATATGGTAATTTGTGTAAATTTAGATTGCTTAGTTAACCTTTTTTTAAAAATGGTTAATACAGTCATACCTCATGTTACGTCCACTTCATGTTACGTTCTTTCAGGTTACAGTGGTGCCTCGCAAGACGAAATTAATTCGTTCCGCGAGTCTTTTCGTCTTGCGTGGTTTTTCGTCTTGCGAAGCACGGTCAGTCACAATTGCACCTCTTCAAGTGGTTTTAAGAAAAAAGGAAACAAACTCGCAAGACGTTTTCGTCTTGCGAAGCAAGCCCATAGGGAAAATCGTCTTGCGAAGCAGCTCAAAAAACAAAAAACTCTTTCGTCTTGCGAGTTTTTCGTCTTCCAAGGCATTCGTCTTGCGAGGTACCACTGTACGTCCCGCAGCAACCCGGAAATACCGGAAAGTGTTACTTTCAGGTTTCGCTGCTCGCGCATGCGCAGAAGTGCAAAATGACATCATGTGCATGCGCAGAAGCAGCGAATCACAACCCTCATGTGCGTAGACGCGCCGCTGTTGGTTGCGCTCTTTTCATGTTGCAAAGGGGCCTCCAGAATGGATCCCGTTCGGAAACAGAGGTACCACTGTACGTTTCCGTAAGTTGTACAAGAAGTCAATGTGATAATTTTTCTTATTTTCAACGTCTAGATTTATTATTCATTCTTCTCTTATCATAGTAATTTATATTCCATAGTTCAGGAAATCAGTATTTCCAAGAAGGCTTACAATTAAATTACATATTTAATAGCTACAACAAATATTTGTTACATATTTAAAAAGTCACATAGAAGACATGTTTGTGTAAATTTAGAGGTTAAGGAACCGAATAGTTTAATGAGAGAAGACGAGGTTAGCATGACATGGTAAACAGTATTTGTAAGAACACACTTAAATGCTTTGCTAAATTGCACTATGTTGCCTCATTCTGGGCAATTCCTATAGGCACTCAGAGCGCCCACATTTGCTTTTCTTTGCTTTTCAGCAGCCAGATCCAATGCACACTCCCACATCTTTGCAAATGCAGATTAAGACAAACAACCTTTGCAGGCCCAGCTTACTTCAAGCTGTGCCCAGTTCTTTGCCCAGCCTTGGGGACTCCGGCCATTTATGGGAGAAATAGTTGCGCTCCCCACACTTTCCCAAAGGAAGTATCCAAGTCTCTTATGTACCTGTTGAACCTTGTAGCCTGTAATGGGCTTTATCTACCAATCTGATTTTGCTGAGCCATGGCAAGAATTGGAGGTGCAATAACATACTTGCCAGCAACGGAGGAGTGGCAGCCTCAATTACCTGGCTGGCAATGTAGCCGCATGACAATGAAAAGAACAGCAAAAGATTGCCCAACGCACCTGGACCGTGGCTGGCTAGGCTTCATCCACCAGAGAACTGAGTTTCATTACATTCTGAACTGGCTTTGATATTATTCTCATCCAGGAATCTTGGCACACTGGGGAGCTGTCCTTAAATGGCTCTCATACCTTCTCCCATGGGTTAGTAAAAAGGGGCAGATTTGGATGAGCAAGAATAGGGCTCCGAATTCTCATTTATTTGACTTTACGAGTTCTTTTCTCCTCAGGTTTCATCTGAATCATTAATCAGATTTTAAACCTGCTTTCTTTCTGTTTCTGTTCTGCACAGTTTTACAATGGGAGACCAAACATACCACCAGGAAAGTCAGGGATTCCCTTACAATGTGAACATGGCCATATAGCCAGTGGCTGGGAGGTCACAGTCCAATAGAAAAACTGAGAAAAACTCCCCAGCAGCCAGGACCACAAGGGATTGATTAGATTCTCCATCACCAGCTGACTGCTGTTTTGTTCTGCTCACTGTCTAGAATAAGTCCTGAAGACTTTCTGGTTCGGCTGGCACTGCTGGCTCAAAATGCCAGAACAAGTTTGTGGCAGCTGGAGCTGTAGGAATTTGGGAATTGCTTGGACCTGAGCCCCCAAATTCTATTTTGTTTCTCCCTGTGGGCCCAGAATCTTCCCCCATTCCCCACTTTAGATATTGATTAGGATCACTGTTATTGGGAAATGTACTTTTAACTGTCTTCGTATAAGATGCTTAAGATATTTTATCAGGGGAAGTACCTAGTATGCCTAGAATTAACTGATACTCAGAGAAGAAGCCACAAGGTACAAAGGAGCGCATTTGAGGCAGATATTCTCATAGGGAAGAAAATAGTCTCTGGATTTTTAAAAAACAGTTAACACATTTCCACAAGATGTAGAAGAAGTCAATGCATTTTTTTTTATTTGCAAAATCTAGAGTTATTTATTTATTCTTCTCTTATGACAGTTATTTATATCCCACAGTACAGGAAATAAATCCTTCCAAGATGATTTACAGGTAAATTACATATTTTAAAATACAAGAAATAATCGTGACATATTAAAAGGTCTTCAGGACTCCTCCCCCAGAACAGCTGATGTGAGAACATGGAGGGGGAATGAGAAAGTCTAAACGATCAGCCTTTCCCCTGTATAATCCTTGTAATACCATCGTTATGACATATATATTATTAAGCTGAATGATAAATACTTTGTTTTATGGGGGGGGGGACCCAAAGTATTTCTAGGTCTGTGACATAAAATGTGTAAAAAAATAAATCCATTCATATTAAGCCCTGGTATCAGAGTTTATATTGTAAATAACCCAAGCTCTCCGTTCCAAGCCACAAAGTCAGTGAAACCAATGGATTTAAGTTAATCAAGTGCATTTATTTCCACAAGTCTATTCTGAATATGACCTGGTTGGACTGAGAGCTTAAAAGAAATGGCCAAACAATATAATTACAATCACAGCAGTCTCAAAATACTGAAAGAATCTATATTTGGAAATGGTGCTGGATCTTGAACCAGCCTCTGTATGCCAAGAGAGGACAACAATTCCCTTCATAAAAAGAGCAGAAGTGCACTGCATGACATTAATATTAATGGTGCCTACCAATATTTATTGGTCCCTCACGGGTGGTGAGAGATGTCACGTCCCAGTGTCTGGCCATTCTACATTCCCTGGCCAGCCACATTACAGGGCAGGATAGCCCACCCAAACTAAAGTTCTAAGAGCCTGCTCTCTCAAACCAGTGTCATGGTACCCAAGCCAGTTGCCTTGCAGGTGCAATAAAACTGCATGACAGCAATAATAAACAGCACATTTCATAGAAAATATCCTTTCAGAATGTGATATGAAGCAGAGAAAGCACTGTGGTTGGATTCCTCTGATCACACAATATGAATCAGAACCAAAGCTCCAGAAAGTAGTCATTCTGTGCCCTACTCTTTAGGCACAACTGAATGGTGGCTGGTAACACAGAATCCAGTCAATCTCCAGTTCTTTATCGAGAAATGCAATTTTACAAAGAGAGACCCACCTTCCCACCAGGAAAGTCAGAGATCCCTTACCATATGGACATGGCCATAGAGCCACTGGCTGGGAGGTCCTGGGAAACTCCTAAAACCATTGATCAGTTTCTGCCTTGTCTGGAATAGCTGGATGGCTTTCAGAGCCACGCAGGTGAAGATCAACAGTCCAATAGAAAAACAAAGAAACTCCTGGGGAGCCAGGACCACAAGGGATTGACTAGATTCTACATCGCCAGCTGACTGCTGCTTTCTCTTTGCTCACTGTCTAGAGTATGTCCTGAAGACTTTCTGATTCGGCTGGAGCTGCTGGCTCAAAATGACGGAACAACTTTGTGGCAGCTGGTGGGAACAGCTGGAACCTTCACTCACACATTCTAATATGTTCCCCCCATGAGCGCTAAATCCCACCTTTTCCCCACGTCATGGCTGGATCCAGATCAATGTTATTGGAAAATACAGTAATAATAATTCTTTGCATGTAGGATGTTTACATATTTTATCAGGGACAGTATGTATGTATTTATTGGCAGGAATTGAGAGTCCAGAAGCAAGCATTACTACTCTGGTAAAAGCAGCCATCAGTGAAGAGCCTTCAGCTTCAGATATATCCCATTTATGGATCAGGTGACAACTTGCAGCATGGGAATCAGGAGGTTGGCAGGATCAGGCAAAAGCTCAAAGCGCAGGAGCGTCAGGGCAAGAGCAACCTTCATCTCATTCATGGCAAACTGCTGTCCAATGCAGTTCCTGAGTAGAAGGAAGGGCAACATTACATTACAAACAGAAGAGCATTCCGCAGATGGTCAAATCAGGGCCTTTTCGGTTGTTGCTCCTTCACTTTTAGGTTTCGCTTCCCAGAAATGAATGTCTGGCATCATCTTTGTTCTCCTTTGTATGCCCAACCCTTTTAGGCTTTTGAGTATATATTGTTTTATGCTGGCAGTTAATTCTGCTTTGCTGTGGACTCATTCACAGTTTTATAAGCCTTGAACACAGTTGTGTCTTTCATTGAAGCTTAATGTCAAAGTCTCCTTTTATGGAGAGAACAGTGCACAGTATAGGTGAGAAAATATTTACCTTGGCCCTGCAGCAAAAGGCAAGAAAGCATATGGGTGGCGATGCTTTGAATTCTCTGTGGAGAATCTTAGAGGATTAAATTCCTATAGCAGAAAATAAGTCGTGGAATTTTGTATTAGAATGGCAACAGATATGGTTGGAAAAGAGGAAAAAGGGGCATTCACAAAAAAGAATACTGTTCTATACCCACTTACTGGGTCATAATGCCCATTGAGCTCCATGGGGCCTAGTTCTGTATAGGATTATAGGATTGCACTCTTAGCAATATGTTTTCCCCAGTGTAATCTGAAGGAAAATTCCTTCACATCTATAAACGCCTGGGACAAATGAGACATGATGTTAATTGCATCAGTGTGCATGTTTTTAAAACTGTACACAGCCATTGGGGTGTCTGACCAGCAACAGGCCTGCAGGGCTTGGGAGGGAAATGCTAACCTTTCCCCCCTGCTGTGGTGCTGATGTTGCTCCTGAAGTTGCTCTTTGAATGGAGAGGGAAGCCTACACAGTTTTTGTAAGCAGCACTTTAGGGACTGGTGGGTGGGTGGATTTTTGGCAGAATACTTCCATAGCTCCTGACCTGGATTAGGAATGTTTTCTGGATTAGGATTCTACAGCAGCTTTGCCAATACATTTTGCAATGGCTTTCTTTTCGCAACAGATTTTTGCCATTTTGTAAGTGCTTAAGCAACATTTTAAGAATCATAACTACAGAATATGTGGCCTGTCCTTCTACTTAATTAGTATACTATCTTCCTCATACTGTTCTTATCCAATTCTGTAGAGGGACACACTAAACTAGATAGTTGGGATTAGGCCATTGATATGAGGCAATGGACTAAATCAGCCTTTCTCACCTCCAAACTAGAATACTTCTGGATGCGTTTAGTAAGGTAAAACAAGCAAGAAACTGGTAAAACAAAACGCTGGGATAAATCCACACATCTAGTCACACAGTGTTAGTGTGACAAACAATTGGCCTCTTTTCTTAAAGAAATTGTATGTGTCCATGGCACTTATTCCACCATCTTTTTCTCAAAACATGTCAACTTCTCTCAGTCTCACCAGAAAGGTCTTGCTTAGGCTTTTCTCCTTTTATTATTACCTCAGGATTGTCCCAAATCTCAGGATTTCTGTGAAGACCATAAACATCCAATGCAGTTAGGAAGCCTGTGGGGAAAAAAGAGACACATCATCTAGTATCATTTCATCAGCAGTGATATTATGCAATGAGAATTAATTGCTATCCAGTGGCACTTACCAAAACATTCATTCTCAATAACTTGCTGCAAAGACAGGCAGATTTTCAGAGTTGTTGCACTGATAACCAGGATGATCCTGCACAGAGTACAGGAAGGCAGCTGGAAAGTATACGACTATGCTTTCCTGGTCATATAATATTTGTTTGTTTGCCCAAGGAATTCATTTAGTGTAGGTGGAGCCTCAAGAGATGGTCCATCTAAGGCCTAGCAGCTCCAGAAATTGTCCATCTGAACACAGGGGCTGTGTACCTCTGTGTCGGCATGCACACCTGTGTGTGTCCTCCACATATTCCCTGTGTGCACGAATGTGAGTGTGTGCATGCAAGAGTGTGGGGTGGCCGCATCATAGTTGTCAGTAGCCCCACAAGGTAGGCCAAGGGTGAATGTGGTCCATAAAACGTTAGAAACCCTTGATGGAAGTTTAAGAGACAGTGGAATTGAATAATGAGAACAGTGTAAGAATGAAGATGGAAGAGGAAGAGGAAGGGACGAGTTCAAAGGAAGTCTGCAGAAGGGAGAGAGGGGAAGCCTACCTTTTGGTAAGGTTCGTCCATCAGCAAAAGTCACAGGAGAATTCAGTTCTTGTGCTATAAGAGGTACTGGAGGATAAAGCCGAAGGCTCTCCTTAATGCACATGGTGCTGTACGTCATATTTCCCAAGTCGTCCCTTAAAGACACCGCCCAAAATGACTGGAGTTAAGTCACATAAAGTTTTATTAAGGTGAAGGAAAAAGGAGTCGGAGTGGAATCCACTGTCTAAGCTGTCCTTGCTCAATACAAGTGTTGGGGAGAGGGGAGAAATTTGATTCAGTTCATACTTAAAGGTGAACTTACCTTACTCACACTTTCTGGAACAAGATGTGAACTGAACACAGCCACCCTTGAAAATTTGCACTTCTCCCGCCAAATAACAAGTGCAAAAATGCACATGCTAGCTTAAAGCATGCACAGAGATGCATATATTAGTGAATATCTGTGCTTTTAGGGCTGTTTTTAGCAGGGTTATGCACTTTTTAAAAAAAAAATTATATTGATTGTGGGGGTTTTAGGCGTATTTATTTTAATTTATTCTGTTAGACACCTTGTTTCTTATAGTGTGAGAAAGGCAGTAAAAAAGTTAAATGATTGATTGATTGATTGATTGATTGAATGAAATACAGCATACAAAACTGGGTTGTTGTTTTTGTTTGTTATGGGAAATTAAACCATGCAGGAAGTCTACCTGGAAAACAAATCATGCAGGAATCCCACCTGAATAGAGGAGGCTCCCCTCTTTAGAAGTTATCAGGACATTAGAGATCAGGCGTATTGGTGGGCTCAGTCCACAGCCCATCTGTTGTAGCTGTGTTACCTCTTCATGAGTAATGGGTGAGGGTGGCTAATTGTGTCGTACTTTTTGAAGAGCTGTCTCTTTTTGATAATAGATTTTGATTTTTGCATTATTTTTGGCAATACAAGCATGACCACACTAGCTACAGTACATCCTTGCAGCAGCCATAGCAGTGATTTAAATATAGAAATAGAAATCAGAGCTTCTTTTCCTACAGTATAGGACTGGCCCATCTTCCCTGGAACTTACTCAACCTGAGGCATTGTGGACAGACTACTATGATCCTAAACTACTCTGCAGTGTTGCTCTCCTTCAGAAACCTCATAACATGAGCCAGGAAATAAACATTTAAAGTTGAACAAGAATTTAGTCTGACCATTGTATCTCTTCCTGTCGCCCAAGAAGCTCCATGATCTCCTCTCTGCATCTCTGCTGATGTTCAGGGTTCTGAGCCATACAATAAAAGAGCCAAGAGATTCCACTAGCTGTGGTATCATGACCTTCGAACATGAATGTGTCCACTTCTGCACGTATGTCTTCATCGGACAATGGATTTCCATTTTCATCCTAACCGCACAGGGAACATAGTGTTTTATAGGATTAGTGAGATCCAATATTTAAAGTCCTCCAAGACCCTCCTCCCTCTCCCAGCTCACATCAAGCCTTTCAAAGAAGGTTGGTGATGGCTGGAAAAGCCCTTAGCAATATAGCATGGCAGGCATAGGTGCATTATTTTTACAGTGTTCACCTTTGCGCAAAGAAGAATATCCAGGAAGTCCAAATGCCTCTTCTTCATAATCTTTTCAAGCTCTTTCTCATTCTTGAGGGAATCCTTCCTCTCTCTTATTACCTTCTCTGCATTGAAAACAAACAGTATGAAATGAATAAAGCTATGTGTAAGAGGCAAGCAAATATATTCAACCTTTTTAGATTTCTCATTTCTCTAACTTTCCTAATAAGTCCACTGTGTTACTAATCAAAAGGAATAAAGCTGGCACTGAAGCCTCCCGTAAGGCACCAGTGGGGAAGGCACCAGCTTAACAAATACTAGCAGCTTCCCAAAGGAACTTTGAAAGCTGAGAATATAAGTATATGTTCGAGGCAAGAATATCACAGAAAATATAAGGGTGCATAAAATTAGTGAGAGAAAATACATACCAATCCATGGAATTAGGAAGCTGTATGTTACAAGAGATTTAGGATCTGAATAGTGTGATAAATGAGAGAAAATGAGCTTAGCATGAGATGGTAAAAAACTATTTGTGAGAACAAATTTAAATGTTTAATTTGCTGAATTGTACTCTGTTGCCTCAATCTAGGGGATTCCTATGGGCACCCAGAGCTCCCTCACTTGCCTCTCCTTGCTTTTCAGCAGCCAGATCCAATGCACACTCCCACATCTTTGCACATGAGAATTAAGAGGAACAGCCTTTGCAGGCCAAGCTTACTCCAAGGTGTGACCATTACCTTGCCCAGCCTTGGGGACTCCAGCCATTTGTTGGGCAAATAGTTGTGCTTCCCCCACTTTCCAAAATGAAATATCCAGTTCTCTAATGTACTTTTTGAACTTTGTAGTCTGCTGTGTGCCTTCTCTACCAATCTGATTTGAGCATTAAAGACTTGGGTAGAACTAGAGCTGGGAGCTGGGAGTTCTTTGCCTGGCAGTGGGGGACTGATGGGAATTGGAGTTCAAAACATCTTGAAGGCATCAGGTTGGGGAAGGTTGCTTTAGGATGCGCTTGAAATATGAATCACTTACATTTATTTATTGCCTTACAAAGAGCAGAGCAGGAAGAACTGATACAAACTAACTTGACTTTTGGTTTTGAACTGGAAGGAATATTAAGTAACTAGAATCCCTCTAGAGGGGGTTTTGGGACATTACAAGAATGGCTGAAGGAGGAAAAATTCAGGCTAAATTGGACAGAGTGTTTTTTCTCTTGGGAAAGTTACAAGGCCAAAGTGATGTTTTGGCTACAAATGTTGCAACCCTGAACTCAACAGTAAATAAACTCACTGAATTTGATAAGGACTTGACTCAGGAAGTTTATGCAGCTGGACAAGAAGAGAAAACTGAGAACATTGAGAGAGTGGAGAAAGAAATATTTGTTGTTCCGGAGGAAAGGGAAGGAGGAGCTGCAATGCTGCAGATGACAAAGGAGAGCCAGAGGCCTGTCAAGATGGGTATATAGGAGAATAAGAACTGGATGATGAAAATCTGGTTTGAGCTGGAGAATGAAGAATGGAGAGATCTCCTTATGGGGAGATCTGAAGACCTATGGATTACAAATCTGATCAAGGTGGAAGCTGGAGCTTTTGGGACATTTGGACTTAAAAGGGGCAAGAAACAAGATTTGGGCTCCACTTTTAAATATGGAGGTCTGGCTGGAAGAAACATGGACCCTACTGGGACAGAGCTTCTCCGAGATTTGGTGTTTAATTTAAAGGACTATAAAAAAAAACCGGCAGAGAGGAATTGAAAGAGAATTAAGAGCCTCGGATGTAAGGTCTCCAGGCTGATAGCAGATAGACTGATGGACACTCGTTGGGGATCAGAACCGGGAAAGGGGGGGGTGGGATTTGGGAATCCAAAGGGTGTACAACTATATTCTGTTTCTTTTTATTTTGTTTTGTTATTAGTATAAAAATTGGGGAATTCGTTGAAGGGAATTTGGGTCGACTTTAGAAAAGGGTATTTAAGAATGAGCACTGATGTATAAATATTGATGCTTATAAGTTAAAATTGGTTAACTAAAATGAATTAAATATAATAAGGTTAAAAATTGGGGACAAGAACTTGTTGAACTAACAATTCTGAACTGGAATACAAGAAGGGGAGGTGTGGGGAAGTCAGGGAAATATGTTATTGAAAATAAGGATTGCAAACTCTATGTGTTTTTAACTTTTTTTGTTTTTTTTGTTTTTTTTAATGTATTGTGAAAAATCTCAATAAACATTCTTTTAAAAATAAATAAATAAATAAGCTGCTCGACTTCCAACATACGACTGTCCAGTAAATCTTCCACTTGCAGTTGCCCACATATACAGAGTGTGTATAGGTAAAGGTAAAGGTACCCCTGCCCGTACAGGCCAGTCTTGCCAGACTCTAGGGTTGTGCGCTCATCTCACTCTATAGGCCGGGAGCCAGCACTGTCCACAGACACTTCTGGGTCACGTGGCCAGCGTGACAAGCTGCATCTGGCGAGCCAGCGCAGCACACAGAACGCCGTTTACCTTCCCGCTGGTAAGCGGTCCCTATTTATCTACTTGCACCCTAGCAGTTGCACTCGAACTGCTAGGTTGGCAGGCGCTGGGACCGAATAATGGGAGCGCACCCCGCCGCGGGGATTCGAACCGCCGACCATGTGATCGGCAAGTCCTAGGCGCTGAGGTTTTATCCCCAGCGCCACCCGTGTCCCCGCGAGTGTGTATGGTACCCTGTTAAATCATCCATCTAGGATGACGGACGGCATAGCTTGAAAACGCAGCTCAGGAAAAGCAAATCTTAGTGTGTCTGGCTGGAGATTTGACAGGTAACTGGCTCTAAAATGGACCGTTTTTAGAAGAGGGAACCAAGTAGAGCATTTAGAGCAGGGGTTGTCAAGCTGGTCCCTACCGCCCATTGCACTAGTGGGTGTTTCAGGATTCCAGGTGGGCGGTAGGGGGTTCTACGGCACAAGCTGAATCCTCCTTCCATCAAGCACTGGTGAGTGGTAAGGAAATTTTACCTTCAAGAAAGATGCATTCGTGGGTGGTAGGTATAAAAAGCTTGACTACCTCTGATTTAGAGGATTTGATCGCTTGCAAATCACGTAGTGATTCTATCCAGTAGCACCATTCCTTAATTGGTGTTTGTCTGTGGATGTAATCTCCTCTATTTTATAGAAATGATAAGAGTTCAAATAGCATTGGATGTTCAAGAACTGAAGTCTTTATACTGGTAGCCACAAATTCCCCAATACTGATAGGGGACATAATTTCCATTTAATGAAAAACTGAAACAATTCACAGTTTCTGAAATGATACCAAAACCGTCCCCAGATGATGTTGGATCACAACTCCCATACATTTGTATGCTAGGAAAAAAATGGCACTAATATTATGGATTTTCACGAGGACAGAGTGCCAAGTTTCGACCTACTTCCACCTTGGATCCCCAGATGATATTGGATCACAAATCCCATAATCTTCCGCCATCTTAGTCAATGGTCAAGGATGATGGGAGTTGTAGTCCAACAACTTCTGGCTACCCAAGGTGGAAAAGAGCACTGCTCTAGGTTTGGTTGAAGGAAGTTAGCAGCTTGGAGCTATTCGCGGCCCTGCTCCTGGACTAAGCCACCCTAAGAAGCACTGCATGAAATGGGCTCCCAGCTGGGGTTAAATTAGCTCAAGAAAGGAAAAATATCTAAAATATCTAAAAAGTTTCTCCTTTTCTATAAAATTATTGTTTTATTCATATGGTAGTGTTTGCAGATTTAGATTGCTTAGTTAAACTTTTTTTTAAAAAAGGTTTATACATATCCATAAGGTGTACAAGAAGGCAATATTATAATTTTTCTTATTTGTAACTTCTTAACTGGCTTTGATATTATTCTCATCCAGGAAACTTGGCACACTGGGGAGCTGTCGTTAAATGGCTTTCATACCTTCTCCCACAGGGGCAGTAAAAAGGGGCAGGTTTGGATGAGCAAGGGTAGGGCTAGGAATTCTTGTTTATTTAACTTTACAAGCTGTTTTCCCCTCAGGTTTCATCTGAATCATTAATCAGTTTTTAAACCTGCTTTCTTTCTGCTCTGCTTTGGCCTCCCCTTATCAATTTCATTTCAACCTCTCAGATGGAGAAGAACATACACTGGTTAAGCATGAACAAGCCATTGAACTCAAATTTCAAGAAGAAAAAACAGCCACCAAATTGTACAATAATTATATAAGGTTTATGTTTGATTATGCTCCTTTGTGGATGCCAATCTGCTAATCTTTCCCCAGTTTTAGGTAACATTGGATACGAGAAACAGATCCATCACAAATGCAAAGTTGAATGCCAAATATGGCAGCCGGGGAGTAGAGGTTGAATGTGGGACTACAGATTATCAACTTGGGGAGGCCACAATACATGGCACTACCCTGTTCAAAATTTCAGCCCTCCAGCCCTCCTGAGCTACCTACACCTGTAATCAATAAAGTTGTGGCCGCCAGCCCCCTGGATTGTTGCCTTGTCAGGTTTGTTCCTGTAGACCATAGCTATTGGCTTCATACAGGGGTGGAGTGTGCTGTAACTGGGCCCACAATGGCCCCTTACCCTGCTTTCCCTGTTGCAGCCCTTCATGGGCATCCCTACATTCACAAGGTGCCAGGAGTCATGTCCCAGATGCTAGCCATTCTATATTCCCCAGCTGGCTGCATGGCAGGGCAGGATAGCCCATCAAATGTAAAGTTGTGGCCATTTTCTTCCTTAGATTCTTGTCTGGTCAAGTATGTTCTTTTACACCATAGCTATTGGCTTCGCACAGGGTTGGAGAGCTTTGCAACTTACCCTGCTTTGGATGGGGGGTGGTTGCAGCCCCTTGCTGACAGCCCACCATTCACAAAGTGCCAGGAGTTACGTCCCAGAGGCTGGCCATTCTACATTCCTGGGCCAGCCACATTGCAAGGCAGCATAGCCCATCAAATATAAAGTTCCAACTGTCCAATCATGTGCAGTCTACTGAACCAGCACAGCCGTCCCCAAGCCAGCTGCCTTGCTGGTGCAAACAGACAACAACATTAATGAAGCGGCACATTTGATAGAAAATATCATAGAATCATAGAGTCATAGAATCATAGAGTTGGAATAGACCACAAGGGCCATCGAGTCCAACCCCCTGCCAAGCAGGAAACACCATCAGAGCACTCCTGACGTATGGTTGTCAAGCCTCTGCTTAAAGACCTCCAAAGAAGGTCTGCGCTGCGCTGGATTCCTCTGATCGCACAATATGAATTGGAACCAATGCTCAAGAAAGTATTTAATGTGTGTCACACCATAAGTTTAAACTCACTGATGTCATCTATCATTCTGTGTTCCTGATGTAGTCTTTGCATGCCAACAACAACAAAAACCAGATTTATCTTTGTTTATGGTTAGTCCTTCTATGCTTCCATACAAAACATCTCTCTAGGAAAGTCAGAGAATACCTTACCATGAGGACATGGCCATATAGCCAGTGGCTGGGAGGTCCTGGGAAATTTCTAAAACCCTTGATCAGTTTCTGCCTTGTCTGAAATACCTGGATGGCTTTCAGAGCCACACATGTGAAGATCAACACCACAGTCCAATAGAAAAACTGAGAGAAACTCCTGGGGAGCCAGGACCACAAGGAATTGATTAGATTCTCCATTGCCAGCTGCCCACTGCTTTGTTTTGCTCACTATCGAGAATAAGTCCTGAAAGGTTTCTGGTTCTGTTGACAGTGCTGTCTCAACATGCCAGAAAAACTTTGTGGCCTCTGGTGCTGTAGTTATATGGGAACTGCTTGAACCTCCACTGAAGGGAAATTCTGCTTCTGCACATAACTGTGGCATTCTGGGAAGTCTTGCTTCTTTTCTCTGGCATTCTGGGAAGTCTCGCTTATAAGCTTTTCTCTTCTTCTGCACACACTGTACAAACCTGTTCCAAATACCAAGACATTCCCTCATTGCTCAGTTCATCTTAAGTTCATGATGACCTGTTCTCAATGCATAGCTGACCACATCTACGGAATTCGATTATTATATTCTTTCATGTTATGATCAATCATTAGTAATTGTTTTAGTCATGCTATATCAATCTTTAGTTATAATTTAATTAGGAGGTTTCACGCCTATCTAGTTTCAGCTCCGTTTCCCAGCCTTTAATCTATAGGTGATTAATGTTTATATGCAATTCCCGCCTTGTTAACCAATCAGCAACAAGTTGCTTTGTGTTTGTATCAACCAATCAGCCACAAGCACACCTGTGGCAATGTTTGTAATATTCAATAAAAGAGAGTTCCCGGGGCTTGCACCGGCAGACGCCTCTCACATGACACCTGCTACTCGTCTGTCGTGATTTTCATTCCTACACTCCACCCAACTGCTCTGGTTGGTTTCGCCCTGCGGGCGCTCTATCCTCACCTTTCCCCCCCTTCAGAGCTGGATCCAGATCACTGTTATTGGGAAATGTTGTTTTACTAGCCGCATGCAGGGTGCTTAAGTATTTTATCAGGGGAACTATCTAGTACATCCAGAATTACCTGATATTCAAAGAAGATACAATGGTACCTTGGTTTACAACCATAATCCGTTCTGGAGGTCCGGTTGTAAATCAAAACAGGTTTTAATCCAAGACGCGCTTTCGTCAATGGTGCCTCCCCCCCAAAATTGGTTGCAATCCCCCCCAAAAATGTGGGGTTGTAATCCAAAAAAAGGTACACGCACTTCCAGGTTTGACGTGGTTGTAATCCAAAATGATCGCAAACCAAGGTACCACTGTATCACAGTAGCCTCAGAGAAGGACATTTGAGGCAGATTTTAAACTTCTCATAGGGAAGAAGATATTCTTTGGCTTTTACATTTGCCTCATATTTTGTTCAACTTTTGTTTCTACTGAGAAACGGCAACTTCTTCCAGTTTGAATAAATGTTGTCAGCCAACCCCTGCTTTAGTTGGGCTTCCCTCATCATCTGCATGGACTGAATCCTATACTTCTGGAAAAGGGTCTATCAAGCCAGAGGCATCCCATGAGCCAGTCTCCCCTCAGGAACTGAAGTCTTTATACCAGTAGCTGCAAATTCCCCGATAGTGATAGGGGACCTATTTGATTCAATTTCCTTAAAAAAATTTTTTTTTAAACAATACACAATCTCTGAAATGATACAAGAAACAAAGTGCATTATTCAAAATTTGCCCTTCTCCGAATTTTGTGGTGTAATTCTCCAACATACACTGAAGTAAATTGTGCATAAAAATGCATGTATTTGTGAAAATGAAACTGAACAACACATTCTATTAATGACATTGCTTTGCAAAAATATACATATTAGACAAAATTACATACACTTGTATGCTAGGAAAAAAATGGCACTAATATTATGGATTTTCACGAGGACAGAGTGCCAAGTTTCAACATACTTCTACCTTGGATCCCCAGATGATGTTGGATCACAAATCCCATAATCTTCCGCCATCTTAGTCAATGGTCAAGGATGATGGGAGTTGTAGTCCAACAACTTCTGGCTACCCAAGGTGGAAAAGAGCACTGCTCTAGGTTTGGTTGAAGGAAGTTAGCAGCTTGGAGCTCTTCAAGGCCCTGCTACTGGACTAAGCCACCCTAAGAAGCAGTACATGCAATGGGCTGGGGTTAGGTTAGCTCAAGAAAGGAAAAAATACATGGCTTATATCTAAAAAGTGTCTCCTTTTCTATAAAATGTTTGTTTTATTATATGGTAGTGTGTGTGAATTTAAATTGCTTGGTTAACTTTTAAAAAAATGGTTAATATATTTCCATAAGTTATACAAGAAGTCAATATGATATTTTTTCTTATTTGCAACTTCTAGATTTATTACATTCTTCTCTTATCATAGCAATTTATATTCCATAGTTCAGGAAATAAATATTTCTAAGAAGGCTTACAATTAAATTACACATTTAATAACTACAACAAATATTTGTTACATGTTTAAAAAGTCTTCAGGACCCTTCCCACAGAACAGTTCATGTGAGATCAGCAACAAGGAGGGGGCATGTGTAATAAGAATTTTAAGGTCTTAGATATATAATAAATGTTCATAAATATACCAAGCAAACATGTACATAAATATATAAACCACATATCTGAAGCAGCACAGGAAGACAGTCCTGAAACCATTTTGACTCCCAAGCCGACCAAATGTTTCTCTGCAAGGAGGGAGGAGGTGAAAAAAACCTTCCTTGTTACAGGAATTGGGTAATCACCATTTCAAAAGAATGGGCAGACTACCAGTTACAGATGGGTAGCCGTGTTGGTCTGCCATAGTCAAAACAAAAAAAATTCCTTCCAGTAGCACCTTAAAGACCAACTAAGTTAGTTCTTGGTATGAGCTTTCGTGTGCATGCACACTTCTTCAGACTACCAGGAAAGACAATCAGATAAGGCATTATCAGATAACCTGGCAGACAGGAAAAACAACAACATTCAAATTTCTGTTGTAGACCACCTTTTCTGTGATGTAGATATGATGTTTGTGGAGGATGGTCTTGGGTTACACCCCTTCTGTGATGTATGTATGATGTATGGAGAGGGTGGTCTTGAGCTCCAGGGCAGGGAATTTAAAATGTCTATATAAGGGCAGGCACACCTTTGTTCTGAGTCCTCCTCTGTCATCCGGCATGTGAGCCGAGCACCCTGTTGCAACAGCTTTAATAAAGATTAGGCTTACTAGCTGCTTTGCTTCTCAATATTCTCTGGTTGGTCTCTGTTATTTTCTCCTACCAATACAGAACCCACTTAAGGACTACAACACATGAGAAAGTCCAAAAGATCAGGATTTCTCCCTGTACAGAATAGTTATGATCTACTTATTATTAAACAGACTGATGCATACTTTGTTTTATTAAAAGAACAACCCCCAAAGTCGACAATGTAAAACAAATAAAAAGTTAAAATCCAGGCATATTTGTAAATAACCGAAGCTCTGCAGTAGACAGGTTCAATAGGCACAGGAGATAGTTTGCCATAAAATCACAGCAAGGTAGCAAAGAATTCATGACAATTAAATATCCTCTATCCCAACATCCCATCTGCCAGGGGCAAATACTTGTCTAAAATAATTAACAGGGTCTTGGCTGGATAATGATTTACTACCATCTTCTGGTAGCTATTTGCTCAACTAGTCTGATAGGACTGAGAAGAAGAAAGCTGCTGTTGAGCTAAGATAACTCCTAGTCTATTACTGTTTGAGGAGGTCAAATGAAAAAGAAAATTAACAGTTGCCCTTATTTGCCACTGTGTGAATTTTTCCAAGAAGGTAGCTTATTTTAAATGTTACAGAAGGGGATTCATTCATGACCATATACTGTGTTTTCATGATTAACAGTAGGAATATGGCCACTGTCCTAAGTCCAGCCCCCCCAAATGAAGGTGACAGCCCATGCCCCATACATAATGTTCTTAATTAGAATATTAAAGTGTAATGGACAAAGAAAGGAACCCAAATAAGCGATACTCAAAGGAAATATCTTGCAAGTTGTGGACTTAAGTTAATCCGGTTCATTTATTTCAATGATTCTATTCTGAATATGACCTGGTAGGTTAAAGGAAACTTGTTGGGTTGAGAACATAAAAGTGATTACTGAACGTTTTTATTGCAGTAATAGCTGACTAAAAATACTGAAAGAATCTATATTTGGAAATGGTGCTGTATTTTGAACCAGCTTCTGTATGCCTAGAGAGGACAATAATTCCCTTCAGAAGAAAAGCAGAAGTACACTGCATAATATTAATATCCATGGTGCCTTCCAATATTTATTGGCAGGATCTGATAGTCCTGAAGCAAACATTACTACCGTGGAAATAGCAAGCATCAGCGGAGAGCTTTCAGCTTCAGATATATCCCATTCATGGACTGGATGACAATTTGCAGCATTGGAATCGGGAGGTTGGCAGGATCAGGCAAAAGCTCAAAGTGCAGGAGCGTCAGGGCAAGAGCAACCTTCATCTCATTCATGGCAAACTGTTGTCCAATGCAGTTCCTGAGTAGAAGGAAGGGCAACATTACTGTTATGTACTGAAGTTCTCACCCTGGGCCAGCAGGGGGATACTGTAGATAGTTATGCAAATGAAATATCGAAAGTGACGTTCAGTGATGGGCTAGTTACAGAAATTGGTTACTGTTGCATTCTAGTGGAGCTCTATATAAGCAGGCTGACTGAGCTTCTCAGTTCAGTTCTGTTCCAGCTTACAAATAAAGAGCTGCTTTGGAAGAATCGCTGTGTCGTCTGATATGTTCGCCCACAACTTAACAATTACATTATGAACAGAAGAACATTCTGTAGATGGTCCAATCAGGGCCTTTTCTGTTGTTGCTCCTTCACTTTTAGGTTTCCCTTCTCAGAAATTAATGTCTGTCACCATCTTTGTTCTCCTTTCTATGCCCCACCCTTTTAGGCATTTGAGTATATATCTTTTTATGCTGGTGATTTGTTCTGCTTTGCTGTAATATGCATTGTCAATTATTTTCATTGCATATTTTTATCTAGCATTTCAGTGTTTTAATTCCAAAGCTGTTCTGAGAGGTTCAGCTAGGAAGCAGCTGATACATAAAAGTTATAAATTGAAAAATAATTAAATGTACTTAGGCCAGGCGTAGGCAAACGTGGCCCTCCCGATGTTTTGGGACTACAACTCCCATGATCCCTAACTAACAGGACCAGTGGTCAGGGATCATAGGAGTTGTAGTCCCAAAACATCGGGAGGGCCGAGTTTGCCTATGCCTGATTTAGGCAGAGGAAATATTAATCCTAAAAAGTGAATCCAGGTATTGATTTGCATAGATCTGAAAATATTGGGCATCCAATAGTGTTCAGACTCATCCACAATTTTATAAGCCTTGAACACAGTTGTGTCTTTCATGGAAGATTAATGTCAAAGACATAGAGTGAGGATATATTTACCTTGGCCCTGTTGCAAAAGGCAAGAAAGCATATGGGTGGCGATGCTTTGAATTCTCTGTGGAGAATCTTAGAGGATTAAATTCCTACAACAGAAAATAAGTCATGGAATTTTGGATTAGAATGGCAACTGATATAGTGGCTAAAAGAGCTAAAGGAAAAAGGGGCATTCACAAAAAAGAATACTGTTCTATACCCACTTACCAGGTCATAATGCCCATTGAATTCCATGGGGCTTAGTTCTGTATAGGATTATGGGATTGCACGCTTAGCAATATATCCCCCCCCCAATGTAATCTGAAGGAAAATTCCTTCACATCAATAAATGCCTGGGCCAAATGAGACATGATGTTAATTACATTAGTGTACATGTTATTAAAACTGTACACAGCCATTGGGGTGTCCATTTCTGACCAGCAACTGACCTGCAGGGGTTAGGAGGGAAATGCTAACCTCCCCCCCCCCTGCTGTGGTGCTGATGTAGCTCCTGAAGTTGCACTTTGAATGGAGAGGGAAACGGATACAGTTTATGTAAACAGCACTTTAGATGGCAAATACCAGTCCAGGTGTGCATGTGGAATTTTGGCAGAACACTTTCATAAATCCTATTCTGGATTAGGAACGCGTTCTGAATTAGGATTCCTATGTACTCTTTTGACAATCTATCACAAGCATCAATAGAATATTACCTCTCAAAAGTAACTATTAAACCATTGTCAGAGGGGCACAGAAATTACATAAATCAACCAATATCTTTAGAGGAAGTACAAGAAGCAATTAAAAAATTAAAACCAGGAACGTTTCCAGGGCCTGATGGACTCCCAGGAGAATAGTATAAAGTTTTTAAAGTAGAATTGTAACCATTGTAACTAAGCTCTTTAACTCAGTGCTAGAGGGTGGGCAAGCTTGACACACATCAAAATTAACTTCGATATTGATGCCCAAGAAAGACTCCACCTTACATGATTCATATAGGCTGATTGCTTTAATAAATGTAGACGCGAAACTATACACAGCTGTGATGCTTAAGACATTAAGATTAAGGAATATAGCAGACTCAATGTAATCTATGACTTGCAGCTACAAAATGTTCCAAGGACATTAATTTCACTTGATGCCTTTAAAGCATTTGATAGTGTTGAATGGTCGTATTTGAAACTCTTACATTCTAAATTACAATTTGGAAAAGAAATTCTTCACATGGTTCAACAAATTTATTCAAAATCTTCAACTATAATTACAGTAAATGAATACAATGCTGCTCCAATAAACCTCAGCATGGGCACCTGCCAATGATGCTCTCTGTCGCCACTTCTATTTGCAGTGCCAATAGGGATCTTAGCTATACAACTACATGCAGATGCCCATGTGAAGGGAGTGAAAACATGAAATGTTGAACATAATACGTTTGTGGATGCCACCTTGAGAATGGCGCTTAGTTCTGTATAGGATAATGGTGCAAGATCCAATTGCTGTGCTTCCATCTTTGAAAGAACATTTAGAAAGGCAAAGTAAATCTAAAGAATTAATTTCCTTCCTGTTCACAATAGCCAGACCAGTTATTGTCCAATGATGGAAGGAAACTTCTAAAAATAACAATAGAGGCTTGTGTTAATAACATCTGGGGCATTGCTCTATCAGAATGCTTCACATACCATGGGTGATTAATCAAAGGCATCTCCAAAAAAAGATACATTTGACATGAACTGATCTCCCCTTTTCTCTTTTATTGAAGAAGAACAGGGTATTTTAATGCCACCATCATCAGAGAGGTGTGTATGGAGAGGATATGTTAATTGAAAATGTATTGTACAGTGGTACCTCGGGTTAAGGACTTAATTCGTTCTGGAGGTCCATTCTTAACCTGAAACTGTTCTTAACCTGAGCTACAACTTTAGCTAATGGGGCCTCCCGCTGCCGCTGCACTATTTCTGTTCTTATCCTAAAGTAAAGTTCTTAACCTGAGGTACTATTGTGGGTTAGCAGAGTCTGTAACCTGAAGCATCTGTAACCTGAAGTGTCTGTAACCTGAGGTACCACTGTATTGTAACTGTATTGTAAAAACAGAAGCAGGAGACTCTTTCAGGTGGTTCGTAATCTATCGGAACCACCTTCATCATCAGGGCCGGGTAGGGACCCCAAGATCTCCTGCAATGCTTTTGCAAAGATTTTTGCAGATAAAGTCGCTCAGATTCGGAAGGAGGTAGACTCCACCGTGGGAGCAGGGCCAGGGCGGGAGAGTGCTAGAGTCCTGTCTAGTCATGTTATATGGGATCAATTTCAATCTGTTACCTACGAGGACGTGGACAGGCTGCTTGGACGAGTGAAACCAACCACCTGTCTTCTTGATCCTTGTCCATCCTGGCTGTGAATGCTCTGCGAGGGAGCCTTCCCAGACCCGCTGAAAGAGGCGGTCATTAAACCGCTTCTTAAAAAAACATCTTTAGACCCAGCCATTATGGCCAACTATCGCCCAGTCTCAAATCTTCCATTCTTGGGCAAGGTGACTGAGCGGGTGGTTGCTCCAACTCCAAGCACGCCTGGAGGATGCGGACCATTTGGATCCCTTCCAGTCGGGATTCAGGCCCCACCATGGGACTGAAACTGCCTTGGTCGTGCTGGTCGATGATCTCCGATGGGCTAGGGACAAAGGTGAGAGCTGTTTCCTAGTTCTGCTGGATATCTCAGTGGCCTTTGACACCATCGACAATAACATCCTTCTGGACGGTCTAGAGGGGCTGGAAGCTGGGGGCACTGTTATACAGTGGTTCCGCTCCTTTCTCCTGGGCCGTGTCCAGAAAGTGGTGTTGGGGGATGAGTGTTCAGATCCCTGGGCTCTCACTTGTGAGGTGCCACAGGGTTCTGCCCTCTCCCCCATGCTATTTAACACCTATATGAAGCCGCTGGGAGAGATCATCAGGGGTTTGGGCTGGGTGTCCATCAGTATGTGGATGATACCCAGCTCTACCTCTCTTTTAAATCAGAACCAGTGAAGGCGGTGAAGGTCCTGTGTGAGTGCCTGGAGGCGGTTGGAGGATGGATGGTGGCTAACGAATTGAAGTTGAATCCTGACAAGACAGAAGTACTGTTTTGGGGGGACAGGGGGCGGGTGGGTGTGGGGACTTCCTGAATGGGGCAACTGTGCCCCTGAAGGACCAGGTGCACAGCCTGAGAGTCATTTTGGACTCACAGCTGTCCATGGAGGTTAATTCTGTGTCTGGGGCTGCTGTTTATCAGCTCCATCTGGTACACAGGCTGAGACCCTACCTGCCCACGGACTGTCTCGCCAGAGTGGTGCATGTTGTAGTTATCTCCCGCTTGGACTACTGCAATGCGCTCTACGTGGGGCTACCTTTGAAGGTGACCCAGAAACTACAACTTATCCAGAATGCGGCAGCTAGACTGGTGACTGGGAGTGACCGCCGAGACCATATAACACTGGTCCTGAAAGACATACATTGGCTCCCAGTATGTTTCCGAGCGCAATTCAAAGTGTTGGTGCTGACCTTTAAAGCCCTAAACAGCATTGGCCCAGTGTCTCCATCCTCATCGTTCTGTATGGACACTGCAAAGAATGATGTGGAATCTAGAGAGCATATCTGCTTTATATCAAGTCATTCCTTTGGCTTATCTATCCCAGTATCATCTATGCTGACTGGCAGAAGAAACTAGCAGGGCTTTTCCACAGCCCTCTTGGGCTGAGATCCTCTGGATCAGGAATGGGGAGCCTATCCAGATGTTGCTATCCAGAGAGCCAGCGTGGTGTAGTGGTTAAGAGCGGTAGATTCGTAATGTGGTGAACCGGGTTCGCTTCCCCGCTCCTCCACATGCAGCTGCTGGGTGACCTTGGGCTAGTCACACTTCTCTGAAGTCTCTCAGCCTCACTCACCTCACAGAGTGTTTGTTGTGGGGGAGGAAGGGAAAAGAGATTGTTAGCCGCTTTGAGACTCCTTCGGGTAGTGATAAAGCAGGATATCAAATCCAAACTCTTCTTGCTGGCCTCCAGCTCCCACCAGCCCCACCCAGAATGGCCAATGTGATCAGAGACTGTGAGAATTTCAATCCAACAGCAATCTGTAGGGCCCCATGCTCCTCATCCCTGCTTTGAAAGGCGTTGAACCCGGAACTTTATTCATTTCATTTGACAATATCCCACTTTCCCTCCAAGGAGCTCAGATGAGATCTCCCCTGCATTTTATTGCCAGCCTGAGCGATAGCGACTGGCCCAAAAGTCACACACTGAGCTTCATGGCCAAGCAGAGATTTGAACCTGGGTCTGCCCCATTCACGTTTATCACTCTATCCACTGCGCCACACAGTCTGCCCAGTGATCAATATCAGAGCTAGAAGCCCTTCGAATAAAGGGAACACCAAGTATTCCCTTCACTTTTGAGTTAAGCACATCCACTCGCGCAAAAAGAAAGATGGAAGTTTCAAGGTGCACAGAAAAGCAAAGCGTGTCCATCCCCATCGTTCTGTATGGACACTGAGGTCCAGCTCCGAGTGCCTTCTGGCGGATCCCTCACTGCAAGATGTGAGGTTACAGGGAACCAGACAGAGGGCCTTCTTGGTGGTGGCATCCACCCTGTGGAACACCCTCCCTTCAGATGTCAAGGAGATAAAGAATGACACAACTTTTAGAAGACATCTGAAGAAATCCCTGTAGTGGGTTTTTAATGCTTGATGTTTTTATTATGTTTTTATATATGTTGGAAGCTGCCCAGAGTGGCGGGGAAACCCAGCCAGATAGGCGGGTTGTAAATAATAATAATAATTATTATTATTATTATTATTATCATCATACCTCAGGTTTGTCCCAAACCTCAGGATTTCTGTGAAGACCATAAATATCCAATGCAGTTAGAAAGCCTGCGGAGAAAAGAGGCACACAATGTAGTCCATAAAAGGTTAGCCACCTTTTATAGAATGTGGAATTAAATAGTGAAGACAGGGTAAGAATGAAGGTGCCAGAGGAAGGGACGAGTTCAAAGGAAGTCTGCAGAAGGGAGAGAGGGGAAGCCTACCTTTTGGTAAGGTTCGTCCATCAGGAAAGGTTACAGGTGAATTCAGTTCTCGTGCTATAAGAGGTACTGGAGGATAAAGCCGAAGGCTCTCCTTAATGCACATGGTGCTGTACGTCATCTTTCCCAAGTCGTCCCTTAAAGACACCGCCCAAAATTACTGGAGTTAAGTCGCATAAAGTTTTATTAAGATGAAGAAAAAAGGAGACAGGGTGGAATCCAGTACCTACGCTTTCCTTGCTCAATACAAGTGTGTGGGTGGGGTGGGGTGGGGTGGGGTTGATTCAGTTCACATTTAAAGGAGTACTTATCTAATTCATACTTTGTGAAACAAGATGTGAATTGAAACACAGCCAGCCTTCAAAACTTGCATTTCTCCAGCCAAATAACAGGTGCAAAAATAGACATTCTAGTTTAAAGTGTACAAGAAGATGCATATATTAATGAATAGTGTCATGGTCAGATCACTTCCTGGTGCAACTGGACTTCTCCGCGACCCTTCCCCTTTGCAGGGAGGTGGGAGTGATTCAGATGGTCCCCACCCCCACTTAATGGATCCAAATGGTTTCCAGAGAGTGGTAGGGGACGTTTTATCCCATGTTGATGGCCTTTCAGCTGATTCCCTGGTGGCCCGCTGGAATGCGGAGTTAACCAGGGCTATTGACTGTCAGGCTCTGAAGCGCCCTCTCCAATTTCATGGAGCCTGGACAGCCCCGTGGTTGTCCCTGGAGCTGAGGGCGATGAAACAATAGCTGAGATTGCTAGAGTGCCGGTGGTGGAAAACTCACTCTGAATCTGACCGGACACAGGTTAGAGCTCAATGTTGAGCCTACCAAATGGCGATAGTGATGGCGAAGAGGACCTTCTTCACCCCTCTATTGCATCTGCAGAAAACAGCAACAGGAGACCCTTTCAGGTGGTTTGCAATTTAACCGAACCACCTGTGTCACTGGGGCCTGATAAGGACCCCAAGATCGCCTGCAATGATTTTGCAAAGTATTTTTTTGCAGATAAAGTTGCTCAGATTCAGAAAGAGGTAGGCTCCACTGTGGGAGCAGGGCCAGGGCAGGAGAGTGCTAGATGTCAAGTAAATAAACAATGATTTGACTTGTAGAAGAAATCTGAAGGAAGCCTTGTTTAGGGAAGTTTTTAATGTTTGATGTTTTATACTGTTGACAGAATTACAAGCCCCGTAGATGAAGGGAACGCAGTGGATGTAGCCTACCTTGATTTCAGCAAGGCATTCGACAAGGTGCCCCATGATATTCTTGTAAAGAAGCTGGTAAGATGCGGACTTGACTATGCTACCACTCAGTGGATTTGTAACTGGCTGACTGACCGAACCCAAAGGGTGCTCATCAATGGTTCCTCTTCATCCTAGAGAAGAGTGACTAGTGGGGTGCCACAGGGTTCTGTCTTGGGCCCGGTCTTATTCAACATCTTTATCAACGACTTGGATGATGGACTCACGGGCATCCTGATCAAATTTGCAGATGACACCAAACTGGGAGGGGTGGCTAACACCCCAGAGGACAGGATCACACTTCAAAACGACCTTGACAGATTAGAGAACTGGGCCAAAACAAACAAGATGAACTTTAACAGGGAGAAATGTAAAGTGGGCAAATGTAAATGGGCAAAAAAACGAGGGGCACAAATACAAGATTGGTGACACCTGGCTTGAGAGCAGTACATGTGAAAAGGATCTAGGAGTCTTGGTTGACCACAAACTTGACATGAGCCAACAGTGTGACGCGGCAGCTAAAAAAGCCAATGCAATTCTGGGCTGCATCAATAGGAGTATAGCATCTAGATCAAGGGAAGTAATAGTGCCACTGTATTCTGCTCTGGTCAGACCTCACCTGGAGTACTGTGTCCAGTTCTGGGCACCACAGTTCAAGAAGGACACTGACAAACTGGAACGTGTCCAGAGGAGGGCAACCAAAATGGTCAAAGGCCTGGAAACGATGCCTTATGAGGAACGGCTAAGGGAGCTGGGCATGTTTAGCCTGGAGAAGAGGAGGTTAAGGGGTGATACGATAACCATGTTCAAATATATAAAAGGATGTCATATAGAGGAGGGAGAAAGGTTGTTTTCTGCTGCTCCAGAGAAGCGGACACGGAGCAATGGATCCAAACTACAAGAAAGAAGATTCCACCTAAACATTAGGAACAACTTCCTGACAGTAAGAGCTGTTCGACAGTGGAATTTGCTGCCAAGGAGTGTGGTGGAGTCTCCTTCTTTGGAGGTCTTTAAGCAGAGGCTTGACAACCATATGTCAGGAGTGCTCTGATGGTGTTTCCTGCTTGGGAGGGGGTTGGACTCGATGGCCCTTGTGGTCTATTCCAACTCTGTGATTCTATGATTCTATGACTGTTTTTAAGCTGTTGGGGAACTGCCCAGAGTGGCTGGGGAAACCCAGCTGGATGGGTGGGTATAAATAATAATTTATTATATTATTATGAATATATTCTGTGCTTTTTAACAGGGTTGTGCACTTATTTTTAGTTGTATCTTTTTAAATTTATGTCGTTAGCCACCTTGTGTCCTGTGCTAAGAGAAAGAAACAAGTTAAATAAATAAATAAATAAATAAATGAGGTACGGCATACAACCCTACATTTTATTATGGGAAATCAAACCAGATGTTCTAAATCATGCAGGGAGCATACATGGATAGAGGAGGCGTCCTTCTTTAGAAGTTATCCCTCAGGACATTAGGGACCAGGAATATCGGTGAGACATAGGCCCCATCTATTGTAACTGTGTTACCTCTTCATCTGTCTGGTCCAATTCCAGTTTAAGAACATTAGAACTTAGGAGAAGGACCTTGTAGCTGCAGCACCCTGGTGAGGCTATATTTGTTTAAATTCTAAGAATTGCTATTCAGTTTGCATCTCTACATATAAATCTTCACATGACAAACTTATATAAATCACTGTCCCCCAGTGTTACCTCTTTTTTGTGATATATTTCATTCCTTTATTATTTTTAGGCAATGCAGACCTGACCACACTAGGTACAGTATATGAGTGTAACAGCAATAGCAGTGATTTAAATGTAGAAATAGAAATCAGAGCTTCTCTTTCTACACTATAGGATTGGCCCATCTTTCCTGGAACTTAAGCAAGCTGAGGCCTGTGGTCAGACTGCTTTGATCCTAAACTACCCTGCAATATTGTTCTGTCTCATCTTCTCTTAATTCTTGAGAAGCCTCATAACATGAGCCAGGAAATACACATTTAAAGTTGAACAAGAATTTAGTCTGACCATTGTATCTCTTCCTGTTGCCCAAGAAGCTCCATGATCTCCTCTCTGCATCTCTGCTGATGTTCAGGGTTCTGGGCCATACAATAAAAGAGCCAAGAGATTCCACTAGCTGTGGTATCTTGACCTGCAGACATGAATGTGTCCACTTCTGCACGTATGTCTTCATCGGACAATGGATTTCCATTTTCATCCTAACCGCACAGAGAACATAGTGTTTTATACAATTGGTGAGATCTATTATTTAAAATCCTCCAAGACTGTTCTCCTTCTCACCGCTCACCCCAAAGCCTTTCAAAAAAAGGGGAGATGCTTCAGAAAGCAATTTGCCAAACTGCTATCTGAAGCACCATCCCCTCAATTAAACAGCTCACCTGGGCCACCTGCCACCCATGGTGCTTGCTCACTCACGTGCCCACCATCCATTCTGCCATCATGCTGGAGTTGACAGGACCACCTGTCAGCAGCTACACAAACTGCAGTGTGATGACAGTCTTACAATTTTATGTATATATTACAGCATGGGAGTTTTGCTTGGGCTATGTAATCTGAACAGAATACTGATGGCTGGAAAAGCCCTTAGCAATATAGCAGGGCAGGCATAGGTGCATTAATTTTACAATGGAAAGAGAAGCTGCTGAATTGCAACTCATTACCAAACTTAAAACCATGGAGAGACCTGGTGTGAACAAAGACATTGGATTCTTATCTCATTATACATGACAACGCCATTTTTCACCTTCTCACCCCTTGCTTTTTCCTGTAAGACCTATTGCAGTCGTTAAGAGTTGTCAACAGGCTCATCACAGCTATCTTCCAATCACCCATTCCCACCACCCTTCTGAGTAATAACCCTCCCCACCTTCTCACTATATAGAAGGATCTGGCAACTTCTGTTTCAGTGTATCTGAAGAAGTGTGCATGCACACGAAAGCTCATACCAAGAACTAACTTAGTTGGTCTTTAAGGTGCTACTGGAAGGATTTTTATTTGTTTTTACTATGGCAGACCAACACGGCTACCTATCTGTATTTTTACAATGTTTACCTTTGCACAAAGAAGAATATCCAGGAAGTCCAAATGCCTCTTCTTCAGAATCTTTTCAAGCTCTTTCTCATTCTTGAGGGAATCCTTCCTCTCTCTTATTACCTTCTCTGCATTGGAGACATACAGTATGAAATGAATGAATGGATGATGATGATGATGATAATTATTATTATACCCTGCCACTCTGGGCAGCTTACAGCATATATAAAAAACCGCAAAAGAGGTAAGTGACCCAGAAACTACAACTAATCCAGAATGCGGAAGCTAGACTGGTGACTGGGAGCGGCCCCCGAGACCACATAACACCAGTCTTGAAAGACCTACACTGGCTCCCAGTATGTTTCCGAGCACAATTCAAAGTGTTGTTGCTGTCCTTTAAAGCCCTAAATGGCCTCGGTCCAATATACCTGAAGGAGTGTCTCCACCCCAATCAGTCTGCTTGTGTACTTAGGTCCAGTGCCAAGGGCCTTCTGGTCGTTCCCTTGCTGCGAGAAGTCAAGTTACAGGGAATCAGGCAGAGGGCCTTCTCAGTGGTGGCACCTGCCCTGTGGAACACCCTCCCACCAGGTGTCAAAGAGGAAAACGACTACCAGACTTTTAGAAGAAATCTGAAGGCACCCTGTTTAGGGAAGCTTTTAATGTTTAATAGATTATTGTATTTTAATATTCTGTTGGAAGCCACCCAGAGAGGCTGGGGAAACCCAGCCAGATGGGTGGGGTATAAATAAAAAAAATATTTTTATCATCATCATCATCATTTAGATGGTGTTGTGCTTGTGGTTATGAAACCTTTTATTGGCTGAACTTTGAAGAGCTAACCACTTTTCAGTCCAAATTTTAGTCCACTAGGGCTGCTGAATGCCAGTTGCTGGGAACCACAGGAGAGGAGAATTCTCTTGTGTTCAGGTTCCGCTTTCTGGTTTCCCACAGAAGTTGTTGCCAGAAAGAAAAGATAACATACCTGTGTGATGGTGGGCTATTTTGCAAGCTTTGTAAAACTGACGCCCTTTGGAGCTCAACCAGTAAATGAGATCACTCTGATAAAATGGTGTTTTGATTCTGTGATCAATGAGGGAGTTGAGATCAAACACAGTCTGAATGTAGGATTTTTTCCTGTTAACAGTGAGAACGTGGAAAACAATATATTCACAGAATGAGGACAAAAAAGTGTAGGTTACATATTTATTAAAAATCCGATTTCTAGCTCCTTTCAGTCTGAGATCTGAAGTGGGTGGCACAGTTCTGGTCTTACTTTTATGGCTGTTTCCAGGGGGTGATGCAAGCTTGGGGAGTTCTCTTCAGCCCCATGGAGCCCTCATTATGGGGTTCCTAAGGATTCAATTTTATACCCCATGCTGCTTAACATCTACATGAAACTTTGAGTAGTTTTATCCAGAGCTTTAGAGTACGTTGTCAGCAACACACACTGTTCACCTTCTCCTTTACATTCACAGCTGTGGCAGTAGATGTGTTGGAACATTGTATTAGCTTGGTAGTGGACTGGATTAGAGCCAAAAAAAGCTGAAGATCAATAAAGATAAGGCTGAGGTACTGTTTCCTCTTTTCTCAAGGTTTGCATTAGGGTTTCCAACACCAGTATAAATAGAAGGGGTGACAAAGGACATCCTTGCCTTGTGCCTTTCATAATCTCAATGTTTTCTGTGACATTGCCATTTATTATCAACTTTGCCTTTTGCTGGTGATAGATTACCTATATCCCCCTTTCAAATCTTTCTCCAAATTCCATTAATTTAATTTGTCTTTTCATAAAATACCAGGAAATATTGTCGAATGCTTTCTCTGCATCTATCAGCATCAAAGCTGCCAGTTTATCGTTTTTAAATTCCAGATACTCCAGTATATCGACAATATTCCTTGTGTTATTTTGGATTTGCCCTCCCGGTAAGAATCCTGCTTGGTTTGGGTGTATTATTTCTTTTAAAACATTTTTTAACTTGTCTGCTAGTATGCCAGCAAAAAGTTTATAATCACAATTCAACAGGGATATTGGTCTATAGTTAGAAGTTAATTCAAAATCACTTCCCTGTTTAGGTAAAAGTGTAATGTAGGCTTCAGCCCATGATTCTGGTATTTTCCCTCTATTAAGTATCTCATTCATTACTTCTTTCAAAGGGGTTACCAGTGTTTCTTCTAATTTTATATAGAACTCCGCAGGAATTCCGTCTGGGCCCAGAGTTTTCCCTGATTTGGCATTTTTTATTGCATTTTTAATTTCTATAATTGAGACAGGAGTCTTTAACATCTTTATTTTCTCTTGTGTACTACTAGGAATTTTATGTTAACTTAAATATTGATCTATTTCTTCTGGGTTTTCTATTTCCTTTTTATATAGTTCTTTGTAATATTTCACAAAACTTTGTGTAATCATTTTTGGGTCATCTATAACTTTCTCCTATTTTCAGTCTATTAATTAGTTTCTCGTCCCGCCTTTTTTGAATTGCCAAGCTAGAAACTTAGCAAATTTGTTAGCAAATTGAATTTGTTAGCAAATTCAAAATTTTTATGTTTTAAGGTTTTCAAATTCCATTTAATTTCTTGTTCTAAAATAGGTGTATAATCTGATTGTAATAACTTGATTTCTTGTTTCATTACTTTCTTGATAAGTTCCTTTTCTTTCTTATTTATTTCTTCTAATAGTTCTGCTTTCTTTCTTTTTCTTTTACAGGGAACCAGGCAGAGGGCCTTCTCGGTAGTGGCGCCCTCCCTGTGGAACGCCCTCCCACCAGATGTCAAAGAGAACAACAACTACCAGACTTTTAGAAGACATCTGAAGGCAGCCCTGTTTAGGGAAGCTTTTAATGTTTGATGTATCACAGTATTTTAATATTCTTTTGGAAGCTGCCCAGAGTGGCTGGGGAAACCCAGCCAGATGGGCGGGGTATAAATAATAAATTATTATTATTATTATTATTCTTTTCTTTGAATAGAGTTTTGCCGTATAAAATAACCCCTAATCACTGCCTCTTCTTCTTCTTTTGCATCTTGTACTATTTTCTCATCATTTAACAGAGATTCATTAAGTCTCTATCTTATTCCTTTTGTCCCACCTCTTTTTAAATTTAAAAACACTGGGTTATGATCTGAGATAGTGTTTGGTGAAATCTCTGTCTTATCTACTCTCCCTAATAGTGCCTTGGAAATCCATATAGCATCCATTCTGCTGGCAGATTTATTTGGCTTTGAAAAACAAGTAAAATATTTTTCTGTCAAATGTCTAAACCTCAATGAATCTTTTAATTCCAAATTTTCTATCAAATCAAAGAAACTACGCGGGAGCTTTCCTTCTTTTCCTTCCTTTCCTCCTGATGATCTGTCCAACTCTGGGTTGGTTACCCCGTTTAAATCTCCCAACAGTATTATTTTTTCCTCCATGTATTCCAGCATTCTATCTTCTAATTCCTTATAGAATTAAGCCTTCTTTTCATTTGGTGCATATGCTCCTACTATTATCATTTCTTCCCCTTGATTTGCTATTATTATTATTATTATTATTATTATTATTATTCCGTTGGAATCCTTATATAATAATTTTGGTTCTAGGCTTGATTTATTCATAGGGCTGCCTCTGAAGACAGTTTCAGAAACTTCAGCTGGTGTAGAATTTGGCAGCCAGGTAGCTCTCCAGGGCAAGGTGGTTTGAGTATATTACACCAATCCTGGCCAGACTGCACTCGCTGCCAATAGGTTTCTGATTACCTAGCCCCTCCCATGGTGAGCTAAGCCTGGCAGGACAGCTTCCTCTATGATCTTAACCCCTTCATGCATTAATTTGACTCAAGCATGCTGGTTATATGTGGCTGGTTATCCCACAATAAGGACAAACAAATTGGTCCAGAGGCTAGAGGCAGGAGATTCAGCCTAGACAAAAGAAAATATTTCTTCACACTTAAACTATAGAATTTGCTCTTCAAAGATGGCCATTATCTTGAATGGCTGTGTTTACCATATGCACATCTCATAAGTGACTGGAATCTTGGGCGTGCTTCTCATGTCACTGCTAGCCCACGGCACAGAAAAGAAGGGCTGTATCTGCCTGTGGCTCCCAACTCACCTGTCCGTTTCAGCATTTTTCTGGTAGCTGAAGGCACATTTCATAATAATATTGAGAGTCATCAGACTGATATGGTGAGACATCTCCACTGATGCTGTGCCATTCTTTGGTACCAGCTTTCCCCATATATCCTAATATTTTAGGAAAGGGACAGAAATGAGAAGTCTCATTCTGGGAAAGTCTCTAGAATGATTAGATGGATCATCAAATATGTCCAACAATGGATTTTGCTGTTTAATGTAATAGAATGAATGTTTACTGTGTCTCCCCCTTCTTTCTCCTTCCCTAATTCCATACAGCCTACAGCAGTATTGTCTCACACTGAACGTAATGCACCTCCATGCTGCCCACTAATGTTCCCCTGAAATGACCCCTACATTTGGGAAATGGTTTTGCCAAGGTGATGTGTGGCTGTCCTCTGAGAGAGACTTAGCTGTGTGCTTCAGAAGTTGCTGACTGAATGTGGACTCTCAAGGAAAGAAGACAGTTCAGGAGGTTCTCAGGAGCTAATGAACTGTTCATTAATTCACATGGCTATAGAGCAAAAAGTGATAGCACATAGCAGGCATCCCAGTCCCAAACTCTGGCTGAAAAGCTAATACAACACTGCACATCCTGTCAAAGTGATGCGTTTAAATACTCAACAAACAAAGCTGGTGGTAGTCAGCATCTGTCTGTCCTGAAAATGTTAATGAACTAATTAAGACAATATTAAGGTTCACAAGTCTGTGAATGAATTTTAAAATTCAATGCTGGTGTAAACTCATTGTCTGCAACCCAAAGGGCTGCTCAACTGGCTTCACACTTTGACAGGGGCTTCTGACTCAAACTTTTCAAAATATTTTGGGATAAGGCAGAGGAAGTCTGGTCAAAGAAAAAGAAAAATTTAAAGGCCCTATGAGTCTACTCAAAGTAGGACTATAACCACGGCAGTAGATGAGCAACTTCTTAGACTGGAGCTGACCTCATGAAAGTAGCAATGGGGTTTCTTACCAGCATCTCCTTGACTGATTCTGCCACAAGAGTCACATAAGGCTTCAGAATATTGTAATGGAATCCGGGAGTCAGCAGTTTCCGGTGCTGCTGCCACTTTGGCCCATTCAAGGTAATAAGCCCCTTTCCTGTCAGGAGAAGGGAGAAAAATGCAGAACAGAAGCCAAAGACAGCATTGTCTTTCTCAGGCACATGCACTAAGGTCACATGTTAAATTATCCACCACAGAGGAAGGAGTCTACAGTAGGAAGTTCCCCCCATTCTTATATTTGTCCCATGTTAGTAGGCACTTAATTGTTTCCTGGGTGGAACAATTCAAGTTAGGAAGCTCCCTTCCATAAGAATCCGTGCACCTGCTACTGGATTTCTGAAACATGGTTTGCGGGGTAGGGGTCAGAGCTTTCCAGAACTCAGTTTCTGCACCTCTCAGAAGGCTGCCATTGTCATTATAAGAGAACAAGCAAGGGGGTCATGGTGAGACCCAGTACCTCTTTTTCTAGAAATACAGCACTGGCAGTGCAAATATTTGTCAGCATAGGTGCATAATGGCCACTGCAGGTGAAGGGAGGGCCACAAGAATGACACAGGAGACTGGTAAAATATTTTTTTCCCCATTCCTTATTAAAAAAAATTATCTTCCTGGTTTCTGATATTTCCAGTCATTTTTGCCAATTCGGCGCAGTCCATCAACTTGATCAACCATTCTTCTCTAATAGGGATTTTGTCTTCCTTCCACCTCTGGGCTAGAAACATTCGCACAGCTGTCTTTGAGTACATCAACAGTATTTTCTGCTCCTTTGGTATTTCTTCTCCTTTGGTATTTTAAACATTTTTTTCCAACTCATTATATATCATTTTCCAGAATACTTTATTACCTTACACTTCCACTACATAGGATAATGTAATGACTTCCTTTTTTTGAATTTCTAACATGTATTTGACCTAGTCCTATACATTTTTGCTAACTTACTCAGGGTCAGATACCATTGATACATCATTTTCATATAATTTTCTTTCAATATACAACATGCTGTAAATTTTAAATCCTCCCTCCATAACTTTTCCCGTGATGAAACTGTATATAATATCCGAAATGTCTTGCCCATTGTATCATTACTAATTTAACTTCATCTTTCGTATGCCACTTTAATAACATTTTATACATTTTTGAAAGTAATTCTACATGATTTCCTCCTAATTCTTTTTCAAACCTTGAAAATTCATTACTAAATCCATTTCTTTTGTCCATATGAAGAAGTGTGCATGCACACAAAAGCTCATAACAATAACAAATTGTTGTGAATTCTCTGCGGTGCTTTAGCAGAAAAGCTCAGAGCTCCAGGTTCTTCAGTGCAGTGAAGTATATTTATTGTGAGATACACACACACATATAATAATCTACAGGCTATAATACACGAGCAGTTCATACAGCCAAACAGAGTACAGTGGTGCCTCGCAAGACGAAAAGAATCCGTTCCGCGATTCTCTTTGTCTAGTGGTTTTTTCGTCTTGCGAAGCAACCCTATTAGTGGCTAAGCGGATTAGCGCTATTAGCGGCTTAGCGGCTATTAGCGGCTTAGCGGCTATTAGCGGCTTAGCGGCTAAGCTGCTAAAAGGCTATTAGCGGCTTAGCGGCTTAGAAAAAGCGGGGGGAAAGCGGGGGGGGGGGGAATTGCAAGACACGCAAGACGTTTTTGTCTTGCGAAGCAAGCCCATAGGGAAAATCGTCTTGCGAAGCAACTCAGAAACGGAAAACCCTTTCGTCTAGCAGGTTTTCCGTCTTGCGAGGCATTCGTCTTGCGGGGCACCACTGTACCTGGCTGCACCTTAAGGCAAATAGGAAGACCTCTAACTCTCTCTTTCCTCTACACCACACCTTTACTGCTGGACAAGTTTCCCTTTTAAACCGATGACAGCCAATCAACTGACAGCACATTACCGCTGGGTCATTCTGCCCCAGCACTTCCATAGAAAGTATTGCAGGCTGATTGCATCAGCCAGTTGCATCAGCTAGCAAACTCAAGCCTGCAGACTTACTATCTCACACAGCATTCTGTGAATTCCGACACAAACTTAGATGGCCTCTAAGGTGCTACTGGAAGGATTTTTTTTTTCATTTTGTTTCGACAGTAAATACATAACATAAAATTAGTGAGAGAAAATACATACCAATCCATGGAATTAGGAAGCTGTATGTTACAACAGCTTTAGGATCTGAATAGTGAGATAAATGAGAGAAAACTATTTTTGAGAACAAATTTAAATGTTTCATTTGCTAAATTGTACTCTGTTGCCTGAATCTAGGGGATTCCTATGGGCACCCAGAGCTCCCTCACTTGCCTCTCCTTGCTTTTCAGCAGCCAGATCCAAGGCACAATCCCACATCTTTGCACATGAGAATTAAGAGGAACAACCTTTGCAGGCCCAGCTTACTCCAAAGTGTGACCATTTCCTTGCCCAGCCTTGGGGATTCTGGCCATTTGTTGGGCAAATAATTGTGTTTCCCCAATTTCCAAAAGGTAGTATCCCAGTCTCTAATGTATCTGTTGAACTTTGTAGCCTGTAATGTTCCTTATCTAACAATCTGATCTGAGCATTAAAGGTTTGGGGAGAACTAGAGCTGAGAGTACATAAAGAAGGCTGATCGCCAAAGAATTGATGCTTTTGAACTATGGTGCTGGAGGAGACTCTAGAGAGTCCCATGGACTGCAAGAAAATCAATCCTATCCATTCTTAAGGGAATCAGCCCTGCGTGCTCACTGGAAGGACAGATCGTGAAGCTGAGACTCCAATACTTTGGCCACCTCATGAGAAGAGAAGACTCCCTGGAAAAGACCCTGATGTTGGGAAAGATGGAGGGCACAAGGAGAAGGGGACGACAGAGGACAAGATGGTTGGATAGTGTTCTCGAAGCTACCAGCATGAGCTTGACCAAACTGCGGGAGGCAGTGGAAGACAGGAGTGCCTGGCGTGCTGAGGGCTCTGCTAGGGGCGCCACGAAAGATGGCTGACAATACCATCTCTCCAGCTCCCACGAGGTAATTTAGAGGCTGAGATGGGAGTAATCAGCCTCCCAAATTCTTCCCGGTGTAAGGGAAGAGGCAGTCTCATCCGTGGATGCCCAACAAACCACCCCCAAGTTTGTAAAGAAGGAGGGGGTGGGGGCACTGGATGGAAAGCCCTCGAAGGAGTTCGGATCTCCTTCATGAGCGCTCCTAGTTCCATTTCTTAAGATTAAAAAATGGATTTAAGACCTTGGACAAGCTTCAGGTGAAGAAAGGGTGTGTGCCTTCTCTACCCATCTGATCTGAGCATTAAAGACTTGGGTAGAATTAGAGCTGGGAGCTGGGAGTTCTTTGCCTGACAGTGAGGGACTGATGGGAATTGGAGTTCAAAACATCTTGAAGGCATCAGGTTGGGGAAGGTTGCTTTAGGATGCCCTTGAAATATGAATCACTTACATTTATTTCTTGCCTTACAAAGAGCAATGCAACTTACTGCATGAATAATTTTGACAGCCTCCAGCATACTCATGTAACTGCACGATGAGAGGGACATAAGGTACACATTTCTTACCGCCTCTGCTGTACATGGTCTTTGCATATTCGGGGTGGTTGATGCACAGGAAAGCCAAGAAATTTCCATACCAGCGTGGATAACAGTGCGGGTACTTTTCTGTCCATGCAGCTACGTTCAGGAATTCTTCCTCAGGTTTCATCTGTATCGGTAACCAGTTTACATCTTAGTTATTGTGATTAAATGTTTAGTTCAGGATGAAAACAGATAATCAGGTAATGTAATAGTGTATAACTTTCAGCTGGGATGCATATGTAACAAAGGAATAATTCACCCACTTGGCTCAATCCTAAAACCACAGTCTTTTTAAACCTGTTTCTTTCTATTCTGCATTGGCCTCCCCTTATCAATTTCATTTCAGACTCTCAGGTGTAGAAGAACACACACTGGTTGAGCATGAATAAGCCATTGAACTATAAATGTTAAGGAGGGGGGAAAACAGCCACCAAAGAGTACATTTAGAAAAACATTTTTTCCTGTTGGAATAAATTGAAACATTATACATAAAATTATAATATAATATTTATGCCTGAATCTGTGAATCATTCTTCAACTTTAGGTAAAATTGGATAAGAGAAACAGGTCCATCACAAATGCAAACTGTTGCATGCCAAATATGGGAGTCAGGGTTAGAGGTTGAATATGGAATTAGAGATCAGCATATTAGGGAGGCCACAATACGTGGCAATACCCTGTTCAAAATTTCAGCACTCCAACAGGAAAATGAAATGGATATAGATGTGAACCAAAGTCTACCTACACCTGTAATCAATAAAGTTGTGGCCTTCCCCCCTCCCAAATTGTTGTCTTGTCAAGTATGTTCCATTACACCATAGCCGTTGCCTTCACACAGTAGGGGGGGCTATGACTAGGCCCACAATGGCCATGTACGCTGCTCCTAGTGGGCGGCAGTTGCAAGCCCTTGTTGGCGGTCCTCCATTCAGAAGGTGCCATGAGTCACGTCCCAGTGACTAGCTAATGTAGATTCCTTGGACAAATCTAAAGTTCCAACTGTCCAATCATGTGCAGCCAGTGAGTGGAGCCCAGTCTGCTGAACCAGCACAGCCGTCCCCAAGCCTTGCAGATGCCAGCAGACTGAATGACAATATTAATGAAGCAGCACATTTGATAGAAAATATCCTTTCAGAATGTGACATGAAGCTGAGAAAACACTCGGCAAGAAAGTAATTATTCTGTCACATCATAAAGTTTAAATCCATTGATTTCATCTATCTTTCTGTGTTCCTGATGTAGTCTTTGCATGCCAACAACAACAAAAACCAGATTTATCCTTGTTTATGGTGAGTCCTGCAACACTTCCCAAGTTTGTCTATAGCTTTGATAGTGTGGTAATAGCTTCACTTGTGGATATAAGAAAACAGCTATATATCATCAGTAAATGCAATTTTACAAAGAGAGACCCAACATCTCACCAGGAGAGTCAGAAATTCCCTTACCATGTGGACATGGCCATACAGCCAGTGGCTGGGAGGTCCTGGGAAACTCCTGAAACCCTTGATCAGTTTCTGCCTTGTCTGGAATAGCTGGATGGCTTTCAGAGCGATGCAGATGAAGATCAACGCCACAGTCCAATAGAAAAACTGAGAGGGACTCGCCGGTAGCCAGGACCACAAGAGATTGATGACAATTTCCATAACCAGCTGCCTGCTGCTTGCTTTGCTCCAGTAGCTAGAATAAGTCCTCAAAAGGTTTGCTGTTTTGCTGGCTTTGTCTTGTGAGCTGCATCAAATTACTAAAACAACTTTGTGGCAGGTGTTGCTGCGGGAATCTGGGAACTATTTAAACTTCCACCCACACACTCTCATTAGCTTCACCCGCTGGGTGCTGATTCCTCCTCTTTTCCTCACTTCAGATCTGGACCAGATCACTGTTATTGGGAAATGCTGTTTTAATTAACTGTATGCAGGGTAATAATGTACTTTATCAGTGGAAGTATTTGGTATACCCAGAATTCACTGATATTCAAAGAAGATATCACAGTGACTTCAGGGAGGACTGATATAGAGAAGGGCATTTGATAGGAATGACCGCTCCCCACTTAAAATGGGGGGCGCCCTTTGCGTGGACGCGCGCAGCTCCTAGATCTGGAGCGGCTCCATCAGCATAGGCTTGGCTTTGCCTTCCCTCAGGTGGGATACCTGGAGATCTCCGCCTACCTCAGTCAGTTGTCCAATCCCACCTGGGGGAAGCGTTGCCAAGGAGACCAGGCCAGGTAGGGGAGGGATTACCTGCCCACACAATAGAGGGAGGATCTTGCCTGGGAATCCTCACTTGGCTCCAGAGCTTCTCCCACCCTACCCACCCTCAGTTAATGTCTTATTTTGCAGGTTAACTTTTCTTCACAGGTTTTGCAGGTTAACTTTTCTCCACAGGTATGCGGGCGCTGCTAGGTTAAGGTCACTGTTAAAGGGCCGGAAAGGAATTTCCCTGCATTGGCAGGTTTCGCCTTTCCCGTAGCAAAATGTCACAACTTTGGCGGTATCAGGCCTTGGGCGGAATCCTTTAGTCCATCTTCCTCTTTGCGGCGGCGATACCAGGGTTCCCAATTAAAGGGGGTTTCTGAAGGGAGGCTTTGACCGTACGCCGAAAGGTCGTCATTGCTCTGCCCTGCGGCGGCGGCATAACGGGGGCGGCTATCTCTGCTTGAACATATGTTCTCCAGAGCCGGCCCATCCCCCCCCCCACACTGGATAACCCTGATGCTCCCTAGGTCCCCGGCTGGGGACTGGGGAGGGAGAACGCCCAATGCCTGAGCCAAGGTCTACCCACATTTGAAATTTAATAAAGTTGTGGCCAATTTAATCCCATAGCACGTTGTCTTGAGTCATTATTCCACATGACAGGGGGGACCGCTCAGGATCTGGGGACTCCGCCTGTCCACGCAAAGAAAATATGTTTTCGGTTTTACGTTTGCCTCATATTTTGTTCCATGTTTCTACTGAGGAATAGCAACTTCTTCCAGTTTGAATAAATGTTGTCCACCAACCCCTGCTTCAGTTGGGCTTCCCTCATCATCTGCATGGACTGAATCCTATACTTCTGGAAAACGGCCTATCAAGGCAGAGGTATCTCCTGAACCAGTCTCCTCTCAGGAACTGAAGTCTTTATACCAGTAGCTGCAAATTCCCCAATAGTGATAGGGGACATATTGGATTCAATTTCTGTTTTGTTGTTGTTGTTTTTAAAATTCAAACAATAAAATACAAGAAACAAAGCACATTATTCAAAATTTGCCCGTCTCCGAATTTTGTGGTGTAGTTCTCCAACATACACTGCATGTATTTGGGAAAATGAAACCAAACAACACATTCTATTAATGACATTGCTTTGCAAAAATATCCTTTGGGTCCCCAGATGATGTTTGCCCACAACTCCCATATAATTTTCCACCATTTTGGTCAATGGTCAGGGATGATGGGAGTTATGGGCCAACAATATCTGGGGCTCAAGGTGGAAAAGAGCACTGCTCTGGGTTTGGTTGAAGGAAGTTAGCAGCTTGGAGCTCTTCAAGACCTGCTACTGGACTAAGCTATGGATTCCCAGCTGGGGTTAGGTTAAGTTAGCTCAAGAAAGGAAAAATGCATGGGTTATATCTAAAAAGTGTCTCCTTTTCTATAAAATTATTGTTTTAGTCATATGGTAGTTTGTGTAAATTTAGATTGCTTAGTTAACCTTTTTTTAAAAAATGGTTAATACAGTCATACCTTATGTTACGTCCACTTCTTGTTACGTTCTTTCAGGTTACGTCCTGCGGCGACCCAGAAGTACCGGAAAGTGTTACTTCCAGGTTTCGCTGCTCGCGCATGCGCAGAAGCTCAAAATGACATCATGTGCATGCGCAGAAGCGGCGAATCATAACCCTCATGTGCGTTGACGCGCCGCTGTTGGTTGCGCTCTTTTCATGTTGCGAAGGGGCCTCCGGAATGGATCCCGTTCGGAAACAAAGGTACCACTGTACATTTCCGTAAGTTGTACAAGAAGTCAATGTGATAATTTTTCTTATTTGCAACGTTTAGATTTATTATTCATTCTTCTCTTATCACAGTAATTTATATTCCATAGTTCAGGAAATTAGTATTTCCAAGAAGGCTTACAATTAAATTACATATTTAATAGCTACAACAAATATTTGTTACATATTTAAAAAGTCACGTAGAAGACATGTAAAGGTAGCCCTGTACAGGGAAGTTTTTATTGATAGATGTTTTATTATGCTTCTGTATATGCTGGAAGCTGCCCAGAGAGGCTGGGATGACCTAGTTTGACAGGTGGGTACAATTATTATTATTATTATAGCTTTATGTTAGAGTATTGTGACATGTTATATATAGGGTGTATCTCTGAATATAGTTACAGTAGCTTCAGGCTGTGCTCACCAGGTTGCAATGATATTGCAGCAATCCTGGCCTGACTGAACTGGCTGCCAATTAGTTTGGGATTACCTAGTCCCTCCCAATGTGAGCTAAGCCTCGCAGGACAGCTAACATTATGGGCTTAACCGCTTCATGTATTAATCAGATTTAAGCATGCTAGTTATATGAAGCTAGTCATCCCACAATAAGGATAAACAATTGGATCCAGGGGCTAGAGGAAGGAACCCAGTCCCATCCATTGAAGCTGACTGTTGGAAGATTCATCACAGAAAATAGAAAGTATTTCTTCACAGTTAAACTATAGAATTTACTCCCCAAAATGTAATGAAGGCCATCATTCTGAATGGCCATAGGCAGGTTGCAGAGCTGGCTGCAACTGTGGGTTTGCTTCTCGTGCCACTGCTGGTCCATGGCACAGGGGGGGGAAAGACTGTATCTGCATGGAGCTGCCACCTTGTCTAAAATAGGCATCTTATACTGACCTACAGCAGCTTCCTGTAGACCCAAAGGAAGTTTGAACTTTGAATGCTGGGCATATATGTATATGCTGGATGTGAGAATATCACAGTAACTACAGGGATGCATAAAAGAAGTGAAAGAAAACACAGGCCAATCCATTGAATTGGGAAACTGTATATTGCAAGAGATTAAGGAACTGAATAGTTTAATGAGAGAAGATGAGGTTGGCATGACATGGTAAACAGTATTTGTAAGAACACACTTAAATGCTTTGCTAAATTACACTATGTTGCCTCATTCTGAGCGATTCCTATGGGCACTCAGAGCTCCCTCATTTGCTTTTCTTTGCTTTTCAGCAAATCTTGGCACACTGGGGAGCTGTCTTTAAATGGCTCTCATACCTTCTCCCATGGGTTAGTAAAAAGGGGCAGATTTGGATGAGCAAGAATAGGGCTCCGAATTCTCATTTATTTGACTTTATGAGTTCTTTTCTCCTCAGGTTTCATCTGAATCATTAATCAGATTTTAAACCTGCTTTCTTTCTGTTTCTGTTCTGCACAGTTTTACAATGGGAGACCAAACATACCACCAGGAAAGTCAGGGATTCCCTTACCATGTGAACATGGCCATATAGCCAGTGGCTGGGAGGTCACAGTCCAATAGAAAAACTGAGAGAAACTCCCCGGCAGCCAGGACCACAAGGGATTGATTAATTCTCCATCACCAGCTGACTGCTGTTTTGTTCTGCTCACTGTCTAGAGTAAGTTCGAGAAAGAAGGACTGGGGGAGGAGAATCAGGATTGTTTGAAAGAGAAGGAATGTAGGAATGTAAGTTTGACCTGACAGAACCCCCAGACTCATTTGTTATTTGGTAAGCCTGAGAAAAATAAAGGACAGATCGGAGATTAACTTTGTTTATGGAAGCGTTGTACAGAGGCTGTCCCGGATCGGTATGATTTTTGGGAAAGTACAAAATCCACACAGAATGCCAGCTGTTGCCCTGCTTGTGAAAATCATCAGAGATTGCAAAGAAAGGAATTTATGATGAGAACAAGAAGAGAAAAGAAGTAACAAAGGACTTTCCGGATCAAACTGGACAGAACTGTCTAATTAATGCTGTAAGATAAGTGATGCTGTTTTGGACTCGAGCTGAGCTTGATGTATGGGTACCCTCAACAAAATTTAAAATTTGGCTGTATAATTTGGAATCAATGTGATGTGATTGGCCTGTTAATAAAAATTATTTTAAAAAAAAGAAGAAAAGAAAATAGTCTCTGGATTTTTAAAAAACAGTTAACACATTTCCACAAGATGTAGAAGAAGTCAATGCGATTTTTTTTATTTGCAACATCTAGAGTTATTTATTTATTCTTCTCTAATGACAGTTATTTATATCCCACAGTACAGGAAATAAATCCTTCCAAGATGATTTACAGGTAAATTACATATTTTAAAATACAAGAAATAATCGTGACATATTAAAAGGTCTTCAGGACTCCTCCCCCAGAACAGCTGATGTGAGAACATGGAGGGGGAATGAGAAAGTCTAAACGATCAGCCTTTCCCCTGTATATATAATCCTTGTAATACCATAGTTATGACATATATATTATTAAGCTGAATGATATATACTTTGTTTTATGGGGGGGACCCAAAGTATTTCTAGGTCTGTGATATAAAATGTGTAAAAAAATAAATCCATTCATATTAAGCCCTGGTATCAGAGTTTATATTGTAAATAACCCAAGCTCTCCGTTCCAAGCCACAAAGTCAGTGAAACCAATGGATTTAAGTTAATCAAGTGCATTTATTTCCACAAGTCTATTCTGAATATGACCTGGTTGGACTGAGAGCTTAAAAGGAATTGCCAAACAATATAATTACAATCACAGCAGTCTTAAAATACTGAAAGAATCTATATTTGGAAATGGTGCTGGATCTTGAACCAGCCTCTGTATGCCAAGAGAGGACAACAATTCCCTTCATAAAAAGAGCAGAAGTGCACTGCATGATATTAATATTAATGGTGCCTACCAATATTTATTGGTCCCTCACGGGTGGTGAGAGATGTCACGTCCCGGTGTCTGGCCATTCTACATTCCCTGGCCAGCCACATTACAGGGCAGGATAGCCCACCCAAACTAAAGTTCTAAGAGCCTGCTCTCTCAAACCAGTGTCATGGTACCCAAGCCAGTTGCCTTGCAGGTGCAATAAAACTGCATGACAGCAATAATGAAACAGCACATTTCATAGAAAATATCCTTTCAGAATGTGATATGAAACAGAGAAAGCACTGTGGTTGGATTCCTCTCATCACACAATATGAATCAGAACCAAAGCTCCAGAAAGTAGTCATTCTGTGCCCTACTCTTTAGGCACAACTGAAAGGCACACAGAATCCAGTCAATTTCCAGTTCCTTATCCAGAAATGCAATTTTACAAAGAGAGACCCACCTTCCCACCAGGAAAGTCAGAGAATCCCTTACCATGAGGACATGGCCATATAGCCAGTGGCTGGGAGGTCCTGGGAAACTCCTAAAACCCTTGATCAGGTTCTGCCTTGTCTGAAATAGCTGGATGGCTTTCAGAGCCACGCAGGTGAAAATCAACATCACAGTCCAATAGAATCATAGAATCATAGAATCATAGAATCATAGAGTTGGAAGAGACCACAAGGGCCATCGAGTCCAACCCCCTGCCAAGCAGGAAACACCATCAGAGCAAAACTGAGAGAAACTCCTGGGGAGCCAGGACCACAAGGGATTGAATAGATTCTCCATCGCCAGCTGACTGCTGCTTTGTTTTTGCTCACTGTCTAGAATATGTCCTGAAGACTTTCTGATTTGGCTGGCGCTGCTGGCTCAAAATGCCAGAAGAACTTTGTGGCAGCTGATGCTGTAGTTATATGGGAACAGCTGGAACCTTTACTCACACATTCTAATAGAAAGAAGATTCCACCTAAACATTAGGAAGAACTTCCTGACAGTAAGAGCTGTTCGACAGCGGAATTTGCTGCCAAGGAGTGTGGTGGAGTCTCCTTCTTTGGAGGTCTTTAAGCAGAGGCTTGACAACCATATGTCAGGAGTGCTCTGATGGTGTTTCCTGCTTGGCAGGGGGTTGGACTCGATGGCCCTTGTGGTCTATTCCAACTCTATGATTCTATGATTCTAATATGTTCCGCCCATGGGCGCTAAATCCCCACCTTTTCCCCACATCATAGCTGGATCCAGATGAATGTTATTGGAAAATACTGTAATAATAATTCTTTGCATGTAGGATGTTTACATATTTTATCAGGGACAGTATGTATGTATTTATTGGCAGGAATTGAGAGTCCAGAAGCAAGCATTACTACTCTGGTAACAGCAGCCATCAGTGGAGAGCCTTCAGCTTCAGATATATCCCATTAATGGATCGGGTGACCACTTGCAGCATGGGAATCGGGAGGTTGGCAGGATCAGGAAAAAGCTCAAAGTGCAGGAGTGTCAATGCAAGAGCAACCTTCATCTCATTCATGGCAAACTGTTGTCCAATGCAGTTCCTGAGTAGAAGGAAGGGCAACATTACATTACAAACAGAAGAGCATTCCGCAGGTGGTCCAATGAGGGCCTTTTCGGTTGTTGCTCCTTCCCTTTTAGGTTTCGCATCCCAGAAATGAATGTCTGGCACCATCTTTGTTCTCTTTTGTATGCCCAACCCTTTTAAGATTTTGAGTATATATTGTTTTATGCTGGCAGTTAATTCTGCCTTGCTGTGGACTCATTCACAGTTTTATAAACCTTGAACACAGTTGTGTCTTTCATGGAAGATTAATGTCAATGTCTTCTTTTATGGAGGGAGCAGTGCAAAGTATAGGTGAGAAAATATTTACCTTGGCCCTGCAGCAAAAGGCAAGAAAGCATATGGGTGGCGATGCTTTGAATTCTCTGTGGAGAATCTTAGAGGATTAAATTCCTACAACAGAAAATAAGTCGTGGAATTTTGTATTAGAATGGCAACAGATATAGTGGCAAAAGAGGAAAAGGGGGCATTCCCAAAAAAGAATACTGTTCTATACCCACTTACCAGGTCATAATGCCCATTGAGCTCCATGGGGCTTAGTTCTGTATAGGATAATAGGATTGCACTCTTAGCAATATGTTTTCCCCAGTGTAATCTGAAGGAAAATTCCTTCATATCTATAAATGCCTGGGCCAAATGAGACATGATGTTAATTGCATCAGTGTGCATGTTTTTAAAACTGTGCACAGCCATTGGGGTGTCTGACCAGCAACAGGCCTGCAGGGCTTGGGAGGGAAATGCTAACCTTTCCCCCCTGCTGTGGTGCTGATGTTGCTCCTGAAGTTGCTCTTTGAATGGAGAGGGAAGCCTACACAGTTTTTGTAAGCAGCACTTTAGTGAATGGTGGGTGGGTGGATTTTTGGCAGAATACTTCCATAGCTCCTGACCTGGATTAGGAATGTTTTCTGGATTAGGATTCCACAGCAGCTTTGCCAATATATTTTGCAATGGCTTTCTTTCGCAATAGATCTTTGCCATTTTGTAAGTGCTTAAGCAAGATTTTAAGAATCATAACTACATAACATGTGGCCTGTCCCTCTGCTTAATTAGTACAGTATCTTCATCATATTGTTATCGAATTCTGTAGAGGGACACACTAAACTTGACATCAGAGTTGTGCAAAGATATATCCAAACATTTTTCTTTTTGCTAACAGCTGCTGGCAGGAAAGGGATTTGGATCAGAGTCATGGCACAGGGAGGAATTTGGCTCTACATGTGCACACACACACAGAAACACACACAGAGACACACACACTTTCACCAGCATCTCTCTCTCATGCACACACTCTAGACCTGGTAGTATCCACATAAGGAAATGCAGGCATCACCTGTGTTTATATGATTCTGCTCCACACCTAATATCATACCAGGGGGTAGATAGTTTAGTATTAGGCCATTGATATGGGGCAATGGACTAAATGTGCCTTTCTCACCTCCAAACTGGAATACGTCTGGATGCGTTTAGTAAGGTAAAACAAGCAAGAAACTGGTAAAACAAAACACTGGGATAAATCCACACATCTAGTCACACAGTGTTAGCGTGACAAACAATTGGCCTCTTTTCTTAAAGAAATTGTATGTGTCTATGGCACTTATTCCACCATCTTTTTCTCAAAACATGTCAACTTCTCTCAGTCTCACCAGAATGGTCTTGCTTAGGCTTTTCTCCTTTTATTATTACCTCAGGATTGTCCCAAATCTCAGGATTTCTGTGAAGACCATAAACATCCAATGCAGTTAGGAAGCCTGTGGAAAAAAAGAGACGCATCATCTATTATCATTTCATCAGCAGTGGCATTTACCAAAACTTTCATTCTCAATAACTTGCTGCAAAGAGAGGCAGATTTTCAGATTGTTGCACTGATAACCAGGATGATGCTGCACAGAGTACAGGAAGGCAGCTGGAAAGCATACGACTGTGCTTTCCTGGTCATGTAATATTTGTTTGTTTGCCCAAGGAATTCATTTAGGTGTAGGTGGGGCCTCAAGAGATAGTCCATCTAAGACCTAGCAGCTCCAGAAATTGTCCATCTGAACACAGGGGCTGTGTACCTCTGTGTCGGCATGCACACCTGTGTGTGTCCTCCACATATTCCCTGTGTGCACGAATGTGAGTGTGTGAATGCAAGAGTGTGCGGTGGCCGCATCACAGTTGGCAGGGTGAATGTGGACCACAAAAGGTTAGGCACCCTTGATGGAAGTTAAGTGACAGTGGAATTGAATAATGAGAACAGTGTGAGAATGAAGATGGAAGAGGAAGGGCCGAGTTCAAAGGAAGTCTGCAGAAGGGAGAGAGGGGAAGCCTACCTTTTGGTAAGGTTCGTCCATCAGCAAAAGTCACAGGAGAATTCAGTTCTCGTGCTATAAGAGGTACTGGAGGATAAAGCCGAAGGCTCTCCTTAATGCACATGGTGCTGTACGTCATCTTTCCCAAGTCATCCCTTAAAGACACCGCCCAAAATTACTGGAGTTAAGTCACATAAAGTTTTATTAAGAAGAAGGAAAAAGGAGACAGGGTGGAATCCAGTACCTACTCTTTCCTTGCTCAATACAAGTGTTGGGGAGAGGGGAGAAATTTGATTCAGTTCCTATTTAAGGTGAACTTACCTTACTCACACTTTCTGGAACAAGATGTGAGCTGAACACAGCCACCCTTCTAAATTTACACTTCTCCATCCAATTAACAAGTGTAAAAATGCACATGCTAGCTTAAAGCATGCATGGAGATGCATATATTAGTGAATATCTGTGCTTTTAGGGCTGTTTTTAGCAGGGTTATGCACTTCTTTTTTTAAAAAAAAAATTATATTGATTGTGGGGGTTTTAGGTTTATTTATTTTAATTTATTCTGTTAGACACCTTGTTTTGTTATAGTATGAGTAAATAAGTTAAATGATTGATTGAATGAAATACAGCATACAAAACTGGGTTGTTGTTTTTGTTTGTTATGGGAAATTAAACCATGCAGGAAGTCTACCTGGAAAACAAATCATGCAGGAATCCCACCTGAATAGAGGAGGCTCCCCTCTTTAGAAGTTATCAGGACATTAGAGATCAGGCGTATTGGTGGGCTCAGTCCACAGCCCATCTGTTGTAACTGTGTTACCTCTTCATGCAAGTAATGGGTGAGGGAAGCTAATTGTGTCCTACTTTTTGAAGAGCTATCTCTTTTTGATAATAGATTTTGATTTTTGCATTACTTTTGGCGATACAAGCATGATCACACTAGCTACAGTACATCCGTGCAGCAGCCATAGCAGTGATTTAAATATAGAAATAGAAATCAGAGCTTCTTTTCCTACAGTATAGGACTGGCCCATCTTCCCTGGAACTTACTCAACCTGAGGCATTGTGGTCAGACTACTATGATCCTAAACTACTCTGCAGTGTTGCTCTCCTTCAGAAACCTCATAACATGACCCAGGAAATAAACATTTAAAGTTGAACAATAATTTAGTCTGACCATTGTATCTCTTCCTGTTCCCCAAGAAGCTCCATGATCTCCTCTCTGCATCTCTGCTGATGTTCAGGGTTCTGGGCCATACAATAAAAGAGCCAAGAGATTCCACTAGCTGTGGTATCATGACCTTCGAACATGAATGTGTCCACTTCTGCACGTATGTCTTCATCGGACAATGGATTTCCATTTTCATCCTAACCGCACACGGAACATAGTGTTTTATAGGATTAGTGAGATCCAATATTTAAAGTTCTCCAAGACCCTCCTCCCTCTCCCACCTCACATCAAAGAAGGGGGAGGTGCTTCAGAAAGCAGTTTGCCAAGCTGCTCTCTGAAGCACCACCCCCAAACTAAACAGCTCACCTGGACCACCTGCCACCCATGATGCTTGCTCACACGTTCCTACCCACCATTCTGCCATTGTGCTGGAGTTGACAGGGCCACCTGTCAGCAGCCAGACAAACTGCAGTGTGATGACAGCCTTACAATTTCATGTATATATTGCAGACCATGGGAGTTTTGCTTGGGCTATGTCATCTGAACAGAAGAGAGATGGCTGGAAAAGCCCTTGGCAATATAGCATGGCAGGCATAGGTGCATTATTTTTACAATGTCCACCTTTGCGCAAAGAAGAATATCCAGGAAGTCCAAATGCCTCTTCTTCAGAATATTTTCAAGCTCTTTCTCATTCTTGAGGGAATCCTTCCTCTCGCTTATTACCTTCTCTGCATTGAAAACAAACAGTATGAAATGAATAAAGCTATGTGTAAGAGGCAAGCAAATATATTCAACCTTTTTAGATTTCTCATTTCTCTAACTTTCCTAATAAGTCCACTGTGTTACTAATCATTTAACCCATATTAAAAAAAAATTCTCTTCTTTTCACACCTACATTTTATATGCCCTTAGTACATCATACCAACACTGTTACAATTTTTAATTTTCCTAATAGTACTGAAACAGTATGTTTTTGCTTTTGAATTTTCTATTATGAAATAAATTTATATATTAGCTCAGAAGAAGAAGAGGAGGGAGATCAGGAGGAAGAAGTTGTTGCCAGGGAGTAAAAGTTACATACCTGTGTGATGGTGGGCTATTTTGCAAGCTTTGTAAAACTGACGCCCTTTGGAGCTCAACCGGTAAATGAGATCATTGTGATGCCAAGGTGTTTTCAGTCTCTGATAGAACAGATAGCTGAGATCAAATACAGTTTGAATGTAGGAATTGTCTCTGTGGACAGTAGGAAAGTAGAAAAAAATATAAGCACAAAATGAAGACAAAAAAGGTTAGATGACATGTTTATTAAAAGTCCCATTTCTAGATCCATTTCTATTTGAGATCAGAGGTAGGGGAGAGTGGCATTGTTTTGTAGTGGTTCCACTCCTTCTTCAATGGAAGATTCAGCACAGACAAAAGAAAGTATTTCTTTGCACAGTTAAACTATAGAATTTGCTCATGAATGATGTAGTGATGTCCATCATCCTGAATGGCTTCATATGCAGATTGCAGAGGTGATTGCAACGTTGGGCTTGCTTCTCATGTCATTGGTAGCCCATGGCACAAAAAAGAAAGACTGTATCGGCCTGTGGCTCCCACCTTGCCTTAAATAGGCATCTTATACTCACCTGTCCGTTTCAGCATTTTTCTGGTAGCTGAAGGCACATTTCATAATAGTATCAAGAGTCATCAGACTGACATGTTCGAACATCTCCACTGATGCTGTGCCATTCTTTGGTACCAGCTTTCCCCATATATCCTAATATTTTAGGAAAGGAACAGAAATGAGAAGTCTCATTCTGGGAAAGTCTCTTGAATGATTAGATGATTCGTTATTAGATACTGGAACAATATATGATCTGCTGTGGTCAATATATGAAAACTTTAGATTGTCCAGTATGTCAGTGACTGCCCAACTATGGATTTTGCTAGTTAATTGCAGAATAAGTTATATTTTCTGTGACAGAACTGAGCATTCTCCATGCTGCCCATTAACTTTCCCCTGCAAATGATCCTTGCATTTGGGAAATGGTTTTGCTAAGATTGCTCCTTCATGGATCACTGCCTTGCCGTGGCGAAGGGGCTTGAATAACTCAGAGAAGCTATGAGCTATGCCGTGCAGGGCCACCCAAGATGGACAGGTCATAGTGGAGAGTTTTGACCAAACGTGATCCACCTGGAGCAGGAACTGGCAAGCCACTCCAGTATCCCTGCCAAGAAAAATCTTTGCTAAGATTATGTGCAGCTGTCCCTTGAGAGAGACTTGGCTGTATGCTTCAGGGTTGGGTGGCTGAATGTGTACCCGGAAACAAAGAAGACAGGTCAGGAGATTCTCAGGAGCTAATGAACTGATCATTAATTCACAGGACTATCAAGGAAAGGGTGATAGCAGGCATTCCAGTCAAAAACGCTGTCTGCAAATGTAAACACAGCTTTGGCATACAATTCTAGCTAATACAACACTGAACAACCCTTCAAAGTGATGCATTTTAATATCACACAAAGAAAGCTAATGGTAGTCAGCATCTGTGTGCATGCACACGAAAGCTCATACCAAGAACTAACTTAGTTGGTCTTTAAGGTGCTACTGGAAGGAATTTTTTTTGTTTTGTTTATCTTGAGAAAGTGAATGAACTAATTAAGACAATATTAAGTTTCACAGGTTTATGAAGGAATTTTAGAATTCAATACTGCTGCAAACTTATTGCCTGAGACCCAAAGGGCTGCTCAACTAGCTTCACACTTTGATGGGGGCTTCTTAATTGTACTTTTCAAAAGATCTTTGTGGTATGTCAGAGGAGGCTTTCAGGTCGCAGAAAGAGTCTGCTCTGGCCCTCTGAGTCTGCTCAAAGCAGGACTGAGATCATGAAGGTGGATGAGCAACTTCTTAGACTGGAGCTGACCTCCTGAAAGTAGCAGTGGGGTTTCTTACCAGCATCTCCTTGACTGATTCTGCCATAAGACTCACATAAGGCTTCAGAATATTGTAATGGAATCCGGGAGTCAGCAGTTTCCGGTGCTGCTGCCACTTTGGCCCATTCAGGACGAGAAGCCCCCTTCCTGCCAGGAAAAGGAAGGAAAATGAGGAACAGAAGCCCAAGATAATGTTGTCTTTCATAGGAACATACACCAGGGTCAGGGTCACATGGTAAATTATCCATCACAGATGACAGGGTTTACAGCACTATATTTGACCCATTGAAGTAGGGACTTAATTGCTGGAACAATTCAAGTTAAGAATCTATTTACCTACTAAAGGATTTCTGAAACATGGAATGCAGTGTGTATATTTCCTTATAACCCAAGAAGTCCATCTTCATAGACTCTATAAGTACAGACTTTTGAGATTGTAGGGAAACATCCTATAGAGTCTGATTCCTGAGCAAAATGGGCAGAAATCAGTTGGCCAAAGGAATAAAGCTGGCACTGTAGCCTCCTGTAAGGCACCAGTGGGGAAGGCACCAGCTTAACAAATACTAGCAGCTTCCTGTAGACCCAAAGGAACACTGAACTTTGAAAGCTGAGAATATATGTATATGCTCGATGCAAGAATATCACATTAAATTCAGGAATACATGAAATTAGTGAGAGAAAATACATACCAATCCATGGAATTAGGAAGTCGTATGCTACAAGAGCTTTAGGATCTGAATAGTGTGATAAATGAGAGGAAATGCGCTTAGCATGAGATGGTAAAGAACTATTTGTGAAAACCAATTAAAATGTTTAATTTGCTAAATTGCACTCTGTTGCCTCAAGCCAGGGGATTCCTATGGGCACCCAGAGCTCCCTCACTTGCCTCTCCTTGCTTTTCAGCAGCCAGATCCAATGCACACTCCCACATCTTTGCACATGAGAATTAAGACAAACAACCTTTTCCTTGCCCAGCCTCCATTGGGCAAATAGTTGTGTTTCCCCCACTTTCCAAAATGAACTATCCAAGTCTCCAGGGTTACTGAGTGGGGGAGCAGGTGGACATGATCCCCAATATTGAAATGTCTGCCCCCCAAATTCTGCAGTGGGTGCACCCAACCACCGCATGGCATGGCATGCTGACGTCATGTGCACACACTGCTGGGCATGCGTGAACAGTGTGCTGACGTCACATAGCCCCAAGCCCACTCAATGATGGGTTCAAGGCAGTGTGTCTGTAGGTCTCTAATATACCTGTTGAACTTTGTAGCCTGCAATGTGCCTTCTCTATTAATCCGATCTGAGCATTAAAGACTTGGAGAGAACTAGAGCTGGGAGCTGGGAGTTCTTTGCCTGGCAGTGAGGGACTGATGGGAGTTGTAGTTCAAGACATCTTAAAGGCACCAGCTTGGGGAAGGTTGCTTTAGGAGGGCCTTGAAATATGAATCACTTACATTTGTATCTCAATAAAAGCAAAGAGCAGTGCAACTTACTGCCCAGAGATAAATGCATGGATAATTTTTACAACCTCTAGCATATTCATGTAACTTCACGATCAGAAGGATGTAAGATACACATTTCTTACCACCTCTGCTGTACACGGCCTTTGCATATTCAGGGTGGTTGAGGGCCAGGAAAGCCAAGAAAGTTCCATACCAAAGGGGATGGCAGTGCGGGTACTTTTCTGTCCATGCTGCTATGTTCAGGAATTCTTCTTCTGGTTTCATCTGCATCATTTATTTATTTATTTTTTAAAAAAGATCAGTAGTCAGTTTACATCTCGGACACCGTGATTAAATGTTTAGTTCAGGATGAAATCAGACTTAGATGGTTATATAATGCAATGGTTTATAACTTTAAGCTAGTTAAATTATTTTTGCATGCCACAACGGCCGCCCAAATATTACTTGCTAAAAATTGGAAAACACAAGAACTACCAACAGTGGAAGATTGGCAGATGAAGATGATGGACTTTTCGGAGCTAGCTGACCTGACTGGAAGAATCCGCGACCAGAAAGAAGAGGAGTTTCAAGAGGACTGGAGGAAATTCAAGGACTATTTGAATAAATATTGTAATATAAAAAATTAGAAATTACTTGAAAGAAACAAATAGGCCTAGGATTAAATTAAGTTATAATTAAATAAATGGGATTTAGAATGTTAAGAAAAGTGAATAAGATGGAGTATAATTGGAAATTGTTTTAGTTTAATAATGATATTGGAAAGCTGTTACTTTTAATTACAAGGAAACGCAGAAGGGAGGGATTTGAGGAAGTCAACCAAGATGTTTAAAAGGTTGGATTTGTGAAGAATTAAGTTTGTTGTTATTGTTTATCTGTTTATTGTTCCCCCTTTTTCTGTCTTCTTTTTTTCTTTTTCTTTTTCTGTTTTTGTGTATCATTTTGCTTTGTGGTTTGTGTTATCACTGTGGAAAATTTAATAAAATTTGTTTTAAAAAATAATATAACTTTAAGCTAGGATGCATATTTAACAATGGAATTATTCACCCCCTTGGCTCTGTCCTAACACCCCAGTCTTTTAAAACCTGCTTTCTTTCTGTTCTGCACTAAACCTCACAGGTGTAGAAGAACATACACTGCTTAAGAATGATAAAGCCTCTGATGTCTAAATTTTAAGAAGAAAACAGCCACCAAATAATACAGATAGAAAAACCATTTTTCCTAATTGAAATAAATTGAACCATTATAATAACATTATTATATAGTGTTTATGATTGATTATGCTTCTTTATGTGTGCAAATCTTTCCTCTGTTTTAGGTAAGATTGCATAAGAGAAATAGATCAATCACAAATGCAAAGATTTGCACGTCCAATAGGGGAGCCAGGGAGTAGAGGCTGAATGTGGAACTAGAGATTCATGTCTTGGGGAGTCCACAATACATGGCATGACCCTGTTCAAAATTTCAGTCCTCCAGTAGGAGGCTAATATAGATATACACCCAATGCCTGAGCCAAAGTCTACCTATACCTGTAATCAATAAAGTTGTGACCACTTTTTACCCCAGATCGTTGTCTTGTCATGTTTGTTCCTTTACAAAGGAGGGTGCTGTGACAGGGCCCACAGTAGGATATTACAGAGAACATAATAGGACAAGTGCAGGGAACCTTTGGCTCTCCTGAATTTGCTGAACTACAACTCCCATCAGCCTTAGCAAGCATGAGCAGTGGCTATGGCTGATGGGAGTTGTAGCTAATAATAATAATAATAATAATAATAATAAATTTTATTTATATCCCGCCCTCCCCAGCCGAAGCTGGGCTCAGGGCGGCTAACAACAATCAAATAACCAAATAGTTGAATAATCACACATTCTAAAATATTTCATTATAAAAATTAATTAAAATCAAATTGATGGCAACCAAAATAATGTGCAGGTTGCCAGAGGAGGGAGTCAGGCTGCGCCCTGACCAAAGGCCTGGTGGAACAACTCTGTCTTGCAGGCCCTGCGGAAAGATGTCAGGTCCCGCAGGGCCCTAGTCTCTTGTGACAGAGCATTCCACCAGATTGGAGCCGCAGCCGAGAAGGCCCTGGCTCTAGTTGAGGCCAGCCTAACCTCTCTGAGGCCTGGGACCTTAAGGATGTTTTTATTTACAGATCGTAGGTTTCTCTGTGGGGCATACCAGGAGAGGCGGTCCCGTAGGTACGAGGGTCCTAGGCCGTATAGGGCTTTAAAGGTTAAAACCAGCACCTTAAACCTGATCCTATACTCCACCGGGAGCCAGTGCAGGTGGTATAGCACCGGGTGAATGTGATCTCGCAGCGAGGACCCCGTAAGGAGTCTCGCTGCGGCATTCTGTACCCGCTGGAGTTTCTGGGTCAGTCTCAAGGGCAGCCCCACGTAGAGCGAGTTACAATAATCCAGTCTGGAGGTGACCGTCGCATGGATCACAGTGGCTAGGTCAGGGCGAGAGAGATAAGGGGCCAACTGCTTAGCTTGGCGGAGATGAAAAAATGCCGCCTTAGTTATAGCTGTAATCTGCGCCTCCATAGAGAGGGAGGTATCGAAGATTACACCCAGACTCTTAACGGACGGTGCTGGCACCAATTGCACCCCCGCAAGAGATGGGAGTTGCCCCCTCGATCCCATATCGTCCCGCCCCAGCCAGAGGACCTCTGTCTTCGCAGGATTTAACTTCAACCGGCTCCCACGTAACCATCCAGCCACAGCTTCCAGACATCTGGTCAGTGTGTCTGGGGCCGAGTCAGGATGGCCATCCATCAACAGATAGAGTTGGGTGTCATCAGCATACTGATGGCAACCCAGCCCAAAACTCTGGACAAGCTGGGCGAGGGGGCGCATAAAGATGTTAAAAAGCATCGGGGAGAGAATCGCACCCTGAGGCACTCCACACACCAAGGAGTGGCGCGATGACAATTCCCCCCCAAGCGCCACCCTCTGTCCCCGACCAGAGAGAAACGAGCGCAGCCATTGAAGGACTGTGCCCTGGATCCCCACGTCGGCAAGGCGGTGGTCCAGGAGTTCATGATCGACCATGTCAAAGGCTGCTGACAGATCTAGAAGAATCAGCAGCCCCGACCCACCTCGATCCAGCTGCCTGCGGAGATCATCTGTTAGGGCGACCAGAGCCGTCTCGGTCCCATGACCAGCGCGGAAGCCGGACTGGAATGGATCCAGAGCAGATGTTTCATCCAGAAACCTACCAAGCTGTTCAGCAACCGCTCTCTCAATCACCTTACCCAGGAATGGAAGATTCGAGACCGGGCGGTAATTGGATAGATCTAAGGGATCTAATGATGTTTTCTTTAAGAGCGGACGCACCACCGCCTCCTTCAGTTCCCCTGGGAATGTCCCGGTGCCAAGGGACAGATTGATGATAGCCCCCAGGGGGGCCTGCACCTCGTCTGGACACGCTCTAATCAGCCAGGACGGGCACGGGTCGAGAGGACAAGTGGTGGGCTTTCCAGCTCGGAGGAGTCTGTCCACATCGGCTGGGGATATCCGGTCAAAGTGGTCCAATACTGGACCCGAGGACAGTCGAGGGGCCTCCAGTTCCTTTATTGTATCGAAATTGGCGGGGAGGTCATGGCGGAGCAACAGGACCTTCTCCGCAAAAAAGCTCGCAAATGCCTCACAGCTGTGTGTCCAATTGTTATTTAAATTTGGCTGTCCTTCGAGGGACGTTAAAGATCGAATTATACTAAATAATTGCGCCGGGCGAGAGCTAGCGGATGCAATGGAGGCCGAGAAGTAGGACTTCTTAGCGGCCTTCACTGCCATCTCATAGGTTTTCATAAAAACTCTATAGGATGTTCTTGAAGCTCCGTCACGGGCACCCCGCCATACTCGCTCTAGCCGTCTGAGGTCCCGCTTCATTTTCCGGAGCTCCTCGGTAAACCAGGGAGCCCGGTTTCTGCGGGGACGCAGAGGGCGCTTAGGTGCGATCTCATTGATGGCTGCCAGGAGCTGGGTATTCCAGCCCTCAACAAGCTCAGTCAATGAGTCGCCAGGGGGAGCAAGGTCCCGCAAGGCCTGACGGAATCTATCAGGGTCCATCAGCCTCCGCGGGCGAGCCCAAATCGGCTCGCCACCCAAGCGGGGTGGGGGTGGAACGTCAATCCTGGCTTTCAGAGCGTAGTGATCAGACCATGGCACCTTCATCGAAGGAAACATGATCACATCTATACCGACGCCAAAGATCAAATCCAGCGTGTGGCCTGCTTGATGGGTGGGGCCCGAAACAAACTGGGAGAGCCCTAGTGTCGCCATGGAAGACACCAGGTCCAGAGCCTGTGAGGAGGGAGTGGCATCAGCATGGATGTTGAAGTCCCCCAATACCAATAGGTTAGGGAACTCCAAGGCCCAGCCGGCCACCGCCTCCAGCAGGCCTGACAGGGTGGCTGCTGGTGCGCTAGGTGGCCGGTACACCAGCCAGACAGCCAAGCTCACCTCGGAGCCCCACACTAGGCCAACACATTCAATGCCAGGGATCGATGGCGATGGTAGAGCCCTGAAAGAACAATCTTCCCGGATTAATAATGCCACCCCTCCCCCCCGGCCCACCGTCCGTGACTGGTGGAGGACGGAGAAACCCGGGGGCGCCATCTCTCGTAAGGTAACAGTATCCCCTTCGCGCACCCAGGTCTCCGTCACACAAGCCAGGTCGGCCCCCTGAGAGATGAAGAAATCTCGCAGGGTGGCGGTTTTGTTGCCTATAGACCTGGCATTGCACAATACCAGTGACGGAGGTGAGTAATCCTTGCTCACCCTACCCTCGTCTCTCGGGATGGGGCGCAGATTGGAAGGGGTACGAGCATATCCGTATCTCGATCCCCTTCGCCTATAACATCTGCCCCCACCGCCATGCCTCCCTCGCCCCTCCATAGTAGGAATCCCAAGCCTCTTATTCGCCTCCATGATGTTCCAGCTAAGTATTGGTAATGTCGGGGCCTTGTGCTGTCCCGGTAATTGTCACTTTGAGATGTTTAATGGGTTCTTGGAGGTAGAACGAGGACCCATAAGGAAATCGGTAATTTTAGTTTGTGCGGATAGGGTCTTCTTCTGTGTTGATTGAATCGATGATTTGGTAGCATTAACAGGCAGGAAGGGTTTTGCCGGGGAGGAAGAATTAGGCAAAGTTGGTGAAGTCGGATGCTGTTCGTTGAGGTGAGTAGTAGCAAATCTTTGATGGGCTATACTAGTAGATCCGTCAGAGTTGTCAGTCTTAACCAGGGTAGCGCTAAGAAGTGTTCCAGTCATCACTTGTAGTTGCTGCGCCGATGGGGAAGAATTATCACACGGATGTATAGAAGGACGAGAACGTGGGGATGGTGCCTGCGTAGTCATTTCCTGGTGATCTTCAGGCAGGGTAGATTCTAGCTCAGGCATTGAGGCAAAGGAATCATCAGCTTCCATATTTTGATTGGACATCAGGTCTGAAACGGGAGTATTGAGTTTATCGACTTCCTCCACGATAGAATGGTGCTGTTGGTCAACAGGTGACTGCTGATTCAGATCAATAGGGGATGACAAAGTAACAGGTTGAGACATTATCAAGGCATTTGATGGAGACGCCTTGTGGGACGTGGAGCGCCTGCTCTCCTCTCTCATCGGCATAGAGGGGTCCCCTTGCGATAAGAGTCTTTGTTTGAGTAGATCCAATCTATCGAGAATAGCCTGCTGTTCTTCTGAAGGGAGTTTTCCATAAGAGGAGATAAGATTTCTCTCTTCAGGGATATTCCAATCTCCACTCGCAATTGGATCATTCCTCTGTGTAACTAGATGGGCACTTGGGGTCGCAGTTGGAACAGGGGGTACCCGGCTAGGTGTTTTTCCCTTTATTATAGGGACAGAGGAAGGAAACGGGCGTTCATTTCCGGTTAAAATGTTGGGAAAAAGAGGTTTAACACTCGTGTCCTTAAAGACTCTTGTTGTTACAATCTCCCAGGGTGCCAGCCGAACTTTTTGTCTTGCAAGAAGATGTGGGATCCTTGCAGACTGGAAGGAGAGCATAAATTTCCTTGGCCAAGGCGTGGCATTTAGGGGTACTACAGATATAAGATCTATCTGGGAAAAAGGAATATTTAGCAAATCACGTAGGTACCCTTTAGCCATCATCAGGTTATTCCACCTAAGTCTGGGGGCGTCACGGGAGAAAATGGATAGACATATTTTATTGGGTTGAAAAATCAAGGATTGCTTATTCCTTTGGGGCAGTGGCAGCCTGCACCTTGAGCCCTTAAGGAGAGATTTCTGGTCATGTTGTCTCTTTAAGGCACTCACAAGCTGCACAGGGGATTGGTTGTCATGTTGTCTCTTTAAGGCACTCACAAGCTGCACAGGGGATTGGTGCAAATTAGATAGCACAGTTGAGGAAGATAGATGAGCCAGAAAGGCCCGTGTAAGTTTATTCAATGACAAAGAAATCCCCTCCAATTCCTTGAAAATGAAGCTTAAAGTCCTGATTACCAGTTGTATTTGATCAGGTACTAATTCATGAGCAGATTGTCCTAATGCTTCCCGTTTCAGTGATGGAGGTGTAATTAAGGTGTCAGAAAGGAGGGCTTCCCTATGGCTTCCATCCTCCGTTGGATCAGCTAGCTTTTCCACTCTCCTTGATCATGCAGAGGCCAGAAGCGGTTGTATGTTTCGACCGCAGAAACAATTACTTGCTCCGTTTTGCTGTTATTGTTAGTAGATGGTGGGGGAGATTCAAGCTTTGGCTGCTTTACTCTCGGAGATGAACAACCTTTCTCAGCAGACCTTGGTCGCTTGCCATGACCCATTTGTCGCTGTCTCACTAACTAGGAGATTCAAAGTAGAGGTAAACGGAGATAAAAGAGAACTTATCTTTTATGGACGCAACTCTCTGCAACTCCTCCTCCACTGCTCAACATAAACCAGTCTTCAAGGCAGCGTTGCTAATCAGTTGCAGGCTTTCTCAGCAGAAGATTAGAATATCCTTGTTGATACGTATATTGGCCCCGACAGACCAACCGTAGAAGTAAAACAATTAAAACTTCCAACAGTGGTAAAATAATTTAAAAGTCTAATAAAACAGCTATAAAGACGGCTGTAAAAGGCTATAAAAGGCAATAAAAGGTTTGTAATCCGGAGGGTTCACGAAGGAGAAGTTGTTACAGCCGCCATCTTCTTTGGCTCCTTGAAAACAACATCTAGCGAGCCAAAGGTACCCTGGACCTGTTGTGGGACATATAAGTGTCAACTAACAGGAGAGAGACTGGAATATGCCTATGATAAATGTGTGCACACATTTTGAGTTTTCCATCATAAGCATGAGTATTAGAGGAGAGAGGCTCTTTTAAAAACATTGAAAACTAAGGTTTTCCAAGATAACTCCTTCTCTTGATGAAAGAAAATGTGTTGTTTCCCCTCCACCTGCCAAGCAATCATCTGAGCCAGCAAAAGGTTGCAGAGTGCTAGGCATACATGAACAATGTCTCATGGAAGACTTCAGTGGTATGTTGAAGTTGCATCATTGATTTTCAGTTTAAAATAAGCAATGGTAATTTAATAATTGCTTGTTGGCTGTCAGTTTCTTGACCTAGTTATGGATCAGGCTTTTCTTTTCAAAGTAAAATAAACTCTGTATGCCAGTCTTCTGTTTAGGAAAAAGAAAATATGCCCCCCCTCTGAATTTAAAAGCTTGAGATTCCATAACACAAGAGTCACAACTGTGCAAATTTGCACTCAGAATCCTTCTCATTTTTTCATAATGGAATGGCATTCCAAATTGGCACTTTACTGAAAGTGTATTTCTCCCCCGACCACAAGTGCCTAATGATAAGAAAATATTCAGCAGGTATCAGTCAAGGCCAAGTTAATGTTATACTTCTAGAATGTACGATGGGTGTGGAATAATCATATCATCATAAAGTCCTTAAGTCATGACCAGATATGCTGTTTATGCTGCTCTTCGTGTTCAGCACAGATTATATGAGGTTCTCTATTATTTTCCTTCAAAGTGCTCTCAGGAAGAAATGTTTGCTTCTACTGGCTGAGTAGATTCTTTGGTTTCTGAATGTTGACTTAAATGTTCGCAGTTGAACCCTGTATCTGGCAATGGCTGAAAGCTTTTAGTACAAACTTGATGAGAGATTCCATCATTTGTCGCTTCCTTGCATTTCAAAAAGTGTGAAACAAACAAGATATGAGGAAGTAATGGCATGAAGCACTCCTTACAGCTTGGCTCAGCCTAATGGCTGGCAGATCTGCTATAGCTGATCTCTAGTGCTATTGCTGCAGTTTGTAATCATTTACCTTGGATCTAGTTACAGGCAGGTAGCCGTGTTAGTCTGCCGTAGTCAAAACAAAATAAAAATAATCGATTCAGTAGCACCTTATCTTCAGATAACAGAAGTGTGCATGCACACGAAAGCTCATACCAATAACAAACTTAGTTGGTCTCTAAGGTGCTACTGGAAGAATTTTTTTATTTATTTACCTTGGAATATGACTTAGTTTAAAGTTCAGCAATGTTCTGAACTGAGCACAATGTCCCCGCAAAGCTCTTCTCTAGCTTGGAATGTAAACTGAACTCCTGAGTAGGGATACTGATTCAGTTCACATTTAAAGGTGGATATGCAAAATTCTCCAGGGACGCGGGTGGCGCTGTGGGTAAAACCTCAGTGCCTAGGACTTGCCGAACGCATGGTCGGCAGTTCGAATCCCCGCGGCGGGGTGAGCTCCCGTCTTTCGGTCCCAGCTCCTGCCCACCTAGCAGTTTGAAAGCACCCCTAAGTGCAAGTAGATAAATAGGTACCACTTTATAGTGGGAAGGTAAACAGCGTTTCCGTGTGCTGCACTGGTGCTGGCTCGCCAGATGCAGCTTGTCACGCTGGCCACGTGACCCGGAAGTGTCTCTGGACAGCGCTGGCTCCCGGCCTCTTAAGTGAGATGAGCGCACAACCCTAGAGTCGGACACGACTGGCCCATACCTTTTATGCAAAATTCTCATGTTCCAAAACAATATGAGAATCAAAACACAACCGTCCTGTGAAATTCACAGTTACCTGAATTTTGTAACTTTGTTCTCCAAGCAAATAATTTTTAGAAAAATGTATATATTATGTAAAGGTGTGCATAAAAATAAACATACGTAAAAAATAATGTACAAAGATGCACAATATAGGGAAAAAATGTTTTCAAAAATGTGTGTACAGTGGTACCTCTGGTTACGAACTTAATTCTTTCTGGAGGTCCGTTCTTAACCTGAAACTGTTTTTAACCTCAGGTACCACATTAGCTAATGGGGCCTCCCACTACGGCCATGCCACTGCTGTGCGATTTCTGTTCTCATCCTGAGGTAAAGTTCTTAACCCGAGGTACTACTTCCAGGTTAGCGGAGTCTGTAACCCGAAGTGTTTGTAACCCGAGGTACCACTGTATTAGTTAAAAGTGTATTAAAAATGTGTTTCTTAGGAGACATTTACGGTAAAATGCTAAATAATTTGCATAATTTTTTTAATTTTTGTTTAAAAATCATAATCTGCAAGTTAATGCAGAAATGTGGAGAACCAAATTTAAATCTGGACAAATAGGCATAGCTGTCAATGTTTCCCTTTAAAGGGAAATTCCCTTATTCCGAATAGGATTCCTCGCAAGAAAGGGAAAAGTTGACAGCTATGCAAATAAGAAACAGACAGCGCTGAGACTGAGAGATTATTCATCCTTATTTCTGAATATACATAGTCAGTAATCAACAGACCAGGTACAGTACCCCAAGCTAGCTGCCTTGTAGGTTTAAACAGACTGAATGACAACATTAATGAAACAGCACATTTGATATAAAATATGCTTTCAAAATGTGACATGAAGCTGAGAAACTGCTGTGGCTGGATTCCACTTAGCACAAAATATGCATTGGAACCAATGCTCAAGAAAGCAGTTGAAATTGTGCTGATGTTGTTTTATGTCTCTATTTTGTTTCTGGACTAACAGGCAGCAGAAGTTCACAAGCATCCTTAGACTCTACCTGCCTTGGTACAACAAGCTGCATTCTGCAAGATGCCTCTTTTAGCCAGGCTGTCAAGAGTGTTACACATGTTTTACAACAAATATATGGGGCCAATGGTTTGTCTTGATCACCTACCACAATACCAAAATAAAGTGTGTGTGCCTTTCAAACAAGTGGAGTGAAACTTTGTTTCTGAGATTTAAATGTTCATTCTCCACATACATAGCAGAAACTTTTTGGGTGATTTAACATACTGCTGTGGCATGAGGACAAAGAAAGTACTATGTGGAGAAGCCATATTGGAAAAGGGAATGTTTTGCTTACTTGATACAGCAAACATGTATGAAATAATCATAATTAAAATACAGATAAAATCACTAAAACTTTTTTAAAAGATATAGGTCACTAAATCATATGGTTGAGTAGGCTTGGTGAAATAAGGACGTGTTCAGTCAGTGTCCAAACCACTGTGGTGAGGGTTCCTGCCTAGTGTCAATAAATAGGGAGAGAGTCCCAAAGCACACAAAAATATTTACTTCTCGCAAATGTGGACAAACATTACACAGCACTTTTAAAAGTGCAAGCAGACTTTTACTTGCATTTGAAAGGGTTAAGACCTTCTCCTAAATCTCTGTTAGTAGAAAAAGCAAGCGAAAAGCACATTTCTCACTATGTTTACATAACACAGAAGAATGTGGGCATTAATCCATTACTTTCTTAGCCTAAAGCTTAGCAAATACATAGATAAAGACACTTTCTCCACCACCCTCACTCTGCCACACACAGCCACCTTACCATTTTGACATGGCCATAAAGCCAGTGAGCGGGAGGTCCTGGAAAACTGCTGAGAACTTTGACCAGGTACTGTTTTTTCCGATACAGCTGAACAGCTTTCAGGGCCACATAGGCAAAGCTCAAAATAATTGTCAAGTGGAAAATATGAGATAAATCCCAAGGCAGCCAAGACCAAGAAGAATTTAGGACCATCTCTGGAACAGTTTTGACACTCCCACCTTGGTTTACTGTGCCTTCTTCCACTGAGCTCCTATTGCTAAAAGTGCCAGGTCTAGAAGAAGTTCTAGTCCTAATACTGAACACTATCTTTTTGCAAATTGCTGTAATCTCTGGTACAGTACCAGGAAAACCAGAAGTATTCGCCTGCAAGAACCACCCACGTACTTCCCCTCAAAGATTAAATTTAGTGACTAGAGGAACTGTAATTTGAGTCCAGCCAAAGTCTACAAGGTGGGGCCAACAACCAATAACATTCTCCCTTTCAGCTTTCCTTTTTCTCTGCCAAGAAACAGTGTAACAACTATTGTGCCCTTTAATATCTATTCAGTCATAAAATATGCAGTTCCTACATGTGACTATGTTGGATGTGAATGTATGTGTGTGTGTGTGTTGAGGTCATATAATTACGCTCTGTAAGCATTAACCTGAGTTTTATTGTATGAAAGTACAATATCTAATGTATTGCCATGTCACAAGGTCCCAGATTGCACAGCTCAAGCTTCTGATAGCAGGAGCTGAGAAGCACAAGATTTATGCAGGAGAAAACAAAATAAAAATACAGTAGTACCTCGGGTTAAGTACTTAATTCGAAGCAAACCTGAAACTGTTCTTAACCTGAAGCACCACTTTAGCTAATGGGGCCTCCCGCTGCTGCCGTGCCGCCGGAGCACGATTTCTGTTCTCATCCTGAAGCAAAGTTCTTAACCCAAGGTACTATTTCTGGGTTAGCGGAGTCTGTAACCTGAAGCGTATGTAACCCAAGGTACCACTGTACAGAAATTCTGCAAATTTGACTAGAGTTATGAATCAGGGTAAGGGGACTTCAGCTTTTTCCATGGGACATTCTGCCAATCAAAATCACTTCCCAAGGATATATACAGTGCTATTTTTCTAGAAAAAGAGGTGCTGGAACTCACTATGAACACCTCCCTTGTTTTCTTAGAATGACAGTGGTGCCGGAACTGAGTTCCTGTTAATTCCCTCTGAAAAAAGCCTTGGATATATAGAACCAGGGGATCCTTAAGGTATCCTGTGTCCATGTTGTTTGAGGCCCTGTAAATTAATGCAATAACTTTGAACTTGGTCCAGTGGCGTATGGGTACCCAGTGAAAGCTTTTAAGCCCCAGAGTTGTGTGCTGGCTGTAGTCTGTCCCCACCATCAGCCTAGCTGCCCCGTTATGCACCAGCTGGGAGAATTTCCAGATCAGGAACAACGGTAATCTCAGAGACGTCAACAGTATTTCCTGGGCCTGGTACATTGTATGTGGATTGGGCCCCCTGCTGCTGCTTATGTATCTATATTAACGTAACCTAGCCCACCACACAGGGCTGCTGCAAATATAGAAGCAGGTAGGGGAGGAAAATGTACACATTTGAGCTGCTGGGTAGAAAAACAAGTTACAGATATGCTACACAGTGCATAGTTGTACTATGGAATCAAACACGCCACCTGGCGATTGAAGGGCCCAGGGACATGTGATGTCTTGAATTGTTCTTACTGAAGAGGAATGGTTCAATAATGTCCTGGGTATAGCCTTATCTGAATGTCTTACACAACACAGATGAATGCTGAGAGAAGTGAAGCAAAGAAATATTGGCTCAAGGAAGTTTGGGTTGCCCCTCCCCCTTTATTAGTAAGGACACAAAATTCTCAGGCCCTCCCAATATCCATGCTTCACTGTGTGTGTGTGTGGGGGGGGGAATCACACAATACAACTCTTCTAAGATAATTTAACCATTTAACCAGCTACTCTGGCACTGTACTAGGTATTATTATAATCTGTGTCTGTAACTGGATTCTGTTATGCATGTTTACTTGAAGTTGTTCAACACCATGGCTGCTTCTCATAGAGGTTTTTCCTTCCTTCCTTCCTTCCTTCCTTCCTTCCTTCCTTCCTTCCTTCCTTCCTAATATCTTACCCTTCCTCCCAATGGAGCCCATGGAGGCAAACACTCGAGCAATTTTTAAAATTCAAACACATTGGGGATTCCAATACAAGTGCAGGCTAGGAAAGATTTCTACTTAAAAGGCTTGTTGGAAGAGGACGGTCTTTGACAGGTACTGAAAAACAGCAGGGATAGCAGTATCATAGCTCTTTAAATGTATAAAGTCAAACCTCGGTCATCAAACGTAATCTGTTCCGGAAGCCCATTAGGCTTCCAAAACGTTCGACAACTGAGACACGGCTTCCGATTGGTTGCAAGAGCTTCCTGCACTCAAGCGGAAGTCGTGTCAGACATTCGGCTTCTGAAAAATGTGTGAAAGCCGGAGCATTTACTTCCAGGTTTTTGGCGTTCAGGAGCCGAAACATTTGGAAATGGAGCCGTTCAGAAGCCGAGGTTTAACTGTAATATGTTTCTTCTGATCTATCAAATAGCGATAAAGATCTTAGCAGCTACACAAGTTTTATTATTTACAAGAGTCATGTTCTGTGGTTGCAGATAATCTATGCAAGCTTCTTTAAATATAAGTGAATCCCATTCCAAGAGCGCATTATGAGCTGAGGTTTCTCAAGGGGAGGATTAGCAGGATCTGGTGCAACTTGGAAGCGCAGCAAAGTCAGAGCAACCGCCAGTTTCAACTCCATCATAGCAAACTGTTGCCCAATGCAATTCCTGAGGAAGAAAAAACATTCAAGCTGAAACTTGAACAGGCCCATAAAATTATTTATATATATATATATATATATATATATTAGTATTTCATGTCATAAGAATCATATATGAGCGTTGCCACACTTACACGGCCCCCCCCCCCGCGTGCATAAGGCACAGAGCCCCCCCCAAACGCCTTTTCTGTCACTCTCTCTTCAATCCATACCAAAAATACAGTATCCAAAAATATCCTGGGGCTGACAGGAGGCTGAAGGACACACAGGAAAGCAGCAGCTACATCAGCTGTTAGGCGGAGAGGCTGGGCAGCGCAAACAAAGCCTTGCTGCACCTCTGGCCTTCATTGAGGGTTCCTCTGCCCTCGCTGAGGGTCTCCTCATGAACTATGAGGACTCTACAGCTCTCTCCTGCCATTTCCAGGCATGAATTGGATTATTTAATTATCTGCCAGTACTTCACGTATGGGGAGTCACCTGTTCTGCTTGATTATAGAAATAAATCTCAAAGTGGTTTACATACAAGATAAAACAATAAAAATTTACAACCATGATTTAAAACATACAGGAAGCTAGCAACAGAATAGCCCACAAGCAAATTAAAACTCATACAAACTTTCTAAACATTTGGGTACGTGTGTCTAAACAAGAATGCAGGTGCCAAAAACCCATAAACCCTGAAGCTGTGTGGTTTCTGCAATTTGCAACCAGCTCCTCAACTGTCCTTGTTTATTCCAGCTGCAGAACTAATGGGTTACTAGAATATGAAATGAATGAAGAAGTGATGGTACATGGGAAATGGGACATTTTGGTGTGTGGGTGGGAATACTTCTAAAGAAGCCTTTCCCAATCTACAGCTGCCCTACAGCCGCTTTGAACCTCAGCTCCCCTCAGCTCCAGCCAGCAAACTCATGCTGATGGGAACTGTTTTGCTAGCTTGGCAAAACCTGTTCTGAAGCAATGGGGTGTTTTCACAGAGGGCTTAAATAAAGAAGAATTTGGATTGCAGTGCAGGATTCCTGATCCTCAGTTATGACCATCTAAGTCCTTAATCCATTCATACTAACCACATTTTGAGTTTATTTTTAATCTTGGGTGTTTGTTGTCATCACAGGCAGAATATATCCACAGTAAAACTATTTCTTAAGGATCCATAAATCCATGTACTAAGTGCAATAGTGTGCTAAATTAAGAGCAAGATCTGTGGTGTGTTCAGACAACTGCTTCTCTATGGATGCATTTAACCCATAGAAAACCCCCCACATGGATTGCCCTGGACTTGGGGGCAGAGGCAACCCAAAGAGTGTGGATTGGTCCTAAATCCTCAGTAAACAGAACACTCACACAGGGACCCCTTTATCAGGGGGAAAAGCTAATCTTTCTGGAAAGATGACTCTGTTCATTCCTTAAAAAAGAGAGAACAAACCTTCTGTCCCATGGAAGGGGGCCGTTCCGTTCTCCTTGTCACAATATCAGTGAGAACCAGACACAGGTAAGCAGCAATCCATAATTCTGAGGATGAACTTCACTCATTGATCATATAAATCAAGTTTTGCTTTGGCTGACTATCTTTCATCTTGCTTCTGTCTATTTTCAGTGAACAACTTTACATCATTAGTTGTATTACCTGGGTCCAGCAGCAAATGGCAAAAAGGCATAGGAATGTCTTTGAGATGAATTATCGGGTGAAAACCTTAGAGGATCAAACACCTGAAAGAGAGTAAGACTGTAGTTATCAGCAGCTTGCATCAGCAACGAGATGTACTTGGACCTGCTTCATGCATGCATGCTGATCATTGGATCACTGCAATATCAAGTGATATTGATTTGGGGTTTGGACTGGGTGTCCATCAATATGCAGATGATACCCAGCTCTACCTCTCTTTTAAATCAGAACCAGTGAAGGCGGTGAAGGTCCTGTGTGAGTGCCTGGAGGCGGTTGGAGGATGGATGGCGGCTAATGGATTGAAGTTGAATCCTGACAAGACAGAAGTACTGTTTTTGGGAGACAGGGGGCAGGCTCGTGTGGAGGACTCCCTGGTCCTGAATAGGGTAACTGTGCCCCTGAAGGACCAGGTGGCAGCCTGGGAGTCATTTTGGACTCACAGCTGTCCATGGAGGCGCAGGTCAATTCTGTGTCCAGGGCAGCTGTCTACCAGCTCCACCTGGTACGCAGGCTAAGACCCTACCTGCCCGCGGACTGTCTCGCCAGAGTGGTGCATGCTCTAGTTATCTCCCGCTTGGACTACTGCAATGTGCTCTACGTGGGGCTACCTTTGAAGGTGACTCGGAAACTACAAGTAATCCAGAATGTGGCAGCTAGACTGGTGACCGGGGGCGGCCGCCGAGACCACATAACACCGGTCTTGAAAGACCTACATTGGCTCCCAGTACGTTTCCGAGCACAATTCAAAGTGCTGGTGTTGACCTTTAAAGCTCTAAACGGCCTCAGCCCAGTATACCTGAAGGAGCGTCTCCACCCCCATCATTCTGCCCGGACGCTGAGGTCCAGTGCCAAGGGCCTTCTGGCGGTTCCCTCATTGCGAGAAGCAAAGCTACAGGGAACCAGGCAGAGGGCCTTCTCGGTAGTGGCGCCCGCCCTGTGGAACGCCCTCCCATCAGATGTCAAAGCGATAAATAACTACCTGATATTCAGAAGACATCTTAAGGCAGCCCTGTTCAGGGAAGTTTTTAATCTGTGATATTTTACTGTATCTTTGGTTTCTATGGAAGCCGCCCAGAGTGGCTGAGGAAACCCAGCCAGATGGGCGGGGTACAAATAATAAATTATTATTATTATTATTATTATTATTATTATTATTATTATTATTATTAAAGTGAAGAGACCATCACAGTCACAACACCACAAGAGGAGCTTTCACTCTTGTAAAGCACAGTGGTTTTCACTGAGGTCACATGATGCATTCAAATGCCACTGCCAGACATCAAAGACAGAATTCAAGTGATGTACATGTATATGTGGGCTAGCCTTCAGTTTGGCAACATGGATGTGCATAGACATGTAGAAAGTTGCCGGGGGTTCCTCATTACCCAAACACCCCTGCTTTTTTGGCAATGTCTTTTTCTCCCAGGGTTATTATCATCTATTCCAGTAGCTCCTCCATACTACTTCCTGCTATCCCACAGCTCTGCTGAAAAGGCTGTGCAAAATGGGCTTAAAAGTATGTGGCAATGTCTGGTGAAATCTCTGAGCTGTGGCTGAAGGTTTCCATCCAGTGGGCAGGGAGAAAATGAGACTTCAGTGCCCTAGATAAATGCTCCCCATGGCCAACAGAAGTAATGTACATTATGCAAGTTAAATTAAGCAAGAGTACAATGTGTATCATTTGCAGAAAAATTAAAGGTTGCAGAATTCTTCTTTTGTGGTCTAGAGAGTCAGTGTGGTCTAGTGGTTAAGAGCAGTAGACTCGTAATCTGGGGAACCGGGTTCGCATCTCTGCTCCTCCACATGTAGCTGCTGGGTGACTTTGGGCTAGTCACACTTCTTTGAAGTCTCTCAGCCCCACTCACCTCACAGAGTGTTTGTTGTGGGGGAGGAAGGGAAAGGAGAATGTTAGCCGCCTTGAGACTCCTTCGGATAGTGATAAAGCGGGATATCAAATCCAAACTCTTCTTCTTTTCAGAGTTACTTTGGCTAAGAATTTTTATTGTTATTTATTTTTCCTTCCTGTATTTTCAATCACAGAATGTTCATTGCTCTGAATCCATGCTGCATCTGCTTGATATTGTCTATACATCAACACAGGGCAATCAATGCAGACCCGCCAAGTGTCCCTATTTTCCAGGCACATCCCTGATTTAGAGAAGTTTCAGATTTTATCCCAGAATGTCCCACTTTCCCTTAGGATGTCTCTATTTTCACTGGAGAAATGTTGGAGGGTATGGAGTTTTGTGACCCCTGAGCCGTCTGAAGGCAATCCTGTATAGGGATTTATTTATTTTTTAATGCTGAATGTTTTATTATGATTTTATATATGTTGGAAGCTGCCCAGAATGGCTGGGACAACCCAGTAAGATGTGTGGGGTATAAACAGTAAAATTATCATTATGGAATGGGATGTCCCTATTTTTATCAGACAAATGTTGGCGGGTATGTCAACATTAGGCTGTGGAATGCTAAGTTGTCCCAAGTTGCAGCAAATTTTCATGCTCCAACTCTTGCCATTTTGCACAATTCTCAAGGGATCCCTCCCAGAAAAGTGGGGTACAATACCAGAAGCCCACATCCTAGAGCATCCCCAAAGTCTCCACCTCACACATAAGGAATTGAGCAACTGTACATTTATCCCATTTTGCATGCAACACTGCTGTGGTACTGTGATTCTAAGTGCACATCCATGCTACACATTTAAAACATATTCAGTGCACAGTCAAAGCACATGATTTCCCCCAAAGAATCCTGGGAACTGTAGTATGTTAAGGGTTCTGGAAATGGAAGCTCTGTGAGGCAGAAACAACAGTTCTCATTATTCTTGGGGGAGGAGTCACCTGCTTTTAGTGTGCAATAAACACACTTAAAATGTGCATTCAACATGCTCTAAACCATTGACCAAACAATGCTCCAGAGCATAAATACCTGAGGATCCTTCCACACTTCAGGATTTTTGTGAAGAGCATAAATATTCAGGGATATCAAAGCACCTGTTAAGGATTGGAGGGAGAAGGGAGAAATATCTGATTAGTAAATGGAACACATCACAAAGTTGTGTTTTCAGTGCTGCATTGCTGGATTGCAGAAAGGCCCCAGGGAAGGATTGCTTAAGATGGAGCTGTTATGGCATCCCAATGTATTTTGTGGTATTTGTTGCTAAGTTACTTGCGTGTGGGTTACAATGCCTTAGTGGGGATTTGAGTCTGCTTTCATTAAGACATGGTCATTCTCTGAGGTGACAAAGAGTTTTGCCAGAACTCATGGAGCAGATAGATTAATCTGGAAGTCCTCAGGGTGACTTTATACTTCATTTTTATTTATTTTGTCATTCCTTGACCACAGTCAGTTTTACAAACTGCCTCCGAAGTGGTGCATAGTTTAATATGTAAATATATCTGCAGAGGAAAATATGAAGATGCCTTATCCTGGCATTGGCTTGTCTAATTCAAACTTGTCTTCAGTGAGGCAAGGATCTTAGCCAGACATACTTTAAAATTTGGATATGGCATACTTAGGAGCCTGACAGAGGATGTGTATTTCCACATATAGATATTTCCTATTCAGCTTAGAAGTTCTTAATGTTGTAGTTTAATGAAGTTGCCCTAGTAACATCCCAAACCTTGTGTCTTGCCTCTTTAGTTCCAGTGTCCTAACACAAAGAACTTTTGTAGTACAACTTCTAAGCCTCTCAACAGCCTTTAGGGGCACATGACTCCAAAATCAGATAGAGAATTATATCCTTCAAGACAAATGAGCAAGTCAACCCTATCACCCCATCATGCCAGATACTTGTCACAAACCCAACAATCGGGACACCGTTGCCACTCTTTCAGTTTCCATCCTTCATGTCTGTCATTGAAAATACTGTGAAATGTAATCAAACATAATGAGGCAGACCTGCAGGCAATGTCTTTCCATCAGGAAATGTGACTGGTTTATTGAGCTCTCGGTACACCTGAGGAACAGGAGGATAAACACGGAGGCTTTCCTTAATACACATCGTAGTGTAAGTCATCTTACTAAGGTCATCCCTGGGAGAAACAAACAAACAAACTGTGAGGAAGATTCACAAGTGACAAGAAGACAAAAATATTCCACAGACAGTGGAGTCGGATATTAAAAGAAGTGACAAAAAAAGAGATTTGAGCATCCTTGCATATTCTGCATTTATGTTGTTGTTGTTGTTTAGTCGTTTAGTCGTGTCTGACTCTTCGTGACCACATGGCCAGAGCACGCCAGGCACTTCTGTCTTCCACTGCCTCCCGCAGTTTGGTCAAAACTGCATTTATACATGCAGTGAAATAACTGAGGGGGAACTTGAATATGAGACACATGTACCTCTCCCAAACAAATTAACCTTCAGCGTTAACTATGAATCTGAAAATGCTGAAGCATGACACACTCTCACATTCATGGGGGTCAGCACTATTTGCAATTTCTGAAGCAAACTGAAACTTTTTGTGGCATCTTACCTCTCCAAAGAGTTCCCATGTATTAACCAGGGTTTTCAAAAATCTAAAACTTTTCCACTTCAGGTCTGACAAGAGAGTCACATATTTGCTTGGAAAACAGTAAAGCTTGCCCTGCTTCAGCAGGGATCCTCACAAAAGAAAAACAGATAGCGAGCGAAGGACCTTCTCACCAGCGCAGAGTCTCTCGCTCTCCAAGAATCTCCTTTATCTCCTCCCTGCATTTTTGCTGGTGCTCTGGATTCTGGGCCATGGCATATAAGGTCCAGGAAATCCCGCTGGTGGTGGTATCGTGACCCTCAAAGAGGAAAGTGTCCACCTCAGAACGTATGTCTTCATCAGATAATCCCTCACCATTTACATCCTGAAAAATGGAGAATGATCAAGATCAAAAGCCACGGATGACTTGCTTTGTTTTCCGTCACATGCAGCCACTTGCCTCCTTCATGGGATTATTGATTATTTTAAGTAAGCCACTCTGGAAGCCCTTTTTGGCTGGGCAGTGAGATAGAAACACTGTAAACCAATGTATCTAAGGGACAAGACTGTTGGCTGCATACATGCATATATCCCTTATTTGGAAAGACATGATGTGGATTTTACTCACCCTGGCACAGAGAAGAATATCCAGAAAGTCTAGATATCTCTTCTTTTGGATCTTCTCAAGTTCCCGTTCATCTTTAAGGAGTGCCTTTCTTTCCCTAATCACCTTTTCTGTGTCAAAAAAGTAATAAATCTAATCATTTCCCCAAACAGACGTCATGACATTCACTGCTTCTATGTAATTTTCTGTATGTTACTAACTTTAAAAGGATGAAGAAATTGCCACAGTGGGACAGGACTTAAGGGTGGAACCTACACACATTAAAAAAATTCTGAAAATGTTTCTTTTTAAAAACATTTTTTAAAATACATTGAATTTTCCATAAGGCTTGCCATCACCATCTAGTGTCACATTGTATATTGCACTTAAAACGTTTTCTTTGCAGCTGTATAGCTGAGTCCACGGTTAAGACTGTTGTTACTAGACCTGCTGAAACAAATAATTGCAAACAAATATTGGCAAGCATTGCTATTTAACTTTGGATATGACATTTTGAGTTTGAAATGTAAAACCTTAACCTAAAAATTGGAAACTCGCATACTTTAGACTTGCTAGCATCTTTTGATTGACTTGATTTTGTCAGAAATCATATATGAAACCTGACATGTTATCAACTATCAAATATTCTTTTTTTAAAAAGTCTACACATCCATTTATTTTGGGTGGCATCTAACTAAGCCATTCTCAGAGCAAACTCAGGGTTTTAGGTTTTAGACAGCGATAAAGACATCCTTACATAAAGACAGCATAAAATAGTTTATGGTCCAGATTTACAACACAGGTAAAAAATGTGGGTGAATAAAAAAAATCTTCTGGTATTGAAAAGACTGTAAAACAGGTTACAGATGGGTAGCCGTGTTGGTCTGCCATAGTCAAAACAAAAAAAATCCCTTCCGGTAGCACCTTAAAGACCAACTAAGTTAGTTCTTGGTATGAGCTTTCGTGTGCATGCACACTTCTTCAGAAGTGCCAGGCGAGTCTCTCTGGAGAAGCTATTACATATCTGAAGTGCCACTGTTGAAAAGTCAAGGGTTTAGGAAACCCCTGAGAGGCACCAGAATTGCTCAGCATCCCCCCACCCCCCAGGAGAGCACAGGTTGACTTTCTGCAGATTAAATTTTGCAGTTGGGTTCTGCTTGGGGTCTGGCAGCTAGCTATCCATGCCCTTGGGGTGTTATCGCACAAGCCTAACCATATTTGCTCAGAAGTAAGATCCATTTAATTCAATAGGGCTAAGTGGGGTTAGGCTTGCTGCCTTAGATATGTACGTACAGGTGTAGAACCCTCCAATGAAGAGAAGAACCAAAGGAAATACCTGTGTGGCGATGGGCTATTCTGCAAGCCTTGAAGAAACGGTATCCATGAGGACAGATGTGATAGATTAGATCATTGTGATAGAGAAATGTCTGTATTCTTTCCTGCATCAAACAACTGAGGTCACTAATTGCTTGGACATATGTATTCTTACTAGAGGAGTCAAAGAAAGAGTTTAATTAAGAGGTGATTATTTTTAACAGGCACAATACAAAGCAATGTAGTTTGTTTATCACACTCTAATTCCACCTGCCCTCCAAGAAATAGGTGGTCTTTCCCACCATCACCATTTTATACTCACAACAACCTTCTGAGGCAAATTAGTCTGAGAGAGCAAATTATTGTGGAAGTGATGTCTCCTATCCCTAAGGAGGCAGAATTGTGACTACACCTGAAAAAAACTACCCTGGAACCAACAGTTTCTAGACAACTTCTTTCCAGTCACTAAACCCCATTTTTGTCCAAAGTAACTGTCAGTACAACTGTGAGTTGTGGCAGCACAACTGCAAGCATTCTTGGTGGATATTGATTAGTTAGACCGTGGGTAGGCAAACTAAGGCCTGGGACCAGATCTGGCCCAATCGCCTTCTAAATCCGGCCCACGGATGGTCCGGGAATCAGTGTGTTTCACATGAGTAGAATGTGTCCTTTTATTTAAAATGCATCTCTGGGTTATTTGTGGGGCCTGCCTGGTGTTTTTACATGAGTAGAATGTGTGCTTTTATTTAAAATGCATCTCTTGATTATTTTGGGGCATAGGAATTTGTTCATTTTTTTCCTCCAAAATATAGACCGCCCCCCCAAAAAAGATCTGAGGGACAGTGGAACAGCACCCTGCTGGAAAAGTTTGCTGACCCCTGAGTTAGACCCATTCCACTCTGAATTGTAACATGGGACATATGAGAGATTGCCCATAGGCCTGGAAAAAACAGGTGCAGGGGTTTCAAGCAGTTTCTGTGCGCCTGATGCTCACATGAATTGGTTCTCACTAGACAATGGTTTATACTAGAAGTGATTCCACCCCCCCCCCCAAATTGTTCTCTGGTTCATCTATAAACTGGAGTTAATTCCCCCCTCTCCCCCCCCCCCATTCTTATGATACCTGTCAAGCTGGCAATTGCTTTGATAACTGAAGATACACTTCAGCATGCTGTCCAGTGTCATAGACCCAACATGCTGGAAAATATCCAGTGATTTATCTTCTGAGATCAGCCTTTCCCATTTATCCTAATGTAAGAGTGAAAGGTTTCACACGTCAAAAGGAAATTCTTCAGATGATTAGATTTCTGGCATCCATATTTGAGCCATCCACCCATGCTGCTGCAATGTCCATATATCCATACATAGAATGAGCAGGGCACACCATCCATTCCTTTATTTAGTACATTTACAATTCACGGTAAAAACATTTAGGCAGATTATTCGACACCCAGGTGATTTCCCCTACAACTACAAATACCACAAAATCCCTTGTTGCAATTATAGATCCAAGAGAGAACGTGGCAGTCATCTAAACACTAGTGGAGCAATCATATTTGGGTGATTATGATCCTGTACAAACCAACCTAGCATGTGTAGTAAGCAATGAATTCTTATTTTTATATATTGCGGTAGGGTGGTTTCCATTTATTTATAATGTGGAAGCCCTTTAAACCTTTGACAATCAAATTCCAATCATTTAAGGTGCCTATCAGGGGTGCCAACTTGAATAAAATATGGGGGGGGTAAGCCCCGCCCCACATAATTGATCACATGATACACCATTTAAATGGCAATGGCCATCAACCTGGGGTGCATGGCCCCCTCAAATATTTTATTGGGTGGGCCAAAGGGACCTGTGCCCCTAGGAGTCGACTCCTCTGGTGCCTATATTTTTTCCTGTCTATGATTCCCCGCCGCCCTGAATCTTATGCAACATACAACGTACATATGATCAGTTAGTGAGTTAATAGATTATGTTTATGGCACAAGTAAGGATGGCAGCTGGTGACCTTGTTGTGGTGTTGTTTGTGTGTGTGTTGTTGCCTGTATTTTTAATACTATGTCTAAATATAATTCCATGAGACCTGGTTAGGCAGATTAGGCAGATTTCTGGATAATACTCCATGACTGTCAGCTTTTCCTCAGTGAGAGCTAATTGAGAATCAATGTTTGTGCTTGTATGAGGAACCCATCTCAGCTTGGAGGTAGTGGTGACACTCATCCTCTAGCTAAGGGAAGGGTGTGTGTGTTTGGAAGAGGCAGAGGCAAAGCTATGAATTTGTTGAAGGCAGAGTCTCTTTAGGGTGATCTGACGTGGAGCCACATATATGGTACCTTGTAGGACTGCCTCGTTGCTTTCCCTGATGCTTTACAAAAAAAATAAAGCAAAGGATTTTGAAATGTATTTGAAAATAAAGCAATGCTTGAATCCTTTAATAGTGCTAGTCCAAGACATTTTGCTGAATGAAACAGAACTCTAGAATCCCAAGCCAAACCTCAGGGCCAGTACTAAACAGCTACAAATTCATGTCTTCATCTCACCATCAGGTTGATGCCTGAAGCAGGTACATTCATCTTGCTGCATGAAAGTGCTGGGCTTGTACTCCCTCATCCAAAGGAAATCAAACCTGGTGCTGCTGCGCTTGGAAGTTCCCAAGGCTCAGAGGAGTACAACAAGATGGTTTAAGTTTCTGAATAAGCTATGAGTAGCATCAACATTTCTGATCAAGGCTTCCAAATTCTAGGTTGGTTGGTACCTGGGCACAAAGTGCAATTGCCATGCTGGAATAGTTTAACCCAGTGCTTTTTTCCCTTACAAAAATGTTTTGACTCAAGAAAATCACCATTTTATAGTTCGAAGCAGGGAAAAGAAATACAGTAATGGACAAAAGTGCAAAGATTCACAAAATGTTTAGGGGTATGTGTACCCCTGCATACCCCCAGAAAAAAGAACTGGTTTAACCACAATACTATTGGTTTAGATCTTCTATTAGATATAAGAGAGAGGTATTTTGGGGTGTGTTTTTTTTTTTTTAAAAAAGCCCTTACCAGCATCACTTTGGTGGAATCGACCATCAGTACCACATATGACTTTAAAATATCACTGTGAAATGCAGGAGTCAACAGTCGCCGATGCTGGAACCATTTGGGCCCATCTAATACCAGTAGCCCTTTCCCTAATATGGAACGAAAAAGCTAGTCAAATCTCCTTTTTGTTAGTAATCTCTGCAGAACATGTCTGAACAGAGGCATGCTAAAAAGATTTAAAATTCCATGCCAAACCCATCTAATCCTGCAACTAATACATCTGCATTTTGTACTCTCAATAAGTGACATACAGAGATTGTTGTCTTTAATGCGGATCATCACATTGATCTCCACCCTACTACCACAAAGAATTCAACCCTGGCAATTTTGTGGAATTGCAGAAGAAAGGAGTGGCCCAAACAAAAGGAGACACAGCAGTCGTGATGGCGGACTTTAACACAGGAAACAAAGCAGTATACTTTAATAGGAATTGGATCTATGCTTGCATTGCAGTAGGGGCTTCAATCTGAACAGGGCATTATTATACAAGATACTTAGCATAATGATTAGTGACATGCACTGCAACCTTATCCAAAGTTGCTCATACGTTGTCTTCCCAAGAAGATTACTCAGTTCTTTAGAATAGATGCCAGTGGTCTAACATAAACAAAATGCATTGCATTAATGGAATGTGAATAGCTGCCCTTCCCCTAATGAGGTCAGCCAAGGGACAGAAAGTCCAATATTTGCTTGAAAGAGCAATAAAAGCTTAAATCTCCTTGGCACTTCTGAGGTATGTTGCTGTCACTTACATTAAATGCAAGGACCAATGCAATAACAAGTTGTACATATTCACAGCAGTGACTGGAGGAGGAATGACTGCTGGGAGGAGCGCAGAAAGAAGAAAAGCCATTGTACACCTGCATCAGCACAACCAGACATCTTCGTCTGCCCCAGCTGCAACAAAACATGTCTCTCCTGTATTGGTCTCTACGGCCACAGCAGGCTCTGTAACTCCAACAGTTTGACTTCATCCCCAAAGGCGCCCTCTTCCATTGCCTCCCGAGATAGATGGATCCCAATCAACGTTTCCTCTTATTTGGCTGTTCTTTGGAACTCAGTGTTCTGATTTTATCATATAGATTGATAGTATGCCATGGACAGAGTACATCACATGAAGAAACTCCTTGTTCACATTTAATCAGGGATAGCACCACAAGAAGAATCCCTAAGTTAAGTTAATTCATCTAACTCTGGAGTCCCCGGAGTGGCACCTGTGGGCACTATTGGATCATTGGTGCCTGCTAGAGCTCCCTCACCATCCCATACTTGCTTGCTTTTTTTTTTTAAGGGATAACCTTCCCCCCCCCCCCCTTTTCTTGTTTTAGGCTCTGTGCAGGTCATTTTAAGGTTGTTCTTTTCTTTTTCAAGGGACTGTTCTGAGCACCTTCAAATTTTTCTTCTGTGAAATGGGTATTTGGGGGCAGTTCCTTACCATTTCCAGATGTGCCCCAGGGCCTAAAGAAGTTGGAGATTCCTGATCAAAATGTAATAACCAAAAGCATAATGCTACTTACCGATCCATGGGAGAAAAAAATTGTAGAAATCAAGAGCCTTCGGATCTGCAACATTCAAAAAGGATGAGTGCATTGAGCAATGCAGAAAAAGAGAGCAGGATATTTTAATATATATTTTTTTAAAAAAATTAATCAGTGGGTCTATTCTGAGTATGGCTAACATTGGTTGGCTACAACCATTAGCAGACAAGTAGCACAGGGAAAGCATAGGAAAATGGAATAAAGGACACAAAATGCTGAGGGCTGGCTAAACTAGTAGAAATATTTTTATTTTTAAGGAACTCTTATGAAATTGCAAAAAAAAAAATTTAAAATATTATCATGGAAAAATGATGGCTTATTATTGCCTTTCCCCCTTTTGTTATTGTAGTTTCATTCCCCCGCCCCTTATCTATATGTTGTTGTTGTCCTTAAATCTATAAAAAAAAGTTTTTTTAAAGAAACACCACACAATCATATAATTTATAATTAATACCCCTCCAACTTAACATTCTGTTTGGGGTTGCTTTCTAAATATCATGTTGACACACACGCTGAATTAATGACTAAGGGTATGACTTTTTTTTAAAGCGCACACACATGATGCTGATCATGATGCTCTTGCACATCTATTTTCATCACAAGGTGGACAAGCATCAGAGCCAGAAGTAGGGAGTTCTGCTTCCAGAAACACTAACTCATTTTCCTCTTCCACACTCATACATTATTTCAGGCATGTCCAAAGTCTGTTTTGGGGGCCTAATCCCGCCTGCCGGTCAATTCAATCCTGCCCCCACAGGCAGTTCCTCCCCGTAGCAGTGGTGGAGCTTCATGCTCCGGCACCGGGGGGCGTAGAGCAGGTGGGGGCAGAGCTGGCGCGCGTCCTGGGGGCGTGGCGTGCCACCCACAGGGGTTTGGCGCCCAGCACAGTCGGGGGGCAGCCGCAATGGCACCCTACTGGGATCGTGCTGCCGGGGGCGGTGCCCTCCCCCTTCCTCCGCCAGTGCCCTGTGGTTCAAAAAAAAAGGTCAACAACTTCTTTGGTCGGCCCTCATGAATGTTCACCTCATCAAATCTGGCCCTCTTTGAAAAAAAGTTTGGACACCCCTGCATTATCTCCTCCCTCCCTCTCTCACACACATTCAAGATACTCATACATGCTGTCACAGGCATATGCCACACATGCACTTCCAAGAATAAATAGGGAGAATGAAATGCTGTGTCCAGATCTTTAACAATGCTTCTCCCTCCCTTTGCATCTCCTCAGTGAAATGAGGAGATCAAAACATCGCTGAAGATAAACAGAGAACCTTTCTCCTTTCCTTTCCTGCAAAACTTCCATACTGAGATATGAAGGCATAAAAAATGTTGTTGCCTGCTCTTCAAGAAACACATAGAGACCATGTTTCCCTTCCCTTCTAACCATCTCCATGCTGATATGAGGAGGAGGAAATGTCATTGATTGATCTCCACTGAAGATCCCCTTTCCTCCGGGGGGCCACTAGGGGCGCATTGGAAGATGGCTGACAATAACATCTCTCGACCCACACGAGGTAATTAAGAGGCTGTGATGGGAGTAAACAGCCTCCCTACCCCCCCCAGGGAATGGGGGGGGCTGCCCTTGCCTGCTGTGCCCATATATATCACCCTGAACTTGAGGGGGTGGGGGCACTGGGCAGAAAGCCCTTGTGTGGATTTCAGTTCTCCTGGATGCTGTCTCTGATTCGCGCCACTAGCTGCAGCAACTTCAAAAGAAACAATTAGGAAGAAGCAAATGCACATATTTCAAGGAAGAATGGGGAGTAAAGACTGCTAATTGAAGGGATCTCTGAGAAAGAAGACGGGTCGGATAAACAGGAATATATTATGAGAAGACACACCAAGGCTCGGTATGTCGGCAACTGGACTGGATGGGGGGGGGGACTTTCCTTTCTTTCTTCTATGTGATTAACCAATAATCCCCCCCCCCCACAAGTCAGAAATGCCGCTTAAATGACCTAAGCTGGAAGATTTAAGACTGTGTGGAGATAATTTCTAACCAAAGCATGTTTTAAGGAGATCGTGGAAAAGTACAAGAGCTTTGGGATGATGCAGTAAAAAACAGCGTCGCCATTTTGGCAAGTTCTGTTGAAAGATTTATGTCTGGGAGGAGGAAAGCATTTGTTTTCATACTGCGGGCGAACCTCTTCAGAGGACTAAAGAAGGCGACAGATTTGTGAAGATTAATGATGGAAAGAGTGCTTTTATTTATGGAAGTGATGATATATGGAAACCATCTCGATATGGTTATTGGACGGAAAAATCCACACAGGATTATGATTTGTGTTTACCTGCTTAAGGAGATTATCAGAAGAGATCACAAAGAAAAAAGAAAAATATAAGAAAATAACAAGATGAGATGTGGGAACAGCAAGATAGGACTGGATAGAATTGTGAACATTATTTGGACAGATTTGTGGACATTAATGCAGCAGCAAGAAGATGATTGGAATCCCCTTTGGAACTTGAAATATGGGTACCCCCAACAAAAAATTAAAATTCGGCTTTGTAATTCGGAATTTATGTGATTTGATTTGATTTGATTTGATTGGTCGGTTAATAAAATATATATTTTTTTTATAAAAAAGAAGAAGATCCCCTTTCCTCCAGTAATCTGAAATGTAGGCTCCAATAATCAATCTATGCTCTCTCTCTTTTTCCATCTTTCCTCTCTGGCCTTCACTTTTCACATTTAAATATATCTCTGTTACATTCCTGAGTTCATTTCGGACTTTTACCATCAAGTTTAATCAACTTAAGCTGTTGTTTTTAATCCCTGGGATACTTAGAAAAAAAGGTTTTGCTTTTCAAAATGGGCAAATGAGTTGGATGGGGTCTCAGCTCTGCTACTACTTCTGCTGGCTAGGGAAGGAAGGATCTGTCAAGTTTGGTTCTCTCCATGTTTCATTTTTCCAATCTGACTTTCAGTTATCCACACATTGCTGCTATTTGTATTTTAATTTTTTAAATAAAAATCCTCACGAAACTTCATCAGCATTTTAGTGCAAATTTCTCAGAGTAAACAAATTTTATATGCAGTTTTGATGACCGTACACATTTCTGCAAGCCATCCCGTAACATTATGCATCCTTGTTGTTATTTTCACTAATACTTTCACTTTTATGCACACTTTCCCCTAACATATATTTTTAATAAACAGTAGTCTGTTAGACTACTGCATTGCAAAAATTCAGATACCTGCAAATTTCAAAGGATAGCCATGTTTTGGTTCACAAATTCGGAAACTGCGAAATTGATAATTTGGTTTTAAATGCCTACAGAATCCAATTTCTCCAGCATCTCTATAACTAGCTCCCACTGTTTTGCTAGAATGATCATGCAAGATCTTATCAACCAAAGGCAGAAGTAACAGTGAAAACAGCCGGAGGCAACAGAGGAAGGTGCCAACTGCTGCTGTTAATTAAGAACTAGGAATTGAAACCAAACAGAATTTGGGAGACAGCTCTCCAGAAACTCCTCAGAATACATAAGAATAAATAAGGGGCGCCTGGAAAATTCAAGGAAAGCTGTGTTGGTTCTTGTTTAAATGAAAGCGATTTTGCCACCTCATATATTTAGTAAGGATCTGAAAACAAACATATGAAGCCCACTGATTATTCCTACAAATAAATGTTAGGAATAATAATGTTGTAGAAGGTATAAAAGACTCAAGAGCTGAAGTGACCTTCAGCTAAAGTAGTGGATTGGAATCCTTCTGTTATCACACCACTTCATAACAGAGTCAGGTTTCTTCTCAGAAAACCTTATTATAAAGCTTTCTTTCAAAAGCTGTTGAAGTGGTCTGGCAAACATTTTCCAAGCACACAAAGTATTAGCTTTCTACTCAGGGCCAGAGGCAGCAGTTGGTATCACTGGAGAACTCACACCCCAGTAAAAGGCCCGCTGCCAGTTCCTGGAGCCTCCTGGCCATCTTCCTCCTCCTCCTCCTCCTCCTCCTTGCTATTACTGCCTGATCATCTGATATCTCCAAACAAGCAGTTTAGGATTAAGGACAAGAAACATGCCTTGTGTTCTCTTTCTCTGGAAGTGGGGCCAACTGAGCCCAGAAGCACAGGGAAGTGAGAGGACAATAGTGAAAAGGAAGAGCAGGTGGGCACACTCAGGGAGCAAAGCCCAAGGGTTCCCACAAAACCCAGAACTGGCACTGATTTTACTGAGCGATATAGCAGATACAAGAAGCATACCAACCACATAAAACATCAGTCTTCTGTTGCTCTAGCCAAACCCACTGAAGGCCTAGTCAACCTGGCCTGATATGAGTGAAGCGCTTGCTCTGAATCTGTGTAAACTATTATGCTTTTAGCTAGCATGGAGGTAGAGAATGGTGGAATATGCGAGTTACACCTTGATTAGATGCCGACAAGTCAAACCTAAAAAGGCCACACGGCATTGGCATGACCTGGAAGGAACCTTAAGAAAAGGACAAAGTGCCATCAACAGGGGGAAATGTCAGGAGAATGACAGGATGATATTTAAGCCAGACAAATGGATGTTTCAGTACGATAAGTTAAGATCATGGCTTTGTTCCATGTTTTAGAGAGATTTTCCACTTCTAGCCAGATGCTTAAGAAAAACATTTTCCACGTGGCATTTATGTAGCAACTATAGTGTGTGTAAACAAAGAAAGAATGTAAGGGCACACTGGGACCATCAATCATTTGTTTTGCAAGCACAAGAGAGAAAAAATTATTGCATATGGAGAAAAGTGGGGGGGGGGGGAGAGAAAAGCAGATGAGAACTATCAGACACAGTTAGCTCCAACTGTGCTAACTGTAGACAGAGCTTTAAATAAGAACTCACTGAACAATGAATAGGCAGCAGGATGCATAGCTCAGCTGGTTAGAACGTGGTGCTGATAGGGCCAAGGTTGCAGGTTCAGTCCCCATATGGGACAGCTGCATATTCCTGCATTGCAGGGGTTGGACTAGATGATCCTCAGGGTCCCTTCCAACTCTATGATTCTATGATCAGACTGGTGCCTGTTCCAAGGATGAAGCTTTGCCTTGGGCTGATTTCTGGCTTGTTTCCACCTGGAAAATGAAGGGCTGGTCATCACCCCTCCTCTGCTGAAGATGTCGCATTTGGTTGTCATAAGCCCTTGCTGATCCGTAAATATTTTTCCTGTTGTGGCTGACACCCTATGGGCAGGTGTTTTTTAACTATAGGCATTTACATTGCCTCTGTAATGACTAAAATGGAATTGTAGCTTTTCAGCTTCAAGGTCTGGATTTCTGTTCCTGATTACACTATCAGTACAATCCTAATCAACCTTTCCTGCTGAGCTGTGTTGGGTATGTGGCTTTTCATAACCATAGGCTGGCAGGAATACTTGGTAGTTCTACCATTGACCTAGACCAGGAAGGAAGGGCAAAAGAAGACTCAGCATCGATGCCAATAGAACAAATTAAAGGGTTGCAATAGAAGAGTGCCAGGCCTACTCTTCTTTTATTATAAAATAATATGCCTTTCGGGTAAGGTTGGGCTTGCTGCAAGTTTAAGGCAAGTTTAACAAGTAAAAACCTGCAAAATGGTATGAGAAAATATGATAGTAAGTGCAAAACACAGAGACTAACACTCAGAATGATTCAAAGAAGTGACATGGTTATGGCTTCCCCTGAACAATGAGCTCTTTCTGGAGCTTCAGCACCATGTGCAACCCCTGTATCTCAGAGGTAATTTCCCTCTCAATCGATTAGCATTTGTAAGACAAGTTAATGTTTGCTATATCACATATAATTCTATAGTGATACTTGCAATACTTTTCGCACCTTCCTGGGTTTCCTGGGCTAAAATGGCTGTTGATTTTGTTTTATTTGGTTTTGTTTGGTTTACAATTTAGTTGCTGGTTTGGTTTGGTTTGGTTTGCCAAATAGAAAAACGAGGCAGTCAGGCTACTGGCCTAAAGGGGACAACTTCAGAGGGGAGTGATGAGTGCAAGCATACCTAAGGGAAGGGTAAAAGCTCAATGGTGGGGCATCTGCTTCACATGCAGAAGGTCACATGTTCAATCCTTGGCATCTCCAGTTAGGATTGAGAGAGACCCAAGTCTGAGACCCTGGAGAACCACTGACAGTCGATGTAGACAATCCTGAGCTAGATGCGCCAATGGTCTTACTCAGTATAAGCAGCTTCTGATGTTTCTACAGCTAAGCTCTTACAACATAACTGTGATGAGAAACCTGGGCTACTCCAGATGCTGGACTACAACTCCCATCATCCCTGACCATTGGAATGTTGACTGGGGCTGATGGCAACAGAAGTCCAAGAACATCTGCAGAGCCACAGGTCCCCCATCAATAGAACTTAGCTACCAAATGACACTGAGTGTACAGATAGAAGATGTACAGATATTGCCTTAAAATGGGCCATTTCATTACCTCCTCTGCTGTATACAGCCTTGGCGTAATCTGGATGGTAGATATTGAGAAACCCCAAGAAAGCTCCAAACCACAAGGAATGACCCTTGGGATATCTCTCCGACCAGGACACCATTGTGGTAAGTTCTCCAATTCGACCGAGCTGTGGCAATTGGGGACAAAAATCAAATCAATGCTATTATAATCAACTAGGTGTGGACTTCCCGCTGTCCAGGCTATCTCAGGGTCCTAAGGCAGCCTGATAAACATTACATATAAAGATGGTCTCAGAAGCTTTACACTGGTATAACCAATTCTACCCAGCCTATATCCACCTAAAATATCATGAAGTAACAAACAAGTTTTTTAGTTTTCCAAAGTCTTTGATCAGGCATGAGATGAAGCTGATTCCTAATTTCCAGCTCTGTATCTCATGCAGATCCGCATGAGCAATCAGAACAAAGAAGTACATACGCTCTTAGACCCCTAAACAAGTTTTGGGCTACTGCATAACATAGATCTCCATGACCAGGGCTCCATTTCCTTGGAGACTCAAAAACATTTCAGGCCTGATTTAAAGCACAAAGTCCCCAGGCCATCGGGGATCTCTCACTCCACAATAAGCATTGGGCTGCTTCATAGCAGGCTTATCAGATACCTTCCAAAACTATCCCCTTCATCCTGTAATTTGTACCCCATTTAAGTTTCTGTCCTAAACTTAGTAAAGGTAAAGGTAAAGAGGCCCCTGACCATTAGGTCCAGTCGTGACTGCCTCTGGGGTTGCGGTGCTCATCTCGCTTTATTGGCCAAGGGAGCCGGCGTACAGCTTCCAGGTCATGTGGCTAGCATGACTAAAGCCGCTTCTGGCAAACCAGAGCAGCGCACAGAAACGCCATTTACCTTTCTGCCGGAGCGGTACCTATTTATCTACTTGCACTTTGACGTGCTTTCAAACTGCTAGGTTGGCAGGAGCTAGGACCGAGCAACGGGAGCTCACCCCGTCGCGGGGATTCGAACTGCCGACCTTCTGATTGGCAAGTCCTAGGCTCTGTGGTTTAACCCACAGTGCCACCCAAGTCCGTAAACCTAAACCTAGTACAACAGCCTGGAAGCAACCTCAGGGTCATGGCGACATATCCCTGTGTTAGAATCAAATCACCAAATTCCTATAATGTGAGAAATGGCTGATTTCAGGTAGTGTATGGGTGGGTTGAATAGGAAGTGGGTGCTGAACCAGAAGGCGACAGCACCATGGCTAGGGACAAGCAGCTTCTTGGGTAAAGTACAGATAGGCACTTCTAGCATTCATCTCATGTCTGCTTCTCTGTACGTGAAATTGCATCCTGCTTTATAGGAATCTAGTTCACATTCTAACACATAGGTCATGGCACCATAATGTCTACTTTGCCCTTTGCCACCCGCATTGTAGTTGCTCACGAAAAGTCTGATGTACCAGCAATGGCAACAGCACTGCATTTATTTGACACAAAACATTACAATCACTCACTTTTTTTCTGAGTTCTACTAGATGGGATGAAGAAGTCCTACCTCATTGGTGTGTCCATAAAACCAATGCTTCGGTGGCCCTGGGAAGCTCTCCAAAGATCTGATCAGCTTTTGCCTCCTTTGGTATAGCCGGATGACTTTCAGGAGCACGCTGACCAGACAGAAGGTAGCAGCTGCATAAAAAAACAGGTAAAGGTTTAACCCCAGTCCAGGCAAGGCGAGTTGCATTTTGCTCAGTATGAATTCCCTGGAAGCAGCTTCTGGGTCTCTTGGTTGAAGTATGGCAGGATGCAGCTTGTATGCAATCCTGTAATAAGGCTATATATGAAACAAATAGGCGGGGACGCCTTAGATATCATATTTCAACAGGCTGGAATGAAATGCAGCACCACTTCCAAAGTGAGCAAACAAATGAAAAACAAAAAAACGGGGTGGAGATCAGCATTTTACCGATTATGCTATAAATAATATCACTACAGCTCAGCTGATTAACCTGAGTTAATCCACCAGCCTTTATAAAACAAGGGATCTTGGTGGCTATGCCTAAGGTACGGAATCTCAGCCACTGAATCAGACAAGAGCTAATTGCAAAAGCATTCTGTTTGCTTTTAGGGTTCAAGTTGGCGGATAAACGATCCATTGTAATCCAAGGCTCTGCTTAAGTTCTAGTGCAGTGTGAACGAGCTAAGCAATGTAAGGTGCAAGAGGCTGATCTCTATTCTTATCATTTACCATGCCTCCCTCCACCCAAGAATCAGATTGGGTGGGTGTTGGAGTATGGTTGCAAAGGAAACAGGTGCAGCTATCTGTTAGGGCTGAACGCAGCAACATTGCCTTACAAGTGCATGCCTATGTATGTGTATGTGTTCTACCTGGAATGCCAGAGGCATTAATCTTTCAGGGGCAATGTGTCTGTAATCCCATTAATAATGGGTTCAACCTACCTTCCTGGTCAAATGAATAATCTGCCAATGTAGCCTTCTTTTTATCTGGATTGAGTTTCAGTTTATTGGCTGTCAACCAGCCTATTAGTGGCTCCATTGCAAATGAGACATGGAACTGGATATAATCTGCATATTGATGACACCTCATTAAGATTTCTGACCTCTTCCAATAGCTTCATGTAAATATTGAAAAGCGTGGCAAACAAAAATAGAATCCCATGGAACTTCATAGCAAGAGATCGAGCACATTACCACTTTCTGAAACTGGACAAGGAAGCAGGAATAGAACCACTGAAGACAGTACAGTGGTATCTTGGTTTAAGAACAGTCCACTTTAAGAACCATTTGGTTTACAAACTCCGCAAAACCGGAAATAGTGTCTTGGTTTGAGAACTTTACCTCCGTCTAAGAATGGAATCTGAATGGTAGAAGGGCACCGGCGGCGGGAGGCCTCATTAGGGAAAGCGCACCTCGGTTTAAGAATGGTTTCGGTTTAAGAACGGACTTCCGGAATGGATTAAGTTCATAAACCAAGGTACCACTGTATTTCTAGTTCCCAAACCAGCCAATTTATCAAGAAGGAATGCAGCTGATGAGAGACCGAGGAGAAATTTCAGGGCCACGTGCCTCATCTTTCTCTCCTGGTATAAGTCATCCATCAGAGCAGCTAAACCAATTTTTGTGCTGAACCCAGACTGAAATAAATCTAGATTATCAGCTTCATCCAGCAGTTTTACATAGGGTTGACAGGTCTGAGGATGTAACCTGAAATTTCAGGGCTTTAGCCTCTTTCATCTTACTTCTAGAGGAAGAAGGAAAAGCTTAGTTGGGGACATAAACTTTGAGGACAGAATAGTTTCTGTTTGGCTTGGAGATTTTTTTGCTATATCTGTGTCCCCATGTTCATAAGGCTCTATCCTGAGCCACCAGACTCTGCTCCCTGACCCAATAGCTGCAATATTCCAAACATATTAACCAGGAAATGCCCTTGGATTTATTAATAGATTGGTTGATCCACCCTGGGATGCTGGTGTTCCCAGGCTCCAATGATGATTCTCCGAATCTGAGCCTCAGGGAACAGGGTGACCTAATTTCATACCAGGCTCTAGCGATTTTCAAAGCAATTTATCCTGCAGTTTCTCCTGAAGAACACTATTTAGACAGCATTGATCTCATGTTGTTAGTGTGTAGGTAAACCTATAAAGTTATCTATAGTTCGTTGAGGATGAGTTATTGCCTGCTTAATTCATGAAAGGAGGCCAGAGAGCTCAAAATAGATGAGAAAAAGGTTTTACAGGAATATGCACCCAACACCCCATATGAGCTATTAGAGTTAGTGCTGAGCAGGCTTTCTCTTGCTTCATGCAGAACGTCACCAGAGCTAATTTGGCTCACATTATTATCTCATTTAAGATCAGCACCATTTTAAGCAAAGGCCAGGGGAAGCAACCTGGAGGCCTGCTAATGCTAACTCTCCCCCCCCCCCCCACACACACTTTTCAGAAACATGGGGCGGCAGCTTTTCTCTGTTTATGCTATCAGTAGTAATTGCGTACATGGAGTTTTAGGGGATGGGCAGTACCTCTGGTGGGGGACATGTTGTGCTCCTTCTAGGGTTATTTGTCTAACTTACATCTCCACCCTACACTCAGCTCCTAGAAGCTGTCAGCATGTGACAGTGGCCACACCCCGGGAAATAGCTTCCACTGGCTGGCTAAACCAAAGGAAAGTAGCCAATGAGTCTCAAACCCTCTGTGAGTTAGGGTCTTCGCCTGCATGCAAAGACAGGCTCCAGTGGATTGAGCCAATGAAACCAATAATATGTTCAATGGTCAAGAATGTGGTTACTGCACGGGCCGTAGAGGGAAATGAGGGGAAGAGGGGGCTTATCAATCTGGGAAGGTATTCCATCTTGGAGAAGGAAAACACTGATCCTAAACCTCCACTGCCTTCTGGCTATACTCATTCATGAGAAAGACCCCAAGGAAAAACCCATACCTGCTGCCTTGCACAACCTCTTCAGGAGAAGAAAAGGCTAAGGAGTAAACCCTACACAAATCCAGATGGAGCCCCTAAGATGATTGAATGGCGTATTGTCCACTTCCTTCTGGCAATTCCTGCAGCCAAACTGGTGCCAAATGTATTGCTCTGCTTTCCTTTGGGTCATATCAGTGAGGCCAAGGGGGTGGGTCTTGTTGTATGAGCAGCCCAGGACCTCCATGCACACTGCCCAGGTTTGCGGCCCTGGAGGTCACTTCAGTGCTGCTAATACAGCAAAAACAACATTGTAGGCAGCAGTTAAGAGTTACCGGTTTCGGCAGCCACAGCAAGCGCTGTGATTCTCCAGCCGTTTGACTTCACCTTTGTCTCTTGAGACAGACCGATGCCAACACAGCAATAAAACTATCAGTACAACTCAGCTAGTTAACCTGAGTTAATCATTAAGCTTTATAAAGCAAGTGCCCCTGATGGCTATGCCTAAGGTATGGAATCTCAGCCATCTTGTCCAGTTGGACAAAAGCTAAATTGCAAAAGCTTCTGTTTGCTTTTACGGTTCAAACTGGTGGATAATGTGATCCATTGTGATCTGAGGCTCTGCTTAAGTTCTAGTGCAGAGCTAAGCAATGAAAGGTGCAAGAGACCATTTTTTATTCCTGTCATTCACCGTGCTATGAAGAATATACATGAATTTGTAAGATAGGGCTGAACACAGCAACACTGTCCTCTAAGCTCATGTGTATGTAGGATGGCCAGGGTAAAAAATAAGGAATTTGCTCTTGCGCCTTTAATAGCTGTGTAGAAGAGGGGATTCAGCAGGTATAGGGTGACCTGAACAATTATGTAGAGGACACCTGTCATTTCTTTTTTCTTTTTAACTTGGCCACCCTAAACTCACATGTTACAAATTCAGCCACATTCCCTGTCAGGGCAGTCCTTTGCATGTTTACTCAGGAATGATTATTACTAGGTTCAACTGAGTTTATGCGTTAAAAGCACATTTAGAATTGCAGCATTGTGGTGCAAATCACCAATGGGAAGCACATCCCATTAAAATCGAGAAGGTTTATTTCTGAGTCACATCCTTAGGAGGATAACAAAGCATGTGAAAAGCATGTTGTTGACTTTTACTGGGAAAACTGCCAACCTCTCCAAACAGCCCAATATCCTCAGTTCCAGAATTCTGGATCTTACACAAGACTTTTCTGGCAACCGTTTCAGAGGCAAATACAAACAAAACAAAAAATAGGCTAGGAGTTTAAAGGGGTGGGGGAGTGAGCTTGTTTGTGTGTGTGTGGTTGCTTGCCAATTATAAAGGGTCAGGTTCTGGCATTGTCTTCTAATATTGAATCAGATTTCATGTCTCAAACAGAGGGCATATTTCCACACAAATTCATTCCAGCCATGTACAGTCGTACCTTGGAAGTTGAACGGAATCCGTTCCGGAGGTCTGTTCAACTTCCAAAACCAAAACGCAGCTTCTGATTGGCTGCAGGAAGCTCCTGCAGCCAATATGAAGCCGCGGAAGCCCCGTCGGATGTTCGGCTTCCAAAAATAGTTTGCAAACTAGAACACTCACTTCCGGGTTTGCGATGTTCAGGAGCCAAAACGTTTGAGAAATAAGCTGTTCGGAAACCATGGTACGATTGTATCTCAAAAGGTTAATTGAGGGTATCGGGTGGAGTCATCTAGACTAACTCCCTGCAGTGCAGGAATCCTGCCCACAGCTGTCTCCGGGTGGGCTTGAATCACCAATGTGTCTGATTAACAGCTTTGTAAAATGCAGTTATGTATGGAAGTGAGAGCTGAACCATAAAGAAGGCTGATCGCTGAAGAATTGATGCTTTTGAATTATGGTGCTGGAGGAGAGTCCCATGGACTGCAAGAAGATCAAACCTATCCATTCGTAAGCAAATCAGCTCTGAGTGCTCACTGTAACGACAGATCGTGAAGCTGAGGCTCCAATACTTTGGCCACCTCATGAGAAGCGGAGACTCCCTGGAAAAGAACCTGATGTTGGGAAAGATGGAGGGCACAAGGAGAAGGGGACGACAGAGGACGAGATGGTTGGACAGTGTTCTCGAAGCTACAAGCATGAGTCTGACCAAACTGCGGGAGACAATGAAAGACAGGAGGGCCTGGCATTATCTGGTCCATAGGGTCACGAAGAGTCGGACACGACTAAACGACTAAACAACAACAAAAATGCAGTTATTATTTGCATATTATGGATTGAGAAGAGAAACCAAATGAATATGGCTTGGATACAATTACCCATGGAACATTTGACAATAGCATATTCCTTTCAAGCCAATCCTATACATGTCTACTCAAAAGTAAGCAGCACTGAGTTCAATGGGACTCACTCTCAGATAAATGCGTAGAAGACAATGTTCTTTGGTTGGTACGCAGCCAAATCATACTCAGAGTAGACCTGCTGAAATAATAGACTGAAGTTCAATTGGTCTACTGTAAGTAGGACTTAGTTGGACACCAGCCTCTCAATTCTAGCCTCAACGTGGTCACATTAACTTACATGGAAACAAAACTATAGCATTTGAATAGCTTCATTCCCCTTGAATGCAGTGGGACTGCAGCTCTACTGCATTTCCATTGCTCTGCAAGAAGGAAAAAATTCAAAACATTGAAGCCTTTAACATTGCTCCGTTCAAAAGAATAACTGACACCTCTTCATATATTCTCTTGTACAAACATGTCCAGCTGTTTGTTTCTCCCTACTCTGTTGCTTCCAAATGAGATTTTTCATTACAGCAGAGTAAAATTGGTTTCGTCTGCTTATCTTCTTCCTGAGTGTTTTGTTTTGTTGCAGTGCATCACAGCACAGCAGAAGTGCACTGGAAGAACTGCTGAAGAAGAGACCTCAAAGGCCTAAAAGATTTCAGTCATCAGACTCTTTTTCAGGGACAACTGTAAAGCAAAAACACATACACAGCTCATGTAACAGATCAGGGACCAAACTGCTGGAAAAAGAAGAGAAGGGTGGGGGGGGTAGCTAACCTGGCACACTCCAGATATTGCTGGACCACAACTCCCATCATCCTTGACCTCCTGGAAAGAGTTGCTGAGACTACTAGGCCTAGGCTGTGGTTTGTTTCCTTCAATAAAGAGTTAACTTCACTGGCCTCAGTAGATTTATTGTTTCATTGCTGACCTACTCCTAGCTCCAACCCTGACAGATGGCTTTTGTGTAGGAGAAGCCTGTTTGGTAACATGCACCCTGTCAATTGAGAATACATAAGTTCGGGAGGGGGGTGGTCTATCTGTTGCTGTAACCAGTGCTATTTTTCCTCTTAGAAATGTTTAGGGGTACTCTCATTTTCCTACTCATATTGAAATACTGCATCTCAATGTGCCCAAACTTAGATTTACAAAATGTTTAGGGGCATGTGTCCCCCCCCCAGAAAAAAAGCACTGGCTGTAAATGCTCTGCCGGGAACAAATCTGAGGACAGCTGCCTAGAGGCTATTAGTGTGTGCACATTAGTGAGTTGCTGTACATGTGTGCTTTTGTCAATAATGACTTAAGCATTAGACATGTGCCTTCCTAGGCTGGGCGTGCCTAGGTCAAGGGATACATCAAAACAACGAAAGAACAAAAATAAAAATTTAGAATTAGTAATAATTCCAAAGGTCAAACTGAGATAATTCTGACACGCATACCAGTTTCACTTTATAAAACCAGGGAGTCTTTGACTCCTCCAAATATAGTCCAGTCCTTCCCCTACACATGCTATTGGGTGTGCATACAGCCTTCCTGAAAATTCAGCTCTCCATGAACAGAAAGGCTAGTGATGATGGACAGGGAAGTGTGGGAAGGTAGGGAAGAGGTGAGTCCCAGATCTGCCCTTGGGGAGAAGCTTGGGTAAATCAAAGGAGGAATTTGAGCACTATGCCGCAATTGTCAGTTTTATTCTGTCAGTACATGTCTGTTTATTAAACAGCTGAGTGAGCTACTGTAGAGCCAAACCAGATGATACACAAGTGACCCACTCCTGGATACAGGTAGGTAGCCTTGTTGGTCTGCCGTAGTCGAAACAAAATAAAAAAATTCCTTCCAGTAGCACTTTAGAGACCAACTAAGTTTGTTATTGGTATGAGCTTTTGTGTGCATACACACTTCTTCAAATATACCCTCTCACTATATATAAGGGCCTGGTGACTTTTGTTTCAGTGTATCTGAAGATGTGTATATGCACACGAAAGCTCACACCAATCAATGTGCTCAGCCACAAATGGCTTTTATTGAAGCACCAAATGATTTATGCGACGTCCTGCTCCAAGTCTTCCACTGCACATTATTCCCGCCGCAGCTTCAGATTTGCGCCACTTTCTTCATGCGAAGGTGTATCCCTTTGTGGGAACGCAAGACAATCTGAGGGGTGGGGATAGGCGCAGGATGAGTCGGGTCAGGCGAAAGCTCGAACCGAAGCAGAGTCAGGGCCAGAGCCACTTTCATCTCGTTCATGGCAAACTGCTGCCCAATGCAGTTCCTGGAAGGACAAAGAGAGCGGGTTACAACAGAGAACCTCAGCTTGCGGAGACTCCATGCTAAACCTGAACCTTCCTGCAAATGCCCTTGACCCAAGGCTGGAGAACCTCCCTGGACTGTTTGATGTGGCCCATGACCTCCCCTGCAGCAGCTGACCCCCTAGTCCTTTCCCCCCTAGGTCCTGTACTGAAGGGGGGCAGGGGATTTTCAGGGTGTGGGAGCTGGAGAGGGAAGGAATAGCCAGCCTTTCCCCCACCTGCTTCCCTCCCCTGAAAATTGTCCCGGATAACAATTAGACATGGGGCAGGGGCGGAATTCCACTGATGTCAATGGAAGCTTCTTTCTAACTATTCTATGGGTAGATGATAGGGAGGCTGCTGGGAAAGGGGAGAGATAAAGAGAGGAGAGGAGGATGAATAGCAAGGAAAAGAGAGAAAAGCTGGGTGTGCACACACATCCAAACAGGTGCATGTGTAAATACAGGTGGGTGGGGATAATTGCTGGGGGATGCTTGTGTGTGCAAATGGAAGGATGCTGTGAGCATGGCAGAAGGGGGAGCAGCTCTACCCCCCCCACACACACACACACTTTTGGCGTCATTTCCACCTTAGGTCAGGGGTGGGGAACTTCAGGATCTGGCCACACCTACTGCATCCTATGCACCTGCCCCCCCCCCAATCACTGGCATGCAATTCTCATCAGATTATCCATAATGGACTCTGGTCCCCAGGCAGAGGGAGGATGTCGTCCCCCCCTACTGTAGGTGGGAATATATGTGCAGAGAGCATTGGGGGATAAGCCCAAATTAAAGCTCTTGTTGGCCAAAGGCAGCAATGGGGGACCTCTTTTCCATGTGACTGTGCCCAAAGGAATTGTGAAGTAGTAGGGGGCAGTGCAGAGATTCAGGACAAAGTGCTGGGCCCTGCAGCCCAGGCAGGGGATTGGGGGGCGTGGGGCATGATGCGAGAGAGCAAGTGGTAGGGGCAAACTGATAGTAAGCCACCTTCCCCTTCATTTCCCCAGAAACGACTCTGGGCCACAAGCAAGGCGGAAACTGGGGAGGAAGAAAGGAGCAACCCAGATGCCAAAAACCTTCTTTTTTAAAAAGTGGGCAGCAGTGGCAGGGAGAGAGGAGAGGAGCACCTGGGGCAAAAGAAAGTAGACTAGTGGAATGGCCAAAGTAGCAGGGGAGGGGTGGAAGTAGCAAGCATGCCCTGCACCTGGATGCCACCTTACCCAGGACTCCTGCATGATTCCCCTCACCTCCCCCATAGATGGAAGATACTAACGCCGACCTCTCTGCAAGATTGGAGCTACCCGAAAGTGACTTTGTTGATATCCCCCATGCTAAAAATGCATTTTAAATTCATCTTCACTATGCCAAGCTTACAGAGTCTTCAGAGTTTAGCTTTTCCACTACGATTTAATATCTTAAACACTGCTCTAGTTTACATCTATATTATATAAACGTCACCGTTGCCCAGCAGAGAAAGGCAGGAAGGCATGAGAGTTTCTGTTGGATACATTCTCAGGAGAAAACCTCAGAGGATCAAACACCTAAAATGAAAGCATTCATTATTTAAAAAGAGAAACAAACCCCAAACATCAGTTTGACATTTTAAAAGCCATAGAATGTTAATCAGCCCAACATCTGGTGGAAGAGAAACGTTTTTATTTGGTGCCTAAAAATATGCAATGAAGGCACCAGGGAAGTCTCCCTGGGGAGAGCATTCCACAAGCCAGGAGCCACTGCAGAAAAGGCCTGTTCTCTTGTTGCCACCCACTGAACCCCTCGTGGAGAAGGCAGTCAGAGAAGGGCCTCAGGTGATGATCACAAGGACTGGGGTGGTTCTTATGCAGAGAGGTGGTCCTTAAGGTATTGTAGCTTTGAGCCATTTAAGGCTTTATTGCTCAAAACCAGTACTTTGAATTGGGTCTGAAAACTAATTGGCAGCCAGTGCAATCAGGCCAGGAATGGTGTGCTCAAACCAGATTGCCCTGGTGAGCAACCTGGCTGCTTAATTCTGCACCAGCTGAAGTTTCTGAACTGTCTTCAAAGGCAACCCTAAGTATAGCTCATGACAGTAATCTAACCTAGAGGTTACCAGAAGATAGACAACAGAAGTTAGGCTATCCCTATCCGGATAAGGGTGCAGCTGGACTACCAGTCAAAGCTGATGGAAGGCACTCCACACCATCTTGGCTGTGAGTCTTAGGGGATCTGCTCCCTGCCTTGCAGGCCTCTTTCACCTGGCCTAGGAGGACGGGGACTGGACTGACTGCAGCTACAAAACTGAGGCTGCTGAGGATGCCAGAGACATTTTGGCTGCAAGGCTTGAGGGACTGTTTGTGTGGGTTTGTTGTTGTTCTTGTTGTTTTGTATTAGGGAGGGGAGATGTATTTGGAAGCAGAGGAGCTGTGGAGAGAAATGGGAAGCAATCACAGGGGTTCAGGGTAGGGGGGATATGGTGTGGGAGGTGGGGCAGGCCAGGTAAGGGGCACAGGTGACGATGCCATGTGTCAGCCCCTCCTCCAATATGGGGAATTGCAGTCAGTCTGCAGCTGGTATTGCTGAATACCGGGTCATCTTGGAGCAAGACCTCCCTCATCCATGAACTGATTGTGAATAAGGAGGACCTTTGCTGCATTAAAAGCTTGTTTTTGCAGAGTGAATAGTATTTAGCAATGACTTCACACTAGCAAACTGAAAGAGCATTGTTGCCTTAAAGTGAAATAGCTAGAATACCAAAGTACCATACCTCAGGATCCTTCCATACGCTGGGATTCTTGTGGATGAGATGAATGCTTATCGCAACCCAAGTTCCTGGGAAGCAATCAACATGGAAAAAATGTCAAGTTGTGTTACAAGACCCTGGGTTATCTGTTTGTTGAGGGAGTAACCATAGTGTTAAAGTGGGTTTGAGGCAGCAAAGCTTCAGATTTAAAGTCATGAATATTGTAATGACCATTTTGAATTCACCTAGGAGAAGTGATTCATTGCTAAAGCGCTCTTGCTATAATCTATAACTCACTTTTACAATGGAAGACAATGTGGGTCACATCTATAAAGACAAATTCTGGCTATGTGAGCGGAACAAAATGAAGCAAACCTTCAGGTAAAGTCCGTCCATCAAAGAATGTGATAGGTTTGCTGAGCTCTCGGGACACTCCTGGCACTGGAGGGTAAAGGCGGAGGCTCTCTTTAATGCATAGGGTACAGTAGGTCATCTTGCCAAGGTCATCCCTGAGGAAAAAGAAAGGCAAGTCAATAAAACAGGTGAAAGTTCATCCCCAGCAGCCCAGCTCTGTTCCTCAGGCAGACCAGTCCTATCTTCTCACTGTGCCAGGAGCTGTTATGCTGGTGCCACCATAATGTTGTTGAGAGTCCTGCGCTCCCTCAGCAGATGGAGCACAGTAACTGCAGGAGAACCAAACGCTAATGCAATGCCACCAACACAATGTGGGCAAAGGGTGGGGCCGACCGGAAGAAAGAGATTTGTAGCATTATTATCAATTTATGATAGGGTGGAAGGTTCACAGACTATGAAGGACCTGCTCACAAATTTATTGACAGCTGCATGAATTACTATAGCTAGGAAGTGGAAGGGGCAAGCAGAATATAACATGGAAGAATGGTATAAAGAGGTGTGGATTATAGCTATTAATGATAAATTAACATGTGCCATTAAGGTAAGACGGGGATCTAAGGAGATATGGAGGGGGGTTGTAGAATTTGTACTGTTAAAATGGAGAGGGATCAAACCATTGCAAGAAGTGTTGAAATTTTGGGAGGCTGGATAGTTACGATGGAATGGTCTTGGTGGTGGAGTGCACATATTCTTATTTATTTATGATTATTACTTTGTCAAAATAAAAAATAAATAAAAGGGGGGAAGAAAGGGATTTGTTTCTTTGCCTCTCCCTTTGCCCCTCTCTCACACAAATTACAGGCAGCAATGACAAAGCAATGGAGACTGGTGGGGATGATCAGGAGGCAATGCTTCTGGAGCCCTACTCACTTTGGGGTTAAGGATCAGCCAACTACTGAGGAAAACTCTGGCCAGAGCCTTGAGACGGGCTGGGCAGTCTCTCCTGCAAGCTCAGTGCTATCCCCCCACTGTACCCCTGCTTTGCTTGGCACATCCTTGGGAAAATGGGTGTGTTCTCCTAAATTCCCTGTATTGTGGAGAACTGTCCAATAAAAATGCGCACTCACCAGTGGATGGTGTCACGTTCCCCCAGAATGGCCTTGATCTCCTCCCTGCATTTCTGCTGATGTTCCGGATTTGTTGCAAGGCAATACAGCAGCCAGGAGATCCCACTGGCTGTGGTATCGTGGCCTTCAAACATGAAAGTGTCCACCTCAGCACGCAGATCTTCGTCAGATAGCCCACTACCATCTTCATCCTAAAGACAGATAAATGTCACCTGGGGTTCATTCAGGGATCCATTGTTTCTGACCCTTTGCACAATGCATCTGCAAAACTGCATGATTTGCAGCATTCATTTTCACAGAATGTGGGTTTTCTTGGCACAGAATGAAGAAGTAGCAGCATTCTGCCGTGCCAAAAGGCAGGATAAATATGATGTCACCATTTGTTCTTTGAAGACAAAAAGAAGTCAGTACAGATGTTGAAACACTGGTGCAATATTTTCCTTCAATCGTATTTTGTTCCTTCCCCTCTCCAAAAAGAAAGAGTTGCGCACTGCTTTCTCCATCATATGAAACTTCCAAACATTCCAAGGAAAGCTCTGGGAGATTTAATTAGTGAAGCTTCGCCTCAAGTATGCAAAATTATGAACGATGGTTGCAAGATCCTACATTCAAGTTAAAAAGTGTCACCAGTATTACAAGTCACTTGGAAATCACAGCTATATTTGGTGCAACAGATTCAAATATTGAAATGACTATGCCCCCCCCGCCCACTACTCACTTTGGCAAAGAGAAGGATGTCGAGAAAATCAAGGTGCCGCTTTTTCTGGATCTTCTGGAGTTCTTCTTCATCCCTCAGAGATTTCTTTCTCTCTTTGATTATCTTATCTGTGTCGGAAAATGAATACTATAACAGCTCATCAGAAATTACTAGCTCACTGATCAGATTCGTTAAAATGACTATGTTTAGTCCCTTACACATTTCTGGATAAGTGAATGTTTGCCATAGAATCATAGAACTGTAGAGTTGGAAGGAATCCTTAGGATCATCTAGTCCAACCCCCTGCAATGCAGGAATATGAAGCTGTCCCACCCAGAGACTGAACCTTCAACCTTGGTGTTATCAGCACCATGCTAGTGTATTTTAATGTGCATGAACCACTAATATTCTTTTTTAAGACTCCATCTCTTGCATACTTCATCAAGTATGTTCACATCTACTATATTCATTTGGAGCAAGGACTCTTATACCACATTCGGGGTTTCCCACAAAGACTTATGGGAACTGAAGCTTGTTAGAATTCTTGCTGAGAATTGTTAGGAGGCCCCCACTTCCACTTGAGGCGCCACGGAAGATGGCTGACAATACCATCTCTCCAGCTCCCACAAGGTAATTAGAGGCTGAGATGGGAGTAATCAGCCTCTCAAATTCTTCCCGGTGTAAGGGAAGATGCAGTCTCATCTGCGGATGCCCAATAAACCACCCCCAAGTTTGTAAAGAAGGAGGGGGTGGGGGCACTGGATGGAAGGCCCCCGAGGGAGTTCGGATCTCCTGGATGCTGTCCCCGCGAGCGCACTAAGTTCCATTTCTTAAGATGAAAAATTGGATTTAAGTTTTGGACATGCTTCGAGTGAGGAGGTGAAAATTAATCTGCCAATTAAGCCAGCCACTGAGGTGCCAAGAGAGATGGAGAGGAAGAAAGAATAACATCTAAGAATAACATCTAAGTCGGTATGTTGGAACGGAAGGGAAAAGGGGGGGGGGTAAAGCTTTTTTTACTATGATTTATTACAATTCCTGACAACACCCCCCCCCCCAGAAGAACCATTTACATTATTTACAGCAAGTGAGATGGGAAAATATAAACTGTGTGGAAATAACAATACTATATAATTAAATCTTTTGTTTTTTGAAATGCTTGGAAGAAGATAAAAAACCCTCCAAATATTGATATTAGAAAGAAGCAGGATCTCGTTAGCCGCTGGAGACACTTCAAAAAACTTTGGAAAGACTGAGCTGCAGAGATAAATAGTCATAGGGGGAGGTGAGCTCTTAATTTGTTATTATATCTGCACTTCAAGTCCAATTTGGCAACTCTCCTCTGGAAAGGCTAATGTTTGATGCAACCGGTCTGGGAAAATTAATGAGCAAATGCCTAGATTTGATTTCATCGGAACTGAGAGAAGATGGAATGACTTTTGGACTGATTCGGCATAAACACCAGCGTGTGAGGAGATACTGCAACAATAGGCTTACAAGCTGCAACAATAGGAGAGTCAAGCATACAAAATTCACACAGAAGCACATCATTGCTTACTTCAACTCGCCTTCAACTCAGAGGCCATGAAAGAAAAAAGGTTAACAACAGGAAGATTTAAAGGAACTATTGGAAACTCAAGGCAGTAGAGATATAAGATGATCAGAGCCCCCACCCCAAACTTGAAGCATAGGAAGTCCCCCCAAAAAATTATAATTTGGCAGAATATTTGGACTATATGATATGTATTTGTATAATTTGGAATATTTAATGTGATTTGATTGGATTGTTAAAACGGAAAAATTAATAAAAATTGTTTTTTTAAAGAGAGAGAGAGAGAGAGAGAGAGAGAGAGAGAGAGAGAGAGAGAGAGAATAGTTAGGAGGCCCTTAATAAACTATAGTTCCCATGAGCCTTCGGGGGAATCCCCATCTGATAAAGTGATATACGAGTGCTTTAAATGGATGATGTGGGTGTGACATAGGCTTTTATTTCATGACAATTTTAATGTTTTGCATGCTAAACTCTGGAGGATTCCCATGACCTTCACACAAGAAAGAGCTGTATAGGGAAACAGGAGGACTATAAGCAACATATGGCAATCAAAGCTAATCACTATCTTCAAGCTAGTGGCCTCATTCACACAACCTTTTAAAATAACGCGAACCCCCTCAGAACAGATTTAGGGAGACATGCAGGGGAAAGTGAGGGAAAGTCCTATTGTGCGAGCATCTTTTTTTGCACTGACCGGATGGTTCCTTAGCCACTGCATTGGATACAAGCTTAAATGTGTATGGCCGCTTCTCTATTCTCTGGGTCAGTAGCAGCCTGGCATTGCTTGAATCGACTTCTAAAATCTAAGGCAGAAAAAGAAAGAATGATTCAGGGAAATTACCTGTATGATGATGGGCAACCTGGCAAGCCTTCCGAAACCGATATCCTTCGGGGGTAAACCAGTAAATCAAATCACTCTGACCCAGGATTGTATGCAGTCTGGCGTACACTAAGCAACACAGATCCATGACAGCTTGGACGTAGGAATTCTCCCTGAAAGTCAAATGATGAAATCCTGGTTTGGATGCCAAATCTTACCAATGAACATTGTTCTTACAGTATAGTTTTAAGACATTAAATTAACTCTGTGCCACCAAATCAGCTCTGTGGCACCAAATCGTACAACAAAGCACATGAATAGGTGAATATTTCAAAATGTGAAAAGGGTGTGAGAAAGCTCTGGCTTTTCAGTTGCTAATACTGCTGTTCCCTCTTATAAATACTATATTAAAAGTTCAATTTTATTTTATTTTTGAGAAGGAAAGGTTACTACACTAATATAAACAACATTTTCTCAATGACATAATGTTTATGCATAATAAGAAAAATCTGGTTATTTTTGTAAGCTACTGGAGTTTTCATCTAATTACATAAGCAATCAGCGCTGAATCAGATCATAAGAGAATCCCAAACATTTGTGCAAATAGCACTGAATGTTATGTTGTTGCCACATGTGGTAGTTTAAGAGGGCATCAACTGTGTATTTCAGAGTAGTGAACTATGGTGTGGAATGCAGAAAGTAAATTCAGGAGAGCCAGATGGATCTTTTAAAATTACCGCTCAGTACATTCCTAGTCTGTGAGAGGAGCCTTTTGTCTCAGAGCTAAAAGACATTAATACTACTAACCTGTCCATTTGGCAGTTGCTGTTATAACTGAAGGCGCATTTCATGATGCTGTCAAGAGTCATCAAGCTCACGTGTTCAAAGAGCTCCACTGATTTACCTTGTGCGATCAGCTGTTCCCATTTATCCTAAGACAAGAGATGAGAAATGGTTCATAACTAATCTTACCGCTGATGTTCTCAGAGTGCAAAACCAAATCTAGTTTTTTTAGACCATGGGAAAAGCACATTGCGCAAAGCAGAAAAGAGGGGTGTCTTTGCGAGATCTCCCTATACTGGTTGGTGGGCCTAACTCTGAAAGAGCCTAACATCCAAAGGACTTGGAAAGATTTCCTGAATATTTCTCGTAGAGTAAGGCACATAGAGTCTAGTCCTTATGGGGGATTTTTAAGTAGGAAAATATTAGCATGAAGACAGGTAAGTTCCAAATAATGGAGCTCTCCCTTTTGCGTGTCTGGAGCCTGTCTACTGCGTTTTCTCTTTGTACTCTGGGTCTCAGCAATTTCTCTTCCAGCTTTTGAGAATCCTTCATTCCCAGCTCTGGGGCAACTATGTCTCAATGAAGAATAGACTTTGGGCACATCCAACTTTACTGCGACTTTATCAAGTGGCAGAAGAATCAGAACTCTCCTTTTTCTGACTCCCGACACACAGATTTGAAGCAAACTTTTCTTGAGCTTTGATTGTTAGCAACCTGTCTGATATGCTTTATGGCCTAAGACAAATGGCCCCTTATTCATGGCTCCCATATAGGCTGCAGCCCCTTGATAAAATAACCAGACAATGTTTTAAACTTGTCTCTTGGTGGCTTTCATTGCTCCTTGTTCCTTTTCTATGTTGCTGTTTTTGAAAGCCACCTTGAACTGCAGAAGATATTTTAAATAAATATAAATGGTATGGAAAAATACCTGGTGCATCCTTCACCAGCCTGGTGTACCCCAGATGTTTTGGACCAAACTCCCAGCAGCCCCAGCTAGCTCAGCGACTGGGGCTAATGGGAGCTGCAGCCTGGAGGGCACCAGGTTGGCACAGACTGATCTGGTGTATAAAACAGGTGTAATCCAGCTCATTACATTAGAATTCTACCAATCCTGCTGCCCACTAACAACAACTTTCTCAGCATCTGTCCCAAGACTTTGGCATTGTTTCCTAAGGGAGGCCCAACTGTCTTCTTCCCTACTGATTTTTTAGTGGAGGGTAAACACTTTTTAGTATTATTTTTTTAAAAAAGCATTGGGAAAAGTCTTTCCTCCTCCCAGGAGGGGAGGGGTTGTGAGCGGGAGACAATTCCCGCGTCATGCAGGGGGCGCTCCACCCCCTGCTTCAACTCCAGGGCTGGCGCCATGCCCCTCCCCGGTTGGGCACCCAATAGGGAAGCTCGGCGGGGGCGGGGCTTGCTGCTCAAACGCAGCCGCGCCAGCCATCCCCACCATTGCACACACATTTTCTTTGAGTCACCCACCCTCCACTCCCTTTAGATTAGCTGTTCCTGAGACTTTGCTATGGACCTCTGGTTGGTCGCCCTGTTTAACCAGGGGGCCTGGTAGGAGTTTTTTCCAATTGGCTAAATTGGCCCGGCCTCTTGGTTTTTTTCGCCTACCTCGTAGCAACCGTCACAACTTTCGTGGTATTTGGCGGTTAGGCATTGGAATGTGTTGTTGGTGTTTTGGGGGGCAAGGTGTGGCCATCGCCTTCCCCGACAATTTTGGGTATTCCGCTAAAGGAATCCGGCGGTCGTGGATCCTGTCCGATGTCCGTGTGGCGGGGGGCCATGGCATGACCCTCGGTGACATCAGGAAGAGAGCCTATAGTTGGATTAGCATCAACAGGCTTCCCCTACTGGTGGTTAACCCCTCCTCAGACTCACCCCTCTACGAGTGGGTGGAGTCTAATGTTCCGTGGTCCAATGCCTAAGCCAATACCTTCTCACATGCTGTAATCAATAAAGTTGTGGCCTTTACCTTACCCATTAACCTTACATTCTGTGTCCACGTGTCTTTATTCCCCAAGCGGGAATCGGGTCCTCGAATCACAATATAGAATTAACAGAATGCTAGTACAAATCAAGTCAGCCTCACAAACAGTGGAAGTATTGCTTTGCACTTACAGCAACAGTAGACGGCAAGCAACATTTTATGGCATGAATTTAGGGTGCATGGAGGGGAGAAGAGGAAGTTAGAGAGGAAGCTAGCTTAGATCAGACAGGGAGAGAAACACAAGTAAGCTTTAACACACTAAGATAGAGTACCGCTCCACCTACTGTTGGAGCAGACTAACAACTCCTTCAGTAGCCAATACACGGATCTAACTATGCATTGTTGCTTCACTCCACCGTATAGTACTATCTCATTTTTATATTTCAACTCTTGGTTAAATATTAATTGAAATGATTTTAACAAAGCAGCATCAGCAACAACAACATGTTCCAACAAAGCCAAGTAGTTACCGCAACAGGACTTACCAACATTGTTTTTGTAGACTCTGCTATCAGCGTCACATAGGGTTTCAAAATGGAATAATGGAAACCTGGAGTGAGAAGCTTTCGATGCTGTGCCCACTTTGGCCCATGCAGGACGAGCAAGCCTTTCCCTATAGGAAAACATACATTTTCTTTCAATTGAGCATCTACAAACATAAGAGTCTTGGTATATCAAACAGAACAATCTTCTCTAGCCATCAGAATTCAGCTACAATTGTTCTCTTTCTCTCTCTGTTTATTTCCTCCAAGTAGATAAATAGGTACCGCTATAGCAGGAAAGCAAACAGCATTTCCGTGTGTTCTGGCTTCTGTTATAGTGTTCCGTTGCACCAAAAGCAGTTTAGTCATGCTGGCCACATGACCCGGAAAGCTGCCTGCAGACAAGCGCCGGCTCCCTTGGCCTGAAAGCGAGATGAGCGCCACACCCCATAGTTGAATTTGACTGGAATTAACCGTCCAGAGGTCGATTACTTTTTTTTACATTTCTATTGTAGCCAATATATTGTACTGTATAGTTAAAGCCATGGTTTTCCCAGTAGTGATGTATGGAAGTGAGAGCTGGACCATAAAGAAGGCTGATCACCGAAGAATTGATGCTTTTGAATTATGGTGCTGGAGGAGACTCTTGAGAGTCCCATGGACTGCAAGAAGATCAAACGCATCCATTCTTAAGGAAATCAGCCCTGAGTGCTCACTGGAAGGACAGATCCTGAAGCTGAGACTCCAATACTTTGGCCACCTCATGAGAAGAGAAGACTCCTGGAAAAGACCCTGATGTTGGGAAAGATGGAGGGCAGAAGGAGAAGGGGACGACAGAGGACGAGATGGTTGGACAGTGTTCTCGAAGCCACAAACATGAGTCTGACCAAACTGTGGGAGGCAGTGGAAGATAGGAGTGCCTGGTGTGCTCTGGTCCATGGGGTCACGAAGAGTCGGACACGACTAAACGACTAAACAACAACAAATTGTAGCCAAATGGCAAAAAATAGACACATTTTGTCACAATCTGCCCTAAGGTTCTTGATTTTGTAGTATCAATCAGGCCTTTTCAATTTCATGTTTGCATTTATGGCTTACTTGCTGTCTGTGTGGTTTGAGTGAACTTGTTATAATAATAATAATAATAATAATAATAATAATAATAATAATAATAATAAAAAATTTTATTTATATCCCGCCCTCCCCAGCCGAAGCCGGGCTCAGGGCGGCTAACAACAGTCAAATAGTCAAACAGTCAAATTCTAAAAACATTCTAAAAACATTTCATTATAAAAATTAATTAAAATCAAATTGTTGGCAACCGATTAGGCAAAATTCTGTGCAGGTTGCCAGAGGAGGGAGTCAGGCTGCGCCCTGACCAAAGGCCTGGTGGAACAACTCTGTCTTGCAGGCCCTGCGGAAAGATGTCAGGTCCCGCAGGGCCCTAGTCTCTTGTGACAGAGCATTCCACCAGATTGGAGCCGCCGCCGAGAAGGCCCTGGCTCTAGTTGAGGCCAGCCTAACCTCTCTGAGGCCTGGGACCTTGAGGATGTTGTTATTTGCAGACCGTAGGTTTCTCTGTGGGGCATACCAGGAGAGGCGGTCCCGTAGGTACGAGGGTCCTAGGCCGTATAGGGCTTTAAAGGTTAAAACCAGCACCTTAAACCTGTTGTGAAATTTCTATACTTGCTCCTTGCTCTACAGGTCTCTCTCTCTCCCTCTTTCTTTCTTTCTTTCTTTCTTTCTTTCCTTTCTCTCTCTTACTCTTTTCCACCTGTAGCAGCTCTGTAAAAATAGGTGGCGGTTCATGTTTGAGCTGAGATTCATGTTTCAAACACAGCAAGTTGCCTTAAGCATGCATGCCACCTGATGCCTAAGTGCTCAAAGGTGACACTGCATTACACAATAGTTTACTCCCCACCCTCTTCTTGAAAATAAGTATGGGGATTGATGTGGAATTCAAACCTGTAAGGTAGAATTGTGCTGTGGCCGTGTGTATAAAATGTCATTCCAATATCTAAAGTTAAATGTAGCTAAAGTATTGCAGACAAACAGGGTGGTATCCCACATTCCAATTCTGCTAGTGCAAGAGGCTTCTGCTTGTGTGAAGGAACTTTCCCCTCCTCTCCTCTGCAGCTTCCCACACACTTTCAAAACCAGATCTGGTGGTTGGAGACCCCGAGGAAAGATTTTGAGGGCACATGAGGGCTGCAGGGAGGAGGAGAGGATGGTGAAGTCCCACTGCATGAAGAGAAATCTGCTCACAAAACAGTGCATTTCCCCCTGTCTACAATTTTATTAGTTCATAACACTTTGTAGATTTTACTTCTAGTTTTCAGAAATCACACCTAAATAGCCCAGCTAGTATCTGGATCCAATTCACTATCCTATTGGATTCTATTTTTTTTATTTAAATATCTTCCAAAATAAATGTCATGGGCAGTATACTTAAGAGGAAAATTTTAAAAAACAAAACCCAAAACATTTAAAATCTAGATGTGGAACGCCCACACCGACAGTCCCAGAATGTACACCTTTTTAATTCCTAGAGAACCTATGCTATTTACAGTATTTACAGCCTGTTATGAACTTACATTAATTCTTCTTCATAATAAAGGCCTCAAATATACATACCTATCCATGGAGTTATGTTCCGATAGGCCAAGCTGTCCTTTGGTTCTGTAAAGGGCAAGAGAGAAAGTGAAGAAGAGCAAAGAAGACAAAACTCAGTACTAACTCATAGCACTCATAGCATTTACTAATGTAGCGAACCAGTTCCCACATGATTCAGGATGATGGTACATGTGAAAGAATCACACAGGATATTGCATGTCCATCTAGATAGGAACACAGGCAAATCTTTTGCAATTCTAATTGAATAAGCTAGCAACTAAATGCTGTTGTGCATTATTGCGTTGATTTAAATGCCTGCTGGAAACAGCCAATCCTCCTAGCCTACCTTTATCCAGGGATGTAGCCGGGGGGGGGGAGTAAATAAGTAAAAATAACAAACTGACCAATTGTGTCACAGATAACTTGGTTCTGCCCCCCCCAAGGCTGCCCCCCATAAAATAAATCCTGACTACGACCATGCCCCCTTCATTGAGAAGTCCTACAAGGGTCTCCTGCTTTGTGTGTGTGGCTTACCAAAAGCCAGATAAAGCAACCACCAGCTCCCCAACTCCTGATGTTCCATTCCATTCCTTTGGGGAAACCTGGTTTTTCTGCTGCATAGGTCAGATTTACTTACGGGCAACGTGGGACACCATGCAAATCTGGTGGATAATATAGCATCTGTGACTTCCCTTTTCCCCACTGTGGATAACTGGAACTTATCATTGGCATCTGCAACTTGTATCAGAATAACTAGGAGGTCAACAATGCACATGTACCCCAATCAACCAGATATCAATGCCTTTTTTTTTTTACCTGCTCTTGCGAGTAACGGTTTTGCATAATCAGGGTGTGTGATATTTACACAGGCAGAGAAGTTTCCAAACCACAAAGGAAAGGCAAATGGATACAGAAGGCTCCAGCTTTCTACCTTCTGGAAAACCTTGGAAACAGGTAAGAGCTGCAACAAATTAAGAGAGCAAAGAAGGAGGCGAAGGTGGAATATTTTCCTGAAGGGATCAGAACAAACATTCAATCTAAATTATGCTTGAGAGTGATAGAACTAGGATCCAGCACAATACAGGAGAAGGAATAAACCTGGAATGTTTAACTATAAAACTAAACTATAAAATAAAATTTCAATTAAAATGCCTGCTGAAATAAAAAAAATATGTAATCACTAGGTTGGTAAAGAAAAAGCATTTTATATGTGATGGAGATTGTGTAACTGCACAAGGGGAACATGAACATGGAAATAATGCCTGGAAGAATAAACAGAACAAAACTGAACAGAAAAGATATACGTAAACCACAGCAAGACCCATGGACTTAATTCTCCAGGCTATTTCCTGAACACAGAAAAACTGGATTGGCCTATATTTTGACATTGCTAAATTCGGCATCTGGCACCCAGAAATGAGAAGGGGGTCCAGGAATTAGAAGGGGAGACCAGGCACACCACAAACTTTAACAATATATTGTCTCTGGTCTGCTTCATCTGAGCAGAACTTTATCCCAATCGCTGATCAGAGAAGTGTGGGAAGACAAACTCCATGCCGCAAAATGTGGCTGTGGCTGTTAATGTAAATGGCTCAAGGGGTGGTATTAAACTAAGCCTTAATCAAAGTAGACTCACTGAAATTTATCAAACTAACTTAATCATCAACATTCATTTCAATGGGTCTAGTCTGAGTAGAACTCACTTGAATGCCACCTAAGGTTCATAAACATGCAAGGTGACATTGGTCAATCTAGATAAACAAGTCATTGTGTTTTCAGGTCACCAGGTAGGATCAAAGGTCTGCTGCCTTTCTTATTCAGGTTCGGCTTCATACTTCAGAAATTTACAATGTAACCTTTTCCTCCAGGCTGAGTTGCTACCAATCCGAGCTCCATGGGCCAGTGGTCTGACTCCATATAAAGGCATCTTCCTTGTTCTAATTGCTTCTGTTAACTTAATAACAATAACAATTTATTATTTATACCCACGCATCTGGGTGGCTCCCAAGAGAATAATAATAATAATAATAATAATAATAATAATAAATAAAAAGTGATAAAACATCAAAAATTAAAAACTTCCCTAAACAGGGCTGCATTCAGATGTCTTCTAAAAGTCAGATAGTTGTTTAATCAAAGCACATACCGGTAAATAATGCGTGTTTTTATTTATTAATAAATGATACAATCCATTAATAATAATGTCTCTTAATAGTTGTGAATTTTACTCAGCTGCAAGCAACACCTCTTTGGATCGGGGATGGGGAAACTTTTTCAGCCCTTTTTCAGCCACATTTCCTTGTGGGCAAAGTTTCCACCAAGGAGGGGGAATGGGCACAGTAATGAATGTACCGTAGTAGGCTAGTTTTTACGTGCACTCACACGCCCCTGGGACGAGTGGCCCTGGGTGGAGGATTCAGAAGGGTGTATCAGGTTCTCCGGATGATGCTGGACCCGTCCCTCACCCCCACCCCACCTCGCGATGTTTTGTGCGCTGCGGCGGCGTCCGGATTTGAAGCTGCTTTTCTCCCATGCACAATAAGTCTCCTCTCTTTTCGCCTACCTCAGAGATGTTCCCATACAGCCAGTGGGTGGGGGGGCCCGGGAAACAGCTCAAAACCTTCAGTAGCTCCTGCCTCCGGCGATGCAACTGGATGACTTTGACCAGCACGCACGTTAGGCAAAAGACAATCGCCAAGTGCCAAATCCGCCACAGATCCATTGCAACAGCAGCAAGTGGGCTTCAGAGCAGGACGCGGCCTCGATCAATGTGCCTCCCACGGACAGACGAAGGCGGCGCTTCCTGCATATTATGGATGACCTCGGGGCAAAGTGTCTGCAATCGCGCAGTTGCCCAACATACCGGGTCGCCGTCAGAAAGGAAGAAGCAACCGAGGCCTCTGGGAACCTGGGCGATCGGAGAGATAGGAGCAGCTTTCTGCGGCGGGGGCGCGGGGCTGTGTCTGCAGGGAAAGGGTTAAAAAGCGTTGCAATTGCTACTGCCGCCGCTGCCAGGCGTAAAGCTCCTGAGGCAGACTGCAGCCTCCGTGGTTGCATTAAAACTAACCCAAAAAACCCACGTCACTTATATCGTTGCCGCTGTCCTCGGTCATGAAAGTATTCAACCAGAATTAAATATAAGATGATCCAAAGGTCCGCCCATTCCAGCATCCTGTTTCGCAAAAACGGCCGGCTGGGATTTAGATACACGCTTCATATGATCCTGGAGGCAGTATACAGCTATCAGTGATCAGCAGCCCTGGATAGACTCTATGAATTTGCCTAATCCCCGTTTAAAACTGTCTAAGTGAGTAGCCATCGGCACCACATCTTGTGGCAGCAAGATAATATAATGATGATGATGCAGTATTTAACAGCCAAAATATGGGAGAAGAATGATGAACAGGTGATGTAGATGCAAATGATACCCAAATGATACACCTGCACCTCCAGGATAGAATCATCAATGAGATGGCATTGAGTTGCATCATCGTCAATGCTTGGCCAATGACAGCCAAAGAGGGAAACACAAATAAGGAACTGGTTTAGTTTTCTTTTCTTCTTACATATTTTGGCTATTACTGGCATAGATTCCCAAACAAAATGCTGGACCCCACAGTTTACTGTCAACTTGCAGAAGACAATCTTCAAAACGTATGGTAGCAGCTGACAGCATGGTGAGGTGGTGGCACTCACCTAAACATCTGACAGCTGAGTTGCCACTGTTTACTAGGCAGGAAAGGGAGAGGTGGCTGCGAATCTGGTGGTCTTGCTGGTGTGTTTGCATTGACCTCCCTGCTGCTTCATCCTCTCCTCCTCAGATAAGCAGCAGTGACTCAACAGCCAGGAGATCAGATGAGTGATGCCACCCCACCACACTGATGTGTGGGTAAATAATTTGTGATAGCCCAAAAATTATTTTCAGTTGCTTACCAGCAGTTTCTGATTCTGGTCTGCATATTCTGGTTATTGGCACAAGGGCATCATGCTTGATAATGTTCTACCCTCAAACAAAGCATTGGACCAGATGCAGGGAATTCTTTTATGGAGGTGTGGGCTAAAGATTTGTAGTGCCCCGAAGATTATTTTAGGGTGTACACCCCAGGCTGCTTAATCACTATATGTTTTGATTACTATTTGCAGCATCTTGTGTCCAACGAAGTATTGGACTCAGTTCAATGCCATCTTGTAGAGGACAGTCTCCTGGAGATGTGGGTATATATTTTACGTGACCTAGTTTATTTTGGGCTGCCCAGCCCCAGCTCTATAGTCTCTTATAACAATGTTATATTACATTACACTGGCTATTATTGAAACATTTATAATTTGACATGCCCTTTATGGATGTAGGTGCTGTTCTTCATAAGAGCGTTGCTGGTGGTTTTTGAAAATTGTTTCTGCAGACTTATGCTAACTTGCGCATGATGCCCACTTTTTTATTTTCTAACCCTTCCAAACTATGTTTACTAGATCATCTAGGTGAAATTACCATCAGTGACCATTTTCCGATGGATATATATTAGAGGAACAGTGCTATTATCGTTAGCTCAGATTTATTCACAACTGTCTCAGATGGTTGCTTAAAGTTAAACCATAAACAGAACAGAACATGTTAACAAAAGACTATGAGAAGCATCTGATCCAATGAGATTCAAGGAGACCGAGTCTGAGCCCCAAGTGCATCTTGGTCAATGGCCGTCTCACTTTCCGACCGGAAGCTGCTCAGTACGTTTCGGTCATTACAGTGCTTAAAACTGACCTAATACCCCAAAGCTATATACAGTACTGGCCCTTTAATAATTTCTCTACGTTCTCGCTGTGGGCTGGCATTAACTGGCTCAGCAGCCAATGAGAATCCCCGAATACATCTACGGTTGAGAGAGGCGTGACAGGCGAAGAGGAGTTGCCCTTTTGTCCAATAGGAGCGGCCGATGCTGGTAGGCGCCAGAGCAAAGCCGTCCAGCCAGCTTCCTCAACCCTTTCCAGCCAATGGCAGCGCCTCGTATTGGCCGGCAGGCGCTGAGGGCGAGGAGGAAGCTGCGCCCGCTCAGCTGCCATGGGTCGGGCGGTTGTGGCGGGAGGAGCAGCCGATAAGAAAGAGCAGCAACGGCACCGCCGGCGTCTGAGGGCGCCGTGCCAGCCCCGCTGAGGCTGCTCCAGGGCGGTCGGGGAAACCTCCGAGACACTGAAGCTGGCGAGCCGTGGTCCGGAGTTGGGAGCCCCTCCCGGGTTGCGCTGCTGCCCGGCTTCCCCGGCTCCTGCCCCGGCCCAGCAGAAAAGGATGAAGAAGCGCAAGGAGCTCAACGCGCTCATCGGACTGGGCGGCGGGAATGGGGACCGGGGAAGCGGGAGCGGCGGCGGCGGCGGGCGCAAGAAGAGACACCCGAGGAAAGGCTCCGCCTCGGGCCACCGGCTGCTCCGCACCGAGTCCGCCGAGAGCAGCAGCAGCAGCTCTTCCGGCCCGGAGTTCGGGGACGGCTTCGGGCTCCCGGGCGCCCGCTCCCGCTTTGCCAAGTGAGGCCCGCAAGAGAAGCAGGGAGGGGTTGCGCTTGGGGAGGAGGGGGCGAGGGACCTCGGTCCGTGGAGGGTCAGGCATGGCTCGGGCAGGACGAGAGGAATGTGAAATGTAACTTTAGATACGATGTATTATTAGTCGGGGGCTGCCCCATGCGGTATTTGGGACTCCAGAGTGGGTTGGGTGGGTAGGGATGAAGGGACGGGGTTGAGGTGCATGTGGAAGAGTTGATACGTGACTAGCTCCATCGGGAGTATGCTGAGAGGAAAGGGGTTGGGGCGTTGGGAGTGTAAGGTTGACATGATTGCAGCTGAGTTGGAAAGTTGGTGACTGGGTGGGTAACATTTGGGTGTGCTGGGGTTGAAAGTGAGTTAAGGCTAATGAGGATCTGGAGCAGATTGTTAACACAAACAGTGAGTTTTTGTTCTGAGAGGGAAGCTGTCTGCGACATGAATAGCTGGGTGTGTTTCTGGTATAACTTGTTGCTCTTGCACTAAGCCCAAGTGTGTGGGTGGGACTACTAGTGCCATTCTTTTTGCTTGGTTATTATCATTTTGTTTATTTCATTTATTCAATTTATATCCCATGCTTCTTCCTGAAGGAGCCCAGGGACTGTTCTGCTAAGCTTGTTGTTGTTTAGTCGTGTCTGACTCTTCGTGACCCCATGGACCAGAGCACGCCAAATATAAATCTCCTGAATATAGCTTCGGATGCTCATAACCATGCTCTAATACATTTGATCTTGATTGATCTATACCTCTGGTTAATGCCTTTCCTGTGGTCTTTGGTATACTTTCTACTGGTAAATGGCAATCTGATGTATTAAGTCTTCAGTGCAGTTTGTTGTAAAACAAGATTCTGTTTGAGTTCTGGAAGAAGGAATCCTCAATACAGATGTGGGGAACCTTTGGCCCTTTTAAATGTGGTTGAGCTACAACTCCTGTCAGCCCCAGCAAGCATGACAGGAGTTGTAGTTCAGCAACATCTGGAAGGCTGAAGGTTTCCTGCACCAGTTCTGATAAGACTTATCCCTAAATTCTGCTTTGTGGGTCATTGTGAAAAAAGGTCAAATTCCTTCAAGCTTATTAAAACAGAAATAGTTCTTGCAATACTTCAAATTTGACTATAACCCCCCCCCCCCAAAAAAAAAAGCTGGTTGTAGTAATTTGTAATTAACGTTAAGACCAGGGAAATGTACAGAGTGCTAGATATTCTGATCCTGTGCTATTCCGTGCAGGTACCCTTTTGCCAGCTTTTGTGTGCATGTTTCCATTGGATTGAATTGTGAGAGAGTAATATATTGCATTAATATTGAATACAATGTAAGTGCCAATTTTGTGTGATATTTGGCCATTGTGATGTAGCTGAACCATTTATTTATTCATTTAGGGGTGACTACCTGCGATGCTGCAAGCTTTGCTACCCATTATGTGCTTTTGTCATTTTGGCCGCTTGTGTGGTAGCTTGTGTTGGCTTGGTATGGATGCAGGTTGCTCTCAAGGAAAACCTGGATGAATTAAAGGAGCGGTTTCGAACCAGTAAGTACTGATCTTTGGTTTTCCCTTTCTTTATAATAACTTGTGGGATATGGGACAAAGTCTTATATAGCTGGTAATTGCCAAAAACACACTATTTATAGTCTGTTTTAATATGAAGCAAACATGTTGACAAATGGTCATTTGTGTACAAAATACTATAACTCTGTTACTAGGTGTTATAACAAATCTTTTGCCATCCTCTATAAGCCACAGGTGATTACAGTGGTACCCCGCAAGACGAACGCCTCGGAAGACGAAAAACTCGCTAGACGAAGGAGTTTTTCGTTTTCTTAGCCGCTTCGCAAGACGCATTTCCCTATGGGCTTGCTTCACAAAACGAAGCTTGCCCCGCAAGCTCCGGGGATAGCGGGGAAGCGCAGCGCATCTTCCCCGCTGTCCCCAGACCTCTTTTGAAGCAAGGGGCAGCAGGGAGAAGATCGCTTCTCCCCGTTGCCAGCCCCGCAATCTCCGCGCGCGCCTTCTCCTCTCTCCCCGGACCCCTTTTGAACCAAGGGGCGGCAACGGGGAGAAGCAATCTTCTCCCCACCGCCCCTTGCTTTAAACAGGTCCGGGGACAGAGGGGAAGGCGCGCACGCCTTCCCCTCTGTCCCGGAGATTGCGGGGCAGGCAACGGGGAGAAGCAATCTTCTCCCCGCCGCCCCTTGCTTTAAACAGGTCCGGGGACAGAGGGGAAGGTGCGCGGCGCTTCCCCTCTGTCCCCGGACGGTCTCCATAGGAACGCATTGATTGATTTTCAATGCATTCCTATGGGAAACCGTGCTTCGCAAGACGAAAAACTCGCAAGAAGAAAAAACTTGCGGAACAAATTAATTTCGTCTTGCGAGGCACCACTGTAAAAACACATGGCCATACAGTGGTGCCCCGCAAGACGAATGCCTCACAAGACGAAAAACTCGCTAGACGAAAGGGTTTTCCGTTTTTTGAGTTGTTCCGCAAGATGAATTTCCCTATGGGCTTGCTTCGCAAGACGAAATGTCTTGCGAGTTCTTGCAAGTTTGTTTCCTTTTTCTTAAAGCCGCTAAGCCGTTTATAGCCGCTAAGCCGTTAATAGCCGCTAAGCCGCTAATAGCCGTGCTTCGCAAGACGAAGAGACTCGCGGAACGGATTAATTTCGTCTTGCGAGGCACCACTGTACATGTATTTTTTAAAGGCGGAAGCCATATTTATTGGCATATGTCTTATTTGAACTATTTAATGTTTACAAATCATGTAATTAGATTTCTGTGATCCTTGGTGAATGTGTTAAAAAAATTCAAGTACTCAAGAATATTTTGAAAGGCTGAGTTGCTAAAGTATCCTAAAAAATTGCAGCTGCTTTGTCTTGTGAGTGGCAGTGGGTAGACAAGTTCACATCTCTGTGTCATCTGATGGAGATTGTGAACAGGGAAGATCCATATTGATTTGGCGCCTTGCTAATTTTACTAGACGTATGAGATAGAAATTGTCATATAGAACTTCCAAGGAAGGCTAATACCATGAGGTGAAGGGAACTGCATAGGAGGAAGTGATTTTCTTCAAAGTTGTTGATGCTATATAGCTATGAAAGATAAACAAACTACCAGTTCATTTGTAACCAAGCTTTTCTTCACTGTAAACTCCAAAACACACTTCTGATCCTCCTTTTGTGATCTGTTAATCTTGGAAGGTATACATACATGTATTGATCATCACAGCAACTATAATTTGCCCTTTTGATATAATTTATATACATACCTGGATACTTGGTCCAGATCAGGTGATTTGTGAGACTATATACTGGCATATAACAAACCACTTTTGCTGTTGACCCAACTCTGTAGGGGAGAGGATTTCACAATTAATTGGCGTGTTTCCAGGAGGAAAACCACTAACGGCAATGGTGAAATACTATCTTGTTTTTTATTATGACACTTTCAGGTCACCCATCAGCTTTAGAGCTTAATCTTCAAAGCACTATTTATTCTTCAAATAGGTTACTTGGTTTTATGTCTGTTAATGAACTGTCTCTAAAATGTACTGTGTTGAATATGACAGTTTTTCATATAGGCTGAGCAATTACTGCAGTTCTCAGCTGTATTTGTCGCTTTTAAGAACTGAATTCTCTACTAAGAAAAAATTAAAAACGCAGTGTACTTAAAAAGCTCTCTGGTGTTCGTTCTAAAAGCTTTAAATAGTTCTATCCAATCTTGTAAGTTTTGACGCATTCAGAATTCAATTTTATTTCATTTTACCGAGCCAGGTCCAAGGTCCATCAATCTAAGGTTGTTGTATTAATCTACAAAGCTCTGGACAACTTAAGTCCAAGGGTACTTTAATGACTGCCTGAACCTTTATATCCTAGCTCAATCAGTGATATGATCTGTAGGAGCATTGCTAGTTATCCTTTGAGTCACTGAGGTTCAAATTATGTAGCCAGTAAAGAAAGCTTTCAGCATCATTGGCCCAGCCCTGCGAAATGCTGTTCTGGTTGAGATTCAGCAGACATCTGCTTTAGTCTTTAAACTTTTGTTGAACACTTTTTATGTCACTAGGCTTATGCAGGCAATTAAGAAAAAAAGTAAATGTGATAACTGGTAGTTTTAGATTTTGTCAGTTGTAAGCTGCCTTGATTTTTTAATGAAACACTGATAGTACACATATTTATGAAAAAATATAATAAAAATATTCTGGAATAAAGCTGTGTTTCTAGATATTAACAGACTGTTAAGTTTAATGGCATAACTGTTATGAAAGAAAATTACTAAGGAGAGCATGCTCGGAAGCATATTTGAAACTTGAAAGAAAGAGGTTATATTGTATATACACTTCATAAAGTGGTAGTGGGAGTCCCATTATACTTAGTGGGTGAAATTCAGCGTTGTGCTCTTCCAACAGCCAGTATGGTTTAGTGGTTAGTATTTTGGAGTAGAACCTGGGAGACAAGAGTTTGAATCTCTGCTTGGCCATGAAGCTCACTGGGTGATCTTGGGCCAGTCAGTCTCTCAGCATAACCTACCACACAGGGTTGTTGTGAGGATAAAAATTGGGGAGGGACTATATATGCCACCTTGAGCTCCTTGGAGGAAAGGTGGGGTATAAATGCAATTAATAATAAACAAATGTACAAGCAGCTTGTGTATTGCTTTTTTCTTGTTATGTTGCTGAAGCATATGACACAGCTGAAGGCGTAAGGACATAACAATGATTGAGTAAAAATGGAATTCAATAAAGATTACTAATAGTACCTTAGCATCATATCGTCTGTTCATCAAAATAATTCCAATGGTTATTTAGTCATTAGTGTATATAACTCATTTCCTTGACAAGAATAAACTGCCTATTTAATTCAACTTCTCTCTCTTAAGAGCAGACACAGATTACAGGAAGTTGGTTCCTGCAATACATTTTATGATGTCTTTCACATATGTCTGTTAATCTACAACTTTGTTTAGCTTACACTTTGTTCCTAAATGCACAGTGTGAAAGCTTGGCTAAAATCAATTCTAATATGTTTAGAATTCAATCCCAAATTACAAAGCAATGAAGGCATACCTATTAAAGAATTTCTGCTTGTGTTCTCAGATCTTCGTGTTGATGGATAACTATTGCTTCTGACTTTGTGTTTTAGTGGAGTCTAATCAAAAAACCTCATTCCAAGAAATTCCTAGATTGACTGAAGATCTGCTTAATAAACAAAAGGAACTGGAAAAGATTGAGAATGGAGATGCGGGATTAAGCAAAATATGGGTAAACATCACTGAAATTAGCAAACAGGTAAAGTAAGTGACCATTCAAGTAAAGTTATAATCTAAACCATTTAAAATATGTCTTATAACATCTTAGTTGAGCCATTTGCTGTTATTGGTATGGTTGCTATTGAAGAGCAACATTCTGGGTCAACGTGTATGTTGACATTTTTTAAATTGGTAAAAGTTATTAATCCATTCTTTTTACTGTCTGTGATAGTACATAATGCTAAGCCATAAAGTATGTTTCCGTAAGCCACACAGTACATTAGTTGTGTGCTGGTTCATGCAACCCAAGGGATCCTGCTTCACTTCTCCTTTGTGCAAGCAGGTAAACAAGCCATAATATAGGTAGGTTACAATAATTACCGAAGTTGGGGCCATGGTTTGCTTTCTCCCTGACAAACCATAGTAACTAAGCCACCAACAAAGTATGATTTAGGAGTGGCTAAAGTGGTCATTTGTTAGGAGGAAAAAAACATGATTTCATGTTCAGATGTCACTCAAAGCTATTGACTTTGTGGTTTATTCATGTGCTTGTGCAAAGCAGCAGGGCATAAGCTGCATGCTCCGGCATGTGGCTTGCGCACCCAGTATTAGGTGCTGTGCCATTTATGTTTAAATGATTTATCTGTAACCTACTCTGAGAGAGAATGAAATAACATCTTCCTTTCGTTTTAGATTTCTTTGTTGATGTCAGCTGTAAATCACCTCAAAACGAACATTAAATCTGCTTCTGATTTGATTAATCTTCCTGTCACAGTAGAAGAGCTTCAGAAAGTATGTACTGCACCAAGTATATTGTGTTTATCAAATTCTGCAAGCTACAAAAGTATTTTGAATCAGAGTTTTTTGAACCACTGCTATCAGTGTACAATGGTGTTAACCACTTGTAGGAAGTATGTAGGTGGGAAATGATACTGCTGCACTGGGTCACATTGCATAATGTCAGGATGTGCGCAGTTTGTTCAGTATGACTCTCCCATGTGGTTTTTTGTAAGGTTATATGGGTTGTTTGCATTGTATTGCTTGGTATTTTGGGTTGGGGTTGCATGTTCGTGTTGTTTGCATTGTTGTATTATATTACAAGTTTCTAAATGTAACCTGCCCTGGGATCTTATGTGAAGTGTGGTGGTTATTATTATTTATTAGCTACTCTTCTGGAATTAATACATTTGAGTCTCACACTTTTTAATATACCATTGATACTACAAGATTATGATTGGGGTTTTTTTCCAGAGTGTTGCTACTATAGGTAGCACTGTAACTAGTGTTCATCATGATGTTGAGAGTATGCAGGCAGCAATTGAAGAACATAAGAAAACTATAGAGACACTCCAAAATGAGATGGTAAGGATTTGTATTAATCTGATAGTAGTTCATTCTGTGATAATTCCCATATGAACTTCATTTTGGCTATGTCATTTGACAGTAAAAAAATGTCTTTTTAAAGGCAGTCAATGTTTTGGATGAAAATCAGTATTCTCCAGTTTATTATTGCAGAACTCCATATTAAAGTTTAACAGGGATGGGAAGCTTAAGTCTTTCAGATTTCTAGATACTATAAACAAATTTGTAAATATTGGTCATCTTTGAGGATGTAAATAAGTTAACGATTAATGCCCAATTAATAGGGGATTGGGTGTCTAGCCTCAATGGACTTTCCTGATCCACCCTCTTCATATGCTCCTTGTACTATTTCTTAAATCAAGCAAGGCAAGTAAATGTGACTTTAATTATAACAAGAACCTTTTGAGTAATTGCAGGCTGAGGGAGCATCACATATCTCCCATGTTTCCTAACTGCTTTCCATCCATACAATACTTGTCACATTGCACTTGTTTATTTATTTTGAATCTCTTAAATACATTTACATGGAGCACCAGTATATTTGTGTATATCACAGCCTGCTACCCTCTGTCTTCCTAGTTTTGTGTTTGTGAAAGCTTGGTTCCCATGTTCAAAGTTTAAATAACTGGTTTCAAAAATTCATTTTTACTACTTTTATTAGAGTGAACTCGCAGAAGATGTTAGAGGAAAGCAGCTGCCTTCATTTCCCTCCTCTCCAACCCCCCAAATAAGTGAGAAGAATCTGACAGACAGTTGTAAACAGGTACAGCTTGTTGCTGCTTTAGATGCTTTGCAAATCAGTATTTCAAGATTTCTGTAAAACTATTTTAAACTAGGATTCTGGGACAAAGAAGAAACTGTCAGCCTCTATTTTAAGGAAACATGGGTTGATATTTAAGATTAGTTATACTCGGAGTAGACCAGGGGTAGGCAGCCTAAGGCCCGTGGGCTTCTCAGTCTGGCCCGTGGGTGGTCCGGGAATCAGTGTGTTTTTACATGAGTAGAATGTGTGCTTTTATTTAAAATTCATCTCTGGGTTATTTATGGGGCATAGGAATTGGTTCAATTTTTTTCTCTCCAAAATATAGTCCGGCCCACCACATGCTCTGAGGGACGGTGGACCAGCCCACAGCTGAAAAAGGTTGCTGATCCCTGGAGTAGACTCATTGAAATTGGTGTCGTGGGCATTAATTTCCCAGGATCTATACTGAATAGAACTTCATAGAATCATAGAATTATTGAGTTGGAAGGAACCATAAGGATCATCTAGTCCAGTGATGGCCAAACGTGGCGCTCCAGCTATTTTGAGACTACAATTCCCATCATCCCTGACCACTGGTCCGTTAGCTAGGGATGATGGGAGTTGTAGTCCCTTAACAGCTGGATGGCCAAGTTTGGCCATCACTGATCTAGTCCAACCCCCTGCAATGCAGGAATCTTTCGCTCAGGTCTGTCTCTAACCATTAGTGAAATACAGTTTCCTAGGCAGAGAGCAGAAATAAAAGAGAATATGACAGTCTTCATAATAGGAAGCTGGATATTAATTTTAGATTGTGATTTGTGTAATAGTCTCTTCCCTCAATCCCTTGTATTGCATCCAGCACAATGTGGAGTTCTGGAGAACTAAGAAGCTTGCTCACACACTATGTTGAGGCAATTTAGTTCATTTTAATTAATTTATTGTCCAACTGTGAATTCTGAAAATTGAGCAATATGTCTTTCTTTGCTTGTTAAAAATGAAAAACATACAATTTCTTTGAAAGAAATCATCAATATTAAAACAGCCAACAACATGGCAGTTCTTTAAATAGATCTCCTAGTTTTGTGGTCAGTCATTTGCCCTAGTTAAGTACTTAATTTGGGAGTAGTAAATTGCTATGCCCACTTGTGAAACTGCCTTGCAAAACACTGGCAAAGTGTATTTATTATAAAATAAAGATTCTTACCAGGGTATCAGTAAAATATATTAAATAACACAGTGGTATTAAAACAATATGTTGGCAAATTATTTTGTTTGATCTGCTAGGCTTTGTACTCTTTGAAGGTAGCTTGCACTAAAAGAACTGAACATAAGGCCGGTGTGATTTAGCACACCTCTTTTCACAGAGGGTAGTTGCTGAAACCCAGCTTTCAACTTTCAAAGATCTAACAGACCTCCTTCATTTAAGGATTTGTCAAGTGGCTCTAAACCCTATTTGAGCTGCAATCCAATGACACTTGGGAATATGCTTTGCTGAATTTAGGAATTTATTTATGCCAGCATAGAGTCAAGCTGCAGATGAATGACAACAATTGCATAAGTATAAACTGCTTACTCTTAGTTATTGCTGTTTCTATAATAGTGTAATAACATTTTTTTCTGTGTTGAACAGGATAACCAGTACCTACATACCTCTATAGAAGAGGTAAACTCAACCCTAATGTTGTACCAGAAACAGAATGATTTAAAACTTTTCAATATGGACTCCACAGTTGGCAATCTAAGTTGGAGAGTTGCTTCATTAGAAAATCACATGACAGTGAATAAACTGGAAAAAAGAGAAAACCTGACCCTTGGCATGGTAAGTGCCTAGCTATTGTGGGTGTTTGAGAAACAATTTTTTGCAAAACAGTTATGTTTTCTGTCTATATGGATTTGTTGTGCTGCATAGTGGTTGAACTGATACTGGGAAAGCCACACTATCCAAAAAGAATTTGCAATTAACGACTCAAAAAACGGAAAACCCTTTCGTCTAGCGAGTTTTTCGTCTTGCGAGGCATTCGTCTTGCGGGGCACCACTGTATAGTGAAAGAGGCCATTCTCTAGTTATCTGGATTCCTTCTATCACAAGCTTTGCACTGAATTAATGAATTTCTGCAACAATATGAGCTGTCAGTTGGATATTCAGTGATGCTTTCTGTGTTACTGTGGATCTTGGTCACCTTGAATTTCTAATTTGCTTGTACAGCTTTTGTTGACTGAACAGTAAAATCCACTATACCCTTAATGTCTATGAAAACTATGCTTCAGTTTTATTACAAAGTTAAAACTGCAGTCCTACACACTACTTGGGAAGTAAACCCCATTTATGTCAGAGGGAGTTGTTTCTGAGTCGACATGCATTGGATTGGGCTTGGATTGCAAGATTGTAGGGATGCAGTAGTAGTGCTTGCATTGCAAGTAAGATCCTACCTGAATCAATTAATATTTGTTGCAGCATTTTGTGTAGTTACTCTCATCTATGCATTGAGACTCTGCACCTAGAAAAATCTTGTATGTCAATAAGTAGCCTGAAATGTTGACAAAGCCAGATTCTACATGCCTACTTCATGTTTTCTCCCTGAAAACATTTTTCTTTCCATGTTCTGCAAGATTTTGGGACACATTGGGATGAAAAGAAAAGGAGCTGGTGGAACTGGCTATCAGAATGGCAACTTGGCTGGGCACTAGACAAAATGATATTTTTCTGTGATTCTCTTCTTTTTAAAAAATTTAAACACAGGAGTGGAAGTACTATGGTGAAATGGCAAACATCTAGAGCAAGTGTAATAGTTGAATGTATACTTTAATGTTTTTAGGGGATTAGAAATCTCAAATAATGAAGTTGGAAATCTTGGCCATATGTAGGACTGAAAACTGCATAATACAATTGCCACCTAAGATGGCAAATGTAGAAGGAAGGCTAGGAGAAGCTGTATTGATCAGGTTGTATTGGACATTGGCACTAAAATGTGTAACTCTCATTAGATTTTAGTTGTTCAGTATATTGGATCCCCAACTTCACCTTTCTGGCAGCACTGCTGTGTGCGTGTTCCTGTTGTACAGTTATTATACAGTCATGCTGAGTGGCAGCCTTATTGATATGCTATTTCAACCTCCAGTGTACTTCTCTTTTTCTTTTTGCTTAAATAGCCACTGGGTTGTGCTAGTTGCAGACTAGGACTGTCTGAGCTTCCATTGATCTCAGCATGTCCTGGTGAGCCTTGTATATTAACTTTTCTCTCCAGTATAGTTGTTCAAATAATAGGTCTTGATGCTTTCTCACACAGCTACATTTTAATATCTTTGTGATTACTGGCTAGTCCTAGGGTGTTCATTTCTTGTATCGCTTAAGGGTAAACTATATTTTAGAAGACGACACAAACATAAGCCTTTCTTTTGGTTCTGCTTTTTGCAGGTGAGCGACTTAACTACCTCGGTGAAAGTAGAAAATGAACCAAGGAATGAAACTACTACTGAAAAGGTACAGGGCATGGAGGTAATTCTAGGGAAACCAGAAGTAGTGTTTCAAAGCAAGCCATATCATATTACTACACATTTTTTTCCTGCTTTCCCTAATTTACCCATAAAGATAGGAAGGTGTTTTAACAAACTCCAGCTAAGGAAATATGCAAAATGGTACAGCTTCAAATTTCTAGTAATATATAAGAAATCTATTCTCTGCAATGTATAAAACTATATATGCTGGAGATCTCTCTGGCTTGCTCTTAAAAGCAAGCTACATGTTGCACACCAGAGAGACACTCTAAGATCTTCCTAGGTAATAAGAACTTACTAAGGATAAACAAGGTTATGCAGATTTTGATAAAAGGAAATGACCATTTTAAATGCTGGCTGGGTGAGGTTGGTTTGTGCAGAGTATCTTATTTTTCACAAATAAGGTACTCACTCGTACAGAAAATGCTATAGTAAACTGGTCCTGTTGAATATGTTCTTGTTTTGTCAGGTTAGTGGGCAAGTGAAATTATTATTTTATTTTGGCCTTATTGGTCTATGGAAAAAGTGTATTGTAGCATCTTAAAGAAGATTATGTTATCTAATCCTATGGCCACCATAATAGGTCACAAGGGTTCTGTAGAACATATGGGTGATATGATGCTTATAGATCAAGTACTTAGACTTCTGAACTGTGGAATCTTGCAGTTTATTACAACTTAGTCTGAAATTGGCAGTGTTTTTTCGTGGAAATATTTCTGTTGGTATTGTACAGAATATAGAAAACGGGGATTCTCAGGTATCTATGTTAAGAGAGAAGCTGCAGCTGATCAACGCTCTGTCAAGCAAACCAGAAAGTGATCGATCTGAAGCATTGAAAAAAGGTGAATGTTGCATATAGTTTTACTTCCTACACTAAAGTACTATACTGCTGCTTTAGCTTATTTAATCATGAGTCATTTGCACTACAGTTCCTTGTACAAATGAGCAAACCGGGTGCTGAAAGGAGTGGAAATATGTCTGATAGCTGGCCTCTAGTTACGAGCTTCTGACCGAAGCCTCTCATAGCTCATCCTTTATGCAAAGACAAATAACAAGAAGTGTAAAAATATAAGTGCTTACTTTGGAAGGGAAAACTATTAGCAGAACCACATTATTAACAGGAACAATTGAGGCATGTACAATTCAGTTCCAAATTTATCACTTCTATCACTTTCAGCATATGAACTGTTTTGATCATTCAAGTAAGCATTTATACATGTATATCACTCTTACTGTGCTGTAATGAAAAGGCAAGGTAGCTATCATGTCAAAGTCCCCAGTAAATGATCAGTCAAAATATTTTTCTTTGCCTTATTGAGTTAATACTCTGGCATAGAAACACACGTGCCACATCAGTAAAGCTAGGTTATACATTTGAAATGTGCTTTTCCATTCAAAATGCACAAGAAGAAGCAAGTTGGAAAAGACTGGGCCATTACTTTTCCATGTTCAAAGGGGAAAGCCCTCTGCCTCATTAGAAGATACTTTCTATAAAATGTTAAAGTCTGGGGTTACCAGTGTGACACCCACTAGCACCAATGCGTCCACCAGTACCAGTAAATATACTCTCTGAAATCTGCAATACGTGAGTGTCTGTTTGCTCTTCTGGCTCAATTCCTGTTTGCACTGGCTCAATCTCTCCTACATTGAACATGCTCCCTTTAAAGATACCCATGTTACATTGGATGCCAGAATTGGACACCCCCTTCAGTTGGAACAAGGGGAGAGGTGCAATGAGCTTCTTTATGAGAGAGTGCAGAGGTAGCTGATGTAGATGCCTTTCCCCATAGGCTGGGGGGGGGGGCATGACTGCATCACTTTGCTCTGTTGCTTTTTCTGTTCTTTTGGATGTGGAAATCCTTTTGTGACTGGCACCGATGGCACTTTTTCAAAATTTCATAGATGCCCACTAGCCCAAAAAGGTTGCTGCCACCTGCACAGATTTTTCCACTAATGACATCTCTGTTATGTTACTGTGTTGAAAGTGCCAAATTATGTTGGATACCATCTTCATGTAGCCTCCCTTTTTGAAGCATAATTGCCTTCCACCTACTCTTGCCAGATAATTAGCAACAATTACTGTAAAATTTCTTGACAGGAGGAAAACTCCAGAGCACTACATCAAAGCCTACAAAGCTTCCAAGACTTTCTTCAAGATCAGTTGGCAGCAGTTTTGAGGGGAATAGACACCCAAGAGACTTGTCATTACCTGGAATATCCAACATAGAAGGTAACCACTTATGGTTGGAAATGAATGGATCATAGAGAACATTTTTCAAATGTAGCATAAACAATCCCAAAGGACCTCTCCAAGCTGAGTGAATGTGCAGTAAAATAGCAAATCGATTCAATGCAAACAAGTGTAAAGAGATGCATGCCTGGGTAAAAAGATAATTTTATGCACTTACGGAGTCTGAAATGGCAGTAGGTGGCCAGGAACAAGACCTTGAGGTCATAGTGAGTAGCTCAAGAATAGCATCGCAATTGCAGCCAGTCTGAATCCTTAAGATTATGGAAAATGCAGTGGTAAACATTTATGCCTGCTTAAAAGCCTGCAAAGATGGGTAACTTAAGGGAGGTAGATTCTTGTCTGTTTGGATATTTTTAAAAGATTTGTGCAGTTGCAAGTTGCATGCTGTTCAGCCATAAGTGTTCAAAAGTAGAGAAAACAGTGGTGAAGATGTATAAAAGATATACAGGGTGAACTGAAACACTGACCAGGATTTATTTCGCAGAAGTACAATTTACTTTGTAATGTTCTCAAGCAAATCTGAGGTTTCTGGTTCAAACTGTTGAGAGAGGTCCAATATTTTAGCAAATCAATGTTGCTTTTGTTTAAATGTCCACAGAGAATGATTCTCTTTTGGGCTGATTCACATCTAGCAATCTGAGAATGAGTCATGCCTCACTTACCTCCTGTTATCACTCCCCCTCCTTACCTTACATGCTGAGAAAATATTCTGCTGTGCTATGTTTAAGCCACAGTTTCCTGTTAGCTCTGAACTGGGGAAACTGGGTGGATTTTGACTAACAACCTGGTTTCATATCCTGATTAGTAATGAGAAACTGGTTTAAACGAATGGCAATAGAAGCAGCAACGTTGGCATGCAAGGGAAGGAGGATTGTGGAGGCCCAGTGCTGGTAGTTCTTGGCTTAAAAAACCGGCTCTTTATCTACTGGAATGTATATTACAGACCATATATTGTGTATTTTGTGTGTCTGGTGGAAAAAGCTACTGCTGCTGCAGGAAAGTGTTAATACTTCTTAGCTACTGTCTGTTCTTTAAAATTATTTGTTCCTTCTTGCAGACCTTCAGGATTTATTCAGGACCATCAGCCAAGACTCTGATGGCAAGCTATCCTATGAAGACCTGCAAAAACTGGTTGGATCTGCAGTGTATGATTCCCAGAGCTTTAAAGAATTTGATACAGATGGAGATGAGAAGTATTCCTTACTGGAACTAAGGATGGCTTTAGGTTTATAGTATCTCTACATATATAAATAACAGTATTGAAGGACTACAGTAGCTATACAAGAGAAACTGATAAGTTAAAAGCTACATCTGGCACTTTCTGAATTATATACTAATCTTTGCAGCTAACTTAGTGTACATGTTGACACCGTTTTAATTTTGTGTTCTTTGGAAAATATGGAAAGCTTCTAATTTTTGATTTAATTTAAGAGATACAGACTCCTCAGATTTTCAGTTTTGAACCTCTAATCCCGAGATTATTTGGTAATGCCTAAACTCTGTTGACAAGTGGAGGGCACATAGATGCAACTAAATTTTCTCTGGATTGAGGTTTAGAGGATTATATTCTGCCATGGTTTTGGATAACTGGGCTGCACCTTAAATTGCACTAAGAGTTTTAGCTCAAAGTTTTTATTTCCCTTATAAGGGAAGCACTTGTCTTCAAATTAGAATATGTGTGTATATATTGACAGACATGTATTTTATATTTCAAATTTGCCTTAAATTAGCTGCACTTTAGAATAAAAAAATAAAAGCATCTATCTTCACAGGATGGGGACTCTTTTCCTTGTAAATATTTAAAATTGAATCAATTACATCTGAGTCAACTTGGCAATCTATTAAAAGTAATAAGGATCCCAAAGTAAGTTGTGTTGGAGGAGGCTGGAAAGACATGTTTCTCCTTAGGGACCACCCTTTGGGGATCTGCTTTTCCCATAGTTGCATGGGAATCCATGGATAACTTTCAGATACTAAGATACCTGTCTACCAGACTCTCAGAAGGACTTTTGTCCCTAAAGATGAGATGAAATAAAGTTCCTGTTTATTTTATACTCTGAACCACGAGAGATAAGAATAATAACTAGTTCTTTCCCTCTGCCAATCAATTTCATATGGATTGTTTAGTATTAAAAACTTTTAGAAGAAGTGCAGTTACTAGCCTTTCTGTAGACTTCCCTCTTATTTTGGCTAACATTTATTGAATTAAATTTCCTCACCTTAATACAAATCGCAGCAAGTCAGAGGTCGTGTTACGTGGGGGTTATGTTCCTGGTCAGGAACCCCTGGAACCAGGGCCGCTGCAAGTTGGAGAGCTGCTTGCCCAGCTTGGGGGAGGCTGTACAAGGGCTCTGACAGTGTCCTAGAGTCCTCCCATCTCCCTTCCAAACCCTAGTAAGTGCTTACCTAAGCAGGAGGGCTCTGGGAATCTGTAAGCCTCTAATGGATAAGCCCACAATCACAGCTCTGCACAGGTGTGTGTTGGGGAAATAAAGATTGGGTTTCTGCTGCTCTCCATGTATTTATTTCCCCACCGACCTGCACAAAGCTGTAATTGCATTAGTAAAATAAGCATAGGTTGGGACTTACCTGTACTCTCATTTTACTTCTGTCATAATTTATGTGAGCCAGGAAAAGGTTGGGGATATATGGGGCCAAACATGGAGTGTATGTTTGCATTTGTACATAGTGTTGTTTTTTTAAAATAGCAGTGTGGTGTCCTGATCCAGGTTGGCAATGTGGCATGAGTAAAGGTAAAAAAAAAAGCATGGTAAAGGAACCCTGGATGGATTAAGTCCAGTCAAAGACAACTATGGGGTTGTGGCGCTCATCTCGCTTTCAGGCTGAGGGAGCCAGCGTTTGTCTACAGACAGCTTTCCAGGTTATGTGGCTTGCATGACTTAAATCACTATTGGTGCATGGAGGAGCATGACGAGTGCCAGAGTGGGGATTCGAACCACCGACCTTCCAATCGGCAAGCCCAAGAGGTTCAGTGATTTAGACCACAGCGCCACCCGCGTCCCTTGTGGCATGAGTAAAGGTAAAGGTATCCCTGACCGATAGGTCCAGTCGCGGACGACTCTGGGGTTGTGCGCTCATCTCGCTCTATAGGCCAAGGGAGCTGGCGTTTGTCCACAGACAGCTTCCAGGTCATGTGGCCAGCATGACTAAGCCGATTCTGGCGAGCCAGAGCAGCGCACAGAAATGCTGTTTACCTTCCCGCCGGAGCAGTACCTATTTATCTACTTGCACTTTGACATGCTTTTGAACTGCTAGGTTGGCAGGAGCTGGGACTGAACAACGGGAGCTCTCCCCGTCGCGGGGATTCGAACCGCCAACCATCTGATCAGCAAGCCCAAGGCTCTGTGGTTTAGACCACAGCGCCACCTGCATCCCTGTTGCATGAGTAGAAGAGGGTTAACCCTCCCCGCTCCCAGTATCGTGATGAAAATCCTGCCTTCTGAAATTGTTTCATAGGGCAAATAGCTTGTGGGAGGGATTTCCATTGGGATCACCACACAGAGAGTAAAGATTAACCCATTGATTCAGCACCGCAGTCCATATCTGGATTAGGGACTCCACATGTGCTGTTTTAAAAAGTGTGTGCAAATGTGAAGAGTCTGTTGATGTATACTGCAGCTTGGTCCTTTTTACAGTTCCCTTGCTTAAACTTAAGAACTCTTTGATATTTTAAAAGGATTTTACCTTTTCACTTTTAATTTGATCAGCAAAGTAACACAACAAAGTACAGACTTTACAGTCATCTGAATATGCATGCCATGGACAATAATAATAATACTTTTATCTATATGCCACCTATCTGAGTTGCCCCAGCCACTCTGGTCGCTGTTAACAGAAGACTAGTGTACATGGAGGTCTGATATAATGTTGGTTTACTCTAGAGTAGATGGAAACGATTCCTCCAAAAACATTACAATAATGAAAAGCCTTGAAAACCAAATTTCTCTCATAGGTTCTCTAATTTTTTACTACCAGTTTCCTACCTGGGCAAGTTGACCTTGCCCAGTGAAGTAGAAAAATATTTCAAGATTACTGAAAACCAGTGCTCTCTCAGACAAGCATCAACCACTTTTTTAATCTGCTTTCTGTATAAAACTGTTGACCAAATTAAATGAAGCAATAAAAATAACTTGGCTAGTATTTATTTGTACCTATGTAATATGATTGTATGCCAAATTGTTGAAGGTATTTTTGGAAGATTGGTTTATATGGTTAATATGGAAGGAAACTCTTTTCTAGCCCCACTCTTAAGCGAATAACTGATAATTGTTTAATTTGTTTTTGAGGTGTATATTTACCATAATAGGGAATCCCATTCAAATACTTGGGAATATTCATGGCTGGCTGGATGCTCAACTACTAAAGTGATAGTCCTCCAGAACTCTACCATCTCAGTTTTCATGAAGGGAAACATGTTTGGAAACCATCTCACTTCAAAGGATGCCTCTCATGCAGAAAGCTTTCCAAAGCCCAGTTCATGTTGCCTCAGCAGCAAGGGAATTGTACAGAGACTTGTGTGTTGTTTTAATTATATGGCTCCTTCCCACAGTAGCATTTTCCAGCTCCTGAGTGTGTGTGTGGCACATGTGGGAGAGAACCACATCATTCAGCAAACTCACATGGGTCAATTTTGCTGGTGTGATGTGGGGACCTAAAAAGTAGGTCTCCACCCATCTCTGATAACATGAACTGGGCCTAATTTCTTCTCTCTGAAGAAGAAACCAACTACTGTGGTTAGGACAATAGTTGCATATGTTAACAGGAACATCCATGGGGCTGTGAAGACTACAGCACCAGTAACATACCAAGCAGAACTAAATCATGTATTTTAGGGAATACAATTTTAGGTCAGATTGCTAACAGTTTGCTGCTTGTGTTTTACAATGCAACAGTGTTTTGGTATATTTTGTAGGCTGTGGAGCACACAGCCCCTTGCAGTAGTGCTAAAGTAACTTCTCCCAGCAACATATGGAAATAAAGGAGGGAAATGGGATTGAGCCACAAGCTTAAATCCAAGCTTCTGTTCAATGTTTAGTATCCTCAGCATTGTGATGTGGCATTCTGTGTTGGGAAAAAGCACATAGATGGTTATAGCTATGGTTAACTTTCTTACCTGCTTCTTCAAGAATGCCAACGAAACTGGGATAGCCAGTTTAGTGCTGCAGTACTGAAGGCCTTTGGGTGAATACTGAGTTTCTTATTTTAACACTTTTGGAATGCTTCCAGTGAAGATGAGGCATTCTCTGAAAACTGAAGTGATCTCTGTTGCCCTTTGGCCAAGATTGAAAATATGTTGGTTGAGAATTAATACACAATAATAAAATTTGTTTGTAGCATCTCTTGAGAAGGCAGAAATGAAACTGATGTGTATTTACAAAGCAAATGTGTGACTTAAAACGTTTGGTTTGGAGTGGTCATATAAAAAGAGGATTTAATAGTAAGGACTCCACAGCATTAAGAGCAAGAGACAGTTTATTTTTCTCTGAAGTATTTAAGACAGCTGCTTCTTTGGTGCTGGAAAGGTTGTACAGTGGTGCCTCGCAAGACGAAAAGAATCCGTTCCGTGATTCTCTTTGTCTAGCGGTTTTTTCATCTTGCGAAGCAACCCCATTAGCGGCTAAGAGGATTAGCGCTATTAGCGATTTAGCGGCTTAGCAGCTATTAAAGGATTAGCGGCTAAGCTGCTAAAAGGCTATTAGTGGCTTAGCGGCTTTGAAAAGGGGGGGGGGAGCGGAAAAAAATGGCGAGACTCGCAAGACGTTTTCGTCTTGCGAAGCAAGCCCATAGGGAAATTCGTCTTGCGAAGCGCACCGCAAACGGAAAACCCTTTCGTCTAGCGGGTTTTCCGCCTTGCGAGGCATTCGTCTTGCGGGGCACCACTGTATTGATCTTGTCCTTTGTGTGTGATAGCTACAGTGAAGAGAACTAAAACTATCCAGGAAAAGTTGAGCTATTACATGTTCATATCCTCCAGTGTTGGTTGTCATAGGAGAAGCTTTTCCGCATAGTCAGTTTTGTGGGTTTTTTTTAGAATTTTGAATAGAATTATTTGCTAAGATTCTTAGCTTTGCTTTGGTTTATTTTCTTTATAATTTGTGTTAGCCTACTTCGCTAAATATTTTAGTTGAGCGTTGTGTAAATAAGTAATTTATTTTAAGCTGCCCTTCCATATATATTGGCTGAATTGCTGACATCTTATAAGCAAATTGGATATCTTTTAGAACTGTAGAAAAACTTGTATGAATTAAAGCTGGTTTTAGCTACAGAATTTTGCACCTATCATGCATTTGTGAATGTCAAATTCAAATAAAAACACTTGGTTTGGGGTGTAATTGGCATTTTATTTTCAAAATCAAATTTTATATTAAGGAAATGCTTTGCGGCATAAGCTGACAAGATGTTTATTGCTGTTCAAAGCTTGCAGCCGGCTCAGTTCAGAAATGTTAAAAATTGTGTGGCTTTCATTCCATTATGCACACAGTTGGACAGCTTAATCTTTTCCTGTGCTAATAATTCTCCACATTGACACCCATCTCATCATCCAATTCACTTGTTCCATTAGTGCAAGGATTTGCATTGGTGTAATGGAACTTCCGCTCTTTTACCTGTGTGTGTGTACCCTGTACCTACCACCCCCTATCTGCTCTGGAGAGTTGGGGGAACCATGGGGATAAGTTGTAGGGGGCATACAGGGAAAGGAGAGAGGGAGAGAATTAGGTTGCACAAGCAGAAATTCTCCTGCCGGTGGAAAATGGTTGTAGCACTAGTTTGGCTACAACCCAGAGACTTCATACCATTTTGGGATTGGACCCGAGCAGCATACTCCTGGGGTTCTTACCTGAATGCCAGGGATTGAACCTGGAACTTTTCTATATCCTAAGCATGTTCTGTCCCACTGAGCTGCAGCCTTTCACATACAACAGAAATCAGAATGACAAACCTACACAGTCTGTTTTGAAATTGTTCTGCATCTGGTCTTTATTTGGGGTACAATTAAAATCATGAAGACTTGCTGGTTCATCTTACTGCTAGGCAGAGATGCTGCTACAGAGATTGTATGCCTCCTTTGTCAACGTGGCAGATTTCAGAGGGGAGTTGAATGGCATGCTTTTGGTTCGGATACTCGAGCAAGGGTAAGAAGCTGAATGCTCAAGCAGTGGCGGCATGTGAGAGAGCACGCAGGTGCATGGTATTTCCTGAAACACTGGCTTGTACGGCTCTTGAGCTGATGGGATGGAATCGCCACTGCTATCTATGGTGATCTCACTGGCCAAGAAGCTGTCTTGTGGTTTTCGGATGCTATCAGACTCGGGACTGCAGGCTTCTGCTTTATTTCCAGGTTCAGCTTCCTTGTGAGCCAATGCGCGCTGGAAATACGATTCCGTTTTCAGCTGTTTCACCCAGGCTTTTGCACGTCGCTTCTGCTGGATCCCTTTCCTCCATTGAAGAAATAGCATACAAATGAATACCAGCATGTAACAAAATCCTAGACTTCCAAAGTAGATGGGCAGCAGACCTGCAGATAGTCAGAAGAGTAATGTGTACTATAATCTAGTCTTGTAAGACTAAAACACATGGCAAAGGCATATACTTTAAAAAAACAAAAACAAACACACTTCTAGTATGTAATATTACAAAAATGATTCCAAAATTCTGTTTTGATTGAAAGGTTTGTCCACATTTTACCTTGGGAAACGTGTGTATTTGTGTGCATGTTAGTGTTTAAACAGCTAGCTCACAACCCCACTCAGTATGGACTGTTTTTTAATACATTTCCATCAAAATAGGGGCATAGCAGTCCATAGTTGGTTTCACTACGGTGCACCAACTTTTGGCCTCTGACATGGAATTTAGGCTTTTGGGGATGTAACTTTTTCAAGTTTGTGTGGTTTTGGAGAAAAGTGAAGGTGGTGTTTGCAGAGAGCTTTTGGAAATTTTGCTTAATGTTTTCCCTAATTTTTATAGAGCTGATTCTGAGTTATGACAATCAAAGCTATGCAACTATGGGTTGTGATCCAAAAAGGGATAAAGAGGATTAGAATGACTATTGAACTTCTTCAGATGCTGCTACAGCAGCTGAAGAAACAAATATGTCAATCCTGACTACTTGGTTAAGCCTTCAACTGTGGAAACTGATAAACACATTAAAATAAGTTATGTTATGAGTTCCTCCTTTTTTATCTACTTCCATTATAAGATAGCAGAATACTATGTTATCAAGTTTATAGTAGAATTAATGTCCAATAGTTTCCCAAGACATTTCACATTATCCTTATTGGATAATCTGTGACGTCAAATTGTGATTAACAACAAAGCTGCATTCCTCCATCCTTTCTCCCTGCTCTGTTGTGAGCATGGGGGGGGGGGGGATATTTGGAGGTTGTACTGGATATGTATGGATCATATATATCTCAGTTAAGAAAATGGGGACCAAATGGTAGCAAGGTCATCCTGCCACCTGCTAAGGAAATGTGATGTTGTGTAGCCACCACAGGGCTTGCCAATTTTGTTGTTGTTGTTGTTGTTGTTGTTTAGTCATTTAGTCGTGTTTGACTCTTCGTGACCCCATGGACCAGAGCACGCCAGGCACTTCTGTCTTCCACTGCCTCCTGCAGTTTAGTTAAACTCATGCCGGTAGCCTCGAGAACATTATCCAACCATCTCATCCTCTGTCGTCCCCTTCTCCTTGGGGGTCGACATCAGGGTCTTTTCCAGGGAGTCTTCTCTTCTCATGAGGTGACTAAAGTATTGGAGCCTCAGCTTCAGGATCTGTCCTTCCAGTGAGCACTCAGGGCTGATTTCCTTAAGAATGGATAGGTTTGATCTTCTTGCAGTCCATGGGACTCTCAAGAGTCTCCTCCAGCACCATAATTCAAAAGCATCAATTCTTCGGCGATCAGCCTTCTTTACGGTCCAGCACTCACTTCCATACATTACTACTGGGAAAACCATAGCTTTTTATACGGACCTTTGTTGGCAAGGTGTTGTCTCTACTTTTTAAGATGCTTGCTAATTTATGGCCCTCCAAATGTATTGGACTACAGCTCCCATCATCCCCAGCCAGCAGGGCCCATGGTCAGGGGTGATGAGAGTTTGAGTCTACAGCACCTAGAGCGCACTATGTTTGCTATATCTCACCTACCAAATTCAGTCTTGTGGATTCTGCATGGAGGATGAAATGGGTCTGCTTCTCTGTCCGTGCCTCTAAGTGCTACACCATAATTCCAAAAGTTTTAACAGTTACTATTTAAAGGGGAGAGTTTCCACAGAGTTAAACAAGCATTGGCAAGCAGGTGCCAGAATGACATAACTCTGCTTTGTGATTCTGGAGTAGAAACTGGCATCATCATTCTCTTCCTCATACATACACACACACACACACCCTAATGTGCCAGATACAGCTGTAGCCAACCAGTCTGCCCATGAACATGCCCTAGAGCAATGCCATGCACACAACTGCTGCTTGTACCACCTGCAGAAGAAAAAGTTAAGCTTGCTTAATGCGTTAGAAACTAGACTTACCACTGGAGATAATCATTATTGATCCACAAACACTTGGGAATGTGTAAAAACTGTCTTCACAATGTTAGGCTATTTGTTTTTCCAATTCTATGGAAGGAAGGAAAAACGAACTAAGAGAGTATATGGATGAAATGATTGGTGTCGTTGGAATAGAACTGCAAAGAGCTGAACACTCCAAAGCCTTATCATGAGACAATGGCAGCTAGGATACCATTCTGGGGGGGCCTCAAAACACAGGACAGCCAGGCAGACAAGCAGGAGAAAAGGAGGATGACCTCCTCCTCAGGTGGAGAAGGCCTTCCTTCCCATCCTGGGCTTCCCTTTGCAGGCTCTCGGCCACAGTCTGCTCCAGCCTGGCTTTCTTCCTCCTCTTCTACCTGCTTACTCATAAGGACGTGCCCCTAGGATTAGATTCTGGATTTTGTTTGTTATTGGTACTAGTAGTCAGGGCTGTACCCCATATTAGTCCTACTCAGAAGTATTTCAATTGAAATAGATGGGCCCTAGTGGGTTTGAGTAGGACTTGGTTAGATAATCACCCTAGTTTAGATCCTTGGTTAAATAATTGTCATTGTTATCCTTTGTAATTGTAATACAATTGTAATTGTTTTTTCTTATTATTTTTGGAACCTATATATTTAGTTTTCTCTTGTTTTTTCATCTTCAAATACGCCACATCAATAGATTCTGGCTGTAAAACTGTTTATAAATCTGTTAATATCATCAGTAATATTTCTCTTCCTCCCTTCCCTCTTCATCATTTTGGGCCAGCGGTAGTTGATGGGAACCCTGAGCAACCTCCAAGAGAGCAGTACTACAATAGCACGAGACTTCTGCCAAACCTAAAGGGCTGGCAGGAGGAAGTGGGGAGCAGGCATGCCCTATGGTGGCAAGGTTTTGGGAACAGATGATGGATGGCATCAATAAAATTGTACGTGTCACCAGAACCCCCGAGCTGGCTTCACTGAATTTGTATTTGAAAGAAAACCAGGACCTTAACAAACCCTTAATCCATGGAACGTATCATCACCAAATTTTGGAAGGACCTTCATGCTGCCACCATAGCAACTTCAAACAAGAGAGTGTGGTAGATAGCTGTCTTTGTGGGGAAAAATGTGAAAAAATTAGCACAAAAACCAAAATTAGCAAAAGGAATAAAAGGAATAATGGTGAAACTTTATCACATGCACAAATATTCCAGAAAATTAAAGACCACCCCAAAGGCAATACGACCACTTGTGGATAGTGTAATAATCCTCTGTATTTTGTTACCTGTCATAAAGCAATATACTGCCTCTGTAAGGGGAATTCCAGCATCACATTGGGGTCTCTAAAATGGAAATTGAGGCGGAAGTTTTGTGGGTGGGAATTTAGGGGAGGGCCAAGGTCTGGGGGTCTGCCTGAAGATGCCCAGTGGCAACAGTAGCCCTGGGACAGAGAATCCTTGGTTCAGTTGAAAGCGTGGGCAACTGCCACCTTCAGCTCAGTTTCAAAGTGCCGTTAACTGCCATCTTCAGTCCAACTGAATGCACAAACAACTGTCCTCTGCACTTTCCACTGAGCTGAAGAAAAGTGTGCCCTACTTAATGGACAAGGTTTTTGATTTGATTGATTTGATTTTCACTGTTTGGAATTTTAAATCTACCTCAAAGGAGGAGGATAGGCAAGGCTTGGCTGGCTGCACAAAGTGTCTGCCCTGGAATAAAGCAGCTTCTTGTGTGTCTGACCACTCCATATAAATGGCCTTCTTCAACCTGGTGCCCTCCAGTTGTTGCTGAACTACAAGTAACATTGGCTCCCATCCAGCAAGTGAATTAGACTGGAAAGACAATCAAGGAGCGTCTTAAAAAACTTGTCAGGTGGGAGCGGGGCATCCATCTTCAGGATGGTTCCCCTCTCTGCCCTGACTTTGCCTGTGGAAATAGGAGAAACAGCTCCTCGTTATGCAACACAGGAGGAATAAGACAGTTGCCTGCACTTCCAACTGAACTGAAGATGACAGTTGCTCACACTTTCAAGTGAATTGAAGATTCTCTCCCAGGCCTGCTGTCGCTACTGGATATCTTCAGGCAGCCCTCGAGGCCTTGGCTCACCCCTTAATTCCTAGTCCCAGGAGGGCAAGGCAGCTGGATCTAGGGTACCCTTATAGTTCCCCATGACACCTCCCATCTCCCTGGGACAGTGAAAGAAATAAGGCAGGTTGTGAATGTGTCCTTGCCTCATAGCATCTCCTGAGGTGTGGTAAGGACAGGGCTGGATTTAGGTTTGATGAGGCCGTAAGGTACTGAAGGTAATGAGGCCCTTTATATGTCCAGCTGTCCTTTCTTAACAACAAATTGTTGCTGTTTTTTGTGTTGAATATGTGGTAATTTATGGACCTAATAGGTATCTGAAGCCATTTGCACATGTTGCCATGCAACCAGTCCATGCAGAATGTAGGCACCCTATATATAGAAATGAGCAAACCAGTGATATTTTGGCGAGCAGGCGGGGCTCATTACTTACATCATAGGAGCCTACACAACACAAAACGCTGTTGCTGCATGTAGGTTTTATTTTTTTATCTTATATATTGGAAATGTACATCCAGTGGTTTCTTCCTTTAAATCTTTTGGGGGCCCCCAAGAGAGTGGGGCCCTAAGCTATAGCTTGTTTAGCTTATACGTAAATCTGGCACGTATAGACCATCCCGTGCTCTACACCTTTGCCGTGGAGAAAGGATTTAGCCGTCGGAGCCGGTCTGGGGGAGCTCCCTCCGTACCAAAACTGCACAGGATCGACCTGTAGCTGTAGCAGCAACAGCAGCAGCAGCAGCAGCGCACCCTCGGAGATTAGGGGGCTTCCTGTACCCTCCTTCCCCGCGTCCGCCGCCGCCCATTCAAAAGGAGTCGCTGCAGCTCGCCCGCCCGCCGCCTGTTGTTTCTTCCTCCCCCGGAACTTTTGTGCCGGGCCGCGGCGGCGAGGAGGGCGGTGTTCCGTGTTGCTCTCCGCGGATGTGGGCCGACAGGAGCGGGATGGCGGCGGGGCACCTGCAGCAGCTGTGGTGGGGGGCGGCGGGGCTGGGGCTGTCCCGAGGGGCGCTGGTGGGGCGCTTCGCCGCCCTGCGGCCTCTGGGCCTGCTGCTGCCCCCGCAACCTCGACTTCTGGCGGTTTCGGTTCGCGGGGCGGCGGGCGGCGGCGGCCTGGAGGCGAACCCCTTCTTCGCCAAGTACCAAGGCAAGATCCAGGAGCTCCGCAGGTAACAGAGGAGGCAGAGATGTCCCGGGCAGAGGATCGGGGAACATGATGGGCCCGACTCCCTCCTGAGTTACTATTATTTTGCGGGGGGGGGGGGAGAAGCGGGGATCTGATAGCAACCTCCAAGTCCCAAACTGAGCAAGGGTGCCCTTTCCCCCGCTTCGCTTAGGCAAGCTCTTTGTGTATGGCAAGGGAAGTCCTTTTTTTTCTTAAAAAATATGTTTGGGGTACTCTCATTTTGACTCAAGAAAATCACCATTTTGTAGTTCAAATCCGGGAAAATAAAGGCAGTAAATGGAGAAAAGTACAAAGATTCACAAAATGTTTAGCGGCATCCCCCCCCCCCAAGAAAAAAAGCACTAGGCAAGGGTATGCATGCAACCCTGGGTACACTTGTAACTCGCAGTGGGACCCGCTTCAGGATCAGGCTCTCACCCGCCTCTCCCGTATTTTAAAAACTTTGCTTTGCCACACCTCCTCATATGGTTGTTTACTCTCCGCCCTAACCTTGTGTGGATTCAAGGTCCCCTGATTTAGGAGCTGCTATCAATCAGAAAGAGTTGCTGCTTGTAGCTTTGCTCTTGCAAGACTTAGCCCTGCGCTTATGGGTTGCTGCTCTCCTGCCATCCTGTTGTTTTGCTCGCGGGGATTGAAAGGAAAGCTAAATGGATATGTTTTTGGCCCACCCTGAGCTGCTTGGGATCGGGCGGGAATAAGCTGGAAATGAAACACCCGCGAGTGCCTGGCAGCTATATAATCAGTTCGAACTTTGATTCAGATCCAATCCAGAAATTTTTGAATCCCGACTGGATCAAAGGAGCGAAGTGAAAAAGCAGCCGGTGGGAGATTCGAAGCAAGCAGAGTTTATCAGACTGATGGAGGAAAAGGCAAGGCCAATATCCAAACTCCATTTGTCAGATATTTTATTTATTCCTGACTTCTGTTTACATGTGTGTGAATGTGTGTAGCTGTGCACAGATGAGTCCCTGTCTTGTTTATTTTATGCTAAATGCTTTTCAAACAAATTGATGAAAGCTTTTTTGATGGTTGCTAGATCTTGCATTCCAGTTAGCTTAACAAAATGTGTTTGTTTTGGTATACACACACATTTTACATGACCACACAGAAAATGTAACTAGTGCAGGTTGGCCACTTACCTGTATATCTGAATCGGCATATGTTGGCATATCAATAAAACACTGTTTCTGAAGAAAAAAGTAGGTATTCAATGTTTTCAGATGATTTTTATACGTTGTAAAAGCCACCAACAGTTTTTGTAAATGCTTGTGTTAAAATGATTAGCAATTGGCGGGGCGGGGTGGGGGGAAGCTGCTATCTCCTTAATTTGGTGCTTAAAAAAATATACTTTGATAATACAGTCCAGTGCATGTCTACTCAGAGGTAAGCCCCATTAAATTGAATGAGACAGTCTTAGGTGGGTGTGTATACGGTTGCCCTGTAAAAGTTTTTAAAAGGACTTTATTATCAAATAAACTGACATTGCTGCCCAGTTATTTTTGTAACAATGTATATTTTTATCAGAAAAACTCTCAATAATATCAAAAAAGGTTTTCCCTATAAAGGATTGGAAGTTTTTTTATTTCGGGGACCCCCCCCCTCCAAATCTGCAATTTCACATTATATCATCAGGAAATCTGTGTTCTACGCTACCATTAATTGCAATGTTTTCCACACAATGCCTTGGCCTATGTATTATTTTTAACTATCTGGGTATGTGTGTGTGTGTCTAGATTGCTCTCCTTCCTGGATAAATAGCTTTAACAATTTTTTCATTAATAAGGTTATGATGGCATGAAGGGTATCTATTTAAAATAAGTATTTTTATGTTTAATCTTAGTTCAAAGAATCACTTCATGGGTTCACAAAAAATAAGGTAAGCTGGTATTTTTGTAAAGTAGCCTTTCTTTTCTTATTTATCTTACTTGGGATTGTGTATGAAGGACTTGACTTTCAGTTCATGTTCAGCCTTTGGCTTATGTGTGACTGTCAGCAAAGTTCTCCTTCTGAGGATGCAGACAGGCAGCTGTTTTTTTAATGAGATCTTCTGCATAAAGTCTTGTGAGGAACCAGCGGAGTCTAGTTCTGTGACCGCCAGCCAGTTGCCTTCAATCTATTTGGACTACAGCTTCTTGTGCTGGCTGGTGCTGATGGGAGTTGTCATCCAAAACAGCCAGAGGGCACCAGGCTGGCAGAAGCTGTGTTTGATTGCCTCTCATGAGCTGTCAGATTTTGTGCTCTGTTTCCTGCCTCCCCCCCCCCCACCTTCTCCCCTGACAGCCCATTAGGTTTCACAGAAGTCTTATAATTACTATTATACCTTCTTATTGGGCATTGCTGCATTTTTGTCTTTCACGATGGATTTGTCCATGTTTGTATGTGCAATAATCCAGACTTTTTGTTTCTTTTCCTCATATCATATGTTTCAGTTTATGTCGTTAACTGTTGTCATTTGTTACAGACACTTGATTCTATCCTTAATGTGGAGATGATGAAACGGAAGAAGCCCGACGAAATAAAACAGGTGACCCAAACTGAAGTGGTAGAAACATTTTCCATTTAGCTTTTGTAAATCTTTTATCTCAACAGAAAGTATTTCTTCATGTTAACTTGTGAAAGTAGATATGTAGCTATAGATATATATCCAAGGGCTCATAAGACACTCTGGGCCATTTCACACATGCCTGTTTCTTACATGGAGACACTAGCTGTGAATAAAAATAGGGGACTGCTATCAGGTGTGAAATACAGGGAAGTGTCTGTTATGGATCAGGCAGCTGCTATTCACTACACTTCACTCATAATGATAAACTCATGGTTGTTATGCAAAGAGATAATTTCCTTGTGAGAACAGTAATGGGCAGAAGTCTGTTGCCATATATTGCTTGCCTGTTCACTGAGATCTTCATCAGATGCTGTTTGGGTGCCCCTTTCTTTCATTGTGTGGTGTGGTGGGTCCCTACCAAGGACAGGGTCTTTTTTGTAGTGATAGCCCACTTTTAGAATACTCTCTGGAAGAAGGGTCACTTAGTACCCACCTTGGTGTATTTTTAATATCAGATGGAGACCTTTTTGTTTTCCCCAGGTCCTTTTAAACATCAGCTGATGCTTATTTATTTAAATAGAATAAAACCACCACACACACCCCGCCCGTTCTGATGGCTGGATTGTATCCAGCTAAGTTCTACTCAGTTAAGCCCATTAAAATTAATGTACCTATGTTTGTCATTCCCATTAATTTCAATAAGTATGTTCAAAGTATGACTACCACTGGGTATAACCCAGAGAAAACAAGCAAGAAGAAAGGGAGTGTGCGTGGGGGAAGGAGATAAGATGCATACACACTGATTGATGACATTTTCAGATATTCCAAAGGGTATCTTGTCAACCTAAAGATTTTTGTTGTTGTTTTATACTTCTGCATGCTATCTTATTATTATTTCTTTTATGGTGTCTATATATTTGAATTGTTAGCTGCCCTGAAAGCCCTGCTGATGGATAGGATAGACATCCGTGAATGGCTAACTCCTCATTCAGAAGCTTGATCCAGCCTCCCCCCATCAATTTTTTCCTATGCCCCTAGACTCAATGGAATTATTTGATGGCAGTAAAAATTAAAAACATCAGATACTGTGCTGGGATGGTTGTAGCCCAGCACCCTGTTGAGGATTCAACTTAGCCCCTCCTAGAGCATCTGATCAGTCAGTGATGAGCAGAGAGTGGGCCATAATTTCCACTCCTCAGAACATTACCTGAGGAGAGGGAGGCTATGTGTGGGCATGCAAAAATATGTGCAATAGTGTTGGGTGGCTGCACCCACCCCTAGCATGTGACCCCAGGTGCTTGGCCTAAGGTGAATGTGGCTGGGGGGGGGAAGGTTAGCCACGTAGGCAGTAAATAAATAAAATAATTTGTGCAGTGATCCTCTGTTTATTCCAAGCAGATCGAATCCATCAGGGCTGAAAAATGCAACAGTCAAGGCCAAGCTTCCATTAGTATTGACTAATCATATAAGTAGTAATGTGAATATAGGATTATTGCATTTGGGTGGTTTTCAACAAAGGCTGCAATTCTAAACCTACTTACTTGTGAGTAAATTCTGTTGCATTCAGTAGGACTTACGTTTGTGTAGACATGGTTAGGATTGTAGTGTTAGACACCCTCAGGTTAGACCGATTGAAATTCATGGTAAATAACATAAGTTCATTGATTTCAGTGGGTCCACACCAAGTATGACTTAGTTAGCTATCACTAAGTCATCTTAGGTGATGGTCTATGAAGTTAATGTACTCCTTCCTTCCTTTTCTTTCAGATATGGAAGCAGTATTATTCTGGAGAAGACACAGTTTATGCAGTTATTCCTGTAAGTACAGTCAATACACAACAGTGTGATTGCTGTCAGGTTCAGGGCACACAGGTCTGCTAAGCAGGATATATTTTGCTCTTAGCAGTTACAGTTAAGTTAGTAAGTTTATTGTGCTAGCTGAAGGCCATGACAAACCATACAAACACTATAAAAATATAGAACAAATCCTCTGCTTAAACCAACAGAACCGTGCAATGGAAGCGAGACTATAAATGGGAAGCCACCATGAAATACAGTGTATTTCAAATTATATCTCCTAATCTTCCTTGCAATGTACTGCTCTTTTGTCCAAATCCTCCTTTTTTGCTGCCACTGCAAAAAGGGCCACTTTATGAGTCACTGAGGTGTTTTGAGTTATTCAGCAGCCACAGAACCCTCTCCTCCAAGAAGGGACTGATTTCTTGAAGAAATGAGATTAAAACAGTGTCTCTTAGGTTCTGTGTATAATAGGCAATGTAACAAATAATGAAAAATGTTTTCTACTTGCGGTTGCCTACATATACAGAGTCCATCTGCATATGGAATCTTCTTATAAAGTCCCTAGATATTGTAAGTGGCAGTTAGCTATTCAGACAAGAACACTCAAGCACCTCCGATGGATTGATCTAAACCTGCAGCAAAATTGAATATTCTTAGTACTGACAAGGTGTTGGAATTCTTCAAAAAGTATGGCATTGTATTATTATTTTTGCTGAATTTTCACACACATGAAAATCAGTCTTATTGATTTTATAGGCCTTCAGAAGTTAAAAGGAGGTGTTTTAATGTTGATATGTACTGTGGTTTACTGTCATTTTTAATATTTGATTTTTTGAGTTAACCATTCTTAATCCTTTGTTATTTGCAAACCACTGCAAGCAATTGGAATGATGGGATGTAAATAAATGTTTTAAATAAACAAAAGCAAACCCCAAACCCCTAAGCTTTCTTTACTAGCACTGAGAGTTAGTTAAATATCCTTCCCCTCCCCCTTCTTTCTACAGGGAAAGACTTTTGATCTGATATGGAAGCGAGTTCAGGACTGCCCATCTGTAAGTATAGCACAAGTGTCTTGATTGATTTCTTTTGGAATGAAGCTTTTTATCAAGGTTATCATGCTTCCTACCCACCTTGATTTATTGTGGCTGCAAAATTTTATTCTTGAAGCTTCTAAGTTTCTGATTTCATCCTGAGCTGGGATTTGTTAACCGCCCAGAGATCTTACGATGAAGGGCAGTGTATAAATCCAATAAAGAAAGATAAAGAAATTAATTAAATTTAATTAACCTATTTGATTTCCCCACCAGTTTCTATATCCACTGCCAAGAAAGGAGGGCTATGAATTTTTTGTGGGACATTGGTCAGGACCAGAACTCCACTTCACTTCTCTGATAAACGTTCAGGTAGGTGAACTTTGGCAAAACTGATTGCCAGAAACAGACTTGGAAGTAGAAACTGAATGTGGTTTTTTAAATTACATTTGTCCTGTGTAAAACATTCCATAAAACACATGGCAATTCCTTGTTTCACGTGGACACTGTTAATGCAGTATTACTTGAGCTGCAGGATTTCAAGGGGTGCCTTTTCTGTTATGAGGCTTTCAGAAGATTCCTCTAAAATGGAGGCTAAGGCAGATATTTGCAGATACAGTGGTGCCTCGCAAGACGAAATTAATTCGTTCCGCAAGTTTATTCTTCTTGCGAGTTTTTCGTCTTGCGAAGCACGGTTTCCCATAGGAATGCATTGAAAATCAATTAATGCGTTCCTAGGGAAACCGCTTGCCAGGCTGGGGGTGCGGAGAAGGGCTTTTCTCCCCACCGCAAGCCTTCAGGACAGGTACGGGAACAGAGGGGAAGGCGCGCAGCGCTTTCCCTCTGTTCCCGGGGCTTGCGTGGGAGGAGGGTTTTTCCTCCCCACCGCCAACATTCAGAACAGCATTCTGAATGTTGGCGGTGGGAAGGAAAACCCTCCTCCCACCCCAAGTCTTCAGGAAAGCCATCCGAAGCCGGGCGGCGGGAGAAGGTGTCCCCGCCCCCCCGCCCGGCATCGGAACTTCGTTCCGATGGCGGGCGGCGGGAGAACGCGTCCCCGCCCCCCCCGCCCGGCATCGGAGCTTCGTTCCGATGGCGGGTGGCGGGAGGAGGTGTCCCCGCCCCCCCGCCCGGCATCGGAGCTTCGTTCCGATGGCGGGCGGCGGGAGAACGCGTCCCCGCCCCCCCGCCCGGCATCGGAGCTTCGTTCCGGTGGCGGGTGGCGGGAGGAGGTGTCCCCGCCCCCCCGCCCGGCATCGGAGCTTCGTTCCGATGGCGGGCGGCGGGAGAACGCGTCCCCGCCCCCCCGCCCGGCATCGGAGCTTCGTTCTGATGGCGGGCGGCGGGAGGAGGTGTCCCCGCCCCCCCGCCCGGCATCGGAGCTTCGTTCCGATGGCGGGTGGCGGGAGGAGGTGTCCCCGCCCCCCCGCCCGGCATCGGAGCTTCGTTCCGATGGCGGGTGGCGGGAGGAGGTGTCCCCGCCCCCCCGCCCGGCATCGGAGCTTCGTTCCGATGGCGGGCGGCGGGAGAACGCGTTCCCACCCCCCCACCCGGCATCGGAGCTTCGTTCCGATGGCGGGCGGCGGGAGGAGGTCCGAGGACAGTGGGGAAGACACGCTGCACTTCCCCGCTGTCCCGGAGATTTCCCTATGGGCTTTCGTCTTGCGAAGCAAGCCCATAGGGAAAATCGTCTTGCGAAGCAACTCGCAAACGGAAAACCCTTTCGTCTAGCGGGTTTTCCGTCTTGCGAGGCGTTCGTCTTGCGGGGTACCACTGTACGGTTGTTCATTTGTCCTTACTGTTAGCCTTATAAAAGTGTCTAACCACTTCAGAGCAAGACAAGATACTCAGCCATGTTTCAAAGTCAGCTTCGTGCTTTGCTTGTTCTAAACTGTTCGTCAAAGATTCTGGGTTTGGATGAAACAGGAATCCCTAGTTAATTGAATACTTACCTGGTTTGGTTTGCTCCGGCTGTGAAGGGCTTGCCATGCACGGCCATAAGGTTCATTCTTATCTCAGTTTATTAAGCTGAGATATTATTGTTCAAAGTCTCTTGGTACAGAGGTGTGTACAGTACAGACATGGGAAGTTAAACAGTTGTTGGAGCTAACTGTGTCCTGTAGTAAAATAATTCCTTGTCTTTTCCTGTTGAAAGTTCATTCAGCTTCTTTTAGAGAAATTCAACATCCCATCACAACTTTCAATATCCCATCACAACGTTCTCCTGTTTTCTTTGTTTAAGTTTCCCTATTCTTTGCATTCCCATGTGTCTTTTCTGTGCTCTCTTGACTTTGTAGTCCAGAATTCAGGGAGTCCTTTAATTCAAGAGACAGCCTATGAAGAGGAAGGTTGCCCACATACTGTGCTAACATTTCAAGCTACGTTTTAAATTTAACATGGTGAGAAGGACACAATTAGGGCCCAGAATGCAAAAGTCCTACAGCGTGTCCTGTTTGGATCTCTCCCCGCTTTTTCTCTGGATGGCAGCTATCCTCTGTTTTAAGAGAAATTGTTTTTAACTTTTAACTCAACTTAAGATTGAGAGTTGGAATATTTGTGTTCCTACTGGTTGACGAGCAAGTATATCTTCATAGATGTTAACACATTGGTCTCACTAAAATAATTGTGAGAAAACCTTGCCTGGAAAAATCAAGTAGTTCAGAGTTTTTCAACTTTAGGCTTCTGTATGACCCATTCTAAAATAGTTTCATATTGTTGTTGAGCAGAGGTTTCCAAACTTTTCATGTTGGTGACACTTTTTAGACATGCATCATTTCGTGACGCAGTGATTCAGTTCCACTAGCAAACCGGAGGTTAAATTAACCCCTTTCCAGCCCTGGGTGGAGCATGTGCAGGATTCGCATGACACAACTACACATTGCAGCTGCCACACTAACGTGTCACGACGTGTGACACTAACATGGAAAGCTCTGTTGCAGAAGCTTCAGATTCCTAAATATCAGCATATTTTTCACATGCAAACCTAGAATGTTCATTAGGACTATTAATGTTTTGATTTCCTATATCTGGTGGGTAACTTTTTGGGCCTTGAAGGTTTAAGATGCATTGAATTAAGTTTTGAAATGATTAGCTCATTATTGAAAGTTCTGGCTTCTGATCTTTTGCTTGAAGGTCCACCTTGCATATACTTCTTAATAATATATTTTTTTATTTCCTTTAGTCTCGAGGGGAATCTGCACCTACCCAGTTGGTCCTGTATCATTATCCTGAGCTACAAGAGGAAAAGGGCATTGTACTGATGACAGGTGAAATGGATCCTAGATTTTTGGTAAGCATCTTGCTTCTCACTGCCAGATGAAGAACTTGAACTCCCAGCTCTATTTCTGACAAAGGCTTTAAAATGTAAATCAGATCAGAACATAGGTAAGGCACCAGGTTGCAAGGTAAAGCAGGTCCCTTCACCAGAGGATAAGGGAAGCCAGTCTGCAAATCCAAGGCTAGCACAGGTTCATTCCCACTGTCATAAGCTATGGTTTATGCAGGCATGGCCAAACTTGGCCCTCTAGCTGTTTTTGGACTACAACTCCCATCATCCCTAGCTAATAGGACCAGTGGTCAGGGATGGTGGGAATTGTAGTCCCAAAACAGCTGGAGGGCCAAGTTTGGCCATGCCTGGTTTATAGTGTCCAGGACACAAGCAGCATGTTGTTCCCTCCTTTTAACATTCTTGTTAGGTTTGTTTTTGCAGCAGAGAGTCTCCTCGAACCGTTCTCTTTTACATCTTTGTTTTTCAATGCACTGGGGGGGGGGATTTGGATTTGATTTTTGACATGAGTGAGCATTCAATCTTGAAATTCCTGCCCTCCTTCAATTGTGAGGTGTAGTAGTGTTGGGGGAGAGCAGTATTACGGTGGTGCGACATTCCATTTCATAACCAGTGTTGCCGTGGGGCCAGGAACCTGATTGACTCTGCACCACAAAAACAGGGCTTTTGCATTGCAGCTGGATTAGCCATCCCTATGACACAGAACAGGATACTCACGGAACATGGATCCACAGTCCATTCCTACACTTGGGTCAGCTGGTGAAAACAGGGTGGTCTTTGGACTGAAGAAGGGCTGTCACTGACCTGACAACTTGAATTGTGTGTCTTTCTGTTTTACATCTTACAGACTGTCACAGAAGCCCAGTGCCTAGCCAGCCAGGTGCAGCTTTTTTATGCCACGGACAGCGAAGAGACCTACCGTTTAGTGGAAGAGTTTAACCACCGGCCAAATGAGTTTAAGTACATGTCTGTAATAGGTGAGCTTGAACAGAGCAGGCTGGGGGAAGAACTCAGGCCTCAGCAAGACCTACCATCGTCCACTGCGTGAGTGGTGGGAGAAGCCTTGAAAAGACATGATGGGTATCGGAAGCGTTCTTGCCTTGAGTTCTGGAGCTGCTGCTTCTGACTGAAATAATCTTGATGGGAAAGGGGTGACATTGACATCTGATGGGGAGAATAATATCTTACCAAGTGACCTATACATCTGGGAGCATGGAGGTACTTGCACAGCCTTTGTTTCTGGCTGGTAGGAGAAAGAAGGAAAGCATAACCTTGATATCCACTTGATGGTGTTTGGCATTTGCTTTCCCCCCCCCCACCCAAAAAACGCACACAGACTAGCAAATTTCAGCATTTATGAAGGTTTATTTAAATCTCTTCATTCAGCAAGGGAACGTAATTGGACAGGGGGAGGGGGGGAGCTAGGAGACACTACTGTAGATGGATGCATCATAATGTGCTACGTTCTTAGACAAAATATATATTTTTATTATTTACACTAAAACACCCTTGACATATAGGAAACTACAGCCCAAGCAAAAAGGACAATTTCCAGCCCCAGAGAGCTTAAAAATCTGACAGTAGGACGTGAATAAGCACAAAATGGAAATCTGTTTAGGGCGACCAAATTTTGCAGTCATCTGGTACGTAAAACCAAAAACATTTTTTTCTCTTTTTAATCAATGAAGAAATAAATTTCATCTGAGGCTGTCCTCCATGAAATATGGTTGAATGTTTTCCATGGTGCTGCTGGCAATTCTTAGTACTGGAAAGGTGTTGGGTCAATTTCACCAACACTGACTAGAGCTGAGGAAATGCCCTGTTGCCTTCACCCTCTAAAAGCGCCTTTATGAGATAGAACTACATATTTTTAGAAATTGAGAAGGATCTTAAGCTATTCCTAGCCCCATAGATGTTGAGGAACTGGGCCGTGCGCGATTTTACTCGTCATTCATCTGTGAAGTGGAGATAATGCTTTGTTATCTTGTGTTTCCCCTCTTTCTTGCCGCTTTTGTGTAACGGGTTCAGAACCTTATTTGGCCCAGATGTTTGTTTCTGAACCTGACAGGGATGGGGTGAGAAGTGGCAGGTTCAGGAAAGCCCAGGTGCAGATGCCTCTGGTCTTGCAAGCGCTAGGCATGACTCTCAACCCACAGAGTTCTATCCATCTCTGGGTTGCATCTCTGGGTTGATCCGCTTACACAACGTAGCTTTCTGATGCTCTCCTCTCTCTTGCAACCCCACATCCTCAAAATCTCCTGAGGGTTGTAGGATCCTCAGGAGCAGATTTGGGAGGCAGGGGCAAAGGCACACAGAGAAGAGAAGAAGAGAAGGTCATGTTGCAGAAGTAGACCTCCCATATGCACAGCATTTGATGCATCCCTAAGTCATGGCATGAGCAGGACAACTTCTCCTTCCCCTGCTACCCTCAAAGTAGAATTTCTTTTGGGGAAGGGGGCAAATTCTGCTCATACCATGACTTAGCTGCATACCCCCCATAGACAGCAGGAAAGAAGGAAGGAAGGAAGGCATAAGACAGTATCTGTGAGTCTAATTAGCTGCCTTCTCAGGCTGGGATCAGAAATGAGTATCTGTCAGTCCCTTCAATCTACAGTAAAGGGGCAGTGGCAACTAGTAGGCTCACTGTGGTCAAATAAGGGGAGCAGGGAGAGAACTTGCAATTTTGAGAATTTTTTTTGAAGTTGCAAGTTTGATTCTTTCTATTTTGTGCTTCAGACTGTCTTCTCTGTTCTGTGATGTGCTGCTTGCTGAGAAAACCCCAGTGTTACCCCCCCCCCCTTAGTTGAAATGATTCAAGACCTTCTGCTTTGCATATCACGGGCTAATTTGCATATTGTTGAATACTCCGTTATTTGAAAACCAAAGCTTTGCGATACCTTGGAAAACAGGTGAAATGGGGCAAGAAAGAAAGGGAGAGAAGCAGGATTGCTACCTGATTCCAAGAAATTGCTTGATTAATCATGTGTGTTGATTGAATAAATCTTGTATACCTTTGCATATGAATAAAAACAATATTCTGAAAAAGCATACTACTTTTTTTTTTTAGATTATATGCACATGTTACACTAGGCACCTCTTGGGAGCTTTTGTTCAGAGGACTAAACTTCTTGTGCCTCTTCTATTATGGGATCTGCCACTGGTAATTTTTTCTACGTACTTGTATTGCAAACAATTCATCTTAAAAAATAATAGTAGTCTGTACCCAAATAATAAGGATACGTTTTTGGTCAATGAAAAGGGATTAATCTAACTGAGGCCACATATATACCATACGTTTTAAAGCGTACCACTTTTTACAGCCATAACTTTCCTCAAAGACCCTGGGAACTTTTGCACTGCAAGTTGTGTTCCTTTCACAGAACTACAGTTCCCAAAGCGGTTTAACAATGAGTCCTGTTTCCCAGAGAACTCAGAATTGTAGCTCCTTGAAGAGAATACGTGTCTCTTAACAACTCCCGGCACCCTTAATAAATGACAGTTCCCAGGATTCTTTGGGGAAAAGCTATGACTCTTTAAAAAGTTATACAGTGGTACCTCAGGTTAAGAACTTAATTCGTTCTGGAGGTCCGTTCTTAACCTGAAACTGTTCTTAACCTGAGGTACCACTTTAGCTAATGGGGCCTCCCGCTGCCTCTGTGCCGCCACCACCGCACGATTTCTGTTCTCATCCTAAAGCAAAGTTCTTAACCCGAGGTACTATTTCTGGGTTAGCAGAGTCTGTAACCTGAAGCGTCTGTAACCTGAAGCATCTGTAACCCGAGGTATACTGTAATAGTGTTTTAAGTGTATGATGGGCCTGCCAACCTAAAGACAAGATCTGAAGAGTAGTGCTGCATGTGGCCCTCAGCTTAATTAAATGTCGCCCTTCAATTCTTACTGGTGATGAGGGGAGAGAGGAAGAAGGGTGTGGTCCTACCCACCTTTAGCAGTAGCCTTGCCCACCACTGGTGTGTGGACCTCATCTGATTACCCTCAAGGGAAGGAGGCTCATGACAGATCAAGGGTTCCCACTCCTGTCTTAGTGGATCCTTCAGCCACAGAGGGGCAATTAGTCAGAGGGTAAGCCTTGTTTCCAAACTTTCACTTGTGCATCCTCCCACAAATATTAAGATTGGAACTTAATCTGGAGTTGTTGTTGTTTAGTCGTTTAGTCGTGTCCGACTCTTCGTGACCCCATGGACCAGAGCACGCCAGGCACCTCTGTCCTCCACTACCTCCCGCAGTTTGGTCAAACTCATGCTGGTAACCTCGAAAACACTTACGAACCAAATTCTCTGCAATATGTTTACCTATAGAATTCAAGTCTCAAAAGTCACCCTCTGAAGCAAAGTTGTGCCGGCTTAGATGAGGAAAGGTGAGGTGCTGCTGTGCATAGACCGGAATGTTTCATTCATTACTCCTGGCTTTGGCTCCAGGGGAGGAAGCGTGTTAGATCTTACACATTAGGCTGTCCCCATTCCTCCTCCTCAGTCCTGTTGCTCCGCTTGTCGCCATGGGAACAGTGAATCACTGTGACCTGGAGAGGCCTAGAGAAGCAAGAGTGGAATGCACTATTGACAAGACTGTGGGTGGGCAACTGCATCTTCCTTTATCAAAAAAGAGTGGTGGGTTGGGTGTGGGAAGTGCAATTTTGCCGACTTTTGGGAGCCTTTAAACTATGAAAGAGCTGCAGTCCTTCATTTAAATGACATTGCGAAAGCAGGGCAGCTAGCCATGGCCCTCCAGATCTTGTTGGAGCCTTCCTCCCATTAGCCTCAGCCAGCAGGGCCAGTGGTCAGGGCTGATGAGATTTGTAGTCCAACAACATACAGGCAGCCACAGGTTAGCCAACCCTGCTTTAAACGTTTTGCGGTTTTTGTGTTTTGGAACAGTTATTCAGGGCAAAGATAAGTAACTTAACATTAACTGAGCATTTTTCAGCACTTTCACGTGTCCAAAATGGTTTGCAAACATTAGCACAGTAACCTTAACCCTGTGAAGTAGATCAGCATTTTTATCCCCATGTTGCAGATGTGCAACTGAGGCTGAGAGGGAGCTATGTTGGCTGAGTGCATGGGTGAGGCAAGATTTGAACCAGTGACCTATTCAAGATACCAGTTCTCTCTCTTCCCCTCCCTTCCTCTGTGTGTGTGTGTGTGTGTGTGTGTGTGTATGCACCTGGGTGGCCTACTCACAGAACAGCCTGCCTTTCATATAGAGATTTTCCTTGGAGGTCCTTCTCTGGGTCCTACAGGTGCTAACCAGAGTGAGAGCCTTTTTAGTGGTGGCACCCTGACTTTGGAAATTTTTGTGGTTCTGATCCTAGCATATTTTCTGCTTATGAAATCAAATAAATAAACTTCCCTCCTAGGAACTATGACAGTTACTCTGGTTATAAAATGTCCAGTCTGGTAAAAGCAAGTGATTAAGGATATACACTCAGTATGCAACTTATTTGATTGGTAGACTCTTGCAAACATTGGTTTTCATTTCATTTAATGTTACGTTCCTCGTCAGCATCAAGGTGTATGCTTGGTAATTGGAATTTTTTAGATATCGGGGTACAAGAACCCAGCTTCCCTTTGTCTGATTTCAACAAGGTTTACATTAGAGTTATTAATCACAGAATATGGAACTTGTCTTTTCTAGCCATACCTCAAGAATAGGGTTGCGAACCTATAGCCTAGACTTTGCTAGACTCCAGCTCCTATCAGCTCCAGCCAGTCGGGGTTAATGGGAGTTATAGTGCATCAATGTCTGGAGGCCCGCAAGTTCTCTGCCCCTGCTCTACCATATCATTGCAAAATGTATATGCTTCCAGCGCAATCCTTTGAAAGCTGGAGAAACAAATGCTCATCACACAGACAGCCACAAGAGGGCAAAATTGCCCACCTCTTTTTAGATGCTCTTCAGCCAGCGTTCCACGCCACTTTTCATTGCTCTGACTTGTCTGCAGTCTCTTGTTCTAATGCTGGTGGGGTTTCCCCCCCTTTTGTGTGTGTGTTGCATTGCAAATGTACAGCTATCCACACTGGAATAAATAAGGAACAAGATATGCAGTGAGGGACATAACAACAGGCAGCAAGGGACCTTCCTTGCAAGTAGACCGAGAGAAAGAGAGAAAGAGAGAGCGAGAGCGCTAGCTTGCTGCCTGGCTTCCTAAGAAACATGACAAGGCAATGAAGACCTTTATAGAATAATGACCATCCCACCTTGCTCTGTGAATATGTGAGCTAAACACAAGTCACTCTTTCCAGACAGGTAGTCAGGCAGATCTTTTTCAGGAAAAAGAGTTTTGTGGCACTGACCTACAGGTTGATAATGGAATAAGCTTTTGTGTACGGTAGTCCATCAGATGCATGAAGCATTATCCTGAGTTGCATGTACATAGAAGCAAGGGTTTTTTTGGGGGGGGGGGGTTTGGTTGGGCCAGAAAGAGGCAGTTGTAAACGGTGAGGTCAGACGGAAATGAGATGCAGAAAAGTTAAGATGTGATAATGACTCAGGCACTCACCTTGTTCTTAGCCAAACCAAAACAGAAGTCATATGCAGTGCTGCCTAGTGCCCACTGGGACTGGTTGGGCAGGAACCAGGGAGACCAACAGTAGATTGCACCAGAGCCAATGATAGGCAGAGTGCAGGCGAACTGTATTCGGTGGGGCAGTCCGCATTTGCCCTAATACAGGCACCCCCAAACTCGGCCCTCCAGATGTTTTGGGACTACAACTCCCATCACCTCTAGCTAACAGGACCAGTGGTCAGGGATGATGGGAATTGTAGGCCCAAAACATCTGGAGGCCCAAGTTTGGGGATGCCTGTCCTAATACTATTGGCTCATGTTTCAAACAGTTTTTGTAGGAGTGTGTAAACTGCTTAGAGATTTCTGTGGAAATATAAAGTGGCATGCAAGTTAAATAAATCTGAGAAGGTTGGTTGGATGTTGGGCAATGCCAGACTTTGATTTGTGGTGTGCTGACCACATTTGTCCAACGACCTTCATTATTTTGTCACTAGGTTGAGTGAGTGTGGCTAGCAGGAGCTGTACCCAAAGTATCTAAGCTTTTTGTCATTTAAGGTGAAAGCAAGTGAATCTTAATGCATAATAATGTATGAAGTGTGGTGTGTATCTTTATCATCTTTAAGCTGCCAAGGGTGCCATGTGGCAAAAAGATGACCCGGAGATTCTATAGAAATAAATTGCTTTTGCTCTATCTTAATGCTCACATCTATTTAATGGGGAGTGTGTTAATAAATATCCCTAGGACTGTCCTTGTGCCATCAGCATTTCTGGTCAGAAATTCTTAGCTCAGCTGACTATATTAAAACTGAAGAGATGATGTATTCCTTCTTCTCCCTGAAGGAAAAAAAAAATCATTTGAATGGAAATGAATGAAGCAAAGGCTCGACTAATGCCAGATCTGAAAGAAAATGCTGCCTGATGAAGAGGTTTGCTGGCTTTGATTTGTCTCAAAAGGCAACATGAATCTAATTTTGAAGCCATAAAAAGCGGATGAGCTTAATTTTGTACCATTTTAAGAGTTACTTGTTAAAAGCTCCCCACCCCCACCCCCAACTTCCTACCATCTGGGTATCGAAGTGGGTAAAAATCCTTATGTGATTCTACATTTTTCTAATCCAGTCTGATAATTCATTTTCTTGAAACAGGGAGGTGAAAAGTTTGTTAGTTTAAAAGAGCAACAATTGATTACAAATCCTCCTTGTTTTTACACGCTATAGGAAAACACCCCCTTTCCTCTTTAAACAGGAAAGCCCATTTTGCTGAATAGTAAAAGTGAAGCTTCACCAGGCCTACTTCTTGATGAGGTTGCAGATCTGTTTCTGGGTTGTACCACTTCAGACCGTAGGTGAAGGCTTACACAATGGAATGCTCTGCCATACAAAAATTTCCCTGCACAGAACTCCCCCATAGCATAATTAGCAAGAAGCTTTCACTTTGACATTTACTTTGCTATGTGCAGAAGGTTTTTAAAAAATGTATATATATCGTATGGCAGAACATTCATACAGTTTTGTTGTTGCTATGTATTTAGTGTTTTTATTTTGTGTACAAATAATAATAATAATAATAATAATAATAATAATAATAATAATGGCATCAGTGCCATCCCATTCTCGTATTCTACCTACCTTAAAAGTTGGTCAGCATTCCATGATCACTTGGCGTGCTCAGTCCACCTTGAGCTGTTTTGGGGCCTCCCTCTTAGGATTTTTCACACCAAAGGTGTTTTTTTTGGGGGGGGGAGGTACTTCTTCCAGCTTTGGGTCTTCAGAAGTCTGTTGATATCTCCCTCTTGTGTGGGGGTGCTACTGTTTTAACTACATAAACAATGACACAGCCTGAACCTTGGAAATCAAAGGAATAATGATAAATCTAGGTTGCCATTGGCTAAAAATCAGTGAAGTTCGTCATGACTTTCCTGGTGCGTGTACTTAAATGATGGAATAAATCAGTGATGAAGTGACCCTTTTACAGACATAAAAGTGCAAATCTAGAAGGGCCACAAGATTTGAGGCACTTTTCATATTTGTGATTTTTCTAGTTCCATGACATACCCTGGTACTGAAAGCTGATTCTGGGCTCCAGTGTAAATTTAGCCCTGATAATTTGTGTAATCTTTCTTTTTTACATATAATTTGAATAACCTCTCTATGTGCATAGTATTAATCAGCGCTATTCTTCTATAAAAGTGCTGGAGCATACCATGAACACCTCCCTCGTTCTCTTGGAATGGCAATGGCACCACCTGAGAGGGGCCAGGATTGAGTTCTAGCTGGGGAGGGGGGGGAGCCCTGGTATTAATCTTTATTTTTAGAATGCAGTTTAATTCCCTCTGTGACCAGTTTGGTTTTGCTTAGACCTGATGCTTCCAGCCACCTCTCATAAAACAGATCTTCAATTGCACAAGATATGCCCTTAGGAAATGAATAAGCACATATATATTTTTCCCTTCCAGGAAATGATAGAATGACACAGGAGGGGGAGGAAGGAGGAGAGGTTGGGACTGGATCAGCCACAGGAGCCACAAAGGCAACTAGCTTTGGGGAAGAGAAATGCAACCACAGCTCAATCCTGTTTATGGTTTTCTTATAAAGGGGCTTCTGAGTTCTTTTGGACAGACTTTCTAGCAAGTATGCTTAGGATTGTAGCAGCTCAGTGAAGGACAGTGTTTCCAGTAAGGTTTAAATATTAACAGTGCTTTTTTTCTGGGGAGACACAGGGGGACACATACCCCTAAACATTTTGTGAATCTAAGTTTGGCCTCATTGAGGGGCAGTATTTCAATATGAGTAGGAAAAGAAGAGTATCCCTAAACATTTTTTTAAGAAAAAAAGCGCTGAATATTAATAATGATATTCAGCAAATGGTTATGGCCCTGTTTGAATTACTATTTAGAATTTTCACCCGCCTTCAATAAGGCAAAATTGAAATTGGATCAGGGAAATTGGCTGGGAACTGCAGCTGGAGTGATAGTAGAAATGGAAGATGCTCCTTTGATCACGAGGTCAAGCAGTTCATACAGCATAATGTCCTTGGTGTCTTCATTACTTTTCATCACCCCACTACTGCTGCTTCCTTCTTTCAACTTTTGAATACTTTTGCTTTCATGGACTGACCATTGAAATAAGAAAAAATGAACATCAATACTGAGGACCTCAGGAGGTTTTGCCCTTTTCCCTTCACTGCCCTGTAGGCTTGGTGCTGTCTCCTAGAACACATTTGAGATGCCAGCTGTCTTCCTTCAAAACCCATCTTATCTATGAAGCCCTTGACGAAACGTCTTTGTTTCCATTCCCTTCTGCAGCTAGACCTGTAATTAAGGCTAAGCACACACAACTGAAATTTAATTGCATGTTGCTTTCCCTGTTTACCTCTGCCACCCCCTTCCTTTATTGTTTTACATGTGTTGAATTTCAGACTGAAACAGGGACCAGTCCTCTTGTACTTGGTAGAGCAGGGGCAGGCAACATGGTGCCCTCCCTGTGTTCTGGACTACAGCTCCTCTCAGCCTCAGCCAACATGGATTATGGGATATGTAGTCCGAAATACCTTGAGGGCATCATGTCACCTCAGTAGAGCACCATGCTCACTGAATGTACTATATACATGATGAATAAGAATAATGTAAGAAAAGTTATTTCTGTTGTGGTATTGCATCAAATTTTCCAGTGAAACTCAGTTTGGGGGTTTGAAAATATCCAGCTGTGCTTCCCTCTGACACTAGTCTCAAAACTTGATCTCATTTATCTGGCATGATTAGCCTTAAGATCATATATTACATCCATCTGCCATTTCCTTCTAGAACTTTTAACTAATTTTCTTTTAACTAGTAACCAGGTATTTATGCATCATTGAAATTATGCTAAATAAGCTTCCTGAACAAAAGCGTAAAGGTGACCAACCTAGAGTTGAACATTATTTGCTATTAGATTTTATAAAAAATGGAGAGGAAATGTTTGATAAGTATTTGTGTCCTAAGTTATTAATTACTTCCTAAACCTTTAGAAACTCATTCTTCTTCCCAAGATCCTATTTAAACAGTTCGAAGTCTGGAACTTTTTCTCACACATTTTTTCTGCCGAACTTTGCTAGCAGACAATCTATCCATTGTTGATTCTATAACTTGACTTCCCCTAAAACTTTGCATATTGGGTATATCCTGTAGAGATCTATTAATAGCAGCTTCAAAGTCTGCTAATCAACTGTGTGTTGGCTTTCAGCCAGTTACTGTTCTGGTTGGTGCCACTTTTATTCTTGTTGTTTATTGATGGCAGATTAACTTGTAATAACAAACTTGGGTAGTTGAGTTTCTGTCAGTTAGGAAGTAGAACAAGGCTATGTGTGTGTGTGTGTGTGTGTGTACCATTATATCGTAAACAATATCAAAGCAGTTTAAAACACTGTCTATATACCAGTGATGCCACAATAAAACTGCTAGCACGTTTGCAAAGCTAAACAGGGTCCATTATGGTTTCATTTTTTAAAAAAAGTAAGCATTCAAAGCTGGAGAGCATTATGGAAGGATATTTTCTTAATTACCTACATAAGCAGGTATTTGAAGGTTGAAACAAAAGGCATCTGCTGAATTTCTGTTGGCAGAGCATTACACAGGACTGGGTGGCTGACACTAAAGGCTTGGTTTCTTGTTGCTGTCAGATGAGCCTCACCAGCTTGGAGGGGTAAGCAACGTTACTTGTGCAGATGATCTCAGTGACTGAGTTGGAATATAAGCATTTAGGAGATCCCTAAATACAGTGGTACCTCAGGTTAAGTACTTAATTTGTTCCGGAGGTCCGTACTTAACCTGAAACTGTTCTTAACCTGAAGCACCACTTTAGCTAATGGGGCCTCCTGCTGCTGCTGCGCTGCTGGAGCACAATTTCTGTTCTCATCCTGAAGCAAAGTGCTTAACCTGAAGCACTATTTCTGGGTTAGCAGAGTCTGTAACCTGAAGCGTATGTAACCCGAAGCGTATGTAAGCCGAGGTACCACTGTACCCTAGATTTCATTGTTCAGGGCTTTGTAAATTAACACAAGGGCCTTGAACCTGGCTGGGTAGCAGATGGGCAGCCCGTGCAGATGTTTTAACAATGGCATCACATGTTATTGGCCCCATGGCCCCATCAACAGCCTGGCCTCCACATTCTGCCTCAGCTGGAGCTTCTGAACCAGGCCCAAGGACAGCCCTGGATAGAGTGCCCATTTCCTGAGACATCCCTGATTGGCACCTAAACAAATTTTGCCTTATACAAGACTATATATTACAATGGAGCCCTGTTACCCGGATGGGCTGCTTTCCATTGCTGAACATCCTTGGGAAGCAGTAGCTTTCTCCTTTATATGACAAACTCCCCACTTGGCTCCCTGCTTTTGAATCATTGCGCTGTAGAGTTGGAAGGGACCACAGGGGTCATCTAGTCCAGCCCCCTGAAATGCAGCAATATTTCACCCAGTGTGGGGCTTGAACCCACAACCCTGAGATTAAAAGTCTTGTCCTCTTTCCTCAGTGGGATTCCCAATGGGAGGTAAGCAGGGATGTAGAACCCTAGCAGGTGAGAAAGGAGCCTAGGGAAGGAGTTAGAGAGCTGGAAAGGAGAAAGGAGGAGGGAAGTTGGATGGAAGGTTACTCACCTCTGCCCCGCTGACATTCACCCAGTGGGGGGGGGGGGTAAAAGTTCCCTGCTCCTGCAGTAGTCAATCCTAAAATCTGTAAGTCATGCTGATGCACCCCATGCCTGCACATCCAGAAACAGCCAGACCAGTCCTGCTTCAGAGCAAAGTATTTTCTCTGGAATGCAGGTGAACCTGATGGACTTTGCTCACAGGTGTCCTTTGTGACTTATCATTGTCCTTTGTCGTTTCCCCCATATGCACAATGTTACAGGAACCTATGAGTAATACTTCTCTCAGTTTGCTCAATCTTGGCAATGTGATTCAGTCGCTTTCCAATTCTTGCTTTCAGCAGCTTGTATAATATGCAGGATCTTTTCCAGGAGTCTCCTGGGCAGATTGTCCGTATTGCATCAGCTGTCTGGGGGGGGGGGGAACAGGACAGACAGATCAGTACTCTACTCTTGGAGGTCCTTCAGGGGGTGCATCCAGACATATGGTAGAGGCAGCAAGTTCTGATTCTGGAGAATGAGCAGCTAGACGTCTGCCCACCCATAGGAAAACAGGCTTCTGCATATCGGATCAGTCTTATGTAGATAAGCCATTTCAGTGTTATGTGCTGATATCAAACATGTATTCATTTCACTGTGAAGCCAGAAGATCTTCTCTCAGTGTCCCAGCCAAGTGGGGCACATTGGGTTGAACACACTCTCTAGAGATGTTCACATGGCACCCACTTTGCACTCTTTCCAGTGCCTGGTGAAGACCTTTTAAAGGTTTGCAGAGAAATCCTACGGGGTTGGATGGGAGGGAGGAATGGTTGTGGCAGAGAAACCACCCAATCCAAAGATGTGTCATGCTTGTGCCAGTAAGATGAACCCCCCCCCTCCCCAGTTTTGGTTTGTTTGTTTTTTTTTGTCAAAAAGGATTTTCATCCCCATTGACCCCAATAGGAAGGAGAATCAATATGGTAAGGTCCGGGACCAGCATACTCCCCTCCCACGTTCCAGGGACATGCTAAGGGAATGGGAGAAAAGCCAGGATGAGCAGAGTTCCTCCTCTGCTGGTGAAGACAGATACACAAAATCCTATGGCCCCATCACACCTTCAAAGAAGATTAGACCCAGGGGTCAGCAAACTTTTTCAGCAGGGGGCCAGTCCACTGTCCCTCAGACTTTGTGGGGGGCTTGACTATATTTTTTGGGGGGAAATGAACCAATTCCTATGCCCCACAAATAAAAGCACACATTCTACTCATGTAAAAACACCAGGCAGGCCCCACAAATAACCCAGAGATGCATTTTAAATAAAAGGACACATTCTACTCATGTAAAAACACACTGATTCCTGAACCGGGCTGGATTTAGAAGGCGATTGGGCTGGATCCGGCCCCCGGGCCTTAGTTTGCCTACTCATGGATTGGGCATTTAACCTTTAAAACTATTTGAGTCTTGGTCTTTCAGAGATACTTTGTTGCTGCTTTGTTGACTTTACTCTCTGCTGAATTTTATTGTGCTACTTGCCATTGTAAGACATCCAGATGACTTTGTTATCTGGAGATCTGTAAATACGGTAAAGTAGCTAAGTAAATATAACACACAGTGACACATTAGTTTATTAGTTCCAAGGAGATTTCGGAATAAATGCTCAGATAGTACAAATTGTCTTTGTAAGCTCTGCTGGTGGGCATCAAGCTGAAGATCTCGCCCGAGACGAGACCTCTTGGAGGTGGGAACAGCATGTTAGCACGATGCAGAACAGCAGATGAGCCAAGTGGGACTGTCAACATCCCTTCCCCCACAAGCTCACCAGTGCCTCAAGGAAGTGAAGAATACTCAACCTTCCTCTAGGTTTCTTCCTCCTCCTGCCTCTCAAATTGCTTGATCTGCAAGATCAGGAGTCAGCCCTGTGCTGTGCTGGAATGCAAAGGAAAGTGTGGGGGATCTTTTCACTGGTAGGTTTGTAGTTTTTTGTCCTTTTTGTACTGCTTGGTTGTTTATCTGCTTCACGTCGGCCTAAGAGGAAATGTTTGTCACTGTTCAGTTTGGTTGTAATGGGGAAAACTTATAAGAGTGTTCTGCCTTGCCCACTTTGCACCGGAGAGGCTATTATGGCGGCTAGTGAGAAAAGACACCTTCTTCGCCTCTGTACAGATTTGGCACGGACCGGGGTGGGGGTGGGATGGCAAACTTGCTACAGGTACATGGGGCCTCTGACTAGAGCGAGAGGGCAGGGAGATATGAAACCAGATCTTTCCTCTTTGTTTTCATTCACCGACTGCCTTAAGCCAGTGGGATTTTCCTCTGCTTTTGCTGCTTCAGGTTCTCTTTGTAGAGGATGTATTTTTTTGCTACATGATTGTAGGAAAAGCCTTGCACAAAACTTGTATGCACCATGGGGAATGGGGGCATCATCATCATCATCATCATCATCATCATCATCATTATTATTTTACTGCAGTACAAGGGTTTGGAAACCGCAGAGCAGGAGATATCCATGTAATTTTCATGTCTGTCAGAGTGCACATTTTGCACACAGATTCTCCAAGAGGAACGCTCGACAGGATTCCCCATGCAGAAAAAGTATCATGCAGGAAGTGATCCTGTGCATGTTTACTCTGAAGTCAGCAGCGTTGTGTTTTCATGGGACTTATTGCAGCTTTATCAGTGGGACTTTATTCCTAGCAAATATGCATAGGATTGCTCCAGATTGTAGCAGTTCTCTCTTCTTGACTATTGCGTGTTTAGCTATGTTAAATGTGTACAAATGTAACCTGTCCACCTGATCTGTGCTGGAGTAGTGTGTTTAGTTGTGGAAGCCACATATTAAGAAAGGTTTGGACAAACTAGGGAGGATTTAGACGAGGGTGTAGTCTGGGAACCGAATCCTGAGGACCAACTGAAAAAGCTGGGTATGTTTAGCTTGGAGAAGGGAAGTTTAAGGGGAGGTGTGATAGCTGTCTTCAAATATCTGAAGGCTGCCATGCAAGAATTCAAGCATACTTATTTCTCCTGTTGCCGGCCAGATGACAGCTCCTGATTCCTGATTGTCTCTCCAAAGTTATTGTTAGTAGAGGTTTCAGATTTATTTGCGCTTTTGGTTGTGGTTCCCAGTATCCTTTTCAGTATCAAGGGCATTCTTCTTGTAAACACCGGATCCAAGTCACTCTTCCTCACCATGTGTCGCTTGTGGTTTTTCAAAGTACATGATTTTCAAAGAAATATCAAAATCATATCAGGCTTCCTTTCAAGCTAGTCACAAAGCAAGACTGCTTTTGTACCCTTTGCAGTGTTTTCAGGCCAAACATTGGGGTGTTGGGGTCAGACAGGACATTGAGTTCTGATACAAATAAACAGCATGTTACGAATACGGCTGTTGCTTCTGCCTGACTGCACTGGAGATAAAGTCAAACTAAGGATACAAACAAGAAAAAAGAATTCATTTGGCCGGGGGGGGGGAGGGGCACAGCCATATTTCTGTTGATTAGATTTATCTGTACATCCAATTGCACCTCCTGATCTCATTTTTGCTACAAACACAAATGAGCTGCGGGAAAATTTATGGGGTAAGCTAGGTTGCTTTGAGTTGCCTTCGGCAAGAAAAAGCAGGCAATAAAAATAAAAAATGAAATAAAAAATAAAAAGGAAGACTCCAAGGCCATCTCCCTGGGGAAGCCACTACCAAAAGACTTAGTAAGAATGCAAAGTAAAGCCCACCTCCCACTAAAATGGCCAGCCTGGGTCCCAATGGCTGGGTGGCAAAATGATTGGGTCAGGTCAGCGCTGGGCTCTTCTGAGCTCCTAGGGACCTTGGCCAGTGCATGAGTTGGCCGACTGCTTTCAATAGGCCTGATTTGCATCTCTTAATGGACTCAAAAGACGAAACAAGTTAGGTATGAAGATGAGGACTGAGCGTGCTCTGTTGAGGGGGAGTGGAATGGAGTGTCCTGGAAGAGGGCATGACTGGATGGCTGGAAACAAGAACAGGAGCACCCCACACAGCAACGTTTTGTTGCAGGTCCCACTTGTAATCCACAATACCTAAGTGTGTAGAGAAACCCTGTGGCAGAAATTAGGGCTATGCTCTCTCTGCAGTCCTGATGGCTCAGAGCAGAGTCAGGCATGCTTAGGGTCAAACCACACATTTCATTGGAGTTCTGGGATTGGAACTCCTGATGGGTGGGGATTTGGTACAAGGCTTGGGTATGGAGACAAGGATTGGGCTTTCCTTTCCTCTGCACTCGAGCCCCAGTCTAAGTCCTCCATCACTCCCTGTTCACTGTCCTGTTCAGCTGATTTTTTTATAGGGGCAGGCGGTGAATGCATTTGGGAGTAGTTTAAGTTAAGGAATTTGTAGTTTGGCACTGAAAGGCACACAGGTGTTGCTTGGCTAAAGATGCTTCCAGGCTGCCACTCTTTTGTAAGTGGGATCCGGTTACATCCCTGTAAATTCAGGTTGCGCAGTTAAAGTGGACTTGGAGCTCTTGCACAATAAAACCTCCAAACAACAAAAGCAAAACAAAACCAGACTTTTGACAGTAAGGAAAGTGATGGAGAAAGGCCTTGGAAATTAGGAGATAACAATTGCCCAGTCCAATGCCATAGCACCTCTCTGCAAACAAATAATATAGCAATTCAGAATGAATGCTCGGCAAACAGCTAACACTGTGTAACCTCCCTGTAAACTTTGTGCAAGCTCTTCAGGATAAATGCTCAATGAGTAGAATGCCTGGGAGTGACCACAAGGCTCTTTCCTTTGCTTTGTGGTAGCATGTTCTACAACACAATGTGTGCTGCAGTGTGATCACTCCATACATGGCATGGGTTGTAGCATGCATTATGATAAAGAGGGGTGGACCAGCTCCATCCTCATTCACACATACAAGTCCCTGGTGTCACAGTCCTTTCAAGCTGAACACACCTAATGAAAGACAGCTCAAAGGAATACTCAAAGGAATAATATTTTAGAGGAATACTAGTTGCAAGTCGCTGGTGTGTCTTATTTTCACACGCAACCTCATTTTGTGTAGAATGTGCATTTGATTTTTGGACGTTTTGTTCCATATGAAGGAAAGGGCTGTAGCAGAGTTGTAGGACACCTGCTTTGGATGCAGAAGGCCCCAACTTCAGTCTTTGACACTTCCAAGACAAACTAGGATTCACTCCCGTCTGAAGTGAGGAGCAGCTGACACTCTGTGTTGCCCAGGGATGGGGAACCTGAATCCCTCTGGGCTCTATCTCCTTCCAGTGCCAGCCAACATGACCAATGGGATGATGGGAGTTGTAGTCCAACAACAGTATAGTTCAGCATTGTCGGTTGCAGCATTTGGCACTTTTTAAATTAAATTAAATTTTAAATTAAAAGCAAGCAAGTGGAGACATGATAGAAGTGTATAAAATTATGCACAGTGTTGATAAAGTGGGTGGGGGTACATTTTTCTCCTCTCCTAACACTAGACTCTGTGGACATCCAATGAAATGGAATGTTGGAGCATTCAGGACTGAGAAACCACTGAGCCTCTTGTGCTTTCCGATCAGAAGGTCAGCAATTCAAATCCCGTGACGGGTGAGCTCCCTTTGCTCTGTCCCAACTCCTGCCAACCTAGCAGTTTGAGAGCACACCAATGCAAGTAAATAGTTACCGCTGTGGCAAAAGGTAAACAGTGTTTCCATGCACTCTGGATTCCATCATGGTGTTCTGTTGCGCCAGAAGCAGTTTAGTCATGCTGGCCACATGACCTGGAAAGCTGTCTGTGGACAAACGCCAGCTTCCTCGGCCTGAAAGCAAGATGAGTGCCACAACCCCATAGTCACCTTTGACTGGACTTAACCGTCCAGGGGTCATTTACCTTTACCTTTAGCTTCTTCACATAGAGCAGACTAAAACTGTGGAACTTGCTTTCAGTGACGGCCACCAACTTAGATTAGATTAGACAAATTCATGGATAAGGCTATCTGTGGCTACTAGACATGGTGGCTGTACTCTTCCTCCATGGTTAGAGGTAGCATACTTCAGAATGCCAGTTGTCTGACTACTGTACACAGCAGCACCTTTCTATATTTAAACTATATGAGCGTGCACAGAAGCATCACAAGGGAGAATCAAAGTCACTTTTATATGTGACAAATTCGTGCATATCCTCAATCCTTCACTCTGTTATCGGTGGCTGTGTCCAAAGTGCCATGGACTCTGAATCCAGTGCGCTCCTGCTACTCCTTTGGGAAGTGGTGTGCACACACTGTTAGCTGTAATTCATATCTCTTCTGTTGCATCTTATGAAATACTGCATTTCCTCCAAAACCAGCTGTAGTTCAAATTGTGAAAAGAGTGACTTAGCTGCATTTTAAATGCCTGCACAGCCAGTGAGCTCAGCACATGCCTTTTGCCAACTCCTCCACATGATTCTCTCCCCCAACCCCGCCTTGCAAGGAATGCTCTTGTCTCCTGAGATGGCAGGAAAACTTGGACTGGGGTCATTTATTTGCTTTCTTTGGCTGCCAGATAACACTGGCTATTTCTCGAGTGTCCAAGGAAGGCTAAATTCATTCTCTTGGGCTGGCACTTGTGAAGGAGGAGTCAGGGCAGAAATCTGAATTACGCTGCGGCGTTCCCCCCACCCCCAATCTTTGGCTACGGGGAATTTTCATGGGACCTAAAACTCCCGTTTAATCGGGAGCCAAGAAGGGGGGCGGGGAGAAAGAAGAAAAAAAGGAGAAAAAGAAAGAGAAAGAAAGGATAAGGGGGAGAGAAAATGGAGAAAAGTAAAAAGAAAGAAAAAGAAAAGAAAAAGTTTTGATTGCACTCAGAGAGAGGGAGAGCGAGTAGCAGCCCCCACTCCCGGAGTTAGTTAGGGAGGCGTAGCCCGGGAGGCTGAAAGAAAGGGTTGGCACGCTGCTGCTTGCAAGGACAGCTGTACTCTTCTATGGACACCGTCAGGATGTGACATCACTAACGCGGAGAGAGAAAAAGCCCCGAAGTTTCTTTAATGAAAACTCCTCCAGCCAAGGTTCCTTGCGTGGGATCCTTCACTGCAGCGCTCTTGGTAAGCCGCGGGCACTTTTAAGGAGGGCGGCAGGGGTCCTTCTCCTTGGCTCCAGAGGAAAGCAACTTTTCTTCGGCTCGGCTGCGCAGGAGGCGGTGAGTATCTCTCCCTCCCCCTCTGCCCCGTTTCACAAAGAAGTTTGATCGGCGCGTGGCAAAGCTCCAGGCCAAGCCTCTCTCTTGGAACCTTTCGCAGCCCTGGAGTTTCTGAACTTTTCAACCCCGGTGAGTGGGGGAAATGGCTCGAGAAGGCGTTTGCAAATATTTGCAAGAGAGGCGCGCGGCTGCCGGAGGAGCTGGTTGCTGGCGAGAGAAACAAATGGGAGCAGAGCGGTTTTATGGAGCAGAAAACATCCAGGAGCGAGTTTGTCAGCGCTATGCCGGGCGGGGCGGGCTGGGGGGGGGGGGGCTTGTTGGCGCTGGAGGCCTGCCAGTTGCCGCTTGGCAACGGCACCAAGGAAACGGGAGAGCGCAGTGCCCGACCATCCTGGTAGGTAGACGGGCTGAATCAGCGCGTAATTGTGCGGACTGAGAACTGGTGCCTCTGTGTTTGAGGCAGAGAATAGGCTGGCTGAGATGGCACGCTGTGACTGTGTGCCCCCTGAATTTATAATTTCTTAATCGCCAGTCACTATTCTCAAGGTTTTCTTTTAATTATTTTATTTCATGGAATTTATGCAGGCAACTCTCAACTTATGTCAGGGTTAGGTTCCAGAGATAGTGCATAAAGCCAAAATCGTGCTTAGTCAAAACACATTAGGTGGGTGGGATTGCCAAAGCCCCCCCCCCCAATGTCTGTCCTCTTTTTGCCTCCATATATTTATCCAAGTGCATGAAGCTGAACGCACACAAGTTTAATGTTTGCAAGTTATATGTACACTGCTTGATTTCAAAACAAAACTAAAAAGTTAATATAATAAAATTATCAGTAAGGAAAAGTAACTGCAATAATTTAAAAGTTAACAATAAGAAAGTTATTCTCTAAACAGCTGGCAGGCTTGTCTAAACAAAAATGTTTTTATCAGCAGCCCGAAAGAATTCAGCAAAGGCACCTGCCTGATATGAATAGTGTTGCTGCTGCCCCACTAAAATATCAAGTTCTTACAAATTCAGAGTGGGTATTATGTGGCCCCTGTAACACTGCCAGTTCAGGCTTCAGGAATGTCGTGAATTTGCTAAAGTGCTGCAGCAGACACTTCAAACGGTCTTCCCTAACCTGGTGCCAACCAGATGTTTCACACTACAGTTCCCATCAGCCCCAGTCAGCGTGGCCAATAATCAGGGGTGGCAAGTGTAGTCCAACAACATCTTGAGGGCATCAGGTTGGGAAAAGCAAAAGTAGGCCACACCTGGGAGGGGAGGTGCGTTGTGCGTGCCTTTGTTCACCTCTTCCCTGGTCCCCATAATTGTGAGGCTGGTGAAGGTGGCAAAAATCTATCCTAGCAAAGGTTCTTCTACCTTTCGCTGACCTACTGCTCCTGTATGCCAGGGCTCAATCCCTGAATCTTTTTTGTATACTGTGTCTAAGACTTACCATAACAGTGCCTCTGGTCATGTGCAGAATTTCTTACTATTGAGGAATCAGAGCCCGCTGTTGGCATCTGTCTGTTTTCAGAAAAAATAGAGTGCAGCTTTGGGGCTCAAGTCAACCCTCTGGAGAATCACAGCGCCTGCAGTAGCTGCAAAGACCAGTAACTCACAACTGCTGCCTCCTGTGTTGTTTTTGCTGAGTTACTAGCACCGAAGTGACCTATTTAGGGTGCAAGCCTGGGCAGTGTGCATGGAGGTCATGGGCTACCTGAATGAGAAGACACCTCCCCCCCCCCAGCCTCACTGATGTGGTCCATTGGAAAGCAGAGCAATACTTTTGGCATCAGCTTGGCGGAAGGAAGTGTACAAGACACCATCCAACTGTCTTAGAGCTGTTACACTGGGGAGGAAAGGGGACTTCAGTGCCACCCCCCTTGTCATTTTCCTGCTGATAACCCAAAGCTGCTATTTGCTTGTTAGGGAAAGCACACATGAAACCAAGTTTTCCCAGGACAGCTGATTGTGAACAGCTCCGCCTTAGTTCCAGTGTCAGAACCATCTGGGAGCCAAATCCAAACATGAAGGCCACGACAAAGGTGTTTTCAACACTCTCTGTCCATTTGCTGTGAGGCTCTCTCGCAGCTTTGCTCTTTGCCATGAATAACTGCATTTTCCTGCAGTTCCTTTTTCAAGACTTCCTGTCAGGCAAGTAGACTGGCCTATACTCTGCAATCTCTCTATGTCTCTGTTTTTCTCCCTACACACACACACACACACACACACACACACACACACACACACACACCAGCCAATGACCACTTTTTACAGCCATTTCCTTGGACCAAACTCTGGAATTTTCCATAATATTTAGATAGCTGAAAAGGTGGTCTCTGGAAAGCAAATGCTTGAGAGTGAGTTTTACATCATGAATAGTTCTGAACTGCCCTGTGATCTTCAGGTGAAGGGCAGTATACAAAATTAATTAATAAGAGTTCAGGGGAACACTTGGAATCCCTCAATCCTCTGCTACATCCTCATTTGTCAATATTTATATTGAAGATGTGCTAAATATTCAGTGTTAATATATTTTATTTCTGTATAGAATAGTCAGTTTCAACATTTGACAGCCATTGGCAATTGATATTTAAATATCAGAATAGTTAACTTGTAGTCGTATTAAATAGCTGATGTTATCTGAGAACTTTTTGGAGCTCAGTATTCCACAGATGTCGTTTGATCTTTGGAACTGGACAGTATTTGATCAGCAACTCTATTTGATATTATGCTCTTAGGACTTGATATTTATCTTCTGGAATCTTTCATGCCTTAGACCTTTACTGCTAAAGGCATTAATCTTCCAACAAGCCTTCTAAAATCTATATCCCAGTTGCTTTCTGTTTTGGATTTGAATTGATTTTGTGTGTGTGCTGTTGCTTCCAACTGTTTTTATATTTATAATTTTAAAAACTGTTTTTACATATGCAGTTTTTAAAAACTGGTTTTATATATGCCATTATATTGTAAATTGCTTTGGGATGTCTCACAGGTAGCGAACCACTACCCAAACTGTGGTGTCCAGTGTGAAACCTGGCAGTTTAGATTGGACACAGAGTGCTGTGGTACTATTAAGTTTTGGAAAAGTAATCCCTGTTAAGATTTCACATTCCCATATTATCAAAGGCAGGTTGCAGAAAAGAAAGGGGGGGGGACCAATTCTGACATAGTTAAATAAAGATTAGGCCTCTAAATTCTGGTCTTGGGGGAGAATATTTGGATTTCTTTCTGATTTACTGCTGCTGAACACACACTCACAAACCTATAGCCAAGCAGTTATGTATTGTTGTAAGAGTTCACATTTGCCATCCAAAGTACAAGTCTGGCATTGGAAACTGTAATAAACTTTGGTTTGCAGTCAGTGTTTGTAGTCAAATGTAGTCTGAATCAAACTTTGATTCAGAATCATAGCAGGCAATTTGTCAAACAATACACCAAGAGGACATTGGTGGGGGGGGGGGGTTGGTGCCACAAAACACCATCTCTGGTAACTCTTCCCCATGTCTTAGGGATTTTTAACTGAGTTCCATGGACTGGCTGGATGCAGAAGAGTGATCTGAGCCTTCCCAGGAGAAGAAGGCTCAGAACCAGGGGATTGGTGGTGCGATGTCAATGAGCAGGCAGAGGGTGAAGAGGGAGCAGATTGGGAGGAGTAGGTGTCAGAAGCTGAAGAAGTAACAGGGTTTAGTGAGCAGGAAGAGGCTGTAGCAGAGAGCAGCCCAGACTCAGAGGTGGAAGCAGAGGCAGAGTGGAGGCAGGCTACCAAAGAAGCCAGGGAATCTCACTCTTCTGCTGGGGCCAGCTCCCCTCTCCCCTGGTCTCCCAGAACACACATAGAGATTAAGAGGACGGAGCAAAGAGAGTCAAGATGAAGGAGTCTTAGGCTGTTGGGGAAGGAACCAGGAGAGGAGCATTAGAGAGTGGGAACCTTCAGTCCTCACAACTGCCTCACTGGGCCAAGACCTACTGGGAAGAGTAGCTGTGATCACTAGACCTGCGCTGTTCTGGTTTCTTTGGATAAAGAATTAACTTCATTGACACCGGATATTTTATTGCTGATCTGCCCCTGACTTTGGCTCCTGACACTTAGAAATGAAAGGAAACTGCAACTTGAAACAGAGACAAACCCTATGCTGTCCAACCAGAGAAGAACTGAGAATTTAAGATCTGTAACTGATATAACAATTAGAAGCCTCAAGGAGCATAGGAATCTAATACTGAGTTGGACCATTGGCCTATCTAGTTCAGTATTGCCGACACAGGCTGGCAGTGGCTCTCCAGGGTTTCAGACTAAGAGTCTTTCCCAACTTTACCTGGAGATGCCAGGGATTGAACCTGGGACCTTTGGCATGCAAAGCAGATGTTTTATCACTGAGCTATGGACCTTCTCCTAGCCTTACCATTCCTGATTACATAGAAGGCCTGTTCTTCTTAAGGGAGCAGTTACCAAGCGATAAGCTTTTATCATTTGACATGCCTTTTCTCTATTCATGGGAACAGAATTAACGTGAGAAGAAAACCATTGCAGCTCACTTGTATTAGCAGTTTTTTACTCAGTCCAATTAGATGGAATTTGGTGTATGATAAAAGATGGCTGTGTGAATTCTGCCCTTAATCCGCTTGCCCGGAATCTATAAAAATCCATCTAATGCTCCCATGTCAGCCAGATGTTTATGGAAGGGAGAGCTGCACATAAGACTTGTGAACTAGATAAAGTGCACACCTCAGCAAATGTCTGTAAAAGAGATGGATGTGCAGTGCAGTGACCATGAACAATGTGCTGCTATCTGCCTGGCAGATAAAGTGAAGGCAGAGCCAGTTTCTCAACAGCAGCTTGCCATAGGCACTGGGGGCATTTTCTTCAGTCTATATGCAAATATTAAAATACTTGATAAAGTCAAGGATAAGGTCAGGAGATGGGAATCACCCATCAGATTAGCAGTCTATCATTTACCCCAGTATCTTGTGCTGAAAGTAGCCCAATCTTAATGTCTCAACTTGTTTTACTACAGACTAACTGCAGTGCCCCAAACAGGTTTCAAATTGTTTTTACACCATACTGTATGGGTATACTCGTTTTTTGCTGTGTGCTCCCATCCTGCTTTGGGGTTCAAGTACAAGGCAAATCCTAACGATTAAAATGGATGCCTGGTATGCATTCCACACAGGTATGCATGGGCCTTGACTATACCAACTCCGTATATCATTACAATTAGTAGTCTGATATGATTACATCCTATTAATCATTATTCTTGCTTCATCAGATGGCAAAGATGAATTCAAGTTCCCCAGTATTTTATACTTTTAGATGTCTAGAATTGTAGGAAACTATCTGGTATTGCTTAAATGCATACTCATATTGAAATTTTATTAACATTAATCAATTGTTATTATACCAAGTAACACCTTTTTTGCGTGTGTTGGGGTAGCAAATGAAGCAATTGGTTTTTCAATGTTAAGGAGATGGGGGCTGTCAAAGCATGGTCCAGAGTGGTCCAGCTTTACTGATTGACAGCCTTCTTTACTGACCTTGTGAATTCAGACTTGCTGGGAGCAACATGGTTTGTCCACCTCTGTGATACGGAAGCCAAGTGATAGGTCTTTAGGTCCTACAGGCTGGCTGTAGAACAGAACCATGCCACAAGTGCCACAATTGGGCACTATACAGCCCAGAGTCAGCCCTGTCTGGAATCTCCAGATACCAAAAAACAACAACAAAAACACACCTTCTCTAAAACCCTTGAGAGACACTGCCAGTCCGTGCAGACCAGGGTTACGCAATGTAGTAGCCTCCAGAGGTTGTTGCTCTACAACTTCCTTCAGCCCCAGGAGAGATGATGGGTGTTCTATAGTCAAACAACATCTAGATGTTGTCTGTCACTGATTGAGACAATCCTGAGCTAGATGGAAGAATCGTCTGACTGGCTGTGTTCTGAAGTACTCTGAAGTATTCTGATGAATAGTGAAATTTGATGAGTGTGCCTAATTTTATCTGGGCCTGCCATTCTAAGACAGTGCTCCTAGTCACATTTACCAGGAAGTAAGCTCCACTGAAGGCTGAACGACTTACGGTACTTACAGCTACTCATTCAAAGAGTTAATCTACTTCTACTTTCTGCAGAATTTGGAATGTTACAGTGATGACTGGAAAGGGGATTGAGAGTGTGCATCTGAGAAATTGCAGGGGAAGTGGACAGTTAACGTGGAAGAGTTGGCCCTGGGCATGGAGGTTTCAGAGAGGAAGGGGAAGTGAATCACAGGCATCTGTGGCTCTCCGTCTGCAGTGCAGCTATGGAGATGAGTGTCCTGCTAGCCAGAGGCTCAGTTCTGAGACAACTACTGAGTCTGCCTCTTCCTGCTCTCTGATCATGGCTCTTGACAGCCAATGCCCTGGTTTCACTTCTAGCTTCAGCTGTAAGGCACAGTTCATCTGAAATTGGGTTGGAGGCAGGGTTAGAAATTCAGATATATAAGCTAAGCACCAAATGGCTCTTTAAGGAGGTTCTCCACCCCCATCATTCTACCCGGACATGGAGGTCCAGCACCGAGGGCCTTCTGGTGGTTCCCTCACTGCGACAAGCCTAGTTACAGGGAACCAGGCAAAGGGCCTTCTCGGTAGTGGCACCCACCCTGTGGAACGCCCTCCCACCAGATGTCAAAGTGAACAACAACTACCAGATTTTTAGAAGACATCTGAAGGCAACCCTGTTTAGGGAAGCTTTTAATGTTTGATGGACTACTGTATTTTAATATTTTGTTGGAAGCCGCCCAGAGTGGCTGGGGAAACCTAGCCAGATGGGTGGAGTATAAATAATAAATTATTATATTATAATAATAATATTATTATTAAACCAGGGTTACAGTTGCCAAAATGGAATGCCTCGTTGCTGTTTTGGAGGCACATGGCTTGAAAGTCGTATTTTTCAATACAGCTTTTTGGTTACTGAAGTTCATTCTGGTGTGCAGATAAAATACAGGGGATAAATTCTACAGGATGTGTTGCTAGTGTGTGAAAACAGTCAAGATCCAAGGGTCCCCAGGCATACACCTCCAGATGGTGGAGCCATCAGGGGCATCCTGGTACTCAGGCATCTTCACTCGGTTGCAATTGGCTGATAACCAGGTGCAAAATGCGCCTGGCGCATTTCGAACACTGCTTGGAGGGCCACATTTGGGCAGCATGAAAGGCAATGGAGTTCAGCTACCTTGTGTGGACTGTAATGGCTTGGAATTTTAGGGGATGTGACATGTATCAATATGAGAAATGCCTCTCTTTGGCCCTCTGAACTCTCCTCAGGCCACAGCCCTATGCCTTCTTGGAAAATGTTATTGAGCTCTGATAATGCTTCTTGCCTGCCTGGATGGAGACACGTGTGGTGTATGGAGCTGGCGCACAACTCTAAGATTTACAGGAGCGCTAAGGCCCAGTCAGGGACGCGGGTGGCGCTAGGGACGTGGGTGGCGCTGTGGGTAAAAGCCTCAGCGCCTAGAGCTTGCCGATTGAAAGGTCGGCGGTTCGAATCCCTGCGGCGGGGTGCGCTCCCATTGCTCGGTCCCAGTGCCTGCCAACCTAGCAGTTCGAAAGCACCCCCGGGTGCAAGTAGATAAATAGGGACCGCTTACAAGCGGGAAGGTAAACGGCGTTTCCGTGTGCTGCGCTGGCTCGCCAGATGCAGCTTTGTCACGCTGGCCACGTGACCCGGAAGTGTCTCCGGACAGCGCTGGCCCCTGGCCTCTTAAGTGAGATGGGCACACAACCCCAGAGTCTGTCAAGACTGGCCCGTACGGGCAGGGGTACCTTTACCTTTACCTAAGGCCCAGTCAGAGAATCTTAAAATGTATGGGCTATATGTAACTATGGTACCTCTGTTTACTGTGGTTGCTGGTCTCAGAACAAGAAAGTACACAATCAAGCAAGCTATCTTCGCTTTGAACTGTATTGACTCAGTTGGTGGAGAGTCAGTGTGGAAGGGAACAATATTAGTTGCACTCAGACCCCATCACAGAATAGCAAGACAGACGACAATGGCTCTTTACACAGCAACTCATGATTCAAAAGCACACTGGTACCTTTAACAATAAAGTTGAGTTCATGTAACTGGATTTCTCCCCAGTGGGGTTAAAAACAGCTTTGAAAGCACAGAAGGGGTTAAGCACTCCCAGAGTCATTGTTCTGGTCAATACCAGAGCCTCCAATGGATGCTTTAAAGTTTCTCTTTTAGAAAACAACCACCTCCACACATCTCGCATCTGTTCTGGCCCTCAGCATGAAGGATTGCAGAGATTGTTACAAAGTGGGAAGGAAATCAATTGTGCGATTCAGTCTTCAGATGTTGGGGTTTTCAAAGTGCTCAGCTGGCTGCATTGTCCACCCCACATGAGAATATATTTTTATTCTTAAATACATTCTCATTATCTGGCAGCTGCAGAAAAGATCAAAGGAGAAATTTCCAAGTGACTTTTTTTTAAAAAAGGCTAGTATTGTATAGTAGTAAGTGCTTAATGAATGCACCAAAATGACGCATTTAGGGTACAAATATAGACCCAAGACACTTGAAGGGCTTCAGAATCTGCCAGAAACCCCACTGTGCTAGCAGAACACAAGATATCCCATGGTCATTTTTACATTTTTCTTCTTTGTATTTTCTGGTTTTGTATTTCCCGCCTCTCGTACTGAGAACACATTGGATACAGTGGCTATTATCACACCATAGTAGGGGCACATCTAAGAGCATAAGAATAGCCTGCTGGATCAGACCAGATCCTGTATCCACAGTGGCCAATCAAATTCCTTTCAGAAGCAGGACACAGCAGGACCTAAGTATAGGATTTCTCTGTCCAAGTTCCATTAAATTTGTGTCTTTCTGAAAACATATGTTGTACTGTGCATGTGTATAATATACACTTTGAAGGCTCTAGTGGCATTTTAATGAGGGAGTAGAGGCTTAACTCGAGTCAGTTGAGGATTTAGAGTAAAGATATTGCTTCTTTTTTGGGGAAACAGTAAATGTGGAGATTTTGGGAGTATAAAGATTTGGTGCTGGCATCATGATTATCAGCTTCCAAAGCAAAACATTCCAGGTTTGGTAGCCATAGTGTTATATGACAGGACCAAATTGTCATCCAGCACTTGGCTGGCCGGGAAGCAAACCTGAAAAGGCAGGACCGAGAGGACAAGCTCATTTTGTCTTGCAGCTCTTTGACAGAGCCTCAAGTAGCTGTAGACTGTGTCCAGGATCACCCTTTCTACCACATTCTGTTTTGAAGTAGCATATAGGAGTGCAAGTTAAGTTAATTTTAGACTCTGGACTTAAATATCTGGAGGGTCACAGTTTCCCTACCCTTAATGTGAGAACAGTGTCTTGTGTGAAGCACCACTACTGCTTACAAAAGCTTTGCATTCTTTAAAAGCAGCTTGCGAAAGTATCCTAGATAACTTTTGTCTTTACTGACTTTATTGACTGTGGGAATGCAGAACTTATTTCCCCACCAAAACAATGCTAAAAATAGTGTTCGAAATGTGCACAGAATGAAGAACAGTCTTGAAGCAGCGGCAGGGAAGCAAGTGTTTGAGGCCCATGTGCTTCCCCCAGATAAATGCCTTAGCTGATGCTTGACAGCTCTCCGCTGTGCTGATGTGCTGGATGCAGATCTGCGTGCACAAGATAATGCCTGAACTGAAGAGGACCTGAAGTTTTGTTACTGAAACACAATGAAAATCTTCTGCGGAATGACAGAACTTGAGGAGAGGCTTATCCCTCAGGTACAAGATACATAACACACGCACATCGTAAACAGTGTCTACGTGCTGAAATGGCTTTCCCTTCAAATGATCTATGGATAGCAGCCAGGAAAGCATCAGGCCTCTGTTATTATTTTTAAAGGGAAACCTAAGATTAACAGCTTGCAGATGGTTGTCAACATATGATCACAAGAGGAGTCCTGAGTGGTGGTACCTCCGAAACCAGAATGGTGGGGGAAATTATGGAATGTACTTCTATTAGTCAAATGGACAGTGTTCCATAAACCTTCAAATGCATTTGAAGGCATTGGCGAAAAATGGAGCCCAGTAGTTGTTTTTATAAAGAACTCTGTGACACTAGTTGAATGGTTAAACCCCGATACAAGGAATAATTTTTCGGTCTGTTGTAGATGGGTTTGATCTTACAGGAAGGTGGCTTTTATATAGGGATGAATTCAACGAAGTAATTGCATGAGCAGAACGGCATCCAATTGAACAGTGGAAATTCCTCTCCTTCCCCCTTCCCTCCTTCACACACCAAATCTGCTCCAGAGGGCTGAGGAGGACCCCCAGAGCTGATTTAAGAAGAGCTTGCTGGTTCAGGCCAGTAAGGCACCTCGTCCAGCATCGTGTTGTCACAGCACTGAAGCAGATGTTCATGAGCAGCCAGCCAGCAAGACCCGTTCACAACTGCATTCTCCCCCTCCTGCAGTTATCAGCAACTGGCATTCAGAAACAGTGGAAGTAGAACTTAGCCTTCAGGGTCAGTAGCCTTGTCCTCCATGATTTTATCTAATTCTGTGTTAAAGCCATCCATGTTGCTGGCCATCATGGCCTCTGGTGGGAGCTAGTTCCATACTCCGTGCCCCATGTGGTACTTTCTTTGAGGACCTGCGGTGTTGTGAAGAGGGAAAAGGGAGGGGAAGTTCTGTTGTACAGCTTTGTTAGATACAACCCGCAGAGTGTATGTTTCAACTTCTGTGTGTTTTGATACTTGTCTCAAATACAGTGGTACCTTGCTTGTCAAACTTAATCCATTCTGGGAGTCCGTTCGACTCCCGGAACTGTTCGAAAACCAAGACGCGGCTTCTGATTGGCTGCAGGAGCTTCCTGTACTCAATCAGAAGCTGCGCTGGACGTTCGGCTTCCAAAAAACATTCACAAACTCACTTCCGGGTTTGTGGCATTCGGCAGCCAATTTGTTCGGGAGCCAAGCCATTTGACAACCAAGGTACAACTGTAATTTTTTTTAAAAAAGAGATGGATCCTTTCCCCCAGATGACTGTGCAATGCTGCCAGTATTAGGCATGTACTGCATCATATTGAGCGTGGAGTCTGTGGTGTGCCTAAGCGTAGTGGCTTCTTCACAGCTGAATGGCAGCTGCACAAAAGCAGTGCCTGCTGGCCTTTATGCTTAAGAGTCTTCCCATGGCTCAGAATTTTTTTGCTTCCTCCCCTGGGACACCATTGAACTTGAAGCTGAAGCCCCAGGGTCTTTTTAAATATCCTTCACTGCAAAAGGAGCATTATGAAACAAGAGCCACAAAACGATGTGAACTGCCAAACATCTGTATTCCCAGTAGATGCGGACTGAACGGCCACACCAGTGACAAAGCAAAAGGAATGTTTTCTTCTAGGGGTGGAAATGGCCCAGCTGCTGAGGAAACTGCCCCCCCTCCCTCCAGAAGGACAGATGTATTTTTAGAATATGCCTTGAGGTGTCACTTTGATATTCTTTTCTTCTTTAAAAGAACTTCTTGGCAATGGCATAGAAATAATAAGAGCATTTTCCAGTTTTCATTCTCTAATCATCATGGAGCACAAGTCACTGAAGAGTAAGGATTCCGTTTCTGGTGAGGCAAGGGCTGGGGAGGGCAAATATTTGATTCAGAAACACAACCCAGAGAATCTGGGAGAAGTGTGAATTTTATGAGAAGGACTGCAATATTTATGTTGACCCCATCAGTAGCCCCTTGAGCGATAGTTTGCCTTGCCATTTCTATGGCTGGAATTTTTATTTATTTTTAAATCTCTGCACAGTTTCAGAAAGTCTCACTAAGAATGGTGTTGTGCAACCTGCTTGGCTTGATGGCCTGAGTTGCCAATAGCACTGGGGCTTGATCATTTAACAAGCATCAGAGTTATAAAGCATGTACGTTCGTATTGTGAATTGATACCTCATGGGAACTCATTTATGAAATAAATAATGCCCATGGTTGACCGCAAGTTATCTATACGGCATCCTTCCTTATTATTCCTTTAGAAGGATTTTACATCAGGCTAGAGCACTTCTGCCAATCATTTTTCCAGAGTGATGAAAACGGGAGATAGAGATGGGCAAAATGGTGGCCACTGAGAGATTGTGTAGACCAGGGGCTGCCAATGTGCAGTCCATGAGCACACACTGAAATTGGGCTGGAAAGAAGCAGTGTGCTGTATCAAATAGAATAGGTTTTTTGAGTGGCTTGTCTGTGGTGTGTTTATGTGGGGGGGGGGGAGGGGAGGGAGAGTGATACCCATAATCCAGTTTGCAAATGTGTCCAGAGGCCCATAAACGTTTCTGAAACCTGGTGTGGGTCATTTTTGTGAGGATGCAAATTTATTCCGGAATGCATCTGGTGGTGGTTGTTTTTGCCTGAATTGAAGACCTGACCTAACTAAGCAGTGTTAGAAACTGAGTTATGAAAGTTAGGAGCTAAATGGCACCTTAAACCTAGGTTATGGGTGCATACTTTTATAACAAGAATACAAAGCTGAAAATGAATGAACTACAGCTAAAATATTATGTTCATTTTTCACATGGTCTAGTCTTTCACCCGCTCACCCTAAGTGGGTCTCTTCTCCAGTCTTCAGAGAGTAGCTGGAAGTGGGGAGGCAGGAAAAGGTCCTCCTTTCCTTCCACTCTGAAGTTTTAATCTGAAATCTTAAGCACAGTACTGCGCCCAGAGCTTAGAAACTGCTTGCATTAATGAAATTCACTGTTGCAAAATGTGCCTGGAACAATAGAAGTTTTGAATACTGTAACCAAGGTGTATATTGTAAAACAACAGACTTTAAAACTTTGTGTCCATTTTATCTTTTAGGAACCATCCTGATTTTTATTTTTATTTTTGTCCTTTGGAAAGACTGGTCCTCCTTGTCATCACCCTGGCTGGTTCCAGCCCAGAATGGCTTTGTGCCTTAAGCAAGTTTTCAACAAAGACAAAACCTTCCGCCCCCGGAAGAAATTTGAGCCGGGGACCCAGCGTTTTGAGCTGCACAAGAAAGCTCAAGCCTCTCTGAAATCGGGACTCGACCTGAAAGCTGTGGTCCAGCTTCCCCCAGGGGAGAACATCAACGACTGGATCGCGGTGCACCTTGTGGACTTCTTCAACAGGATAAATCTCATCTATGGGACCATGTCAGAATTCTGTACTGAGAAGAGCTGCCCCATCATGTCGGGTGGCCTCAAGTATGAGTACCGGTGGCAGGATGACTACCGCTACAAGAGGCCCACCAAACTGTCGGCACCCCAGTATATGTGCATGCTGATGGACTGGATTGAGACCTTAATTAATAATGAGGACATATTTCCTACCAGGATAGGTGAGTAGGCAATGGGTACTGCATATTCAGGGTCAGACTCTTTGTCCATCCAGTTCAATATACAGTGGTACCTTGGTTCTCAAACACCTTGGTACTCAAACAACTTGGAACCCAAACACTGCAAACCCAGAAGTAAGTGTTCCGGTTTGCAAACTTTTTCTGGAAGCCGAACATGCTCCATTTTGAGTGCCACACTTCCATTTTGAGTGTTAAGCTGAGGTCTGTCTGTTTTTCTCTATTTATTTTGCATTTTTGTTTTTGTGGCTCTTTTTTGTTTGTTTTTGTGACTGTGTGGAACCCAGTTCAGCTACTGATTGATTGATTGATTGATTGATTGTGTGACTGCAGTACATTGTTTATTGCTTTCAATTTATGGATCAATGGTCTCCTTAGATAGTAAAATTTGTGTTAAGTTTCTGTTTTAGGGGTTGTTTTTAAAACTCTGGAACGGATTAATCCATTTTGCATTACTTTCTATGGGAAAGTGCGCCTTGGCTTTGGAACGCTTTGGTTTTGGAATGGACTTCTGGGACAGATTAAGTTTGAAAACCAAGGTACCACTGTACTATCAATTGGCCATGGCTCTCAGGCGTTGCTGCTCATCTGGCCTCTGGCTGGTCACATTGCTGCTGCTCACCAGGATGGGGAGGGGCAGGGGGGCAGTGATGTCAGTGGCACAGTGCAAATGCACTGTGATTGGCTCTGTTGGTGTGTTCTCAGTTCACTGACCTTAACTGCCACCTCCCCCTTCACCTCCTAGCAGACCAGCACAACCGACGGTCAGGTGAGGGCAGTGGTGTCCCCACCACACTGTCTCCTACTAGTTTTTCCCAGATATGCAACTGATCCTTTTAACTGGAGATGCCAGAGATTGAGGCTTCTGCACGCAAAGCATATGATCTGCCAATTGAGCCAGGGCCCCTATTACCGTATTTTTCGCTGTATAAGACGCACCAGACCACAAGACGCACCTAGTTTTTGGAGGAGGAAAACAAGGGAAAAAATATTCTGAATCTCAGAAGCCAGAACAGCAAGAGGGATCGCTGCGCAGTGAAAGCAGCGATCCCTCTTGCTGTTCTGGCTTTCTGGGATAGCTGTGCAGCCTGCATTTGCTCCATAAGATGCACACACATTTCCCCTTACTTTTTAGGAGGGAAAAAGTGAGTCTTATAGAGCAAAAAATATGGTAATTCTTTCTAAAGATACAAGGCAGGTGAAAGGCTTGCTGCCGCCACCAAGAGCCTGTACTGCACTCCCTACTGCCCTTAAGGCTGCAGTCCTGTGTTCACTTATTTGGTAGGACCCCGGAGGCCAGGGTTCAAATCTCCACTCAGCCATGAAGCTCATTGGATGACCTTGGGCCAGTCACTGCCTCTCAGCCTACCTTGCAGGGTTCTTCTGGGGATCAAATGAGGAGGGGGAGTACCATGTATGTCACCTTGAGCTCCTTGGAGAAAAAGATGGGATATACACTCAAGCAGTGAATTAATACATAAATAGGAAAGTTCATTGAACTTACAGTGGAACTATTAATCTAGTTTTGGCCTATGTGCAATCTCATTTTTTCAAATATTAATACAATATTGCCTATATGGTCATTGTAAGGTGAAGTGACAGTGTAGGGCAATTTTGCTCTGCCTGCTGCAAGCTGTGGGAACAGGCGTTTTTCAAATAATAGCAAGGTGTTGCTATGGGTCATCCTAAAATGAAGCAACTGTGCAGGGCTCATTTGCATTGCTGTAATCCTCCTGCGGGACGTGGGTGGCACTGTGGGTAAAAGCCTCAGCGCCTAGGGCTTGCCGATCGAAAGGTCGGCGGTTCGAATCCCCACGGCGGGGTGCGCTCCCGTTGCTCGGTCCCAGCGCCTGCCAACCTAGCAGTTCGAAAGCACCCCCGGGTGCAAGTAGATAAATAGGGACCGCTTACCAGCGGGAAGGTAAATGGCGTTTCCGTGTGCGGCTCTGGCTCGCCAGATGCAGCTTTGTCACGCTGGCCACGTGACCCGGAAGTGTCTGCGGACAGCGCTGGCCCCCGGCCTCTTGAGTGAGATGGGCGCACAAGCCTAGAGTCTGTCAAGACTGGCCCGTACGGGCAGGGGTACCTTTACCTTTACCTTAATCCTCCTGCACATTGTGGGATGTGACTATGTGATGGTTTCCACAGAAACATGATGTTGAATCCCATACTATTGAAATGAATGGACCTACGTAGCTTAGTCATATTCATTCATTTAAATGGGCCTACTGTGAGTAAGAGACGCGGGTGGCACAGAACCTAGGCCTTGCCAATCAGAAGGTCGGTGGTTCAAATCCCCACGGCAGGGTGAGCTCCCGTTGTTCCCTCTGCCAGTAAAGCGAGATGAATGCCGCAACCCCAGAGTCGTCCGCGAACAGTCAGGGGTCCCTTTACCTTTACTTACTGTGAGTAAAACGTAGTTGAATACCATCCTTACTTTTGAATCCACCTGCCTAGGATTGCATTGTACTGTTGACTATTTGCAGTTTCCATTTTCAGTCCCCAAGGCCCTTTTGCAAAGATGGCAAAGGATTTGTGTGTGGTGTGGGGGAAGGATAATATGATGCCTTTTGGGTTATTCTCCATTTGTAACCACTTTGACACAGCATGTTTCTAGTTGTTTTTGCAGCTGGCTGGTTTTGTCAAGGCTTGCTTGTGTTATTGCCACCCCGTCTCCTTTCAGAATTAATGCCGTGCAACAGTGTGCAGCTGTTCTTGTACCATTCCCATTAAGTGCTGGTTTAAAACACACACACACACTCATAAGGAGAGGCTGTTAACAATGCCCATGTCTCATGGGGTTTGGAAAAAAAATTCACTGTATATGTGCCTTTGTTTTGGATAATTGCTAATTCCTACAATTACTTTGTAGTGATTAATAATAAGGAATCCCATTACCAGGCTTCATTTGAACGCATTGGGGGGACAAAATCTTGGCTTGGAGAGACAAATCCTTTAACATTCTGTCCTGTAATTTATTTGCTCTTAATGCCTCTCATTTATAATGCATTAATACACCACTTCTCATTATTTCCTTGTTGGGTTAAGTGATGCTGTGTGAAAGCATCTGTCTTCGAAAGAGAACTCCCCATCTAACCAGTACCATTCTGTTACCCTGTTCCATGTGCGAACGAGGTGGTAGACGGACAATAGTTTCTTTCAGAGGATGATACGATGGAGGCATTGCTCCCTATTGTAGGCACTCTCATCCAATTATCATCTTTCTTTGCAGGTGCTTTAAAAAAAGGATACAATATCTGATTGACCAGAGATGACCAGAGTGAGACAGAACCGACTTTCACAGAGAATAGGGTTCTCAGTGGCTACTAGGCCATAATGACTATTCTCTGCCTCACTGGTAGGAGGCAGTATTGCTTCTGAATAGCCAGGTGATGGAAACCACAGGAAGAGAGAGTGTATAGGTTGCAGGTTACTCACGGGCAGCTGGCTGGCCACTGTGAGAACAGAGTGCTGGGCTAGATGGACCACCACAGGAAATTCAACAAGTTAAAAAAATATATATATTTTTTGCCCTTATGGGAAACTTCATTTCATGATGGAAATCGTTGCCCCAAAACACAATCTCAGTATGACATCTAGCCAAACAACCAGGTGGCAGGATCTAGAAAACCTATTAACTTCCAGGTGAACCTGGAGTTGGCTGGTCAACCACTAGCTGAATTTCCTGAGCAGAATGGTGGTGGGTGGCCAGCAAACCATCATACATCAAAAAGGATGTCTTGCTTATCAGATTTCCACCACACTTCCTGGCTCGAGGGAAGCCTTTATCTGCATCCAAGCCACCATGCCAGGCACTTCCTGCCTGCTCGTCTACTGTTGACAGTTTGCTTCTTGCGTTCACAATGTACGGCAGAAAGGCCTCTCACTGGAATAGAGAAGTCTAGAATGATGTACCAAAGCTCACTATAAAGTTCTGAAACTTGAATAACTTTTGACAACTGTGCATAATTATTCATTCATTGGGGGGAAACTGTTATCTATGGAGATTAGAGTTAATAAATAGTGGCCAACAGGGGAGGGTGGCCAGAGCTGCCTTGCCCCTCCCCATGGCAGTGACATGCAGCATTGAGAAGTCAGGTCTCCAAACTGCTACTCACATCAGTGTATTTTCAGCATACAAAGTGCTGTTCAGCTGTTATTTCATCTTTACACTGTACAGTGTAAGAGAAATCAAGCTGGGGACCGCAGGCCATGTAGCAGTGGCACAAGCATGTGGGGGGGCGTGTGCCTATTTTAAAGAGACACTGTCCAGAAACTGATCCCCCAGGATGTAATATGGACTTTATGAGCCCACAATTTGACAAGACTAGTCTGGTATTCAAATCTAGTGCCTATAGCGGCGTATGCACATGCGAAAACGGTCTGGACTCCAACAGAGCCTGACTAGACTTTTTTCATGGCAACTAGAGCATCAGAATGACTGCTTTCCATCTTTCACAAGAGGTCTGTGGATGCATGAAAAGAAGCCTTTCTGGTTCTTTAAATGAGCATTTGCACTCTCCACTTTTAATTCAAAGTGCTTTCAGTTTGTACTCTCAAGAGGAAGAACAATCCTAGAGTGTCCTGGAGCAGCTGTCTCAAGGTTTTTGTAGTTCTGCGATTCTGTGATTCTGCTGTAGTTATTTCCACTCTACAAGCCACAGCAAAAAGAGCTTTTAAGCTCCAGACAGCACGAAAACAGCACTTGTTGACTTCCCAGTCATTGGCGCATCTGAAACCTGCATGTCTTATTGCAGGTGCAACTTCGTGTCTATGAATCCTGCCAACAACTCCAGACTTCATTAAAATCAGGTGCATAATTGGCTCATTAGGCTTGTCTTCAGACTCTGGAATGCATTTGTGGGAAACACGGACGAGCTGAGACCCGCTTGAAAATAAAATGTAACTGCCAGACCCCTTAATTGTTTGTGGTTATTCCTCTTTTCATCAGTGCAGTGTGCATGGCAATGGAACACATGTGGTGGATCATTTAGGGGGCTGTTTCATCTGTTTCCCATTACTGTGATCAAGTTGTATATAGTTGTTTTTATGAGAGTGCTAACAGAGTGCCGCTCCAGTCAGTGCTAAGGATATCCTCTAGCTCCCCCTGCAGGTCTAGTGTGGTTTCATGTATTCAGTAAACACTCGAGCAGTGGTTTCCAAACTCCCCTTGTCCCCTTCTATGGACCACTATAAAATTGCTGTGGGTCTTGGTGGACCACTTACTGATGTTTTTGAAGCCCTATACAGTGGTACCTCAGGTTATGAACTTAATTAGTTCTGGAGGCTATTCTTAACCTGAAACCGTTCTTAACCTGAGGCGCGCTTTCGCTAATGGGGTCTCCTGCTGCCGCCTGCGCAAGATTTCCATTCTCATCCTGGGGCAAAGTTTTCAACCCGAGGTACTACTTCCGGGTTAGCAGAGTTTGTAACCTGAAGTGTTTGTAATCTGAAGTGTTTGTAACCCCAGGTACCACTGTATAATATATTTTTTCTGAATTGAAAAACTACAAACATGTTCAAACCCCCCACTCAGCCATGAAGTGCATCGGATGACCTTATGCCAGTCATCATCTCTCAGCCTAGCCTACCTCACAGGGCTGTTGTGAGGTTAAATGGGGTGGGGGATAATCATGCATGCTGCCTTGAGCATCTTGAGGCCTAAATGTGAAAATAAATAAATAAGAATAAGAGGAAGGATGCACAGATGTAAGGCCCTAAATAGAGCCTAATGTCCCACAGTAGTATTGAAAGCTCTAAACACTCCCCCCCCCCTTTTGTCTTGCAGGTGTTCCTTTCCCCAAGAACTTCCAGCAGGTCTGCACCAAGATCCTCACCCGCCTCTTCAGAGTCTTTGTCCATGTCTACATCCACCATTTTGACAGCATCATCAGCATGGGTGCCGAAGCTCACGTCAACACCTGCTACAAGCACTTTTACTACTTTATCAGCGAGTTCAGTTTGGTCGACCAAAGGGAATTAGAGCCTCTGGTAAGAACATAGGTACTGTTATTATGCACCCTGCTTCTGATTGGTAGCGATACCTTTTGGATGAGGGAAGAGCACTGGAGACTTAAAGTGTTCCAAAAACTCTTTAAGTTTGCACTGCGAACTACACGTAAGAGCTCCTTTAGGTGGCCAGGAGGGCTGTCAGCATCTCCAAGCTCTTATGGAGATCACATTCCAAAGGCTTGAAAGAGATTCCCAGCTGTCAGGAGACTGCCCTGTTGTTTTTTTAAACAGAGTTCAGAGCAGAGTGCTGGCCAGGCAACCTTAAGAAGAATGCCATATGTGTATGTGCATCACATCAACTATTTCACACTATAAACACAAATTTTCCACTGTCTAGGAATTATTCTTAGAAGGCTCCATTTAAGAATCAGCTAGGATGGATGAACCGATGACGATGATTAGCGTTTTGAACTGTTTTTAATGGTGTGTTTTAATTGTTGTAACCTACCCTGAGACCTTAGGGTGAGTGTGGGTAATAAATTGTAATAAATAAATGGTATGCACAAGCCCCATGATTGCTACAGCTGAAATTTTGATCTCTCTAAACTTTGGCAATATAATCAAAATTAGTCACTTCTTAACAGATGAGGGAATGGGTACAATGTTTCACATCCATAAGAGCAGCTATAATTCAGCTGACCCTAAAAGGTAATTAGAGATCAGGAAACCGAAGAGGCTGAGAAGAACAAAAAAAAATCGATTCTAATCCACTTCCCTCCTTCCTGCTGCTTCCCTTAAGACATAATAAGAGGAAGTTTCTCCCCAATTGTCCTTGCAAAGTGACAATAACTCCCAGTTAGTGTTGCTTGCTGGCCGTGTTTCCGAGTGTGAATTTATATGCCTCTGACCTTGTACCGTCTTTTCCAACCATATATTCTAGAAAGAATATATGGATTTCTCTTAATTTCTAGTACTGGGATATTATAACATGCACAGCTGATTCCCACTTTCAAAGTGATCCATGTGCAGCAAGCATTGTCTGTCTAACACATTCACTATGAAATTGATAGAATCCTAGAATTGTAGAGCTGGAAGGGACCACAAGAGTCATCTAGTCCAACCCCCTGCAATGCAGGAAGCTTTTGCCCAATGTAGGGCTCAAACCCACAACCCTGAGATTAAGAGTCTCGTGCTCTACCAGCTGAGCTATCTCAGTCGTGTAACACAATCACAAAAGATCATTTCCCCTCTGTCAGGAGTCATGATTATATTATTATGTATGCTAGTGAGCAAGGATACTGAAATGTCCTCAACTAACAAGTAACCATCCAATATGGTATTGACATGAAATGTACCATCATCACTAAGTCAGGAATGTAAACCAGAATAATAAACCATGGTAGTGCAAACCATGGTTTTCCTAACTATGGTTTCAGGTGCTCTCTGAATTGACAAACCTATAGGCATAGCTACATCTCTAAATGATATTGCATCATGGAGACAGAGCTTATGGCCTCTTATGACCTTGAGGAACCATGTGAGCTTATGAATAAGAGGAAGAAAAGTGAATCCTTGTTTTTAGCATCAAACTTCACTTCATTTCACCAAGGCAGATGAAAGATTTCCTTTTTTTGAAATCCAAAATTCTTCCTGGCCCTGGTGGTTGTGGGTGAAATGCTAGGTCAGCATGAAATGGAAGCACCACATCCCAGAGGGTAGGTGAGACTTCAAGAGATTGGAAGGCTTCTGAAATCTGGGCATCAAGTGACTCCATGTCTCTGCAGTCCTTTCCCCTCAATATCTCATGTCATGCATTCTTTAAGGAAAGGGGAAATAACAGATGCAATTCAGCTGATAATAACCTCAAATTATGTCATTATTTCTCCATTTCACAGAAGGGAAAGTAGAGTTGAGATAAAGTGACCTCTTCAAATGTCTGTCTGTCTGTCTGCCTCTCTCTCTCTCTCTCTCTCTCTCTCTCTGTGTGTGTGTGTGTGTGTGTGTGTGTTTGTTTCATGGCTAGATTCTCCCCCATCAATTTACCGGCTTTGGACTACTTTAAATTAAACATTCTGGGCTTCTTTTTCAGAACTGAGCCTCTAGATAATTTCCTTCATTCTACTTGGTTGTATAAAATGAATGGCTTTACTCTCTTGGCCTGAGACTAATTTTAGAGATGTGTCTCCTAAGGAAACAATAATTTGTTTTGCTAGGGTAAAACAGATTTGTTGCAACAAGTAATAACATTGGCAAAGCCTTGGATTATTTCTGGGAAAGACAGGAGCTGCTGTGGGGACCTTCTCAGCATAACGAATGTTGTCTGATGTAGAGATGGGTCACTGTTTGTGTCAGGAAGAAAAATTAAAGGACTTAAACAAGCTGATGTGGAGGTGGTACCCAGAAGGTAGGAGAAAGTGTGAACAAAAGGTGGGGAAATGGGAAATCTGAAGTGTGAAAATAAAGGTAGAAAATGAAGCAGCATCAGAAGCAACTGAATTTTCAGACTGGCTTTCACTATAAGCCAACAACAACAACAACAACAACAACAACAACAACAACAACAACAACAACAACAACATGCTTGAATAATTATTATTGGCTTAAAGTGAAAGCCTGTCTGAAAATTCAGCTGCTTCTGAGCCAGAGTAGAGAGGCATGATTTTCGCACACCCCCTGCCGGGCCTGCGCCCTTAGTTGGGGCCAATGTAGCCAACCCCTTGATATGCCCCTGCTTTCCTCGGCACAAATCTGTTGCTTTTGTTTCGCAGATTATTTAGTCTTTGCCCCCCCCCCCAAAGCTGCATGCGTACACACTCGCTCACACATATTCCTCACTAAAAAATGAGTGGGAGATGAATACTTGCAAATAATATACTTCAACTCATTTTTTTAAGTTTTCAGATATGTGGGTGGAATGACTAGGCTGTGGGGGTGGGAAATATTGTTTTAACAGAGGCGTTAAGAGATCTTGATTGGAAAAGCAGAAACTCTCACTGTGTTCCCCAGGCAGACAGAATCCTGGAATTGATGTTTCTGTTTTTTTGTTATCCTTCAGAACTTGAAGATGGTCATGAATGTTTGGACTGCACAGGCAAATGTTACATAATAGAACATGTTTTCAGTTTTCATTTAGCTTAAAACAAGAATAAGCCCACTAGCTAGAATGGGACTAATACAAACCAAGTGCATTCAAGATGTTAGCGACTTGTCTTTTCCAGCTTTTTGTCCTCAAATCGAAGCCTTCTTCAAAAGAATCTATTTGGCACCAGCTGGCATCACCTCTTCGTATGTGTTTGGCTGTTTCTCCACCCCCTCCTGCTGCCCTTACTAACTCTATTGTGGCAATTCATAGATGGTCTGACGTATTTTCAAAGTGTTGTATCCAACACTACTGTTCCGCTCACGCAGCAGAATTCTGTTTGTGCAATTGAACTTCCCCCTCCTGTCCCCTGCAGCCCTATGCACATGCTCAAAATCTGCACCAGAGAGTTGGGGGACCCGCCGGAGTGGGTCTTGTGGGAGCATGGGGGAAACACTGTTGCACATGTGGACTTCTGCTTGTGCAGTGTAGAATGCAACCCAAAGACTGTGAGGTTCAGATTTGCTCATTCCTACTTCCATCGGCGGACGCGGGTGGCGCTGTGGGTAAAAGCCTCAGCGCCTAGGGCTTGCCGATCGAAAGGTCGGCGGTTCGAATCCCCGCGGCGGGGTGCGCTCCCGTTGCTCGGTCCCAGCGCCTGCCAACCTAGCAGTTCGAAAACACCCCCGGGTGCAAGTAGATAAATAGGGACCGCTTACTAGCGGGAAGGTAAACGGCGTTCCGTGTGCTGCGCTGGCTCGCCAGATGCGGCTTTGTCACGCTGGCCACGTGACCCGGAAGTGTCTCCGGACAGCGCTGGCCCCCGGCCTATAGAGTGAGATGGGCGCACAACCCCAGAGTCTGTCAAGACTGGCCCGTACGGGCAGGGGTACCTTTACCTTTACCTTTTACTTCCATCGGCATTTGGAATGTTTGTGACAACAAAGAAAATGCCAGCTTATGAGCATGGCAGAAAACCCAGGAAACTGGTTTGTCATGACCATGGATGCCCCAGGAACAGGACTGAAACCTGGAGGTCTAAAAAGCTGTTGGCAAAATGGCTTTCAAAGAGCCCCGCGCTGAGATTTGGCTCTGCGAGCCTGTTCCCGACATGAAACAAGCATGCACAGCCAAACTGAGCAGGATTTAACCCCTGCCCATCAGCTGCTGAGCAGGAGTTAAATCCTACTGCTATGGCTGCATGCATGATTTACCAGAAAGGGAAGAGAATCAACTGCTACCAGCCTGCTAGCCACTGAGGTCACCCACCCTTGGAGTGAAATCAGCTGATTGGCAGGTGGGTGTGATTTCTTTAAAAATGACCTTACAAGCCAAATTTGACCACCTGTCAGGCCAAGACTGGCCCACAGGTTGAAGGTTCCTCACTCCTGATTTAGACAAGTGACTGATCACATGCCACAACAATGCATTTATATTGGTGCCTCTATTACTATGGATTTGTGTCTGGTGAATTCACATGAGCAGTTCACCTGGTGATTATCAGATGATAAGCTTTCATTGAGTTGTGTAAGCTTCTCTTTCAATACTGTACTGTTCAAATATCATAAAGAGACTCTCTCCATTGTCATTCACAAATGACATTTCTTCCCATGCTCCTCAGTCCTTTGCACATAAAACACATGGCTATATAAATCCAAACTCAGGAGCTCTTTATATGTAAATGTCACTCACCAGTTCAATCTCTTTTCTTCTTGCCAAGTGATATTTGATAGGATGCTGTTTTTAACTCCCTTTTACACATATTGTGCATATTTCCTTTTGTTACCTATGCTTTCTTCATGGTATTAAAGGAAAACAGCAAAGATGTCGAAATTGGATTCTTTTCAGACCCAACACAACCCTTTGTGGATTATCAGCTTCTGTTGACCCTTTTGGTTATCACCAAGGCAACTCAAAGAGACACTGAAATTCTGTCCTATTTTTTGCTTCCCGTGTCTTGCTTCAGAATCTTATTTCTTTCAAACCTAAACGCTTTAGGCTGTTTTAAGTTGAAATCAATTTAGAAATGTAATAATGTCTACCAAGAAAAAAAACCCCACTGCATTGTCTCAGATTTCTTACAAAACGTTAAGAGTTTATTGTGAAATAAGTGAAGGGGGATTTATTTTATTTTTTATGCAACAGATTAATCCAGAATCTTGAGTCATATATTTCCCCTGGATTAACTGACACATTCAATGAAATATTGCAAACATCCATCAGTTCAAACTAATTTAATTTAATCAGTCTGGAATATTGTGCATTGGTTGAAATCATGAATTTATTTAGGTGGTGAAGGGCAAGTTCCTTTCCCTCCTATGTGCAGTATGGGGATACAAAAGGAACCCTTCTATCAAAGAAACAGTCTGTTGGGGGAAGGGAACCTTTGCACCTAATTCATGCTATATGCTGAAGCAGCATAGGCTGTCCTTAACAGCAGTGTGTTGACTTCCCACCCTGGGACCCTGCAGTTGGCAATAACTTCTGTCCATTTATCTTGAGTATGGTGGTAGAGAATGTGATGGCAGAGCAGTTGCAGCAGTTCTTAAAGGGTACGGACTCTCCGGGTTCAGCGGTGGTTTTGAGACTGAATTAGCTTTGGCTAAGACACCTGGCTTGAGAGCAGTACATGTGAAAAGGATCTAGGAGTCTTGGTTGACCACAAACTTGACATGAGCCAACAGTGTGACGCGGCAGCTAAAAAAGCCAATGCAATTCTGGGCCTCATCAATAGGAGTATAGCATCTAGATCAAGGGAAGTAATAGTGCCACTGTATTCTGCTCTGGTCAGACCTCACCTGGAGTACTGTGTCCAGTTCTGGGCACCACAGTTCAAGAAGGACACTGACAAACTGGAACGTGTCCAGAGGAGGGCAACCAAAATGGTCAAAGGCCTGGAAACGATGCCTTATGAGGAACGGCTAAGGGAGCTGGGCATGTTTAGCCTGGAGAAGAGGAGGTTAAGGGGTGATATGATAGCCATGTTCAAATATATAAAAGGATGTCACATAGAGGAGGGAGAAAGGCTGTTTTCTGCTGCTCCAGAGAAGCGGACACGGAGCAATGGATCCAAACTACAAGAAAGAAGATTCCACCTAAACATTAGGAAGAACTTCCTGACAGTAAGAGCTGTTCGACAGTGGAATTTGCTGCCAAGGAGTGTGGTGGAGTCTCCTTCTTTGGAGGTCTTTAAGCAGAGGCTTGACAACCATATGTCAGGAGTGCTCTGATGGTGTTTCCTGCTTGGCAGGGGGTTGGACTCGATGGCCCTTGTGGTCTCTTCCAACTCTATGATTCTATGATTCTATGATTCTAATGGATCACCTGCATTGAGAAAATGCAAAGCAGGGGTCTGTGAGTCTGCTCTTGCTTCTTATTCTGTTGGCAGCTTTTAATACCGTTGAGCAAGGTATCCTCCTAAGGCGTGCTTTGTGGGTTGAGTATCAGAGGCACTGTTTGATACCAGTTAGAAATCAGAATAATTCAGGGGTATAAAAATGAAATATACATACATACATACATACATACATACATACCGGTACATACTGCACAGGGGACCCTCAGTGGTAGGGTTGGTCATCCACTGATAATGTTTATAGACTGTTCACATTTTGGAATCCCCTCTCCATCAAAACATATTTTGGGAAGAAGGCCTAGCTGTCTGACCAATTAAATATTGTTTCAGTTTGGGGGGGGGGGATATGTTGGGTGTGTGGGTTGGAGTAGGCTCCCGTAGGCAGCAAAGTGTGCCAGCAACCATGCTTTTCAAATGGACCCCTAGAAAGTTGGACTACAAAACAGATTCTTTGTTTGGTTGTAGAAACTTAGCATATTCAGATAAATCTTAAGACTTATTGCCTGGAAGATGGTATAAAACACCTGCCACATTTTTTTTTTTTTTGTCCTATCTGCTATGAAAGCTAAAATTACTGTGTAGAATAATAAAAGGATATAGCTATTACTATGCATTAGTAGGCTATTTTCCACTTTTGTATGCAATGATTAAATACCCTGGATTATAACACGGTAACAGAAAGCCTCTTGATACCGTACCCATTCTGCGTCACTGATGGGATGAGTGGCTAGACCATCCGTAATCACTTTCAAAGGTCCCAACCCTATGAGAGATTCAAGGTCCTTTGTATACCTTGTTGAATCATACGGTTGTTTTCCTAAAGGTTTTGTGGACACAGACTTCTTCTTAAAAAAAAATTACATTTCTTTTCTTTTTCCCCTCACAGAAAGAAATGACAGAAAGGATTTGCCATTAAGATCATTCGGGCATCATTTGAACGGACAAACTGTCCTCATGAGGGCCTCACACGGTGATCTGAACGACTACTGCTGGGAATATGAGGAACTTTGTGTTCCAGGGACTGAAACGTTTGGAAATAGTGGACCCCAGTACGTCCAGTAGACATATGGACCCAATAACATTATGTTCCTGCCTCTTGTACTCTTCCCCAGTGGCTGTAGCTGTGTGTCATTTTGGTTTCATTTTGTCCTCCAGAGACCCACCTCCTCCTAAGTTGTTTCGCACTTTTTTGAAGCGCAAATGGGGAAATAACCTGAGAATTCCTCCGCCGAGACCCGAAGAAAAATGATGAACGTATTCCACATGGAAGACTACGTTCATCCCCTTTAGTCTATCAAAGTGAAGAAGGTTCACAAGCAACATGCCCTGCCTTGTACTGGATTGGGGGGAAATGGTTCACTATCACCCTACCCTCCTCCATTATTATTTTTAATGAGCTACTGATTATTCCTCTCTATATATGCTTTCGTCAGGAGAACCAGAGATGCTAGGAAGATACCAGACCACTGGGAATGCTGGATTGGAAGAACATTTCCCCCCAGTAAGATGTCATTTGTAGAAAATAATATTAGTATTAGAACTGAGTGGAATGAAACAACAATTTGCTTCAGTTTTTCCTCAGCTTACAGAGCATCCACACAACAGCCCACATGCAAATATTTGCAGTCCAGTCAAAAACAGAAGGCAGGAGCACCCAGTAAGGTGCCAGCAGAACACATCTCTTCACGTTGCACAAGTAAATGAGCCACTGTGTGTGCTGAGGGGAAAACACAGGCCCTATGAAGACTGATACCAATCCCAGAAATGGAATCAGTGCCATAAAACAATCAACAGTTGCTAAAAGAATTGAAGTTATGGAGCATGCAGATCTTGTCCTTTTGAGGAACTTTGATGCATTTTGTTTAACTATAGAAAATACAGACGCTTTAGAAGGAGTCAAATTAATGGTTCCTCTAGCCCAAGACTCCCAACCCCGGCTGGTGGTGACTCGACAGCTATTTATGATACTTTAGCTGCAACCCTAAACACACTTTCTAGAAGATAGCCCCCCTTGAACACAGGGGGCATTATTTCTGAATAAGCATGTATAGAGCTGTGCTATTTAACTGGAGGTGCCAAGAATTGAACCTGGGATTTTCCTACATTCAAAATGTGTGGTCTACCACTGAGCCATGAGTCTTCCTTCCCCATAAAACCCAGTGATCATTTCCCCATTGACTGCGACTTTCTTCTTTTGAGAAGGGAGGGAACAATATTTTTTCTTCACTTTTTTCCTTAAGTGACCTGAGCCACTTGCATCGATGAGTTTTATTAGTCAAGATTTTATACTTTCTACAACAATATTTATATCTTGGGTTGTCCTACTTTTTCTGCCAGTGAAGTTTAAATATTAAAATTGCACAGATTTTTTTTTTTAACTGACAGCACTTATTTGTGACATTTAAAATCCTTATGCTATATGCTAAAACCTGTATCTTATTTGTGTCTTCTCCCAATAAGAAAAGAAAGGGATGCAAGGAGATAAAGACCAATGCATACCAGTGCTACCACAATAATTTCTGCTAAGAAAAGAAAAACTAAAGTGTTAGATGTTCTTATTCATAGTTCTTTGGTATTTTCCCTGGCTTTAATTTTTTCAACAGCTTCACCACCCAAAGGTCATTGTCAATTTTTTTGTCGACCGCCATTCCATCCTTCGTTCTTTCATGAGAGTGTTGAGATGCTTAAAAATATTTGTGCTGAAACTGACATAACCCAATCGGCCTAGTGATAATCTGGTTTGAGTTATTTGTTGTGTAACCCTTCAACATGCTTTCGGCAGACATGTTCTGAAGCAATCATAGATCTTCTGTTCCCTAGGGATTCACTGATCCTCGCTACGGATTCTTGATAAGCCACCCAAAATGGCATCATGGGTTTCTCTTGACAATGTCATTTCCCATAGACAGGGATGGTTATTCTTTTTCAGCCTGAAGGTGTTATTGGTATGGTGGCATTACTGGAAATCAGCCACTTCTCCAAGGGCCACAAGACAGTGGAGGGTGTGCCAAACATATCTTACGTGTGTATGCATGTGCCATCACCACATATACAGAACATATTTAGACCACAAAGAAATACACTCACCATGCACTATTCACTTTCTCTCTCAAATGCTGAGAAAGGTATTTCAGTAAGACAGAGCTTACCACCACTACCACCACCAACTGCAGCACTGTGATGAGGAGGGGGACACAATCTTTTTCACTACAGCAAGAAGTGAGATGCTGTCCAACGGTGCCTCTTCCTGACCTTTCAAAGGCACGTCTTCTTCCTCTTGCACGCCTAGTATATGGTTGCTCAGGAAACAGGAAAGACCACTCCTTTGGAAGATACCCACTTGGATGGGGCATTAGTGGGCAATTTGAGGCTGCTTGGCAGGTCTGAGCCAGCCTATAGGCTGTGGACTTGCCACACCTGTTGAAATCTGAGTTGATAAGTGGTTTGTTTCAAACAGGGAAATGGTTAATACAGAGTTTGCTGCAACACATACACAACCCACCAACTCTTCTCCCAATTAACAGATACACTGTACTTATTACAGGAAGAGGACGCGGGTGGCGCTGTGGTCTAACCCACAGAGCCTAGGGCTTACCGATCAGAAGGTAGGCGGTTCGAATCCCCGCAATGGGGTGAGCTCCCATTACTCGGTCCCTGCTCCTGCAAACCTAGCAGTTTGAAAGCACGTCAAAGTGAAGTAGATAAATAGGTACCACATGACCTGGAAGCTGTACGCCGGCTCCCTCGGCCAGTAAAGCAAGATGAGTGCCCCAACGCTAGAGTCGTCCGCGACTGGACCTAACGGTCAGGGGTCCCTTTATTCTTATTACAGGAAGAGAATCACTCTCACTTGCTTGCTCTTTCTCTAGTAAGGTCACAAAAGAAATATGAAATGAAACGAAAAAAGCTCCTCAAAGTAGAAAGCACTCCATGTTGCTTCTCTGACCTTCAGAGAAACAGCTCTGAGCATTCTCAGAACTAGCGCATGCTTCTGACTGTCTGATGCTACTACAGTGGGCAGTTTTTGAAACAGTCCTGACTCTTCCCATACCTGCTATAGTAGCTGTGCTGGACAGGCCTCCTAAGAACAGCTTTCTGGCAGCCCAGTCAGTCATATGGGTTTTTCTGCTTAGAGACACATGGAAGGAACCTCTTTGTCATATTTTTCAAAATCTGTCATACTTTGGGATTAGGATTAGCTGTGAAGAGAGCTGATTGACCAGAGAACAGTAGATGGATAGAAATGTTTGCAGAACTTCTCTGAGCTCAAATAGAATTATAAAATGTGTGTGGCACAATAAATAGTGTGTAGCTTTGAGATTTTGTGGGGGATTTTAAAAAACATTTCTTGTCATTCTTCTTGGGAAGACTATGCCCTAGTGGACTAGCCTCCACTGCTTGTATCTGCCCTGTTGTTTCTTGTGGAATAGTGTGGTTTGATGTGTTTTCCCCAAAACCACATTCAATCCAAGTTATGGAAAAGAATGACCTAACGGCATTTTAAGCCAGCAATGTGTAGACAATAACAGTGTTGTGCGGGTGTGTTTTACAGAACCCTGACTTTAAGCATTAGTGTTTTATGACCTAGTTACAGCAATCCAAAGGTATCACATTGGATGAACTAAACTACTAGACCTGGGTGTTGCTGTAGGAGGACAATTCTGATTCATTATAAACAAGCTAGATTACCTGACTTCCTAGTTTTTCCAGCTCTACCATTCCATAAGTCTGTTTATCAATGTCAGTGGGAGAAAAGCGAAATGCTTTTTTTGAAAACGTATCATACTTTCCCTTGGTACAGACATGTTTCAGCATAATTGGCTCAGTCCTTAACTCAAAATGTGTCATCCTAAATTGCATTGGACGTCTATGGTTATATTGATTGGGAACCATTTTTCCCTCTTCATGTTCTGTGCCTTCCCACTGAGACTTTGTTTATGAGGCTTGGGTGCTGATACGATCATTTTTCTTGCACCATTTATCAGCAACTACAGATAATATAGTGTTATAAATTTCTTTGTGTATCTTGACAGAAGTGCTTTGATGCAAAGGGGAAAGCTGACATGTAGATTTTAAGCAAGGAAGCTTCTATTTGAGCAACTGGAAAAGTTCTGACTTGGTTTGTAGGTCTCCATAAAAATATCACCCACACACCCTGACCACAACTACAATTCCCATTATCTCTGACACTTGGGTATGCTGACTGGGATTGATGGGAGTCAGACCCCCAACAACATTTGGAGGACTACAGGCTCCCTACCCTGCAGCAGGTAGCATGAATAGAAGATAAAAATAATCTGCTTGTAGATTGCTGGATGATTTGAAGTAGATGAGCAAGGGATCTGGACTCCCAGTGGTCTAGTAACAGCAGCAACAAAAGACTCTTTAGCCTGCAGTGTAGGCTGTTAGACTCTCCTATCTATAGCAACTCAGATGTAGGCCATTCCAGTGTTTGTCTCATGAAAGTAATTGGCTCTAGCCTCTACGCTACCATTTTCCAGGTGACCCCACTCCCTATTTTGTGATGGGTGACTCTCCCTTTAGTAGACTTTGCAGTTCTTGGAAAAACCCAAAGTAGATTCCCTAAAGCCTGAAATCTGCCCACGCCTAGCCTATATGTTTCCTTGAGTCTCTCTCATTCTGTGACGCCAGCAGAAATTATTTGGGACTATACATTATATAACCATATACATAACCATATATTTCTACTTTTGTCCCAATAAATTCCTGTGTCTGAGAAATGTTTTTCTGTACCTTGTCTTCTAAAGCTCTGAATGCTTCCTCCTTCTGAATTTTCTTATCTAACTGCATGTCACTCCATTCATAAAGCTAGGTAAGAGTCTGGGAGTGAGCGCATTCTGTTGTTTGCAGGATGTGCTTACACAACAGACCCTGCTTCACATTTCTTTGTGCTTCCACTCCTGCCTCAGCATCATCCACTTCCTGTTTAACTTTCTCCCTTCTGCCTTTAACCAGGTCACTTTAGCAAACTTTGTCCACACCCTTCTTCAAATAAAAAAGGGAAATTGCCACTTTCTCTCTGGTGGAGTCAGTTGGAAATGTTTTAGGAAGAAATGCGCTATTGCAGGTTGGGGAGCTCTAAGCTGAGTGGGGAAAACACTGTTGCACAGGTCAAATCACAGCAGAACACTGCCTTGGAGTGTTTTCTGCTAAACTCTGCATATGAAGCTTTACGCAGCACCTTTCAAAAAACTTTCAGCGTTCATTTATGCTGGCTCCGAATCATGTGTTTCTATTTCTTTGCAATTTCTTGAGCGCTTTCGCCCTCTGGCATCACCACACCTGGATAATACTGTAAATAATAGTGTCAGATTAAGTAGCCAATTTAAAACCTGGGCCACCATATGCAAAGAATGTATGGAACTTAAGTAGCGCTGCTTTGTGCCTGTAGTATTTTGGATACACAATACAACAACTTGAGACTTGCAAAAGGTTCCTTTTAGGCTGCAGGTGACTGGTTGTGGACGGCACTAAGCACTATTTCCATATTACTACTTTTTCTAATGTGTTATATTAAGATTGCAATAAGGAAATGTTTTAACATCAGAACTAGGCTAGATTAATGCTGCAAAATACAAAATCAGTCTAAAGTTTCTTAATACTGTACAGGCATTCTTGGAATCGGCTTTTGAGCACTTGTGTGTACATGTACACACATGCGTCTGATAGTGGCTGTTCATGGCTAAAATGGAGTGGTTACACGGATGGCTTTAGGAAAATACTGCAGACCTTTTCAGAAAGTTTGCCCAGGACCAGTCCATGAGGTAAAGAACAATCAATCCTCAGAGAGGTCTGACTTGCTCTGATCTGGCTGAATAATGGTCACAATCCATAAAACTATGGCTCATTTTTGCCCATGGATGAGATACCTTAGAATGGCCAGGCATCCTCCTGCACAGCTAGGCTGCTTCTACCTCTCCTCCTCACCATTAAGGGATTCCGGAGCAGATTTGTGGGGAGGGGAATGGGGAAAAAAGGAAAATCAAACTCTTGTGCAATTTATGGGTTATAGCCAACTAAGTTCTTTTCAGATTAGACCCATTGAAATCAATGGACCTAAGTGAGTCAATGCCATTTATTTCAATGTGCTTCCTTGAGTAGAGCTAATGTTGGGTGCAACCTTACATCTTTTCTTGGCGTTAGTTGCAATGAAACAAGAGGCACATTCTTGCTTCCTCCTTAGGTAAACACTCACGATGGACTTCAGATTTCCTTCGTAATATGAGGATTTAAGTCAATAGAGCTAGTAAGATCATAGCTGACCAAGGATAATAACACAGGCTTGGATTTCCTCCTCCTTTTTTTGTAAGTTAACCCCCCCACACACATTGATTGGAAAGCCACTTTGGAATTGGTTACTGCCTTCAGCAAAGCCAGCTGTCTTTGTGTCAAATAAAGTAAGAACACATATAGTATCAAGCGATTTATTACACAGGATCTTGACACTAGAGTCACAAGTCTGTCGATTACATTTCTTCCTCTTTAGTTCATAGCAGCTATTTCTGGAAGTGATCTGGTCACATACACCCTGCTGGAAGAGATGCTATCTTTCCTTGGATCGACGGACTTTGGGTCATTTTCCAAGAGTGATACATGTGTATATTTCAGAGAGTGAATTGAAAAAAAGGAATTCTACAGCAGTCAGGGGTTGTGACACAGCACACAAAGTTGAAGACAGCGTACCAGTCTGATTTCGAGTCAAATTAGAGGGAGCTTATTTATAAACCCCTTACTCCTAACTGGAATCAAATTACATCTGGCTAAGTTGGATGGTTATTCCTTTCCCAGGTGCTCTGGGAAAGCTGACATAGTGAGTAAGCACTTGCTCCAGGTCCTTGGGATGTGATGCTTTTCCAGTGAAGATGCCCTTGTATATTATTTCACTACAGTAAGTTCAAAGTTATTGTTATTAGGAGGAGATAAATGAGTGGAATATGCTCTGTGGTTACATGGCTTGCCAAAAGAGAGGAACGGGTTATAACAAGATGAAATGCAGGATTCAAATTTGGAATCTTTGGTGTGGACTGTACTATTAAGGAGAGGGAAACATCTAGTGAATGTGAACTATTAGGCTTTCATACAAGCAGAATGAAGGAAAAGAAATTATTTTAGAAATGATAATTTCCAAACGGATAATTAATGATAATTAGTTGACTAACCTCACTTGTAGATATTGTAAATGATAAATATTGTACATGCAGGAATTGGCAAGTGGATAGCTGATGGTTAAGGATAATACGTTTTTTAAAAAGCACTATTGTAATATAAGGTTAATTGTAAGGGATGGAATGTGAATTAGAAATAACTAGGGCAGCAACAAGAAGAACCTTCGGACACATCAAGAACAGAACATGGGAAACCACTTTTTGGAAAATTTGTTTTAAATTTGTTTTAATGTGGCTGATTTGGTAAAATTTGGAAAAATCAATAAAAATGATTCAGAATTTTTGGTGCCAGGATATCCATTTTGCTTCCTCACATGATCCAGAATGAAGCCTGGGACTAGGTAAGCTGGCTTCAGATCAGGAGAGAATCACAGTCTCCTACAGTAATAAATAACACTGTTAAATCCCAAACAAACAAGAGGTCCTGTTAGGTTTAATATACCATGGGCTTTTTCTTGGTACAACCTCCTAGCCTTGATTGCTTAACTCCACTCAAGCACTTGGCTGGGTTAGTCTGCTATCACTATTACTTAATTGTGGCCAGAAACAAAATGGATCCAACTGTGTCATGGGCATAGCCAGGATTTATGTTGGGGACAGGGACAGAACCTAAAAAAATGTATTTTTATTTATTTCCTTGATGGAGGGCAGCTGCCCCCTGTCCCCACCTGGCTATGCTCATACAGTGGTACCTCAGGTTAAGTACTTAATTCGTTCCGGAGGTCTGTTCTTAACCTGAAACTGTTCTTAACCTGAAGCACTACTTTAGCTAATGGGGCCTCCTGCTGCCGCTGTGCCGCCGGAGCACAATTTCTGTTCTCATCCTGAAGCAAAGTTCTTAACCTGAAGCACTATTTCTGGGTTAGCAGAGTCTGTAACCTGAAGCGTATGTAACCTGAAGCATATGTAACCGGAGGTACCATTGTATTTTGATGTCGTACTGATTTGTTGCCTTTTCTTGGACAACATTTAGATGCACACAGGTTGCCCTCTAGGCATCAAGGTAAAAGTCAGTCGACTTGCACTTAGAGGTACAGGTAAGGAAGGAGGGGAAGTTAACAGTCTCAAGGTCTCCCCTGCTGGAAGTCAAGTGAATTTCAACTATCCTTGAGTAAAGCATGGCAAACTGTAGCATCAGAGTCTCGCTTTGAAAGAAAGTACAATAACGTACCCACTCAAGTAAAGTCCTTCCAATAACAAAAACTTGCAGTGTATATTTCACTGTTTATTCAGATCAAGGCTTAACCTGTTAGCATCCTGACACCCCCCCCCCTTAAGTTGCAATAGCACAGAGTGTTACATTACATTATATCCCACTCTGCTAGTTGTTAGTCTTGCCCATTGGAAAACAAAAAATGCTTATATGGAGACTTGGTTGAAGACAAAATTTCCTGAGGACAAAAACCAACAGTGAAAACTTCCATTTGCATGACAGGCTGGTAGGCAGCTGAAATCCTGGAGCCCCTTGCTGATTTTGTTCTTCTTCCTGGCTTGCAAATCTCTAAGAAATCAATGTGTTATGCAATGTATCAACCTTGATTAAGTGAATCAAGAAGAGAAGAGAAAGTAAGCAGGGAGGTGAAGAAATTTTCAAAATGCAAGCTGTCAGCAATATGAAAACTAAACATTGCTGAGGGGCATAAATATAGCACATATTGCTTTTTGGAGGGGAAAAAAGTAGCATGAGCATGGTATGATAAATTTTCAAGGGTTAGGTTGTGGGTGTAAAAGTTTGTGGTCTTGACTCATAACTAGAATGGATGTCATTTCACATCTAGGATAATCACATTTTCAAAGGTAAGATCATAGAACTTGAAATATACTCTGAGTCCTGTAGTGCTTTCATGCTCTTTATTGCAGCATGTAAAACAGTGATTGAATTGCCCCCCAAACCTCAGGCTTTTATATACATTATTTACAGAATGAGTCCTGATTGGCTGATTCTGCTTCCCTCTTGGAGCCTGATTGGTCTTTTCCTGCAGGCCAATCAGTTGTTGCATTCTAGGATCCTACCAGTCTAATAGGCTGATTGGCTTCCTCCTGGAACCTGATTCATATTTTCCTGCAAGCCAATCCCTTGTTGCATTCTAGGATCCTATTTGCCTATTATTCTAGGAACCAAGCTTAGTACATAACAGAACTGTAGAGTTGGAAGATACGACAAGGGGCAGAGAGTTCAACTCTGGCCTGCAATGCAATACCTCATGGTCCCAACTTTTGCCTTGCTCTGTTCCCTTACTCTTTGCAATGGATTTACCTTAATTAAGCTCATGGCTTGCTCAAGAGACAATTCATAGACCATTTTCCCTGGCCTTCTTAGCCCCACCCTTGATGCTCAAGTCCCCCGATTTAGGCGGTTTCTGGATTCTTCTGCACGGGTGTGATTTTTTGTCATGATAATTAAGCATAGCCTTTGAACTAATTTTTAGCTCTCCCATGACTTCACAGGCCAGAGCTTAAGCAGCAAGCGGGGATCCAAATTTGGGTGCGTGGGATCAGTGTTTATGTATACTGTAACATCTTTTTGGACTATGAGTAACCAACGGCCGAAGCCGTGTTTCTGGCATCCCCGCTGCCATGGAGAGCTCGCCTGCTCTCCCAACGCAACACAACCTTCCTATTGCGTATGCCATCCGGAATCGAAAAAGAGAGAGAGAGAAAACACCCCACACAATAAAAGAGGGAGCCAGCCCGTTTCAGAGTGTTTTGCGCATGTGCACAGACTTCTCCCCACGCGGCCTGCCCTTTTGCGCGTGCGCCGTTTCCTCCCGCGACCGGCAGAGCATTCCTTGGGCATGCGCTGGCCCGGCCTTTTAAAGTCTTTAACCCTTGAGGGGCGGCAGCTGGCCGGCGAGCTTCCCCGCGCTCCCTCGCTCGTCCTTCCTCCCCGTGGCTAAGCGGGAGCCCCGTCCGACGGGGCGGGAGAGGGCCGCGGCGTGGCAACCGCGGAGGCGGGCGGAGCGGGGAAGCGCTCGCTTCGGAGGAGCGGCCGGCGGAGGGAAGCCTGCTGGGGAGAAGCCCTGTCCCTCGGGGGGCCTCCCAGCTTCTTCGGAGCCCGAAGGGATGGGTGAGTTATGAGCTATTGGTGGAGGAAAGGAACTCTTCACATGCTCAGAGGCGTTCTGCAGTGATGCTCCCGTGTCTTGGGGATTTCACCTGAGCTCTGCCAGAAAGTACTTTCCGCACCTCCCCGGGGATGAGCGTGGGAAACAGGGTGGGCGCAGGGATAGGGACCGTCCATAGAACAGAGAATTGTTTTCTTTCTTCCTTCCTTCCAGGAATGGGGAAAGTGGGAAGGGAGGAGTCCTCCCTAATGAGGCGATACGTAAAGTGGCACAACAAATAGGAGGAGTAATTGGATAGAGTAGAGGTGCTCCTTTCCCCTCCTACTTCTCACCATGTTGGTTTTGTGGTTAGCAGTGCACTCTGCACGTCCCCAGTTTCCTTTTGCAGTGGTAGAATGTGTGACTTCCCTATATGAGTTGTAAGTTAATGCAGGAGCTGGAAGGTCTTTCGAACTCGAGGCATCAGGAAGACAAGTCATTTACAACTTCTCAAACTCACAATGAGATTTGAGGTTTGGTTTTGTAGGCGGCTGTTACTGTGCCTGCGCTAAGCTGAATAATACTAGATAAGGTACAAGGAGATAAAAGAGTATCTATTTAGTGGACTAACACATATTTGAGGTTTTTACAGAAACTCTTTTCTAGCCCGCAGAGTCTGCTTTGTAGTGCTTTTCTGGGAGTACAGGCATTTGTCAGGGGTTGTATGTAAGCTTTGTTGCAGCCTAGGGTTGTTGCAGCCTAGGAGCAGTAGCCCTGCTAGAGAGCTGAAGCATCCTGCACACAGGTATTGGGAGCACTAAGTCATGGTTCCTTTGCCCTCAAAGTTTAGAATGTAAGAATTGCCTCACTGGGTTACATCATGGTCCCTCTAGTTCTGCAATCTGTTGCTTCTGAAATCTTGCCAGGAAAATGTGAAAGTAAGTGTTGGCCTTCCCTGTATATTGCTACAGCTAGCAGCTGTAGATGTGTCCTCTCCTTAGGACAGTGATAGGGAACCTGCAGTACTCCAAATGTTGGACTATAATTCCCATCACCCCAGACCATTTACGATGCTGGTGGGGCTGGTGGACTCCACAGCAACATCTGGAGAGCCACATATTTTCCATCCTGCTCATTCACCTGCTCATTCCTCTGAACGGAGACACTATGAAAATTGGATTCAACAGATCTTGGGGTTTTGTTTTGTTCTTTGAGAAAATAGTCCTGTGGAGATTAACTTCCAATTCACACAATTTCTTTACACAATCATTCAGTGCCTTTCCTGGGGTTATAATTTTTTTCACCTTCTGAATAGTGGTGATGCTGTGCATTCCTATGTTTACATTCAAATGCTGTTTTATACTTCGTATGCATGTATTTATTACTGCTACCACTATTAATACCAGGCCCTCTGTGTATTTCTTAAACAGAAAAATTTGGCTGACATGCAATAACATCTCGTCCATTGCCTGAAAATAATGCATCAATTGATGTAGTCAAGGCCCTCCTTTTCTTGTCAGTGAAACTACAGTAGACGTTCTTGGAGATAGTTCTGTATATGGTCCTGGAAATGGCATAGCTCCTTGTAGTTGTGCATTTGTTCTGCACTACACACAGGGCCGGATTTAGGTTTGAAGAGGCCCTAAGCTACTGAAGGTAATGGGGCCCTTTATATGTCCAGCTGTCCTTTGTCAACAACAAATTGTCACTGCTTTTTGTGTTGATTATATGCTATATGGTAATTTTTGGACCTAATAGGTACCGTACCTAAACCATTTGCACATAACAAAATAATGTATTTTATCAAAGTAATTGATATAGAAATGAGCAAACCAGTGATATGGGTGGGGCCCATTACGTACATCATAGGAGCCTACACAACACATAACACTGTTGCTGTATGTAGGTTTTATTTTATTTGTTTTTTATCTTATATTTTGGAAATGTACATCCAAGCTGTATTTTCTTTCAATTTTTTGGGCCCAAGAGAGTGGGGCCCTAAGCTATAGCTTGTTTAGCTTATATGTAAACCCAGCACTGACTACATGGCCAACTAATGTTGACAGATATTGTGGGATATTCTTATTTTCTAGGGTGCATACTCGAATCCTTATTTGGGGGCAATGCCTTTTCAAGTACTAAGCTCCATTGAACATAGTGGGACTTACTTCAGAGTGAACATGCACAGGATTATTGATATTGAAGGGCAAAGTATTTGTTTTTGTTTTTAAATTGTGTATCTGTTTGCTGCCTTGGACTCCTTTGGGGAGGAAGGGTGGGATATATAAATTCAATAAATAAATAAGGAAGAACCTTAAAGCATAGTTAAAAAAAAAAGCTTGTGTTAAAAAAATTGAAATCTGCCCCAAAACTTGCTCCGACCATAACGCCTTGAAAATGGATTTGAGACTCACACCAGCTGGATCCTTCAGATGGAGAATGAATGACTCTTTGTTTAGAGATCAGGAGATTGTAAAGAAGGCCCAAAAAACGATGAAAGACTTTTTTGAAATAAATTTGAACACTTCGGTGGAAAAGAAAACAATCTGGGACGCAAGTAAAGCTGTTATGAGAGGTTTTCTGATACAACAGAACACTATTAGGAAAAAACTCTGGAATGGTAAAAAGGACAAGATTTTGGAGAAGATAAAGGACGGAGAGAGAAGGTTGAGACTTAACCCAAAATCAAAAGAAGTTTTAAGAGAAATAAAATTCCATCAAGCACAATATGCGAAACTGATAAATCAAGAAGTTGAATGGAAAATTAAACAGATGAGACAAAGATCATTTGAATTGGCAAATAAATGTGGGAAGCTGCTTTCATGGCAGCTGAAAAGGAGACAAAAATTGAACTTTGTTACCAATCTAGAGGTTGAAGGAGAATGTATTCAGAAACCAGAGGAAATTAGAAAGTGTTTCCAGAAATATTTTAAAAAATTGTATACCCAAGGACCCCAAGTGGAGACTGAGATAGATAAATTTTTAAAAAGCTACGGCCTGGAAAAATTAACACAAGATAAACAAACAGCCCTGAACTATAAAATAACACAACAGGAAATTGAAAATTCCATTCAGAACATGCAATTAGGCAAATCCCCGGGCCCAGATGGACTTACCTCCAAGTATTATAAGACATTGAAAGAATATTTGATTCAACCACTGATGGAGGTATGCAACCAAATTATGGAGGGGAAGGAGGCACCAGAATCGTGGAAAGAGGCATTCATTACTTTGATACCAAAATTGGAATCCGAAAAGACTCAACTTAAGAACTATCGTCCTATCTCACTCCTAAATGTGGATTACAAGATTTTTGCTGATATTTTGGCAAATAGATTGAAAAAAGTTTTAAATGAAGTAATTCATAAAGACCAAGCAGGCTTTCTCCCCGGCAGACATTTGTCTGATAACACTAGGAACATTGTGGATGTCCTGGAACTACTACAGACAAACTTGAATACGAAAGCAGTTTTGATATTCATAGATGCGGAGAAGGCCTTTGACAACATATCTTGGAAATTTATGAAGAAAAATTTGGAAGGGATGGGAGTGGGAAGGGCGTTTCAAAATGGTATTGAAGCAATTTATTCAGAACAAAAAGCTAAATTGATAGTAAATAATGTGGTGACAGAGGAGTTTAAAATTGAAAAAGGAACACGACAGGGGTGCCCCCTATCACCCTTGCTATTTATTTCCGTCCTGGAGGTGTTGCTGAACTTGATTAGGAAGGACCAGCGGGTGGAAGGAATACAGGTCGGAGGAAAACAATATAAACTGAAGGCCTTTGCAGATGATTTGGTTTTGACATTACAGGAGCCAGAACCCAGTACAAAAAGAGCTTTAGAACTAATCTCTGAGTTTGGTCGGGTGGCGGGATTCAAGCTAAATAAACAGAAAACTAAGGTTTTGGTGAAAAACTTGACACCTTTAGAAATAGAGGGGTTTCAGAAGGAAACGGAGCTAAATGTGGTTAAAAAAGTGAAATACCTGGGGGTTAATTTGACTGGGAAAAATTTGAACTTGTTTAAAGATAATTATGAAAAATGTTGGTCTGAAATTAAAAAGGACTTAGAAATCTGGTCAAGATTGAAACTTTCCTTGTTGGGAAGAATTGCAGCAGTTAAGATGAATGTATTGCCAAGAATGCTGTTTTTGTTTCAGGCCCTGCAGATCGTGGACAGGGTGGAGTGTTTTGGAAAGTGGCAGAGGGACATTATGAAGTTTGTCTGGCAGGGCAAAAAGCCCCGAATAAAATTTAAAATATTAACAGATGCAAAGGAAAGAGGGGGATTTGCCCTGCCGGACTTAAGGTTGTATTATGAAGCTGCATCCCTCTGCTGGATGAAAGATTGGTTTTTGTTAGAAAACACTGATGTCCTAGATCTGGAAGGGTTCAACAATGCTTTTGGATGGCATGCATATCTGTGGTACGACAAGGTAAAGTCTCATAAGCTATTTAAAAACCATATTGTCAGGAAATCTTTGTTTATTGTCTGGACTAAATACAAGGACTTACTTGAAAACAAAACTCCGAGGTGGCTGTCACCAATAGAGGCTAAGGCCACAAAAATACTTAATATGGGGGGTGGCTGGGCAAAATATTGTGAAATAATAGAAAAAGTAGGGGACACTTGGAGGTTGCAGAGCTTTGAAACATTGAAAGGAAAGGTGCGAGACTGGTTTCATTATGCCCAAATTTTAGAGATTTTTAAAAAGGACAAAAAAATTGGTTTCCAGGAGGAAAAATCAAAATTAGAGTCAGAACTACTTGAACCTAAGACGAAAGTGCTTTCAAGAATGTATAACTTGTTGCTTAAATGGAATACTCAAGATGAGACAGTTAAATCAGCCATGATAAAATGGGCACAAGATATTGGACACAACATTATGTTTGAAGACTGGGAAAGGTTATGGACCACCGGTATGAAATTTACGGCATGTAGTGCCTTAAAAGAAAATATTATGAAAATGATGTACAGGTGGTACATGACCCCAGTCAAACTTGCAAAGATATATCATTTGTCTGATAATAAATGTTGGAAATGTAAGGAGGCTGAAGGAACATTCTTTCACCTCTGGTGGACATGCCCGAAGGTGAAGGCTTTTTGGGAAATGATTTATAACGAGTTGAAAAAGGTATTCAAGTATACCTTTCATAAGAAACCAGAAGCCTTCCTCCTGGGCATTGTGGGCCAGAGAGTGCTAAAGAAAGATAGAACTTTCTTTCTATATGCAACTATAGCAGCAAGAATCCTTATAGCCAAATACTGGAAAGCACAGGAGTTACCCACACTGGAAGAATGGCATACGCAACTGATGGACTACATGGAACTGGCTGAAATGACCGGCAGAATCCGAGACCAGGGAGAAGTAGCAGTGGAAGAGGATTGGAAAAAATTTAAGGACTATTTACAAAAACATTTTAAGTTATATGAATGTTGAGAATTTGCTAAGTTTTGAGAAAAACAAGCTTCAGTATTGAGATTCGGAAATGATTAAAACTAAGTTATGTTTGAGAAAAGTTTAACTTTTAGAGTAAATAAGTAGATGAAAATACAAATACACATGAAACAAGGTTTTAATTTGCTGTTGATTTTTATTGTAAAGAAAGCAGGGATGGAAGATGTGGGGAAGTCCAGTTGATGTTGAAAAAAGATCTGAAAAAGTGAATCTTTTTCTTTTTTGTTTTTTTTACTTTGGAAAAAAAAAAAAAAAAAGCTCTTGTTGTGTTATCGACGATGTATTAATGTTGTACTTTGACCCTGGAAAACAAAGCAATAAAAAATATTTAAAAAAAAAAAAAAAAAAAAAAAAAAAAAGCTTGTGTTAAAACAGTCCTAATTAATTTCAGAAGGATTGCGTAGAAGACTTATCTTACCCCAGGACTGGATTTTATTTTTTTAGGCCTGGGATTTTAATGTGTTTGGAGGGTTAATGGGGACTCAAAGGTAGTATAATGATAAAATGCTGGGAATGAAACATTTGCTGTGGACATCTTAATGATTGAAGTATAGGACCTTATCTTGTATAAATTTGGCTACCTCTATTTGCTCTGTAACAATAAACCAGTTATTTCTGATCTTATGATGCAACCCATCTAATATTTTAAGTCAGTCTTGAGTGGGTTCTGATGAGATCCTGTCAGTGCCTCGCATGAGAGGTTATTACCCTTTGTAGCTTGGACATTTAAATCAGGTAGGTGCCAAGTGTTACTTTAAAATGGCTTGTGGATCGACTTGCAAGTCCTGTGATTGTCACATAAAGAGATGGTGTACAGAACTCTGAGAATCTTAGCAACATTAAGCCTGTTTTGCAGGCCAGGGATAATTTTGCTACTTTCAGTCTTTCCACACAAAATAATATTTTGAGTCAAAATAATATTTTGGAATGGAAGATCTTCCCTTGTTCTGTTGAGGTAAAATGTGAAGAGCCTCTGATTAACTCTTCATGTTCATGAGCTGTTAATTAATTAATTAAATGTGTATCCCGCCCTTCCTCCCAAAGGGACTCTAGGTTTCTTGATACATTCATGTCCTATAATGTATATACTGTATATTTAAAAATAGCTTTGATATGGCTTTAGGAGGAGGTTTTGTCTTAAACATGCCGCTGACTATTTCATCTTTCTAGAAATGAGGTCTCCAAAGTTGGAAGAATCCTAACATATTGTGGAGGTTTAGAAACTCCAACCAAACCTGTCTTTCTCCCCCAAAGGGCTTCAAGTTGACATCTGCAGGGATGGACTACCTCCTTAGTGAGCCATTGTTCAGTGCTTCTATTCTGAGTACTGAATCTGTCTATAACATGCTTTAAAAACCACCCATGTTGGAAAATCCACTAAGAATTCTTTAAAAAAATCTTTTTATTCTAGATTCCGTAGGCAGATGCAATGGCTAAAAGGCAGCCAATAAATATAATTAATAACTGGCAGGACAGTCCAAACCCTGGATAGGCAGCAACGGAGGCAGTTCTGCATGTTGCCAAAAGGCAGTTGCGGCAGGCAAATCACTGCAGAGTGACTGCAGTGGAACTGGGTTCAGATCCAGAAGATCCTGGCTCAGCTGTTTTCCCTCCCTGCTCCCAGAATGTCCTGGTTGGAGGGTTCTTGCAGGCTAGCACCAGTGGGGTATTCTGATAGTGGTCCTTCCATCCGCCTGTTTGATGGACAGAATGGGGAATATTCACCCATTCCAATCCCTCTTTCCCTGCCCTCTAGCCCAGTGCAAAAGGAGTTTGGATTGCAGCATAAATAATGCAGCCTGTTGCTGTGCTCCAGCATTCCTACATTTAGAAAGTTGTTCCTAACACCCTGGCTAAATCTTTGGATGCAGTTTGAGCACATTCTTTCTTGTCATCTGTTTTAACCAATAAAAACAATTCCCACGCTTCTCAAGGCAAAAATGCTTCTGAAGACTCTTAGTTGTATTTTCTCCGTTCTTAGCTCTTTTGGTATTTCTCTGCATGTCTTATTTTTTCATGTTTGTTATTCTTACATCCAGCTGCTTCATATCTTTAAGCATGTTGACCAGAACTGAATGTACTCCTCTTGCCGTTGCCTTGCCAATGCAAAATAAATTCCAGCGTCATACATAGTACCATATCATTGCAGTCCAACATGGCTTTGCCTTTCTTTGCAGTGGCACTACAGTACATTGCTGAGTCCTATTTATCTTGTCATTAGCTACAATTCTCAATTCTCGACTCTTGAAACTTATAGCATCTTAGTGCTACACTGTGTCTCCATCAGCACCATACATTTAAAGCAGTATCATGAGCAGTCATAGCTTCCCCTAAAGGATCCTGGGAACTGTAGTTTGTTAAGGGTGTTGGGAGTTCCCCATTTCCCTCACCAAACTTATTCCTAGAGTGATTTAACAGTCAATCTCTCTTTCTGGGGAATGCTGGGAATTGTAGGCCTGTGAGGGGAAATGGGGCTTCCTAACACCTCACAGCACCTGTAACAAGCTTCAGGTCTGAGGAGTCATTGGGGGAAGCCTTGACTGTTTAAAGGGGTATAATATTGTTTTAATTGTGTGGATGGGACTTGTATCCCAATATCCAATCTGCTTATCTCTTCCAGGTTTGGTAATTGGGGAATAATCCACAAAACGCTTTTCAGATTGCCAGACAGTCAGATACGTTGACCAAAATGCCTTGCAGCAGGGTAACTCTGAGCCTGATGGCAGAGGCAGCTTTTCCAAGAAGAGGCGTAGATAATCAGTGGCTGCACTTTAGATGCAATACTGGAAGTGCTGGTTCCATTTTGCATTGTATGCAACACCTTGAGCAGCTTAGAAAAGGTGAACTTGCCCCTTACCAGCTGAGTGAGAGAGTGACTCACAGAATCGCAGGAGGAGTCCAATAGAGTTTCAGGGAAGACAAGCTTTGTTCTTCTCAGAAGTTAGGGAGATTTTATTGGGTAGCGTAGAGCACTTTTTTACCCTGCCCCCAACCTATCATTTTTATTTCCTCCCTCTTTGCTTACTCCAGAGAGAGAGAGAGAGAGAGAGAGAGAAAGAAAGAAAGAGATGAAGGAAGGGAGGAAGCAAATCCTTGCAGGCCTTCTGTTTGGTCCTTAGTTTCAAAGAGTGGACCTTTCAGAGTCATTTTCTTCCTAACCCTCCACAGGATATTTGGAGACCTCTTGGGAGTCTTCTGGGAGGAGGAGGGAAAAAATCCATTTGCACAACATTGGATCTTGCCCAATGTAACTTTTATAAAAGCTTCACTCTTAAATCTTAACAGACAAAGCTGTCAATAATTATAAAATAATAAGCACAGATTACAAGTTATATATATATATATATATATATATATATATATATATATATATATATATATGCTTTCGTAGATTTTCACGGGTACAGGAATGCAGGTTTTGGTGTCCTCGGGTGTCTGCCCAGCCACGTACATTGGACAAACAAACAGACGAATAAATGCACGTATCGCAGAACACAAGAATGCCGTCAAAAAAGAAGAAAAAACTTCCTCTCTTTTCCAACACATGAAAGAAACAGGACACGAAATTAATTTTGCAGATTCCAAATTGCTCTTTAACATGGAACATCACCACAAGAGAATAATCATGGAAGCCATCGAGATAGAGAAACACCCTCACAACATGAACAAGCGTGACGACACATCCCGCTTGCCAGACATCTGGAAATTAGCCCTCCCCACAAAATCTGACACCAGATCCAGAGGCACACAGAACGCCATCACCAATCAACCACACCAGACCCAAACCCAGACCCTCTCCACAGATGAATTACAGATACCATCCAGTAGCCAAACCATGGTGGCACCTCCGGATGCTGCACCCCCCTGCAATCCCTACACAGATCTGGCTGGCACAGGCCACAAAACCACAGCTCGCCCCTATACACGAAGCCAAGCCAGAGCACAACCAAATGCAGTACAGCCATCTTCTCAAAAAAACTCTTCACAAAGTTCAAGAGTTCAAGACACAAAGGCTTGAGAAACTAATCCACACCTAATGACCCACCTAAGTGGGATTCAGGATATCGCTCAAGAAATCACTCAAGATATCCCTCAAGTAATTAAGGAACAAAAGAAGAAAAGGCACACTAGCCTGGGAACCTCCTCTCTGCCCAAAACATTGGAGGCTATACACCACACCTTCAACAGTATTTACAGGAACTCAAACACTGAGATCCTGCTCTGTTCCAGTAACAAGAAGCCGAAAACACCAGCCTGAAGATGACGAGTGAGACCTCGTCGAAACGTCGCCTAGACACCCCAACTTTTACACGGGAAGACACCCGAGGACACCAAAACCTGCATATATATATATATATATATATATATATATTAGCTAAGACTGTATGGAAGCAAATGCATTAAATAGATAGACTGCTTCTATTAAATAATAGTTGGTGACTCAGCCCAGTCACAGTTCTAGGCTCTCTATATAGAAAGAAATATATTCATTCACTTTCACTGTTATCTCTCTGAGGCTTTTTACATTGCATTTGTTTTAGTACTAAGAATACAAAAATAACCCAGCTTGTTTTTGCGAATTTTGTTGTATTGGTCTACTTTGTTCCTACTGACATGCTGCATTTTTCTTGATTATTTATTTTTTGCTTTATTTCTGTTTATTTCTAGGAGTATGTTGTCAGTTTGTACTCCACCCTTACTGGGAGGATATATAGTAAATATAAATGAGGTTTATAAACTAAATAGCTCATTCCTTACGTTGAACACATCTCCAGGCAGTGTGAGGTTTTACAGTTGTAGACTCTGTCACTCTCTTTTCCTGGACCTCAAAGGTATATGTGGTGTGAGAGGCAGGCTAGGAGCTTCTTTTTGTTGACTACATGGCAAATTCAGACTGTCATTCTTGGACTAAACTTCCCTGGGAATTAGTCTTTTTGGTTTTCGGGACAATGTGTGCAAAGAAAAATGGTTCATGCTGGTGAGTAAATCTTCAATTAGGGATTGTAGTGATTAAATATGATACATGTATGAGTGAATGTATGAGTGAATGGTTGCTTGGAGGGTAGATGAGGAGGAAGAGAATGTGACGTATATATAACAAGATACAGTGGTACCTCGGGTTACATACGCTTCAGGTTACAGACTCCGCTAACCCAGAAATAGTGCTTCAGGTTAAGAACTTTACTTCAGGATGAGAACAGAAATCGTGCTCCGGTGGCGCGGCGGCAGCAGGAGGCCCCATTAGCTAAAGTGGTGCTTCAGGTTAAGAACAGTTTCAGGTTAAGTACGGACCTCCGGAACGAATTAAGTACTTAACCCGAGGTACCACTGTATAACAAATTTAATGTCACAGTGCCAAATAATTTGTGGGTTCTCTTGCGAAAAAAGATGCCTACAAATGTATATTATTAAAACATACCGGTACTTTCCCTGGAAAAATTCCATCTTTATATTAGGTAAGGAGACAAACCCCAAGTTTCTGAAATGAGTTTGGGAAGCTTATTCATAGATCCTTTAATGTCTGAAATAACTGTTCTCACTTGGGGAATTGTAAAATGTTGATTCACATGCTATATACACTAAATGTAGGGGAGGAAAATAACTTTTTAAATCTGTTTAAGAAAGTTGTTGCATTTGACCTGTAGTATCACTCATCTTTGCTGTGTGTGCACTCTCCCATTAGAAATTTGAGACTGGGGGGAATATGGTGTCCTGTTCTCAATGACATTATTCTCTTTATAAACATGAATAGTCTAGTCTGTCTATCTTGAGCTGTGTTTTCATCTTTTGCTGTTCCTAATGAAGCAATGCTTGGAGTCACCATCCATAGCTCAGTAGCAAAGAACATTCTTGGCATGCAGAAGATCCCAGGTTCATTGAAACTGCATTGCAAATATACGGTCTGTTAAGAAACTAACCAAACTCATAGCACCAGTGCAACAACGCAGTTTGAAAAGCCATCCAAAGGACTGTGCTTTTTGAAGGCAGGCACCTTTTAAAAGTCTGTTTACTAAATAGGTGGGGCAGTGTAGATTGGGATCGGTGAGGAGCAGAACTCAGTTCCAAGTCTGCTGGTGATGGTTCCTCTGGACCTGTGCTCAGGAGACAAGAGGAAATTAACTTACAAAATGGGGCAGAACCTGCTAAGCTGTGAGATTCTTACAGGCAAAAGTACAAGTGGTTGTCTTTTTCTAGTAATATTGATTGTGCATTACCGTACATGCTGAGAACAATTGTGCTTTTTTAAAACGTGCAGAAGAGTGCTTTAATAAGCCCTTTGTTTGTTCCATAAATCTTGACTTATCCAGGGCTCGGCTTTAGAATGATTGCTTTGTGTTTCTCTGTGTTTTGCGGAGACAGCGGAGTCACCACTTAGTCTGCCCAGAGATCCCTTTTGCCTGAGTGTACTCCCTGCACCAGGGAGCCTAGGACTTTCCGATCAGAAGGTCGGTGGTTCGAATCCCTGCCACGGGGTGAGCTCCCGTTGCCCAGTCCCAGCTCCTGCCCACCTAGCCGTTCAAAAGCACGTCAAAGTGCAAGTAGATAAATAGGTACCGCTCCAGCGGGAAGGTAAACAGTGTTTCTGTGTGCTGCTCTGGTTCGCCAGAAATGGCTTAGTCATGCTGTACGCCGGCTCCTTGGCCAATAAAGCGAGATGAGTGCCACAACTCCAGAGTCAGCCACGACTGGACCTAATGGTCAGGGGTCCCTTTACCTTTACCTTTACCTTTACTCCCTGCACCAAGAGATCTCAAGTTCTACAAAATCAAAATCCGCATATATAAATTAAGCAAATGTGTGTAATTTGCGATATTTGGCACAATTCTTCCATTCTTACTATTTCACATAATGCATTATCCTTCTTGATTTGGGAACGGGCATCTGACTACTAGAAAATATCGTCAGCAGCTCTTGGGTGTTACCGGGCACTGCAAACAGACTTCAGAACCACACCAGCAGAAAGATTGCTCTTTTGATGAAAACTAAATTCTGTGGGTGTGCAAGACTGCGTGGCATGCATATGTACATCTAGTTCTGCAATCTGCTGTGAACCACATGTGTATGGGGAAGTATGAGTTTTTTTGTCTGCAGGAACCCGCAGCTTGCTTGAGAATTGTAGTTGCAGTGCACAGTTGTTCATGAGAAGTACTCTGCTTTAGGGAATTGAGAAACAGAGAGAGAGTGGAAAGGTTTACTTCTCAGAACATAAAGTCTGCTCAGTCAAGATCAAATGGCATCATTTACTTTCTGTCCTTGGGAAACCCTGAGTGCTACCCCCATAAACATTATCCACCCCTTGCCCTTATATAATCTTCACCAAATGAAGAGTCTCTTTAATGGACTGCTAAGAGTTAGTGTTCCCAATTAATGAACCTTCCCTGAGCTCAGTTTGCCCTCCTGGAAACATGCAACTTTGGCAAATGTGCCTCTGGTGAACTAGTTTATTAAGAAGCTGGATAAGAACTAGGACTAGGAGGTAGTAAATGTCTCCAGTTGCCCTATTTATTTTATTTATAGTGCCATGCAGAGTTTCATGTGGAAAAACAGGTACATCTCTCCTAGGAATTTGGCTTAAGATACACAATGGGGAAAACAAAGGGAAGGAGTAAGGAATATGCACAAATGCAAATGATTGGGCATCAAGAGAGAAGTGTTAATTCTGTCTTCTGAGTTTGCTTGGCGTGTATATGCATGTATTAATTCTGCAGCTGCAAATAAGGGATAAGCTTTCTTTTGTATGTGTAAATGGGTAACCTCTGTTGCTGAGGGTTTGCCTTTTGTTATATCTCCCTGTACTGTATAGTGCATAGTGGGTATTTTCTAGGCGCTAACCTGCAAAACTAAATAGGGTTTTGTTACTTTCAGTCACAAAGCCAACCTTCACTGAGCTCGCTTGTGGGTGAAACGTGTTGCCAGGCTACACCAACCATCTTTTCAGCGAAACCAATCCAGCATAAACCAGGTATCTTGCTTTGAATATGAAACTGCTGTGCTTATATTTATCCCTGGGGTACACTTGTCCTTAGAATATTCAAAAGGACAAAATTATCCATGGTTGCCTACCGAGCAGGTGGGTGGCAGGATACCCTTTGCTCCGACCATTGTAGCCTTGCTTATCTATATGGATAAATATAGGCTAGCTATGTATATACTGCTGACCTACTTAACTGAGCATTAGCAGTTAAGCAATAATTCATAGAATATTAGAATTGTAGAGTTGGAAGGTACCCCAAGGGTCATCTAGTCCAACCCCCTGCAATGCAGGAATCTCAACTAAAGCATCCATGACAGATGGCCACCCAACCTCTGCTTAAAAACCTCCAAGGAAGTAGGGTCCACCACCTCCTGAGGGAGTCCGTTCCACTGCCAGACAGCTCTTGCTGTTGGAAAGCTCTTCCTGATGTTTAGTTCTCCTTTCTGGTAACTCAATTCCTTCATCCAGGTTGTTTATTAAAAAAAATTCAAAAACTGTGGGCCCAGGACAGAACCCAGCGGCACCCCACCCGTCACCTATTTCCAGGAAGATGAGGAACCATTAACGAGCACTCCTTGGGTTCATTCAGTCAGCCAGTTAGAAATCCACCTAACAGTTACCTCATCCAACCCATTTTACCAGTTTTTCTGCAAGAATATCATGGGGGACTTTGAACTTCTTCACTGAATTTGAAGTTTGCAGCTTTCCAATCCTTTGTTTTACTCCCTAAATATTGGTATCTTATTGGACAGTGCAGTCTAGATTGCTCATAGCTTTCTTTAGCCAGTTAATTAAATATAAATATTGCTAAACATTTTGACATTCTTAAATAAATAGAACACTTTCCTGCAAATACATCATTTTAATACTTGAATACATCTGCTATTCATCATTGAGAAATGCTGCCTTTAATATTTGTTTTCTTGTCAGATTATATACCACAGCTAAATACTGTTTCAAAAATGAAGGCCTCAGACCCATTGCTGATAAGTGGAATGCCCAGATTTAGAAGGCACATCAATGTTGATTTCGGTGCACACTGTCGCTAGTGGCACTGGAACCCATGGTTGTTGTACCATGAATGGACAGAAATCTGCTCGCTTTCAATAAAAACTAGAAGGGAGAAATCTTCTTGAAGTTTGTCAAATTTGGCTACAAGAGGCTAGCAGGACTTCAAAGTCTCTTCATTCTGATGTTTCCAAAATTACAAGTCTCTTCTCTTTTCTACTCCAAAGTTCTCATGATTTGTTTGAGGTGACCAAACAAAGCTTGTAGTTGTATTAAAACACCTTTAGTTGAACGTTACCCCAAACAACTGTTCAAACTGAAAATCCAAATGTCATTAATTAATCAATAAATCTAGTTTGAAAACATAAAAAGCAGATAAGCTACAGCCCTCCCCTATCTCTGCATTTGTATCACAGAAGTTGTTTAGACTGAGCCAGTGTCTCATAATTAGTCATTTCGCAAAGCTGAACTTGCATCATTTCTCTCTTTTTCTTTTAAAATATATATTTATATGCTTTACAAACAGAAAAATCACCAACACCGTTCCAATGCAGCCAATGATCTGGTATAGAGCATTTCCACTGCATCTTCTTTTCTGCACATAAATTTGATACATCTAATAGATGTCAGTATTATAAAACAGACTAATAAATAAGCAACAGTGATCATCACTCAATTTTATTAGTGTTGAAATTTATAATCCTTAATTATTTAAATTGTTTAACTTTCCCTAGCAAAGTAGATGGATTTGATGAGTCCTGCACTATATTATTCTCATATTGAACGAAAAGCCTCGGCTTCTCTATAATTACATTTCCAAATTGTCTGCCCTGTGTACCTCTAATTAAGTTTGTCAGCTTTCCCATGCATGTGAAGTCCTAAAGCCTTGTTAACCAGACATCTAAAGAGGGACAATTAGTATTTTTCCCAATTTGGCAAACTGTCATCCTTGCTGCAGTTAACTGATGAACCATCATTTCCATACCTTCCTTTTGTACAATATATTTAAGATAGCCAAGCAGTATTGCTTACCCCAGGATGCTGTTTATTAATGCCAAGGCCGAGTTTTTGTGCATGTCCACAAGATGTTAGCATGTCTTACAAATATAAACTCTTCTCGAGGTTAATTAAGAAAGTGATTTGCTGTGAGACACTCTTGACAGTCTTGGGCATTGGAAGATTTGCTCATTAAAAGTAGATGAGTGGGATCACTTTTAAATGTAACTGTTTTACTAAAGTGGACTTTAAACCAGTCTTCCCCAAGCAGGTGTCTTCCAGGTGTTTTGGACTACAACTCCCATCAGTTCCAGGGAGCCTGGCCAATGGACATGAATGATGGGACTTGTAGGCCCTACATAGAAAAGGCACCAGCATGAAGAAAGCTGTTCTAGAGCGTAATGAGTGTTTGTTTTTAAGGTGCCATAGGGCTCTTTGTTTTTGCTGCAGCAGACTACACCCTTTATAAAACAGTGAACTGTAGATTGGCTAAGAGAACTTTCAGAGGTCATTTGTATGCACATGCACATATACAAAATGACATTAAAACGAGCAATGTGTGTTTCATTCTTGCAAAGAAAGTATCCTTAGAAAGCCTGAGGTCATGCAAGGATATGTCACGCATTTCTGATTGCATACCTCAGGCTGAATAACCTGCCAAACTAACACCTCTTGTATGCCTGCCTGAACACAAGTTGGAGATATCAACAAGCCCAGTTATTTTCTGGTGTGAAAGAAAACTCTTTAACCTCTGGTGTGTCAGACATGGAAGAAACTGATAGAAGTCTGGCTTGAGAAGTTAGCCAGCCAATGGGTAGCATATGCTGGCTGACCCAGTGTAAAATAGACAGAACAAATCAATTATTTGTACTGTTGTGCAGGAAATCTTAAGTTATTTTTTCCTGGCTTGGATAAGGTCTTAATTTGCTACTGTTGACATAAGGATAAAACAATAACAAAAAAATGAACCATGATATGTTTTCTGTTGAGTTGATGGATGGAGCAAGCTTGTTTTCTCCTGGCCTGGAGGCTAGGACCCGAACCAATGGATTCAAGTTGCAAGAAAGGAGGTTCTGGCAAAACGTCAGGAAGAACTTTCTGACATTAAGAGCCATTCGACAGTGGAACAGACTCCCATGAGAAGTGGTGGACTCTCCTTCCTTGGAGGCTTCAAAGCAGAGGTTGGCTGTCTGTCATGATCTGGTTGAGATGTCTGCATTGCAGGGGGTTGGATTACAGGATCCTCAGGATCCCTTCCAACTCTACAATTCTGTGATTCTATTAATTTTATTTACATAGTTTGGTTCATTCCAGGAAAGTACTCTCCCCTTCTGCAAATAGAAACCTTTAGACACTAGCATGGTTTCTACAACATAGTAGCATTGTAAGTACAGATTCAGAGGCTGTTAGTAGGGATAAAAAACCCCGCGTTTTTAAAAAAAGGATAATATTGCAGCCCTGTAGAATGGATTTATTTGGAAGTCTTAGCAAAAGCAGTAGAGAAGTCAGACTGACACTCTAGCTTCTAGTCTCTCTTCATTCTGCCCATACATGATGGTGCATTTTCCTTGAGCATTTGTTGTTTGGAAACATACAAATAATGCTTAATTACTTTGTTTTTCTACAAATAAATGAGATGAAATAGTCTGCTAGTATTTGTGAGGGTGATGGAAGATAATACTTAAATATATATTGGAAATATTATTTATTTGTTACAGTTCATAGGATATAAAGGGGAAATCTTTGCAGTTCTCTTAAATCTTTGCAGGAACAAATTGTCCCCAAAGTACACTTGGTCAAATATAGGTGTTCATACTAATAACTCCATTGCTGTCTCTTGAGGCACAGGTGGCCTTGGTGGCATGGGGTGCCTTCCATCAGCTTACGGTGGTTACCCATCTATGACCCTATCTGGACAGGGATAACTTGGCTGCAGTTATCTATGCTCTGGAACCTCAAGGTTGAATCATTGCAATGCACTTTACATGGGGCTGTTGGAAAACTGTTTGGAGGCTTCAGTTAGTGCAGAATGTGGTTGCCTCACAGTTGCCAGGATCAAGACAAACAGATTCTGTACCACCAGTTCTGTTCCAACCACTTATACATTTCTGAACCCAATTCACAGTGATTGGTTCTGCTCACAAGAACTCTGGATTCAGCCCAAGGTGTTTAAGTCAAAAAATGGCCAGGACACTACAGTAAGGTGTGTTATGGCCTAGTATAGTGATTTCTTGTTAGTAGATTTGGCCTGAATTCTGCTGCCTCCTTGCCTTGTTAATACCCTTTAACATTCTTCTCTCCACCCTTATTGTTTTGTTTCAAGCATAGCAAAGATGGTTCTACTTTAGTTTTGAAAACTGAAATGGTGAAGAAATAGTACTGTTCCTATTAAGAACAGACCAGTAACCTGCGGTTTGGAGATCCTGCAACTGGGCACTCTTAAAACAGCATTGGTGGTTCTGCTGAGCCAGCTTGGTACATAAACTAATTGCCATAGTAGAAAAAGACAGTGCTGCTTTTCAGAATAGATTCTCTATAACTACTTCTTAGCTTTTCTTTTCTTTTTATGATTTGGAAAACAGCATTGTTCCTTTAGTGTAAACAAAAATTGCTGGGTTTTAAAGACTCAAACACAGAATGATTAAAAACAAAATCTGAACACTGGAATCTTTAAGAGCACAATGACATATTATCCCCCTCTACGTATACATACGTTAACTCTAACTTTCTTCTGCTATGTAGAGATGGTCATTAGCCAGCCTGTTCCCATATCAGACAATGGGAAAAGAAAAAAGAAGAAAAGAACCAGAGCTACAGACCATGTCCCTGGAAGGTTTGAAGGTCGGTCCCATGTTCTGCATTCCTTTTATTTCCTCCTGATCTTTCACAGTAGTTAAGCAGTTGCTTCAGGGTTGCTCTTTGCTTCATGGCAAAAACTCTGTTTGAGCCTTGCATTTCTATAGCCCCTCTTGTGGGGGCTGCATTGTGCCTTTGTGGTTTTGTTGTGTGGCTTCCCTCTTAGTGCTTTGCTTTCTTTGAAAGGCAGCAAAGTGTTGAAATTATATGGGATTGTATAGTTTCATTTCATGGGGAGTAGTCTTTCTTCTGCTGTCATAGGATTATTTCAAAACAATTTGGGGGGAAGGAAAAGTTATCACTTGAGCCTGCAGTTCTATGAACATGTGTATGAGGGTATGCTCCCTTGAGTTCTTTAGGGCTTATTTCTATATAAATGTGCATTGGATTAGGCTGCACTGAGCATGTTGAATTCATTGAGGCTTAAGATCAGGGGTCAGCAACCTTTTTCAGCCGTCGGCCGGTCCACCATCCCTCAGACCTTGTTGGGGGCTAGACTATATTTTGAAGAAAGAAATGAATGAATTCCTGTGCCCCACAAATACCCCAGAGATGCATTTTAAATAAAAGGACACATTCTACTCATGTAAAAACACGCTGATTCCTGGACCGTCCATGGGCCGGATTGAGAAGGCGATTGGGCCGCATCTGGCCCACAGGCCTTAGTTTGCCAACCCTTCTCTAGCTTGTGACCCATCTGTTAAATACCTTCATTTACTGACTTATTTCTTTGGTGCAGGATGTTCTCACTGTAGATACTGTAAGATGTTATCACAAAACTACTCTAATGATTCAGATTTCCTCTGGAGACATCCTGCTCCCCATTTCAAAGCAATCTTGAAATATCTTGGCTTATATTAGTTAAGTTATCTTATCTCTATCTCATATTTTATTCTGTTTGTTTTATAAGACAGAAACATAGGATCACAGCCTTCCTGGGCATAGTCTAATATTTTTATGGTAAGAAGGTCTCAACTTCACTCCTTTGCTTTTGTCTAACTGAGAACAGATTGATAATAAAACTAAAGCTGCTGTTTCAACTCAGTTAATTACCAAAGGAGCACCTGTTCTTGTTTTATTATCGGGGTAGTGATTAGCTCCGTTGTTTATACGTGCAGTTCATAAAAATGTTTTCTAATAATGATTTCTGTATACTGGAATTCTTTGGCAGATCTGTACAAACTCACTGCAGAGTTACTTGGTGAAGGATCATATGCCAAGGTTCAGGGAGCAGTTAGCTTGCAGAATGGGAAAGAATATGCAGTTAAGGTAAGTAAAGTACTCCAATATTATTTTCATTCATTAAAGGTCTTCGCTGCCTGAAAATGTTCTTCACATATGCTGCTGTGCTAATGTATTCTGTCATAAATCACTGATATTGCTAACATGGAATTTAGATTCAGGTAGGTAGCTATGTTGGTCTGACACAGTCAAAATAAAAAATAAAATAAAATAAAATTGTCCAGTAGTACCTTGTTGTTGTTGTTGTTTAGTCGTTTAGTCGTGTCTAACTCTTTGTGACCCCATGGTCCAGAGCAGGCCAGGCACTCCTGTCTTCCACTGCCTCCCGCAGTTTGGTCAAACTCATGCTGGTATCTTCGAGAACACTGTCCAACCATCTCGTCCTCTGTCGTCCCCTTCTCCTTGAGCCCTCAGTCTTTCTCAACATCAGGGTCTTTTCCAGGGAGTCTTCTCTTCTCATGAGGTGGCCAAAGTATTGGAGCCTCTGCTTCACGATCTGTCCTTCCAGTGAGCACTCAGGGCTGATTTCCTTCAGAATGGAGAGGTTTGATCTTCTTGCAGTCCATGGGACTCTCAAGAGTCTCCTCCAGCACCATAATTCAAAAGCATCAAGTCTTCGGCGATCAGCCTTCTTTATGGTCCAGCTCTCACTTCCATACATCACTACTGGGAAAACCAGTAGTACCTTATAGACCAACTAAGTTTGTTCTGGTATAAGCTTTCATGTGCATGCACACTTCTTCATTGAATTTAGTTCTTAGATTTCTGATTCTTTAAACCATGGTATGGGGGATTGTGGGACGCGGGTGGCGCTGTGGGTAAAAGCCTCAGCGCCTAGGGCTTGCTGATCGAAAGGTCAGTGGTTCGAATCCCCGCAGCGGGGTGCGCTCCCATTGTTCGGTCCCAGCGCCTGCCAACCTAGCAGTTCGAAAGCACTCCCTGGTGCAAGTAGATAAATAGGGACCGCTTACTACGGGAAGGTAAACGGCGTTTCCGTGTGCGGCTCTGGCTCGCCAGAGCAGCGATGTCACGCTGGCCACGTGACCCGGAAGTGTCTCCGGACAGCGCTGGCCCCTGGCCTCTTGAGTGAGATGGGCGCACAACCCTAGAGTCTGTCAAGACTGGCCCGTACGGGCAGGGGTACCTTTACCTTTACCTTTTATGGGGGATTGTGAATGAGCCCTGTGCTTGTGCAATATCTCTTCCTACTTTGCCCACTTTGCTTAGTTTAATGAGTATTGTCCTAGCTTGATCAAGCCATTGTTGCATCTAAACTGGAAAACTATGGTTTGGTCAAACAAAGAAGATTGTCTTTTAGCTGAGTGTGTGAGGAGGGAGCATGCAAGAACAAAACTCTTCCCCCTTGTTAGACCATGGTTTTGAGGATTGGAATTGTCTGATTCATCCCAGTAAATTATTAACAGATGGAAGCGGCTTCAGAGAGGCATATTGTCCATTGTGAAAATACATTTATTTTGTCTGATCAAATAGGCTGTGCTAGTTTTCCAAACAATACAGAAGCCTGCTCACCAAGGACAAAACTGAAAGAGAGAAAGCTGGTTGTAGTGTGTATGCTCATCCAAAACAATTTACAAATCTTTGAGAAAACAGTGGCCAATTTCCAGTTTAAAATAAAGCTTGCTTTCTATCCTATGTTAACTAAATATTAAATAATCATTCAGAAAGTCTTATCCCAAACATTTGCACTAATATAGGCGCATTACTTTTTAAATCTACAGCCATGCATATCACATGAGACTGCAGTGTTTGTGACTGCCAAGACTGTGCCCCATGCCTTATCTCCCATGATATTATCTCCCACGTCCTCTGCTCCTCTTTCTAGGTCGAAATTTGATTTTGAGAGGGTTCTAAATGTCTTCATTTACTTGTCTTCATTTCTCATGAGAGCCAGTGTGGTGTAGTGGTTAAGAGCGGTAGTCTCGTAATCTGGGGAACTGGGTTCGCGTCTCTGCTCCTCCACATGCAGCTGCTGGGTGACCTTGGGCCAGTCACACTTCTTTGAAGTCTCTCAGCCCCACTCACCTCACAGAGTGTTTGTTGTGGGGGAGGAAGGGAAAGGAGAATGTTAGCCGCTTTGAGACTCCTGAAGGGGAGTGAAAGGCAGGATATCAAATCCAAACTCCTCTTCTTCTTGTTGTTGGGAAATAAAAATGTTGAAATAGGAACAACTTTATTCTACATCACTAATTTTATTCTTTAACCTTTGGCCATGACGCAAGAAGGGAGATGGGTTGCATTAGAATTACCAATGCAGAAGTCTTGTCGATTTTCAGTGAGAGATGGGCAGAGCAATCCTAGTTCCCTAGCTGCTGGAAGGGTTACAGCCTTTCTCAACCTTGAGTCCCCATATGTTTTTTGGCCTACAACTCCCATCATCCCTGACCACTGGTCCTGTGAGCTAGGGATCATGGGAGTTGTAGGCCAAAAACATCTGGGGACCCAAGGTTGAGAAAGGCTGGCTTAGGATGAGACAGAGGTGTTTCTTGGCTGTGTTCTACAGCTGTGGATCTTCCCACTGTGCCCAGCAAAAGTGCAGTAGGCTACATGCTACTGCCAGCAGTGTTTCCTGCAACGGCAGCCATTGTAAGATCTTGAAATGGAAACAGGGCATTATGGGGGCTTGGTGGATGTGGAACATGCAAAATCTGTATCATGCCAGTAAACAGCTGTTATCAAACACAAAGCAAAGAGTGCCTAATATTTATATGGACACTTTTTTTTGAAAGGTGGCAGATACTAACAGTAGCTGCTCAGCATGATGTTTCTTGGTTGTTGTTTTTTAAAAAACTGGCTTTTGTTTTTATAACAGATAATTGAGAAGAACGCTGGGCATAGTCGTAGTCGGGTATTTCGGGAAGTGGAGACATTGTACCAGTGTCAAGGTAACAAGTAAGTAATTGTTACAGCATTTAACAATACAATTATGAGTTTTAAGTCTTTAGTGTAATCATATATTGGATGTGACATTGCTTTGAACCCAAAACAGTGTAGTTCGCTCAGTGAAACTTGGAAATGAGAACAGGTACGCTGTTTTTATGTTGATTAGAGCACTCCTCCATGTTTAGCAGAAAATGCTACCAAAATATTAAACATATTTCCCAATGATACCTTTTCGTTGCGTACCCCATAAATATTTTGGCTTTAATTATACAGAACAACAAATTTAACACAGCTGCCTTTTTGTGTTTTTTTAAAAAGGAACATTTTGGAATTAATAGAATTTTTTGAAGATAATGCAAGGTACTACCTTGTCTTTGAAAAACTGCATGGAGGTATGTATGGACGTGATTTCTTTAACCTTCTTGTAATAAATTAGCTTGATAAAGGTAGTAGAATTGTCCCCCCCCCCCATGTGGGTCGGTTATTTTGTGTGGAAAAGGGTTCAGGTTCTGGCATTTCCAGCTAAGGCTAGGAAGGACTGCTAACTGAAACCCTGGAAAGTTGCTACTGGTCAGAATTGAGACTTGGGAAATGTGTTTCCTGTGATAATGCATGCTTCTCTTACATCAGGGCTTGCATTTAGTGCATAACTGTCCCATCACTGCCACTTGTGTAATGGGACTTCCTCCTCCCCTTGTGTGCCCCCTAAATATGTTATGCATCCCCCCTCCAACACTCCAGAGTAGATTTGGGGATGGTGCAGCACATGTGTGGGGTGGGGAGTCCCATGGCACAAGCAGAAATCTTTGCGCCAATGGGATAATTACCTAGCACTACATTAGAAACAAGCCAACACAGTGGATACTGATGTGTTTGGCACATGCTTGTGTAAAGACAGTTTTATTCCATTGGACATTATCCTGATTTGAGCTCTTGGATGTTCTGATTACTGCTTTGCTTGTAAAAGAGATATTGTATTTTATTATCTACAATTCTTTCGATTGCATGTATTGAGTATACCTCAGCACAGAAGCTGGGGTAGAAATTATTTTAAAAATACTTCTTCAGAGGTATCATTGTCAACATTTATTAAAGAAAATGAACTCACAATATCTGGGTTTGGGAACTGAAGATAATGTTGGTTAATATAAAGTGGTCTTGCTGGGTGTTATGTTGAGTAATTTTCTATATATAGCTGACAGATGAAGAATTGGAGGTTCTCTTTTCTTTTTCTTTCCATTTTTTCATTTTCCTTCATCTTTTTCTTCTCTCTCTCTTTGTGTGTTTTTATCAAGATTAACTTTTTAGTTTTGATTAAAAGATATCTGACATTCATCTTCGTATTTCCCCACAAATTTTAATAATCTATTAAAAGAAAAAACCTCTTCAAATTTTTTTTGACATATTGAAGCTGGATAGTATCTACATAGCTGGGGTGTGTGTGTGTGTGTGTGTGTGTGTGTGTGTGTGACATATGACCTTTGGGGGCAGTTATTTTAAAGGGAGGATGAGCACATAGTCTTAGTATTCATGTTACTGGAAACCTATTAAAAGAACGTGTAAATGGTTTCAGAATTCTAACTGCAATATACATTGATTCAAGCTTCTCAGTAGTAGTAGTAGGAATGATGGTGATGATGATGAGTAGTTAGTATTTCCCCCTGTTTAGTCATTGGACAACTTGGATGTAAATCTGGTTTTTAAATAACTATTTTTTCATGTTGAAACTTTTAACAGGCATGTAAAGCTTTACCCATCAAATGAGATCATAAGAGTCACTTGTATAATAACAAGTTGTTACAGACTTCTCTGTGGATAAATGAATAGACAAGTGTATAGGACAAATCTGAGAACTTGATTCATAAGAACATCTTATTCTGTCACCTCCTACAGAGGCTTTGTCTGATTTTCTTAACATGCTGATAATCTATCACTAAAAGTCCATGCTCTATTCCAGGAAGCTTCAAGTCTGGAATGTTTGTTGGCAGGATCCTGAACTCATTCAGGAAATTGTGCTCACAACTCATAGTGAAAATTTGAATCTTATCATGTAGCACTCTGGGGAGGGAGACATTGCTTTTGAGCACTAGAGCAAGCTGCTGTACTAAGCCATAAAAATAGATTAATTAATGAACCATTGCTTCCCCCTGCAAATAGCTGGAAGTCCATAAATGCCACTGGTCCTGGTGGTTAGTTCTTGGGTCCTTTGGATGCTTCTTTCACGCTGGATGTCTGCAACATCACCTCTGAAAATTGTTTTCTGTGCTTACGGATAGCAGTTGGCATTTTGCCAGTTTTCCATTAATGCCAATAGGATGTTAAGTGCACAGAACTGGGTGGGCCTAATGGAGAGGCCTTCAAAAACCCAGACTATTTTATGTTATTTGCTGCTTAGATGTGTGTTTACTTGCAGGGAACAGGCAGGGGGAAAGAACTTGAATGCATGAATTTCAAAATTGCAGGAACAAACATATGAGCTCTTGGCCTTGTGCCTCTCTGAAGTTAGCATGTTCCAAAACTCAGTGAAGTCTATTCTACATTACCATTTTTAAAAAATGGATTGCTTTGGCAAATTCTATAACTAGATTATGGATCGTATCCTCCCTCTACTTCAAGTCCACTTTGGCAGAGATAATCCAAGCCTTTTTTGTGCCAGGCTTGGGGGGCTGTATTGGGAAGAGGATTCCTTCCTCCCAGCCCTGCTGGCCCCTGTCGGCCTGCTGCCACCTGGGGAGTGATGCCAGCATCACTGCGGACCCAGAGCTCCCCTTCCACCCACCCACCAAACAAACATGCCAGCAGACTGAAGTGCCACTGGTAGCAGACACCAGAAACCGCAAAGTGGGGCTTTCCAAGGTGAGGGCAGGGCTGAACCAAACCAGAATCCATTGGGTCCTGAGTTGGCTCTCCCAAGATGTGCCAATTGCTGAATGCCAGCCCCACAACTTCACCCTGGCCGCTGTGCACAGCTTTAGGCAAGGTGCAGCCATTTGCTTCAGGTGGCGGATCCAACACCCGCCCCCCACCCCCGTGCTGCCAACACAGCCCTGTTACTCTCATCACTGCTACTGTGCCCTTGCCACCATGCTGTGGTGGCCGCGCAGGTGCAGCTGCAGGTGAGGGTACAGTTGTGGTGATGGGTCTGACAGCAGTGTGGGGGCAGAGAGACAGCAGGGTGGGGAACTAGATCTGTAGCAGGGTGTGGTGTGGAGGGGTGTTCTGTCTACAGTGGCACAATGTCTCGAGCCAACCCTGGCTGCGGTTGTGGTTGTTGGCTTTTCACCCTGCAAAGCTCTTCTGGGAAAAGTTGGATTTCTTCTTATGGTGCACACGTACCAGGGCGATACACACCTAAAGTCAGATTGGATTTCTTCTTATAAGAAGAGTTTGGTGCATTCTGGCAGCTAGAACAGTTAAACGATAGTAACGTGCTCAGGATTTGTCGAGCCTTTGGTTTTGGGAAATGGACAGAGGGGTAGAGACAAAGGGGGTGGGGAATCTGCTTCTTCCATGCTGTGACAAGGATCATAAAGAACTTCACATCAAGTGGTTTTGAGTATGCCCCAAATGCATGGGAGGGCTTTCCCTAAATTCCAGCCAGGCCCTCTCCCAGGGATGATGGGAATTGTGCTCCAGCAACATCTTGAGGGCAACAGGCTCCTTGCCCCTGTAGTATATGCACTTAGATTTGGAATAAGTCCTATTGAATTTAGGATTTGCTCCTAAAAAATCATGCATAGGTTAAGCTGTGTGTTCTCTATTATAGAGCTGTGAAATTGTTGGCTGCTAAAATCAAATACTTTACCATAGTTACCTTTGACCCTGTTCATGTTGAGAGGAGAACCGTGCTATTCAACTTGAATCTTAGCATGTGTGTTCACACCACATAGTCTGTTGGATGCTTTGAGTCTAGCATAGTTTGCTTTCAAGTCACACTGTATTTTTCAAAGCACCTGCTTGCCTTTTTCTCCACAGGTTCTATCCTGGCCCACATACAAAAGCAAAAACACTTTAATGAGAGAGAAGCCAGCAGGGTGGTGAGAGACATCGCCTGTGCTCTGGATTTCCTCCACACAAAAGGTGAAAATGCGTTTCCTCCATTTTACAGGCTCATTAGCCAGCAGTGTTCAAGCCAGACAAGGTCTGCTAACATAAATACAAGATCAGCATGAAAAGCAGGGCATTTCTGTGATTTACTCCCTTTCTCCCCACATGTGACATGCCAACTAGCGCTGGCCGTTGGCTTTGTGCCACAGTGTCTGTGATTAGCAAGTATTGGTTGACACGGCGATTCAGGGTACATGTCATTTGCAAAAGCCTACTGGTATTTGGAGATGATGACTAGTATTCATGCGGCACTTAAAGGTAACTATTGTGTCTGGTAGCCAAATAGGTTTGGGCTTTATGAAGGAAGCTGGTTGTTTGATCAAGCTCTTGAGTTAGGGATAATGAGCAAATTAAGGTTGATAAATACTTCTGCAAGCTAACTGCTTTTTTTGCAGTAGGCTTTTAAAAGTTTAAGGCTCCAGTTCATTACTACAAATGTTCCTGAGAGCAGGTATCAAGGGTTTAGTGATAAATGTAAGCTATATACATCTGGTTCTGGAGTGGCAGAGGATCTGCCATGTTCATTTGTTGTGGGAACTGCCTGCAGTGCCCCCAAAATCACTTTGCTATCATTTTGCCCGTGTAAAATAAGTGTCAATGAGAGTGTTGCTTCAGGAATCATAAAGCAAATTATACATTTTCCTACAATTTTAAGCATGGTTTTCAGATTCCTGCATTTTATTAGGATTGGATCTTACCAGGGTTAGATTTAGTTCCCACTGATTTGAAAGGAAACTTAAGTAGAAGTAACTGTCTGGATTCATCCCTTAGTAATAGTAGTTTGGTTTTGCTATACTGATATTATTTGGGTGTGATCTGCATTGGCTCCCAGTACGTTTCTGAGCACAATTCAAAGTGTTGGTGCTGACCTTTAAAGCCCTAAACGGCCTTGGTCCTGTATACCTGAAGGAGCGTCTCCACCCCCATCGTTCAGCCTGGACACTGAGATCCAGAGCCAAGGGCCTTCTGGCGGTTCCCTCACTGTGAGAAGCAAAGCTACAGGGAACCAGACAGAGGGCCTTCTCCGTAGTGGCGCCCGCCCTGTGGAATGCCCTCCCTTCAAATGTGAAGGAATTAAGCAGCTATCTTCTCTTTAAAAGACATCTGAAGGCAGCCCTGTTTAGGGAAGTTTTTAATATTTAATGCTGTATTGTTTTTAACACTCGATTGGAAGCTGCCCAGAGTGGCTGGGGAAACTCAGCCAGATGGGCGGGGTATAAATAAATTATTATTATTATTATTATTATTATTATGCATTTTTTAAAAGAAATCTGACATTATATCACAAATGAGCAGCTGTTAATTTCCAGGCAAGCAGTTTAATTTCAGAGAAACTGGTGGGAGAAACCATCTCCATCCAGACATTCATGCCAGAAATTTTAATTTTGCTCTTTTAGATCTCCTAAATTAGATCTCGCTAAATTAAAAGTTAAAAGCCAAGTAAAAGCTAAAAGAAAGATTGAGGGAGTTTTCTTACTCATAATTTGATTAAAAACTGATGTAACTACTTTGGTATGTTGTTTTCTGGTACCACACTTACCAGTGTGCTTTGAAGGTGGCAGAATTCCATTCGAGGGCTTAGAATTGGAGGGGCTTGAATGGCTAGTCAGCTAGAGAAATTGATTTGTGGAAATAGCATTGCTGAGTTGAATAGCTTGACTTGAGATGGAGAAAGTGAAAACAAATACTGAAGCAGAGATGTTTTGTTTAGAGTGGTTAAGGACTGAAGCTTGGAGTCAGACACAAGTTGGGTGGACTTGGGGTGAAAACAGAAAATGAAGCTATTGGTTATAATCTGCACTGAATAATCGTTGGTAATGACTTAATGAGGTGTAACAGGGCTATGAGGACATCCTTTGTTTCTTGAAGTAAATAGAGGGGGGATGTCTGCCTGCCTATGCAAACTAAATTTGTATTATTAGCTTCTATCTGAAACCACTGAGAGGTCATTGGCATTTTGGCAGTGGGGTGTGTGTGTGCTATCCTCAGAATGTTGATGACATATAGCTCTAGTTCTCCTTTCTGTTTGACTCCAGGGGAGCAGTGGAAGTCCTAAATCAGTGCATGATATCTTTAAATGCTCTAGGCTGACCTAAACACCACGGAGGGTTTAACTTGGCGGTGACAACCAGGAAGGAGTCCCAAGGTCACGATGAATGACTCGGTGACAATGCTGGTCCAGTGTGTGGCAGCTGTGAAAACAGAGAAATTTATGTTAGGGACCATTAGGAAATGGATTGAAAATGAAGCTGCCAGTACTATATTATATTATGTGAACCTGTGGTGAAGCCACTTGGAGTGCTTTGTATAGTTCTGAATGAATATTGCAGAGCTGGAAAGGGTTCAGGAGAGGGCAACCAAGATGATAAAAGGGTTTGAGCAACTCACCTATAAGGAAATATTACAGTGTTTGGTGCATTATCGTTTAGGAAAAAAAGTTGACTATGGGGGAGAGATGATATGCATAAGATCAGGTATGATGTGAAGAAAGTGGGCAGAGAGGTGTTTTTCTCTGTCTCACAAGATCCCGGGGCCACCCAAGGAAGCTGACTGTTGGAGAATTCAAGAAAGACAAAAGGAAGTATTTCACACCACACGCAATTAAACTGTGGAATTAGCTACCAGAAGATGCCGTGATAGCCACTGATTCAGACAGCTTTGAAAGGGGATTGGACAAATTCATGGAGGATAAGACTTCCAGTGGCTCTGTACAACCTCCAGAATTGGAGGCAGTGTGCCTCTGAGTACCACTTGCTGGGGTCATGAACAGGAGAGGGCTGTTGCCCCTGTGTCTTGGTTGCAGCCTTCCCATAGGCTTCTTCTTGTCCACTGTGAGAACAGAACGTTGGACTAGATGCTCCTTTGGCCTGATCCAGCAGGCTCTTCTTATGTTCTTATGTTCTTATGTTCTCATCCAGCAAGTTGAAGCTTAGACTGAAGCTTCATCCAGATGAGATGGAGGTGGAAATACTGTGAAGCCAATCTGGAAGAAAGTGTTTGACATGTTCTAGGTGTTTGAGGGAACTGTCTTTAGTCTGCAAAAAGAGTACCCTAAGACCGGTGGCTGCGGCCAGGGGCACTTCTCTCATCTTCAACTGGTGTATCAACTGCAGCTTTTCTTAGAAAAGGCTGACCTTGCCACAGTTACACATTCATTGGTTGCTTTGAAATTAGACATACTTTTTGGGTTTGCTTTTCAAAAGGGTCCAGAAATTTCAGTTGAAACAAAATGTTATTGGGAGCTCAGTCCTATTGAAGTATTGCACCAAGCGGAGTCTTAACAACATCCAGGGTTGCAGGGAGGAAGCACAGGTCCCATATCATTGCCCTAAATGGTTTTAGACTTGGATGTTTGAGGGATTGTGTACATAATTGCACACTGAGGTCATTAAAAGAGGCTTTCTACCATACCTCTGCTGTATTGGATCTTCTCATTAGGAGCATTCAGAGTATGGAATTCACTGTTCCAGGCATGCTTCTCCACTTCTTTCAGCGTGTAGAGATAGCCGGTTAAAAAGATTACATTTCAATATTTTATGGTTCTGTTCAATGTTTTGTAGTTTTATTGTGTTTTATTCTTAAATCGATACTAAGTCATAGGGAGGCTGTGATTTCAGTGGAAGATGTAGGGTATAAATATTTTATATAAACCAAATAGTGAGCTAGGAGTAGTATGAATGCTTGCTGATCGCGAATTCTGTGGCTTGCTTCTTTTTAAACTGTCCATGGAGCTTGCTGCTCACTGGAGGAGTGAAATGGCAAGAGCAGTGATGCCCTGCAAAAGACTTTACACGCAGAGCTGTTAAAATTATGTTTTGGGAAAGAAGCTATGCAGTGGGAATATGTGTTTCTGGAACTGCCATATCTCTTGATTTTTGTCATTTAGTTTATGGTTCCACTGTGTACTATTAACATCTTTATTAAACAATAGCATGCACAATATTAAACAGGAAACTGAAGCAATCGTTGCAATTCAGCACTTAATCATTTTGCTGTTTAAAATTATAGAAATCTCAGAAGGTGAGAGGGGCTTGTTTTTCATCACCTTGCTGCAGTAGAAAGCTTGTTTTTTTCCTTGCTGCTTTTTAGATGTAAGACACTGTGTTAGTGTTGTGCAGAAAGTTCCAAAATAAACTTTTTTTTCAGTACATATTTTTCTTAAACATCTTAACAGTGCTACATACTTTATACAATATGAGGATTTCCTGTGGCGGGTTCAAGCCTCCCAGCAAAGCCCCTTTCTATTTAATTTAGTGTCATGAAAACTACTGCAGCACGGCTCTTTTCCATGCTGCTTGGAAATGTCAGAAGCCTCTGGTCACATGGAAGGAGATGATGCCCTGTCCTCATCTTACATTGGCACTGCCCTTCTCAGAAATATGATCAGTGCTGGCAGGGGAAGGAGGCATGGCGTGGGCTCCACCCCCATGTGACTGTGGCCATTTAGGGCTGCTCAACCTGGTTGACTGTACCCTAGTATCCTGGTTTGGCACACAGTGCAGCTTGCAACCTGCTTGATTACAGCTTCAGCCTGTATGTTAACACCAAGAAGCAAATACCGTTCTTTTCTTTTAAGTTTGACACAACTCACTTCTTCTTGTTTTATATGTTAGGTATTGCTCACCGAGACCTAAAACCTGAAAACATATTGTGCGAATCTCCCAGTAAGGTACATCCTTCTTTTGTGATACTCTTTTGGTTGTTGTTAGGTGGATTTCAGGGTTGGGTGAATTAGTTTCTGGTTTTTCTCCTTCCCTCGTTTCAGGTGTCGCCAGTGAGAATTTGTGACTTTGACCTTGGAAGTGGGGTGAAACTCAACAGCGCATGTACTCCAATCACTACTCCTGAGTTGACCACTCCAGTATGTAGACTACTATGTATTAGCTATACTCTTGAAATGCAGGGAGAAGGATGGGCATCTTATCTGCGACACTTAACCTTTTGTGCCCCAAAGTTGGCCAAATGTGCATAGTAATCAAGTTGCAGTTCAGCAGCATCGCCAAAGGTGGAACTTGCAGATATCATATGGTTGGTGCCCTGACAACTTCATATTTTTTAAAGGGCACTCAAAGTAAACTAGTCTTTTGCAGGGCAATTGTTCTTAAGTTATGTGAAGTGTGTATAGCATACCTCACCCAACCTTCAAATCTGCATGCTCAATTTTTGCAGCTAAAGGAGTCAATTTCCTACATCGTAATAGTGCTCCAGCCCTAGTTCTAGTATGTATGATGTTGCACAAAGTCTGGCTTCAAAAGAGGTGCTTGAGAGGTGTCTTACATGTGCTTCCTCTCTCCCTCACCCTCCAATCTCTGCAAAGAAATGTAACATCACATTCATGAGATCTGCTTCCAGTTTATGGGACCAAACTGCCAGCCAGCCATTTGCATGAGGGCCTCTGGGTCACAAGACTGGCGTATGTGGCTGGTAGCATGCGAAAATGACACATTGTGGAGAAGGACTTAAATGCTGCATTGGGGAATAGGAAGCTGCATTAGACCAAGTCAGACTTTTGGCCTATTTAGCTTAGTCTTGCCCTCACAAGACGTAGCCAACAATGGTGCCCCTCCAGGTGCTGTTGGACTACAACATCCATCATACTTGATCTTTAGTCATGGTGACCAAGGCTCATGGGAATTGTAGTTCAATAACATCTGAAAGGCACCGTGTTGGCTACCCCTGGTTTGCACTCACTGGCAGCAGTTCTCCAGAATTCAGGATGGAGACTTTTTGCAGTCTCACCTGGTGATGCCAGGGATCAAATTTGCATATGTAAACCGTGCGCTGTACCATGGAGACTATGGCTCTTCCCCAAGCCAATGCTCAGGGCTGTATTTAATTGGTAGACATGGGCATGTGGGAAGTTTCTGCTGCAGCATAACACAGTTTTACTGGAGGCAAGTTAACCAATTATTAACATTATATTGATAATGCTAATATTTCATCATCCTTTTAGGGGAATATTGATTTTAAGGGTTTAAGAGAACCAGCTGCAAAATGAACGTGTTTGATCTGAAAGGCATTAACTTTGTTAGTATTAAATAATATATGTGTTAATATAGCACCACCAATGTGTTGGGTGTTTTAACAGAAAGAAAGGCCTTGGGGAACTTGCAATCTAAAGTTTGATATGGGATAAAATAGAGGGAAAGGGAGAAAGTTATAAATGTGGGTAAACATGGGCGGTGAATATGCATTCAATTACATTTCAGCTTATGGCTTCACAGAATCAGTGGTATTGAATGAGGGGGGGGGGGAGCGCTGTTTGGAGAGGTTGCTCCAAACATAATGGGCATGAAAGAAGAATGAGTGGAATGATTTAAGGGAGCAGGAAACCTGAAAAAAATGGTAGAATTGCGGAAGCAAATATATACATACTTCATATTTGCAAGTCCAAAGTATTGCAAGAAGTTAGTGCGAACTCCAGATCTCCTATTGCTCTTTTCCTGCTTCCAGAGATCCTTGGTGGTGACAACAGTTAAATTTATCACCCTTGTTCCCTCCCTGTTTTCATTCAGCCCATAGAATTGTGGCTACACCAGTGCTCCTCCTTGCAGCTGATAATGCTGCTGTTACATTGCAGCATTCTAGTTGCAGGAAACTGGGAGTGTTGGTGGGGTGAGGGATTTCAAATGGAAACCAAGGTATGAAGGATTTTTAAGTGGGGTTTTAAAGGGAGCATGAAAAAAGTGTCTGCCCCAGCCTTTTGCGGTATTCTCAGTCACTGTAGTTTGGCTTGAAATCGCGATATAGTATATGTGTGGAAAATATATGCTGTGTTTAAGAATGGATTATGTCACCACATTAACAATTTCTTACTGTGCAGAAATAGTCTAAAATTGTGCTTTTTCAGATACCAGTGTGATGTGAGATAATTGTATTCACACTTTCGTACACTGCCCTGGAATCTGTTGATAAAGGGCAGTTAAGCAATATTTTTAATGAATAATTACTGAAATAGCTAAGAATTAAAATCCTTCATGATATCATTTGCTTCTGCATAAGTCTTGCTGTTGCCCAGCAACTGTTCGGTACTTTATTGCCAGAGTTGTGGGCGGCAAACCAGCAATCTCATGCTTATTTGCAAGGAGTGTGAAATTTGCCATGAGTGAAAATCATTGGTTTTAAACGTGTTGGCTTGGTATTGTGTTATGAGCGTGAATTAGACTTACGCTACAGATTTGTTCCTGGTGTTTCGGAGTCTGCGTTTGCCTGCCTTGGAGTGAATGATTTGCAGTAGGTTGAATTTCCAGATGGTTAACCATCTGCATCTGTGGTAAAGTAGGTGGTTAACAGGGCAAGTATTGAGTATTTAGTTCCCTCCTGACCACTGTCCTAGCCTCCACCTATCACCTGGCCATTATCTTGCCTTGGATTTTCTCGACCATGTATTCAAAAGTATCAGTAGAAGAACTCCCTGTGCTGGGTTTATACTCTGCCAGCTTTGTATGAAAAGGTTGGATATTCAGAGAGCCACGAGGTTTCAACAGTTTTGTGAAAAATAATAATCTAATGTGGTAACATTAAAAAAAAAAAGTATTAAAATGGTCTAAAAACAGCAACCACCAAGCACAGGAGCATCTATTGACCAGTATGTTTTAGATGCTCCTTTGAAAACAAAAGACCTGGTGCAGTTAGCAGAAGTTTCTCTGTCACTTTCATTTGGCTTGGTTTTTGTTTTTGTCTTAACTCTCTCATATGTGCTTTGCTAGTGTGGTTCTGCAGAGTACATGGCCCCCGAGGTGGTGGAAGTCTTCACAGAAGAAGCCACGTTTTACGACAAGCGCTGTGATTTGTGGAGCTTGGGTGTGATCTTGTATATCATGCTCAGCGGGTACCCGCCGTTTGTGGGGAACTGTGGCGCAGACTGCGGCTGGGACAGGGGAGAAGCCTGCAAAACTTGCCAGGTAACTAGAGAAGTATGTTGGGCATGTGTGGAGGAAGGTAGCAGCAATTTCCACCCCTGCACATCTTCAGGAGAGATTTGATTGGAGAAGGGCTATATGTTGTTGCCCTCGAGACATTCAGAGTTCCATTCTAAAGCTGTGTTAGCAAATACCGTTTGCTGCCCATAGCTCCTTTGTTGCGAAATGGTGGGATATGGATTCAATTAATAAAGACTAGTGATGCTAGTCTTCCATCAACATTCAAGAATATAGGGCTGTAAGGATTTTCAGGTGACTTGGGTCATTCTGTAAAAGGTTGGAAATGAAAGTTTTAAGTCGTCAACTTCTGTCAACGTAGTATATATATATGTGTGTGTTTATTCCAGAGCAAGCTATTTGAGAGTATCCAGGAAGGCAAGTATGAGTTTCCTGAAAAGGACTGGTCTCATATTTCCAGTGATGCTAAGGATCTCATCTCAAAGTTACTGGTCCGGGATGCCAAGGAGAGGCTTAGTGCTGCTCAGGTTCTGCAGCATCCATGGGTACAAGGTGTAAGTACAGTGGTGCCTTTCAACAACATTTATTTATATAGCATCAGTAATAAGCACAGGTTTCTGCACAGGATATATCTTTGTCATGTACTAGGCTATAAAAGTGAATAGTGGTCGAGCCTTGAGCCATGTGGCTCACGTTTTTCATTAGTAGCTGCTAGTAAAGGCCTAAATTATTTCCATGCATCCTCAATATCTCCACTGTAGCCTGAACGGGGATTTTAGCGAGAGACTAATTCTAGGTTCAGTTTAGGAAGACTCAGCTTCTCCTTATGTTGCTGTGGGCAAAATGCTAAGTCTTACGTATTTTGTTCTTGTGATCTCTCTATTTCTATGTTCATTGACTATCTAATTCACCTGAAATTTAATCTGTTTATAAATGGCCATCCCATATAGTGAACTCTGTAAGGATCCATTTTTCTGCTAATTAATCTTGTATCATTTCCATTGTGTGCAGCATGCTTCTGAAAGAGGACTGCCTACGCCACAGGTTCTCCAAAGGTAACCTTTCCTGAGCTTCTCACACAACTAGATGAAAGGATGGTTGTCGGGTGGATCCAATCAAATCAGGGGAGTTTAGGGACAAAGCAGTGGGCTGCATTAGTCAGAAGAGCTCTTTGCCAAGAGCACGTGACTTCCATTGTCTGAAGGACTACCGCATACTGTGGTTCTTACTTAATTTGGAAATTAATCACAGAACTTAACTTAGTTATGTATAAGAGAGGCAGTGAAGAGACAACCTCTGCCTTTCTGGCAGTTTTAAGGTTTCAACTGAAATTTTCCTTCCCCACCTACAGGAACAGCAGCACAAAAGAGCTGACTCTCTTTGCAGCTGAGGCCATTGCCCTGAACCGTCAGCTCTCCCAGCATGAGAATCAGCTCAGTGAAGAACAAGAAAGCATCACCCAGGCCCTCTGCTCCATGAAGCTTTCTCCCCCCTCCAAATCCCGCCTTGCCAAACGCAGAGCCATGGCTCAGGCCACGAAAAGCAGCGACTTCCAGCCTGCCCCTCATGCAGCCCTTTGATGTACATTTCCTGTTTGCCAGAGTTGGGGGTCAGCTTTTGTATGGTCATTTTAAAGAACTCATGGGTGCATCAGTGTTTTAAAGAGACTTTTTTCCCAACGAAGTTTATGATGAAGTGATTTAAGGGACTATTTCCTTGGGATTTTATTTTTATTTTTTAATGAATGTGTTGAATTATATGATGTTCTTAAATGACATTGCTGCTGTGTTACTGACACAACAAACCACAAAAGGCAATGTTTGCACACAGTGTTCTGCAACCAGAAGATAAATCTCTGCTACCAGCCCTGTGAATAGTGGGAAAATGGCTTGGAGTTCACAGGCTCCCGAATGAGCTTAAAATAGTTGCACAACACCAGATCTCTACCTACAGTCACCATATAATTATGTGGACCATCCTTTAGGAAGCTTTGCTTATCTGCATTTTTAGCTTTCTTTGCTATAAGTTCTGAGTTTGAACTAAATGAACAAACTACTTACCTTTGGTGGTCACTTTCTGTAGTACTTGTAACTTATTAGGGGCCTTATACTTGCCTGGATGTCTGCTCATGTGACATTCAGAAGGTTCAAAGCATGTTTATTTCATGCAGAGATAATATCATCAGAACTGGGTCATTTCCACCCTCACATCAAAATAACGTTTTGACCTGTTACAGGTTACATCTTAAAAACTGTTGTCAAAAATGAATTTTGAAACCAGCCCTCGGGATGTAAATACTTCCTATCCTCAGTAACACCTTCCTTCCTGTTTCGTTGTTGACATTTCCAGGTGATCTACTTTTGCAATTGCTTGAAGCGATGGGTTTAATTCTTTATAAACCACTTCCACAAGGAATGTACCTTTTCATTATGACCTACAGAAAAGATCAAAATGTTACTACTCCTGTGTGAGCACCACTGCAAAGCTTCCTGTGGTGGTGGTCTACACAGAAATGGGAATGTCTGAAAGCTTGTAATTATGTGCACTCTAGTGGCATGTAGCACCGTGACAGGGCACTGCTTGTGCGGTCTGCTTTGTGTGTTTGGACGGGTGTTAGCAGTGATGTCAAAGCTTCTATGTGCAGTGCCACCACAAGGAAGAGCTTCCTTCACAGTGCCCACATCATGACCGTAATTTGGACTGGTCCTGATTTGGGGTGTGATGAGGTACTCCCCTAGCTCCTTGCTTAGATATTTCTCCTGGCTGGCTAAACTAATCCCATGATTGTTTGCTTCAAATGAGGTTTGTGTTGTAGCATGCTCTAATTTTAAACTTCGTCATCTTCCATTTGTGCATAATTGTTTTCACCATCTCCAACCACCTTAGAAGCACTTAATTGTTTGCTTGGACAGTGGTCCTCCAGGTTAGCAACGTAATTTCTAAGTGCAAGTTTGGTGAAAAGTCTTTTTTTAGTAAGCAGAAAGACAAACCATTGAGATGGGTAAACCAACATGGGCTGCCCTTAATTTGGGTCATGGTGGGTTCTAGCTGTCGAAATATACATTCCATACTTATTTACGGATATATAGTTGAAAGTGGAACAGGGGAGTCTGCAGGGTTTGTATATGCCATTTTTTGTAGCACACATTTTCTCATGGTCATCTGTGACTTCTTAGCCAGCTGTTGCTCTGTCTGCATCTCTTCCCATATTATCTCAGACAAGAGAATTTTTTGGAGTAGGCTTGGATCATCTCAAGCCTTGCAGGCTCCAGTGCAATGAGCTTTTGAGTGGGTTTGTGGCAATGTAAGTGATGGGAGTAACATCAGATTGTTTTTAAATTAAGTATACCACTGAGGATTAAGTTGGTGGTTTGAAAATCACCTGTGGTCCCACAATAGTCTTATTTTAACACAAAGCTAGTGACTTCATCTTCAGTATTTTAAGAAGCCTTGCTTTATTGGAAGTGCTAAGGCTGCTCACCTCAGGAAATTCAAGAAGATTATTTAAATTTGCTTGTAGCTGCTGAAAATTTAGGCCAGGGAATTGTGAAAAGTGGGAAGAAACTAACTTTTAAAAGATCAGTGTTCATGTTGAAGGAGCAGGAGATGGAACAAAGTCAACATGCTAAAAGGATCTGAATCGCAGTTATCCTAACTCAGCCTGCCTATCTTCACGTTTTGCCTTTAAATAAAAGTTATGTATTTATATGCTTTTATTATTACTGCCTATGAAGAATGGCTACACTTAAGGTCTTTTATACATTGTACCATTAGTGAAGGTTATTAATTATATTATTATATACTGTGGTTTTTAAATGTACTTTAAGCTGTTACAGTTTTAACGTGCTCCATAGCTAATGGTTTTTAAAAGGCATTGGAAAACTCAGGAAGAAATCTCCCTATGTATGTGACACATTAATAGCGTACTGAGAATTAAACTTACCTCATCTCTAAACTGGGTTGTTGTGGTTTGTTTCCTTTTTACTATTTGAATTACTCTACAGATCCCCTTTTCTCAAACTGGATGTAACGTTGCAGTCCTATACAGAAATATGCCCCATTTAGTTCAGTGGAGCTTAATCCGAAGTGTAGAAATGTTGCCTTAGAAATGCAGAGATTCTCTCACAGTAGAGTAGAGGTCTAAACAAAGGGAATAATCCCTCCTCACAAGCAGCCCAAGGAGCACTGAACATAATAAGTGACAACCTGGAACTCGCCGAGTGAATTGACCTCCTTGGACCCCTTATATTTTAAACTATCGTGGAACATGTTGTGGCTGGCTGGCCAGAATCTTGAGCAACAGGAGGTAAGGATACACTGCAACACTTTGCTTCTGTTTCTGTTAGTTTCAATCACTATTTTCAGCCCTGCAGATGAAATTATAACTTGATTATATATTGCTTTCTTCTTGCCTAACTCACCCACTAAAACATTTCTTGCTGTGTGTGAGAGAGGGAAAGCAAGTGCAAATAATCCAACAAATAAATATTGGAGTTTGTATTCCCGCAGTGCAAGAATTCTGCAGTGTGTCTGCATGGGTTCTTTACTATCGGTATTCTTAAACTGGATAATTCATTCTTTAGCTTAAACAAAGCTCTAAGAAAACTCCCTTTCCTCCTCTCCCCTATTGCTGGTATAAAAATAATCTATTGATCTTAGACCCATGTGGGTATATTTCCCCCAGAGACACTAATTTTGTGTATGATCATTAGAAAAGGGGCTGTTTTGCAAATTAGTTTTTTTAGAAAAGATCTGCCTATTTAATTCTCAAGGCTTTTCTTTTGGACTATTGCTGTGGTAAGGCACAAAACATCTTTGGTTTCTTTAGGAACCTGCTACCATGGCAACTGAAGGCTTGACAATTCTGAAGAAGCATATGTTGGTGCCCACTCTCAGAGCTTCCACTTTACTGCTTACTATTTCATTTATTCCTTTCATTTATTATTTGCCACTAATCCAATAATCCAATAATAGAGACACTACACTGCAGTTTTGGGTATATGATTGAGAAGGCTCAGTCTTAGAAACGGGTAGCCTTCCATCTCTTGGCATTACCTCTTCTGCCAATAGGAGCAACAGCACAACAATGAATTATTCACAGATGACAGAGCAGTCTTGAGAGGGGCCAGGGACCACAGCATCCACAACCCTGCTGGACAGGACAGAAGAGGCAGTGTTTACTTTTTTGCTGCACCAGCTTCCAGGCTAGCAGCAAAAGTGTGTGGATCAACCTAGGATCTAGCATAGGGTTTCTCAAACTTGGGCCTCCAGCTGATTTTGGTCTACAATTCCTATCATTCCTGACCACTGGTCCTACTAGCTAGGGATGATGGGAGTTGTAGTCCAAAAACAACTGGAGACCCAAGTTTGGGAAACCCCGATCTAGTAGATCTATGGCCAGCCCTGTTCTACCCTCCTCATGACACATTTCAGGGTCTACCACCAGCAACATCACTTCCCGTGCCACACTTCTGTAGTGGGATCTCAGGGACGTCCACTGAACCCCTCCAGCAGCAGAATCTATTGTTTTAACAATAGATTGCCTTGTGCAGGTGGCAGGATTTAAACACTCTTAGGAGCCTGAGGAGATAATAGGAAAGCCTCCTTATTTAATGTAATTTGGAGGATTTGATTTGCAACAAGAATCATGAATTTCAAAGGACTCCTTTGAAATTGGTAGAATGAATTTTTTTAAAATGCTGATGCTTATTCTGTCTGAATCATAGAATCATAGAGTTGGAAGAGACCACAAGGGCCATCGAGTCCAACCCCCTGCCAAGTCTGAAGAATTCTGAGTTTATAATGCACACACCTACTGCTTTGGGGAGCAGGAGAGTTGCACATCAGTGATAACCACTTTATCTGGTACTTGCTCAGTATTGGATTGGTGTAAAAGTAGTAAGCATGTATTTATGGTACTTGCTAAGGTGGAAAGGGGAGAAGGAAGCCTGGAGTGTTCTTGTCTATACAGTGGAAGTTTGACTGCATGATCACTGGGTCACACTGAGTGGTGGACCTTGGTGGGTTTTATTTTCCCTACCAGTGAAGCTTGTAGCAAGAGTTGTTGAGTTTTGCTTTGGTTTTTTAATCTTGTAAAAGGCATTCTTGAACTTTAGCTATGGGGAAGGCTTGTAGCTCAACGGAAGAGCATCTGCTTTGCATGCAGGGAATTCCAGGTTTAATCTCTGTCATCTTTAGGTAGCCATTACTGAACTAGATGGACCAATTGATCTGATTCAATATAAGAGTGTTGTCGTTATCGAGCTAGACTAGATGGACGAAGGGTTTGCTTCAGGATAAGGCAGCTTCCTATCTCATATCAAGCCTCTTTCTCAAATTCCAATACCCTCAAGTATTGCAGCACTTCACAAGTCTATGTGTTTTTCTGTCCATGAGTTCATGGTTGCATGGTGAACCATTGGAGTAAAGTAATCATGGGTCTACAGGTTAGAAACGCAGGGGAAATGGTTAACCACATCCTCATAACCACGGATCACCTGCTGATCTCACAAAGAGAACCAACGGTTTTACGCATTTGCAACGTAAAGTATGCCTTGGTCCTCAAGCACTATTAACATTTAACCAGTTCAGCTGAGAACAATATACACCCAAATATGGAATGTAAGGGCACTTTCTTGATACAGTATTGTGAAGAATATGCATATGTTTGGTTTACTCAATGGCAACAAATGACTCCTAATCTGTGGGAACAGGAAAAGTGCAAAAATACGTCCTATTCAGCTAAGATCCTCATGGAGGCGGGAAGAGATCAGTTCACTTTGAAAGTCATAGAGAAATCTATGTTTAAAACAAGTAATTGTATGTGAATGAAAAGGATGGCTGTTTGAGAATAAGGTACTTAACCTTTTTTCTTTCAAAAGTGCTGGTGCCAATCAACCAGTTCTCTCCCGGTGGAAGAAGCGTGCATGTTATGTTTATGCATTTTTCTCCTAGAGACAAAGAGGATTCAATTGTTTTCCTAGGGGGACTGGGTAGAAAATGATGTGACATAGCTGGAATTGTTGCTAATCAAGTCACATAGCCTCCAACCTGTTTCTAATTAGGCTGTGCTAAAACTACCATAAATCCGTCAAAAGAAGGTCACTCTGCTGAATTCAAGTTTGAACTTTAAAATTTCAATAATTGCAACACCGGTTTCTCCTTCAGGATGGAATTTGGTGATTTGTGCAGGTTATGGTTCTCCTGCTCGATTGAAGTAGCTTCCTTTTTCTTTTTCTTTTTTTTATAATATTTTTTATTGCGTTTCTTTTCATAATTTTGTACATTCCAAACCATACAGAATAAATCAAATACAAGAAACAGTTTTTTGATTTTTTTTACAGAAAAAAACATTGTACTTCCCCACACCTTCCAGATCTGCATTCTTTGCAATAACAATATCAGCAATTTGTTACCTTATTTCAAACCTTGTTACCACTTTCAATTATTATGTAACCGTTATTCAATAAATTATATCTCAAATTTGATACCTTTAAAATAAACATAATATGGTTGATTCACTTTGTCTTCTTTTCTCTTTTATCACTTATTTTGCCATTTACTTAATCATATTTGCTAAAGCATAACATTTCCAATAACATGCACTATCTTAGGATTCATACAACTTATAATATTTTTGCAAATAGTCTTTAAATTTTTTCCAGTCCGCCTCAACCGATTCTTCCTCCAAGTCTCGGATTCTGCCGGTCATTTCAGCTAATTCCATGTAGTCCATCAACTGCGTCTGCCATTCTTCCAGCGTGGGTAAATCTTGTGTCTTCCAGTTCTTTGCGATGAGAATTCTTGCTGCTGTTGTAGCATACATAAACAACGTTCTGTCTTTCTTTAGCACTTTCTGGTCCACCATGCCCAGCAGGAAGGCCTCTGGTTTCTTAGGGAAGGTATACCTAAATACCTTTTTCAATTCATTATAAATCATTTCCCAGAAAGCCTTCACCTTTGGGCAGGTCCACCAGAGATGATAAAATGTACCTTCTGCCTCCTTACATTTCCAACATTTATTATCAGACAGGTGATAAATCTTAGCTAGCTTGACTGGGGTCATGTACCACCGGTATATCATTTTCATAATGTTTTCTTTCAGGGCAGTACATGCCGTGAATTTTATTCCGGTGTTCCATAACCTTTCCCAGTCTTCAAACATAATGTTATGTCCAACATCCTGTGCCCATTTTATCATGGCAGATTTAACTGTCTCATCCTGTGTATTCCATTTAAGCAGCAAGTTATACATTCTTGATAATATCTTAGTTTTTGGTTCTAACAATTCTGTCTCCAAATTCGATTTTTCCACTTGGAACCCAACTTTTTTATCCATTTTAAAAACCTCTTGAATTTGAGCATAGTGTAACCAGTCTCGCACCTTATTTTTTAATTTGTCCTGGCTCTGCAGCTTCCAATTGTCTCCAATTTTTTCAATTATTTCCCAATACTTCGGCCAATAAGCCTCCATATTGGGCCTTTTTCTGGCCTTGGCCTCCATCGGTGATAGCCACCTCGGAGTTTTGCTCTCTAATAAGTCTTTGTATTTCATCCAGACTGCAAAAATTGCTCTTCTGACAATATGGTTTTTGAACAGTTTATGAACTTTAACCTTGTCATACCACAAATATGCATGCCAACCAAAAGCATTATCAAAACCTTCCAGATCTAGGACATCAGTGTTTTCTAGCACAAACCAATCCTTCAACCAGCAGAAGGCTGCAGCTTCATAGTATAACCTCAAGTCCGGCAGGGCAAACCCTCCTCTTTCTTTCGAGTCAGTTAATATTTTAAACTTTATTCGAGGCTTTTTGCCCTGCCAGACAAACTTAGATATATCCTTCTGCCATTTTCCAAAACATTCCACTCTGTCCACGATCTGTAGGGTTTGGAACAAAAATAACATTTTCGGCAATACATTCATTTTTATAGCTGCGATTCTGCCCAACAAGGAAAGTTTCAATCTTGACCAAATTTCTAAATCCTTTTTAATTTCCAACCGAAGTAGCTTCCTTTTTCTAGCCACTGCTTGAGCAGGATTAAGCATCCAGGAGGGAGAGAAGTATTATGTGCCGAAACACAAATGGAGTAGAGACTGGCAGCTAGAGATGTGGCTGGTAAATTTCCATCAGTTTATGAAACTTTGCTGCATTCAGCTACAATCTACTCCTTAGATTCCCTGGTCCACAGGCCTCCCAACCTCCATAATTTCCTTCGTACCTCCATTCCACTGTTCCTTTCCCTGGGCTGCATGCAAGAGATTCTCTTTCAGCTCCACTTCCATTGTACAAGTTCCTCTTCTCAGAAGCTCCTTCCTTCTCCATGTAAGCTCCCCTTAATGCCCTGCTTCTTGGGCAGCAACAAGCAAATCCTATTGAGGATGTGACCCTTCTACCAAAATAAGAGGATTTATTAATTCTTAGTGGGTGTTACGGACTGGTTGGATGCAGAGGAATGGTGGGAGGAACCAGCTGGGGAACCCCGGAGGGAAGAAGCCCAGACCCCTGGGAGTGGTGGTGGAACGATGATGAGTAGTGAGAGGGAGAGGACTGGGAAGAGGAGGTGTTGGAAGCTGAAGGAGTAACAGGGTTTAGTGAGCTGGAAGAGTCTGTGACAGAGAGAAGGCCAGAATCAGAGGCAGAAGCCCAAACCAGCGAGCGGGAGGAGGGAGCCAGGGTTGAGTCAGGCTGGTGAAGAGTCATGGGTGTCTCCCACTCCTGCTGCAACAATCTCCTTTCCCATGTGTCTTGCCAAAGGCAAGGTGGTTCTTTTAAAATGAGATTCAGAAGCGATACAAAATACATAAACAGTAAGCAATGTATACATACCAAGCGAGCACTTCAATCCGCCACTTGGAAGCCCTCAAGAAGTAGCGAAATGACTCCACCAGGTAGCCTCAGTTTGCACAGCCCTGCGGCCAATCAGTCTGTGCACAAGCTTCAATGAAACTCTGCCCAAACCGTCCGATTTTATAGATAACCTGTGTAGCTTGCCAGACTGGCTATGTGCAGATCATTCATTAGCCACCCCCTCCCAATGCCTCACTTTCTCAAAACATGTGCTATTTGCTGCTTCAGCCACTCACACTCTTGGCATTCCTCCTCTCTGTGATTATTCATCGTGGATCCTGGGCATCTGATAGGAGAGTCAGCAGGGTGTAGGTGTGGGGGATGCTGCCAGCCAGCCTAGGAATGATGCCTGGCCATTTCTGCTGTCCCTGTCTGGAGCGAGTGCTGCCTGGAATCCAAGCCAAGGACCATGGAACCAAACTTCAAGGAAGGCGGCAGGGATTATTCTCTGCCCAGACTAGCATTGCTCTTAGAGGGAGGGTGTGCACAGAAATCCCTCCTAACCAATGTCAAGTAGGCGCTTTTGATGGTGAGGCTTCACTGCCATGAACATCGTACAGTAGCCTACAGATCATCAGTAGGCTACGGTATCAACTTGTATAACCAGTGCAACTTATTTTGTCCCTCTGCTATTTCATATCCATCATCTAGGAAAAGGTTTCTGACCTCTTAGGTGTCAGAGGGTAGTAATAAGCATCCGTTGTAGGAGGTCTGATGGAATTAGCCTAGTAATCCTCCCTAACTTCATGTAACACATAAGACTTGCAGGCCCACTGCTTTGAGTCATGGGAGCCTATTTTTAGATGCAGTTGTCTGAAGACTTGTGTGACTTCATTTAAAGACTTGATTATAGAAATTGTCTGTTTTGTAGGACCATAATATAGTGGGTGAAGGAGCTCAGCATTCTGGTACTAAGAAAAACACTTTCATTCAGTATTTGGATTCTGTGATGGGGGTAGTCAAGAGGTGAAACTATCACTGTGATGGGAGTAGTCAAGAGGTGAAACTATCACTTCCCAATGGTGCCTTGTGTTATGTTTCTGGTTACATCTAAAACTGCCTTCCACTTCATCAGCCAAGCTGTTTCTTCGCCTCCTTCCAGTCTCTCTGTCTTAAAGGCTCCTTCTTCAGCATAGCCCTTCCTGAATTCCCCAAAGGCCTATGGGGCAGCCCTATTTGGTCACAGGTCTCCATCTTTATTTGTGAATGGAGCAACTGAGAGTCTAATGGAATGGAGTTTCCTGGAAAAGGTAGGCTGATTCAATGCTTGGGTCTCTGAATAGGAGCACTCCACAGTTGCATGTTCCACTTGTCCCTGATTTATAATGACTCAGTTTTCTACAGTGCCCTGCATATAAGTGAACCTGAACTATACAGAGGGCAGTGCTTTTAAATGCCAACATTTACTCCAGGGATGGGGGACCTGTTGCCCTGTATAAGTTGCTGGACTCCAGCAGCCATGCCAATATATTCGATATAATGATAAGTCTATAAGACTGGGTGTGTTACCTATGTAAAAGTGTTCATTGCATTAAAGCTGCCTGAAGAAAATGTTAATGAGATTCTGGTCAGGATCACAAACACTCAATTTTGTTTTGAGACTGGCTTGTTGCAGAAGGCACTCACTCTAAAGCAGTGGCGTAGCGTGGGGGGTGCAGGGGGGGGCCAGCCGCACTGGGCGCAACATCTGGGGTTAGGGCAAATCCACAGGTTAGGGGGCGCAAATTACTTGCCTTGCCCCGGGTGCTGACAACCCACGCTACGCCACTGCTCTAAAGAATGAAACAGGTGCATCATGGAAAGGAAAAGACATATGTCTGATGTATAAAAAATGCTTCCAATAACACTTCAAGGGTCATTTGTGCATTGTCAGCTGAGCATAGGGACCTGTCAATATTTCCAAAGGCATCTACTACCCTCCTTTTTCTTTTTGAGTTTGTAATGACTGAGTTTATGACTGTGAAATGTCACAGAGAAAAGTGCAAATATTTGGGACAAATATTTGGGAGGAAAAGCCTCTCGGCAGGACTTGAAGTGATGATCCTGAACACTTTTTGTCCCACTCTTCTTCAAGCATGAGCTCAATCCAAACTTTGAAGAAACTGATAGTTTATACTTACTACCTAGTAAAACTCTCAAATGTTATAAAAGGTTTTTTTTAAAGCTAATACCTGGGGCAGGGAGGAGTCGGTTTGTGTGCTGTGAGTATGGATGTGCTTTGGATGGAGGGCCACACCTGTCCCTGTCATGTGGTCCTCAAAGGGTTGGCCAAGAGGGAATGTGGCTCTTAGATTAAAAAAAAGTTCCTAAATGGAGCTCAACCTTGGTGGTGAAAGAGCTGGGTCGGTTGAAACTTTAATTAAAATGGCTTAAAGAAATCTTCTAAATGGTTCCCTTAATTTTCTTGTAGCATTAGTTGCCCTTCTGTGTTTCTTTTTCCTCACTGCAGTCTTTTGCTGCAAGAACACAAAACAACTCGTGTATAGTTATTTGTAAACACTGTAATTTTTCCTTCTATGAATTGCCCAGGGTACTCGGTTGGTGGAGTTAATGAGGATAATAATCCTCTAAAATAAAGAAAAGGACCCCCCCCCCTCATTTCAATGTTTGGTGAATCTTTCTCTCTTTCCCCTTTTCTTTGTGATGGCTCCCCCTTTTGTGTTCAGTCTCAGCAATGCATTCACATCATCATGTTAGCTGCATCATTAAGACAATCATGAGCCAGGCTGCTTAACAAGGGGAATTGTTTGCCAACTTCCTACTCTGCAGACACTTGACTGCAAATGAGCCTCATTAAGACCTCACTCTGGAGGAAAGTTGGGTCAGGTGCTTAGCACAAAATCCTAAGAGATGAGGGAGAGGAGTTAAATAAAACATGTTAATGTTCATGCTCTTGAGAATAGCCTGGGAAAAACACACAGATTTGGTATGGGATCATGTTTTCAAAAGCATTTCCTTACTTTTGCTTCCATTGTGGGTTACTGAAACAATTGCAAGCTGATAGCAGTGCTGCCTAGGGCAAGTTCAAAGGCAGTGGTTATATTTATATTCCCACTGTCTAATTATCCCAAAGTTGCCCAATAGACTCCATGGCCATGTGTGTATCTGAAACCAGGTCTCTCTGCTCCGAGTACTGCAGTGTGTAGTCAACTCATTAGATTAATCCATTAAATCTTTTGATAAAGAAACTATTGCATTTACAGTGTTTAGGATACAGTACTGGCACTTTTATTTTCAATTCCTTTCCTAATATTCCCCAATATGAAATGTCTCTTTTTCACAGCTGCTGCACAAATGACACATGTATTTAATGACAGGGCATTTGTGCAAAATGCTAAATGTTTATCTAAATACTTTGCATGATTGTTCCCAAGAGTAACTTAAAATTTCACCATCTTTAGCACCATTGATCAGAGAACCCTTGAATTGTGCCTAGATGATAACCAGCAACTAGATCAACACACTGGTATAAAATGCTTGCAACATGCCCCCCCCAAACCTCCCACTGCTTTCCTGAATAGGAATGTGGAAATAATGGCCTGGATACCCTGAGTAGGATCTGTCTGTATGTGCGTTTTCCTTTTCTCTCCCCACCCCCACCCCCAAGTTTTGTATATTGCATGTTACAAAACTGGTGTATGTATCTTTAATCAGTGGAAATGGGTTTCTGAAAGAGAGGCAGGGGAAAAATGGCTGCAATCAGAGCTGTTTCTTTTATTTATTGTTGCATTTGACTCTACAAACTGAATTAAAGTTGCATTAGATGTGTTGCCACAGCAACACTGACCTCTGCGTCAAATAGAATCACTGGGAGGTAGCCCCTGCGCTACTTTGATCTCAAGCAATAGCGGGGGCAGTGGAGATTGGTGATCCCTGAACCTGGTAGGACTGCTTTGGGGGGGTCACACAGGGAGGGCCAGAGAGATCTACTTTTCTCTTAATCCTCCCTCCTCACACAGAAGCAGCAGACATGTAAGCACTGCTTGAGCATTTGGACGCAAATATTTTTTTAAAATATTTTTGGTCAACAATATAATTTAAGAGGTAATTTAATCATTTGTTCTATGCACCTTTGAGTAAGCCTCATTGAACTCATTGGGGATTACTTCTGAGTAGACGTCTATGTAGGATTGCACTGTCAGACGTTTAAACTGGAAGTAAACAAAAAAGGCACATATCATAACCAAACTATCAGTTTTTAGTCCTGCCCTTTCCTGACATTAGGTAGTTTCATTTCTATGGGTTGGGAAAAAGAAGAAAAGTTATTTGCAAAACCTTAGAAACAATCAGATTTGATTAACACTTAATTCCCTCACTTCATCTGTTGGTTCAGAATGTCCAGAAAACTATATGTCACTTAAATTCTGTGTCTGACAGTGCACTCATGGCAGAGGTAGAATCTAATCTGCCAAAATCAATTACTTTCAGAATCTAATCTGCAATCTAATATACCTACCCATTTAACTCAATGAAACCTAATTCTGAGCAGCCATGTATAGGATTACATTCCACCAGAATGTATTACAGGAGTTTGGGGACTGCACTTCTTTCTATTAAAGCTACACTAACTAACAACTGGACGTGGGTGGTGCTGTGGGTTAAACCACAGAGCCTAGGACTTGCCGATCAGAAGGTTGGCGGTTCGAATCCCTATGACGGGGTCAGCTCCCGTTGCTCGGTCCCTGCTCCTGCCAACCTAGCAGTTCGAAAGCACGTCAAAGTGCAAGTAGATAAATAGGTACCGCTCCGGCGGGAAGGTAAATGGCGTTTCTGTGCACTGCTCTGGTTCGCTAGAAGCGGCTTAGTCATGCTGGCCACACGACCTGGAAGCTGTACGCCAGCTCCCTCAGCCAATAAAGCGAGATGAGCGCCGCAACCCCAGAGTCGCCACGACTGGACCTAATGGCCAGGGGTCCCTTTACCTTTAACTAACAACCAACCAACATGTGACATCATCTTATATGGGCTGGGGTAGGTTTATGCCACAGTAACTGTATGTCCCATGCATTGCTGGGGGTTGTTCTAGATGACCCTTGTGGTCCCTTCCAACTCTACAATTCTAAGATTCTATTATTCTAGGATATGTGGACCTGTAAGGTAAAGGTAAAGGACCCCTGGACTGTTAAGTCCAGTAAAAGGCGACTTTGGGGTGCAACTCTCATCTTGCTTTCAGGCCGAGGGAGCTGGCATTTGTCCACAGACAGCTTTCCAGGTCAAGTGGCCAGCATGACTAAACCGCTTTTGGCGCAACGGGGATACCGTGACAGAAACAAGAGCTCATGGAAATGGCAATTACCTTCCCGCCACAGCAGTACCTATTTATCTACTCATATTGGTATGCTTTCAAACTGCTAGGTTGGCAGAAGCTGGGACAGAGCAATGGGCGCTCACCCCAGCATGGGGATTCAAACTGCCAACCTTCTGATCGGCAAGCCCAAGAGGCTCAGTGGTTTAAACCACAGCATCACTACTGACCAGTACCCCATTGAGAATTGAGAATTGTTTCGAAGATTTTCAGCACATTGCACTGAAACATTTTAGGTAAGCTATTGACAAAGTTTATGTCTCAGCATCTGGAAAAGGTGAGGGTATCCTTCATATATTATGGAAACCAAAGGCCCCACACGGTATGAGTGGGGTTCCTTGTGGAGGATCTTCTCACACAATGTCAGTCTGAATTTACAGCAGCATCCTGGAATGAAGCCAAATGCAAACAGCTCCCACACTGCCACCATAACGCATGAGAAATACCTGAGTCTTCTGAGGAATGGAAATCATTTCTTCACCTTTCATCTTTCCATTTGATTCTCTACTTTGGATTTATATTGTCAGTTTGCTCCATTGCTAACCTAGGAACTATGGCAACACATTATTGACCTCACTCTGTATATTTCAAGAGATATTTATTTGCAGTTGCACCGTGGATGCAGCACTGTTGCAGATGTTATGCATTTATATTCACAATGAAAGTGTATGGCCTAATGCTTTGTGTCATGTCTTGACTGTTTCTGTAATTAATAGTGTCTCTGCTAGCATTGAAAGCTTTACCTTTTCACAAGAGTTTGACAGAGTGCTCTCGCTTTTCCCCCATCCCCATGTGTGGTAGGTAGATTACGGGTATCACTTTAACCCACCTCTCAAAAAGGAGGCAGAGAAACAATTTGCAAGAGCAGGAAGATTAGCTTCTTCCTGAACTGTAGAACAAAACAGCCATGTTTTCAGGGACTGAAAACCAAATGAAAAATGGCTGTTTCAAACAGCATGAGAGAATCCTGAGGCTGCTGAAGTAGCATTTCTTAAACATGTAGCACTTGGCTTCTCACCCATATTTACATTGCTCTGCTTCTGCCCTTCTCCAGATGAACATATCTATTAGTGCAGCGGCTGAGTATGTGCAAGTCCTTGCCGAGAGCATGTGTGCGCATACATGTACAGCTGCATGTAAGGAGGAGAATGAGTCAGATCATTGGTCCATCTAGCTCAGTACTGTCCACGGTTTCTGGCAGCACATGTCTAGGATTTCAGGATTCCCCCCAGCTCTAACTGGAGATCCCAAGGACTGAACCCCAGACCACCTTCATCTCATGCAAGGCATGTGATGGATGGCCTTTCTTGCAGATCATTTAGCTGGGGTGAAGACATACCAGAGTGTGTCAAGAAGCGCAGCTCCTCTTTGACCATCACCTGCACTCTCTTGTATTCATACTCTTTACCCTTACCCTCCTCCCAGGCTGAGCTACAGAGGAAGAAATGAGAAAGGCTGCCTTGGGCAGGAACTTACGCTAAACACTAAGTTAGCATTGCTCCAATGGCCTGGGAGTATCTGGCATTCTTACGCCCCCTCCCCACTTCCATGGGTCTTGTGCCCTCTCAGGGTGGTCCAGCCCAGAGTTTCAGAACCCAAGCACTAATGAATATCAAACCCACCCAAAATGCTTGCGACTATTTTCACACTTGAAAGGAGAACAGCAACAGGGTAAGATCAGCTCAGCATGTGCGACAGAGTCTTGATTTTAATTCTCAGCCACTTGGTTGTTACAGCTGTGGGAGCAGGGGAAAATTATCATACTAATTCTATTAATTAGGCTTGATAACAGCAGTAAGGAACACTGGGTTCCATAACAAACTTCCTGTCTTAATAAAGAAAACAGAGTACTATTTAATTTGCACAAAACCTTAGTAATTTAGCATGAAAATTTCAGGCTGTGCTCACCCTTGGAGAACAAAGCAAACCAGATGTTTCTCTTTGCTTCCCTGTATTCATAAGGTTGAATCCAGACCACGTCATGTTTAGTCCCATTGAAATCAATGACATTTAAGTTAATCATGGGTAACTTGACTCATTGATTTCATGGCTAATTAAGTCTAGATCAGGGGTAGGGAAGATCTAGGCTGTGGACCAGATTTGGCCTGCCAGGCTTCCTCATTTGGCCTGACAGACCATTTTCATGAAACCAGAGCCACCTGCCTCCACCTGGCATAATACGGGAAGTCAGGTATGGGGCAGGCAGAAAGAAGGACTGAATTGCCCCCTATCCACAAGGGAAGTTCAACCCTGTTTAGCCTGTGGGTGCCTGTCAGTTTCTGCTGGGAACTGACATGCCTGGACCCTACACAAAGCAATACTGAACTCTCTGCACATCACCTAATGTGTAGGGAGTTCAGTCCTGTTTGGGAAGTCTCAGCCCCCACCAGTTTTGAGAGGTCTGCAAGACAACCTTTCTGTCAATCATCAGTTGTTTTTGAGTTACACTGGGTGGTATGAATGCCCAGTAGTGATTAAATCTGTGACAGCTTGTTCAAATGTGTAAATAACCATTTGATGTCAATATCCATGTGCGAACTCCATGCACCTTAGCCATTGCTTTTCTATGGACTCATTTTGGCTGTGCATCACTTCCTTGACTCCTTGCCCTCTCTGTCATTAACAGTCACCAGAGTTTCCTGGGGTCAGGAATGAATATAAGACCAGTTGAAGCCTGTGGCACAAGCACACCTTATTTACCTTATGCCAGTGCAACCCTTCTACTATAATTTGTTTGGAAGGTGGTGCCTGCCTGTCATATTTTCCAGCTTAGGAAGCTAAGGTTCCCATTTCACTGCATTTCCATGACTCTTTGGGACTGTTCCCTTTGTCTAGAACAATATGCTTTGGGAAAATGAAGTCACATTGTTTCATATGTACCAACCTGTTCCAGTAATTTGTTGTCTCCATTCTTCATTGCATGATGGAGCTCAGTTAAGGCATCTTCTCTGTGGGAATGTTGAGGGTGGCAGAAGAGGATATATTGTTTATTAATACCCTTCCTAACTTGCACTAGCAAGTTCCTTCACTTAGCAGAGTGCATTCCCCTTCTTACGCAGCAGAAATGAACAGTCTATGAAGGTAGATTATAAAAAATGCTTAAAATATGTATTTTGTGGTCAGAACTAGCTTTCTAGACTTCCAGCCATGTGAAATGGGCTGCTGCTGATGTCATATAAAATCCTCAAAAGTTTGGGGCTGCTCAATACCTGATAAAACCAACCAGAGAGCATGATGGGGATGGCACTAATAATCATGTAGAGCTTGTTCCCATCAACTGTTCAGGCACTGGTGTGTGTGTGTGTGGGGGGGCGATAGGAAATGTAAGAAACACACAGCGAAATAGAGCATAACGACCATTTTTGTGCTCAAAGCAATTTGTATAATCTGTAGCAACCTGTTCTGTTTCTGCTTCTTGAGAACAAAGTATACACATCTACATGTCTGTGCGCACATGCATGCACAGGTCTTGAACCACGACAGATGTTGTATTAAATCCTGAAAGAACCTCAAAACACCATATTCTGCTCTTGCAGATTTGTGACCGAATTACTGTGGAGGCAGTTGATTACTTTCTGTATGCACTGACCTTAAATTTTTGGCATTTTTTAAAGCAACGACTTTATATTTTGTGTAAACTGCTTCTACAATCAAGTGGTGTATAATTTTATGAAATAATACATACATGCATACGGTGGGGTAGAGGAATGCGGGACCAATGGTTTTGGACAGTTCACTTAGCTCACTTAGAGACACCCAAGTTTCCAGGAACCGCCCTTGATATCTATGGCTGTTGAAGCGCAAGCACTTATCAAGAATTAAGAGGAGAGAGAGAGAGAGAGAGAGAGAGAGAGAGAGAGATGTTATTGGTAGCTGCTTTTCAGCTATGGAAGCCCTTTCCTTTAGTGGCTCATCACGGCTTGAAGCATGACATTTTTTTGGAAGAGTTTTAAAAACCCTTGTTTAGCACCTGATTGATCAGGCTTTTGTGTTAAATGTATGGCAGAAGGAAGTAGATGAGGTGGGGACATGGCCCTGCTCCATGTGTTCCTTGAATGCAAGCAGATCTAACACCCGAGTAAGGCTTCTAAGGAGGGACACGGGTGGCGCTGTTGGTTAAACCACAGAGCCTGGGACTTGCCGATCAGAAGGTTGGCGGTTCGAATCCCTGCGACGGGGTGAGCTCCTGTTGCTCAGTCCCTGCTCCTGCCAACCTAGCAGTTCAAAAGCACGTCAAAGTGCAAGTAGATAAATAGGTACCGCTCTGGCGGGAAGATAAATGCCGTTTCCGTGCACTGCTCTGGTTTGCCAAAAGCGGCTTAGGCATGCTGGCCACATGACACGGAAGCTGTACACCGGCTCCCTCAGCCAATAAATCGAGATGAGCGCTGCAACCCCAGAGTCGGTCATGCCTGGACCTAATGGTCAGGGGTCCCTTTACCTTTACCTAAGGCTTCTAAGAAGCTGCCTTATACTGAGTCAGACCCATCAGGGGTGGGCTGCTGGATCTGGTCGACAGGCCAGGTCATTATCTCCCCCATCCCCCATGGGCCCTGTTGACTGGGGCTGCCCTCCTGCCAATGACATAGCTGTCAACTTCCCCCTTTTTTAAAGGGAAATTCCCTTATTCTGAATAGTTGACAGCTATGGTCAATGATGTGATGTCACAGTGATGTCAGGTGACTCATTTGTCCTGCATGATTGAAATCAAACCTTTCCTTATTTCATGAATGCTCAACATACCTGAAAAATGGCCACCAGCAGTGCAAAGACTTAAGACACTTTAATGTAACATATTAAAGACCCCCCCCCCCAACTATGAGCTGCATTTTCTGGAACCGATAAATTTACTTTTTATGGTTTGTTATTATTTATTGTAGTTGCTCCTCTCCATCTTTGTTTGTGTTTGTCTAGACCTTTCATATTAAGCTGAAATGTCTCAAGCTGTTCTATTAGCAGCAAAGTGATGGCTCCATTTTTCAAAAACACAGCAACATAATTCAGTCAGATTCTCTCTCTCTCAAACAACAGTGTGGGAAGTCCATAGTGGTGCATTTAGTTTATCCAGCACTCATAAAACTCCTGTGTCATACTTATTGAAAACTGAGTAAATAGTGAATTGTGACTGCCCTTGTTGGACTGGCTAGCAATCCAAATAAAAAGATGCATTTGTTAGGCTTTCCTCTCCTTCCTTGCCTTTCTATTGAGGTCTGCTCATACTGTGCTTTACATTGTTAAGCTCACCACCCTTTTTCATGTGGCAAGAAGTTACAGGGGTTCATCTTACCCAGCTTTGGTTCCCATTAGGAGGATGGTCACTGGAGGCATATTGGCGTTCTTGAATATTTGCATTTATTTACAAATATCCAGATTCAGTGTAGGTGGAAGAGACGCAGTTTGAACCCTCCAAAAGACAGTGGCGCTTCAACAACACTTTAATCAGGGTTGGCTAATTAAAATTAATGGGCCTAATTTAGTCAGGTTCATGAACATCAGTGGGCCTGCTCTGAGTACATCTTAGATGGATTCCACCTAGTCACTGCTCTCATGCTCTAGAGAAGATTATGCAGCTGGGTGAGGGTCCGAGTTGAATATGGGAGGGTTAAGTTGGCCGCTTAAGCATCACTAAAATAAGGGGGATAAAATAAGACAGTGATCTGCATAAAATCTAAAAATGTTAATTAATATATGTTTTGAAGTAAATAGAAATGAAATAACCTTGCCATAGTGAGGAAGGCTGTGACCTGTGTAGCAGCTCAGGTGCTGTCCAGGGTGCTACCTATGGATGGCCAACTCTGCTGTGCCTCCTAATGGCTCTGGACAGCCCTTCAAACAGGGGACTGTCCTCTGACAGCCGTTCAAGTAAAGGTAAAGGGACCACTGACCATTAGGTCCAGTTGTGACCGACTCTGGGGTTGCGGCACTCATTTCACTTTATTGGCCAAGGGAGCCGGAGTACAGCTTCTGGGTCATGTGGCCAGCATGACTAAGCCACTTCTGGCGAACCTGAGCAGCACACGGAAACACCGTTTACCTTCCCGCCAGAGCAGTACCTATTTATCTACTTGCACTTTGATGTGCTTTCGAACTGCTTGCACTTTGACGTGCTTTCGAATTGCTAGGTTGGCAGGAGCAGGGACCGAGCAATGGGAGCTCACCCCGTTGCAGGGGTGGAGATGATCACATTTGTCTTTTGATATACTATATATTTTGGTACAACAACATTGCAAGTTAAGAGGTGTGTGTGTGTCCCCCTCCCTCCTCCATAAAAGGCAGTTACTCTCCCTCATTTTATTTTGTGACTTCCAACTTTCTTGTCAAGCTCAGCCAGCCATTGCAACCCGATAATGCATCTGGTGGAACTTACGATGCATCCTGCCAGGGCTGAGGCCCCTGCTGAGCGCCTTTCCCCAGGGGGGCTTCATGTTAATCTTCCAGGTTCTTCTGCTCCCTGCATTATGCAAAACGCGGAACTCCCAGGGCATAAAATATTCATCTGTGTGTGAATGTTACAAAACAGCAATGAATTCATAAATCCTTCTGTAGCAGGACGGGAGAGCCCTCTTGGGTGCCATTGGGAACTTGATTAGACTATCTAGCAAACAGCTTAAAAAAAGAAGAGACGTATAAATGCACAATGTGACTGAAAATTAAGCAGTCCTGAGAAGAGCTTCATTACACCCACACACCCAACACATTACCATTCACACTCTAACTGGATAGCTCATGATAAACTTAATTGGTGGTGGCTACCCTGGAAGATTTAAATGGACCCGGACCCATTATAGTTGATTCATAATATTGTGGCTCCTCAGCCATCTAGCTTGGCTCCCTTTATTATAAAATAGCAAGCAAGCTTTTGAGTCCACCACAGCTGTTCCTCAGGCTGGATGTTAAGCAAAGTGGGAGGGGGCATGTGAGAGAGGACAAAAACTAACATATTGGTACTTAAGCCATAATGCAGAAATTCATTACTGTTGTATAGTCTTAGAAGGCACATGGCTATTGAGAGTTGACACAGAGAGTGCCTGCACTTCAGAATTTACCACTACGCCACTGGTGGCATTGGTGGCTATGGCTAGAAAGTATAAGCACTGGTACGTGATCCTGAAAATGGGCTCTCAGGCGCAGCATGTCACAGGTAAGAGTCAGGGCAACCATCAGATGTAACTTCTGGTAGGAAAGCTGGTGCCCAAGGGAGGAGTGAATGGGCCCATTCCAAACTTAGCATGTGGTAACAAAGCAGTTGTGTAATCACCAATCTGGTGGCTGCCTGCCTGGCTGGGATGGATGGGAGTTGTAGTCCAAAACATCTGGGGGGCACCAGGTTGCCAAAGGCTGCTTTCAAGCATGTGTTCAGCTTGCAGTTCAAAAGCATTGACTAGATAAGCACAAAGTAACCAAAAGCGGGTTGAAGAAATGGTGCAGTGGATCAGTGTTGAGAGCTCCCAGCTATGTATATGTTAAGCAAACACCCTCTGACCCCCCTCCCATCCAGCAACTCTCTTGGTGAAGTCAGCAACCTGGTCATGTAAGCATTGCAGTTTCTCTGTTTGCATGCCAAGACACTGGGCTGCAATTTGGTTTTCAAATGCTTGGCATTTCATGACATTCTCCCCCTTTTCTTTTCAAACAGTGCCCCCCACCCCCCGCACAATAGGTTAAGGTAGGTAACAGCCAGCTCCTTACATCCCTGCCTGTAAAACTGGCTGCTTCAAAGGATTGTGCCCTTGAATCTTAAAAATGAGTCACAGCTGGGACTTATTAAAAACAAGAAAACTTCCAATTGAAACATAAGGCTAGGAATATATTCATATCCCATATTGTTATGGTTTTCCTGTCAGATGTCTGGGACTATCACTGTGGGTTGACCTGAGGCAATACCTCCACTGACTAAGGAGTGTTGTTAGCTCAGTAATGGGTCTCTGTGGGGACTAAGAAGCCTAAGTCTGAAAAGACTAATCCAGATTTCCCTGGTCGAGTCAGGAGGAGAGGGTAAGAGTTTATGGACTCCTCCAGACTGGTTTTTTTTTGGGTGGGTGGATGCACTCTGCAACTAATCATTTACCTGACAATGGCACATTAGTGGTGGATATTATACTGGAACATCCACACATCATTCTGCTTTATTAGTTGTTCTATGATGTCACCTCATGATTGACACTGGAGGGGCAAGAAAGGTGGGGTGACATCCCCCCAATACTGCTGGTTTGAAAATTTATAGGTTTTAAAACAGGAAACATGCACCTATTGCAAATGAAGCAGTATGGCTGCCCAAAACGTTTGAAGACTCAAATGTTATTGGAAGTTTGATGTTCGTATAACCACCCATGAGTGCAAATCAGCATGAATGCACAATACAAAGGACATCTGAAAGGACCTGGTGTCTGGGAAACAAAAAACCAAAAACCAGATGGCGCTTTGAGGGAGGCAGAGGAAATATGGGCTCCCAAACATCTTCCTTAGAAACCGGATGTGCTTAAGTCATGTCTCCAGCTGTACTCAACTTGTATATTTGTAAATAACTCCAAATATTGCAAAATGAGTCTCCAGTGACTTCCCAAAGGGAATCAAAACAGTGCAAGCACTGCACACCCGGAACTTTTCACCACTCAGAAAAGTGGGGTGAGCATTACAGTATATCTGCCAGAGCTAGGTCGGCACAGTCCTGCCTGAGATATTTGACACTGCTGTGTAGGGTACGGTATCTTCTATCCCTCCTCTTTCCCCACTCACTAGGTATTCTGTCCACATACCTGTGACTGGGCTCTGTGCTTTAAGTGAATTAATTAGCCATAATAACAAAGCCACAAAGTGTTTTTGTGCCGCAGCTGTCGAGCTTTTCCCTGATTTAAGCCATGGACCAAGTGTTTGGGAGAGTTTGCCTCTCAGGGCTCATAAAAGTGCCGCAAATCAATCATGACGTTATTAGGTTATTTTGCTCTTGCCAGAGCTACTATCTGCAGAGATATAATGTCTCTCCCTGTTAAACCAAGCATATCTCCCCTTTGGCTCCCTGGTGGTTCGTGTTCTTTGCAGGTTCACACCTGACCAGTGTTCAGTCCTGCTGATAGGTGTGCAACAGGACATCATTCTTAATATATGTACATGAAAACGGCACGTATTTGTGACACGCTTTGCATTGACAGGTTGATAGCAGAAAAGTCTAAGGTCCTTTTAGGCAGAAACAAAATGCTTCTCACTGAAATTGTGAACAAGAAAAAATGCATACTTTAAAAAATTTAAACTGTCCTCTAAAGAATAGGTGTAATTTGCTTAGTGGCAAAATTAAGCAGCTCAAAGGTATACCAGCTACGATCATCTAGTACTGTAGCATTGCTCATGCTAACCTGGTATGAACCTTATCTGTGTCTTGATTGATGGGATCGGCACTTGTGCAACCTGTGCTAGTCTGTTTTCTGTGAGAGTCATTGAAGACTATCACAGGCATAGGTCTGGAGGGTGGTGAGAATCAGAAGCACTAAAACAGTTAGGCTGGAAAGATGCAATTATATTGCATAGACCTTGAGCTTGTTTGAAGGTTCTAGCAAAGGAGCGCAGCTATCATATACGCTTGACTGAAGAACGGTACACTCCTTATATTTCAGATGGTCATCCTCTTCCTCTGAGCATGCAGTTTCAGGAGGGATGCACATGGGAGGAAGGGGTCACCCGCCTAGCCAGTCAGATCAGCCTAATCAATCATGGCGATCAATGTTGCAGATGTCAGAGCCAGATCACCCTCACTTCTATAGACCATAGCTTTCAAGTTTTGCATCCACCAAGTTCCATTTGGTGTCTCTATCCAATTCAATGTAACCTTTTTTTTATCCTTTAAAGCCTAAAATGGTATGGTGCCAGGATACCTTCTCCCACACAAACCCACTTGCCCTCTGAGGGGTTATCCATACTTAGCTTTCCTTCACTCTTTCCAGGCATGGTCCAAACTCTGTGTCTGAGTGCACTTATTTTGCTCCAGAGTGTGCTGGTCCCAGGGGGGATAAGGTACTATTACCGTAGGCCAAGATCAACAGGGAGCCGGGCGGGGTAGCAGGAACGATGGTAGGGCAGAAGCAGGAAGCCAGGCGAGGAACAGGAACACTGGTAGGGCAGCAGCAGGAGTCCAGGCGAGGAACAGGAACACTGGTAAGGCAGAAGCAGGAATCCAGGCGAGGAACAGGAACACCGGAGAGTCAGAAACAGGAAGCCGGGCGAGGAACAGGCACACTGGGAGTGCCGAACAAGGACTGGGTAAAGCAGATACTTCACAACGACGTTGCTCCCGCAACCTGGGACCGGGCTGCCTGACCTTTATCTTCTTCTAAGGCCGGGGGCGGTCCCGGCCCCCAGAAGCCCCGCCTCTCTTGGCCTTAAGGCGAGCACTCCTCCTGGGAGACACCAGTTCCCTTCGCCTCTCTGCCCTAAGCCTCTGCAGATCAGGAGAGGCCGAAGGGTTACTGGGCCCCGGGGGAGGCTCACCTGTAGCCACTGAGTCTTCCAGCACCTCTGGGGCCTGAATGATTTCACCTGGTGCCTGCTCTTGAGTTTCCTCAGCATCTAGGCCTTGCCCCAGTTCAGCCGGCCCTGGAGGCGGGGACTCCTGTGCCGGCTGGGATTCCTCCGGATCGCTCTCAGACTCGGAATCCCAGGCCATCACACCATCCCCCCTCCCAGGCCCCCCCCTCACTTGAGGGTCCGGACCCGGCTTGCTGGGGTACGCTGCATGAAACTCCCGGATGCAGGCAGGTGCGTGGACGTTGACCGCTGGTTCCCAGGAACGGTCCTCTGGCCCATACCCCTTCCAGTCAATGAGATACTGCAGCCTTCCCCTGCGGTATCGGGAGTCCAGAATGCATTCCACCTCGTACTCAGGCTCTCCCTGCACCAAAACTGGCTGCGGTCGGGGACGGTCCGGGTGGAACTCGTCGGGTGGGGCCACCGGACTCAGAAGGGACCTGTGGAATACCGGGTGAACCTTCAGGTTTGCTGGCAACCGGAGACGGAATGCCACAGGCGAGACCTGGTCCACGATAGGGAACGGGCCGGTGAACCGGGCGTCCAGCTTCCGCGAAGGTCGCGAAGGGTGGAGGTGGCGAGTGGAAAGCCATACCAAGTCACCGACGTGAAGTTCCGGCCCCACCTGGCGGTGGCGGTCGGCCTGGACCTTGTACGCCTCCTTGGCCTGGCGCAGCTGCTCCATCAACAGCTGTTGCTGGGACTGGAGCTCCTGAAGCCACTCTGTCACCGCAGGGACCGCAGATGCCGGCAGCACATCCGGAAACAACCGTGGATGAAGGCCATAACTGGCTTGGAACGGGGTCTGCTGGGTGGACGCATTCACCGCGTTGTTATAAGCGAACTCCGCCAATGCTAGGTGGTCGACCCAGTCGTCCTGCTGGTAGCTGCAGTAACACCGGAGGTACTGTTCCAGCACCGCGTTCGCCCGTTCCGTCTGGCCATCAGTCTGTGGGTGGTAAGCAGATGAGAGACAGACCTCTGTTCCGAGGGTCTGGTGCAAAGCACGCCAAAACCGGGACGTGAACTGAACGCCGCGGTCGGACACTACACGCTCAGGTAGGCCATGCAGGCGGAAGACATGCTGAAGGTACAGCTGCGCGGTTTCCTTAGCTGAGGGTATGGATGGGCAGGGGGCACAGTGCACCATCTTCGTGAAGTGGTCGGAGAAAACTAGAAGGCAGGTGCAGCCACGAGACGGGGGCAACTCCACTACAAAGTCTAGAGAAACTGTGTGCCAAGGACGTGGTGGAACCGGCAATGGCTGAAGAAGGCCGGGGGGTCGCCCGGTAGGCCCCTTGGCCCACCTGCAGACGTCACAACCAGCGACGTAGCGAGCCACGTCAGCCTTCAAACGGGGCCACCAAAACTCACGGCTTACCAGATGGGTGGTCCGATACCGCCCAAAGTGCCCCGCCGCTGGAGCGTCATGGGTCATCCGGAGAACCTCAGCCCGCAGCGGCCCTGGTGGGATGTACAGGCGCCCGTGGTGCAGCAGAAGACCCTGATGCGAGACCAGCCCTGGATACTGAGGGCATGATCCTTCGGCCAGTTCCCGGAGTCGTTCCTGGGCCCAAGCGTCGACCCGCTGCTGTTCCCGCACCCGAGCCTGCAGTGGCTCAACCTCCTGGGTGGCCAGGAATGCAGCTGGTGGTAGGATCGTGGTGGGTGCTGCTTGCTGAACCGTGTCTGCGTTGTCTTCAGGTTTCCGGGACAGGGCATCCGCCTTCTGGTTTTGGGAGCTAGGGATGTAGCGGATCCGGAACTGGAACCGGGAAAAGAACAACGCCCACCGGATCTGCCTTTGGTTCAGCTTGCGGGTGGTCTGGAGGTACTCCAGGTTCCGGTGGTCGGTTCTCACCTCCACCGGGTGTCTTGCTCCTTCAAGATGGTGGCGCCAAACCTCAAAGGCCACCTTGATGGCCAGTAGTTCCCGCTCCCACACGGTATAGTTACGCTCCGCTGGAAGGAGCTGGCGGGAATAGAAGGCGCAGGGTAAGAGTGGCGCTTCCGGTTCGTGCTGCTGAGACAAGACGGCACCGAGAGCCGTACTGGAGGCGTCAGTCTCTACCACAAAGGGTCGAGAAGGATCCGGATGTTGCAAGATTGGCGCTCTCTGGAAACAGGCCTTCAACCCTTGAAATGCCTCCTCCGCCTCCTTGTCCCAGGAAAACGGCGTCTTGGGGCGCAGAAGCCGGGTCAACGGGGTGGTGCGGTGAGCATAATCCGCAATGAAGGTCCGGTAATAGTTGGCGAACCCCAGGAAACGCTGTAGGTCCTTGCGGTTCCGAGGTGCCGCCCATTCTCGAACCGCTGCCACCTTCCCAGGATCCATCTGCACCCCACCTGGTGAGAGTCGATGACCCAGGAAGTCCACTGACTGCTGATGGAACTTGCACTTGCTGAGCTTTGCATACAGACGATGCTCGCGCAAGCGCTGCAGCACGGTCCGGACATGGCCCTCGTGGCACGCCGGGTCACGGGAGTAAACCAGAATGTCATCCAAGTACACCACCACGTACTTGTCTAGCAAGTCCTGGAACACATGGTTGATGTACCGTTGGAACACAGCAGGCGCGTTGCACAAACCAAAGGGCATAACCAGGTATTCGAACTGTCCGTACCGGGTCCCGAATGCTGTCTTCCACTCATCCCTGGCGCGGATCCGAATCAAATTGTAGGCTCCCCGGAGGTCTAGCTTGGTGAACACCTGCGCCCCTTGCACCCGCTCCAGTAACTCTGAAATAAGTGGCAAGGGGTACCGGTCCGGGATGGTAATTTTGTTCAGGGCCCGGTAATCATGGCAAAGGCGGAGCTCCCCACATTTCTTTTTAACAAAGAGCACTGGTGCAGCAGTGGGCGAGGTAGAAGGTCTAATGAACCCACGCTCCAGGTTCTTGCGCAAGAAGTACTGCAAAGCCTCGCGCTCTGGCTCTGTTAACGAGTATAAGCGACTCACCGGTAGAGGCGCTCTGGGCTGGAGGTCTATGCCGCAGTCAAAGGACCGATGCGGCGGCAGCTGGTCTGCCCCCCGTTCCTCGAACACGTCGTGATAGTCCCGGTACTCAGCGGGGAGCGTTGCAGCAGCCTCCTCAGTGGGCGCAGCTGCTAGCATCTCAGTCTCAGCAGGAGAACTGGGGTCTGGGAAGTGTACAGTCCGTTTGACCCAGTCAATCTGCACATTGTGAGCCTCTAGCCAGTCCATCCCAAGCACCAGGGGGAACCGGGGCATGGAGGCAATATCCAGAGTTCGCATCTCACGGTGCTGCTGGAGGCACAGGACCAGGGGCTGGGTCTCTTGAGTGACGGCGCCCGAACGCAGTGGCCGTCCGTCGATTGCCTCCACCTGTACCGGTTCTGGCTTGTTCCGAAGTGGCACCCGATGCTGGGCAGCAAAAGCAGCGTCCATATAAGAGCGGGTTGCCCCTGAATCCACCAGAGCATGGGTAAGAATCCATGGCCCTCCTGGAGGGTATAGATGTACCGGAACCATAAGGTGTTGTAATTCAATTGGTGCGGCCCCATTCTGTGCTGTTTGGGACCCCAGGTAGCCAGGGCCATCAGCTACTGGGGTTGGCGGTTTCTCAGGACAGGACCGTGCATAGTGTCCGCTTCCGCCACAATAGAGACATAGATTCCCCTCCCGACGCCGCGACTTCTCTGCGGGGGAGAGGCGTGGCCGCACTGCCCCAAGCTGCATGGGTTCCTCCAATGACTCAGCTGGGCCTGTGGGGCTGCTGGTAGACACTGGGGCCGAGAACTGGAGGTGCCGGCGGCCCCGAGCCTGACGCCGGTCCTCTAGCCGATTGTCTATCTGTAGACTCCGCTGAATAAGGGCGTCTAGCGTGGTGGGGCGTTCCATTGTGGCCAGCTGGTCCAGTATCTCATCTGAAAGCCCCTCGAGATACTGGTCCCGAAGAGCAGAGTCGTTCCAGGTCAAGTCCTGTGCCAGCAGCCGGAATTCTGTGGTGTATGCGGCCACCGTGGACTTGCCCTGTCTCAACCGCCGAATCGCCCGGTTGGCTTGACTCCCCTTCTGAGGGTTGCCGAACGCGGCCTCCAACAGATTGCAAAACCCCCCGTAGTCTGCCAGCAAGGGGGAGTCTTGCCTGAGCAGCGGCAACGCCCACTTTGCCGCCTGGTCCTTTAACAAACTAATCAAAAAATGCACCTTGGTGCGGTCGTCAGGGAAGTTCCGGGCGCGCCCCTGAATATACAGCTTGGCCTGGGCAAGGAACATGGGAAAGCTGGCCGGGGCCCCATCAAATTTCTCAGGCAAGGCCACTGGGTACTTGCCAGAAGCCGGGGCGTCGGCCCCAGGAGCCGGTAGGGCGTCCAAACGCTGCTGTAGTGCCGTAACCGCGTTACTGAGCTGCTGCACGGTGTGCCTCAAGGCCTGGTTCTCCTGGGCTTTTGCCAACAATGTAGCCGCTTGGTCAGCCATGGCCTCTGACTCTTCCCGAACGCACCCCAACAAAGAGGGAGTGCGGGTGTGGCGGGAGCAAACTGTGCTGGTCCCAGGGGGGATAAGGTACTATTACCGTAGGCCAAGATCAACAGGGAGCCGGGCGGGGTAGCAGGAACGATGGTAGGGCAGAAGCAGGAAGCCAGGCGAGGAACAGGAACACTGGTAGGGCAGCAGCAGGAGTCCAGGCGAGGAACAGGAACACTGGTAAGGCAGAAGCAGGAATCCAGGCGAGGAACAGGAACACCGGAGAGTCAGAAACAGGAAGCCGGGCGAGGAACAGGCACACTGGGAGTGCCGAACAAGGACTGGGTAAAGCAGATACTTCACAACGACGTTGCTCCCGCAACCTGGGACCGGGCTGCCTGACCTTTATCTTCTTCTAAGGCCGGGGGCGGTCCCGGCCCCCAGAAGCCCCGCCTCTCTTGGCCTTAAGGCGAGCACTCCTCCTGGGAGACACCAGTTCCCTTCGCCTCTCTGCCCTAAGCCTCTGCAGATCAGGAGAGGCCGAAGGGTTACTGGGCCCCGGGGGAGGCTCACCTGTAGCCACTGAGTCTTCCAGCACCTCTGGGGCCTGAATGATTTCACCTGGTGCCTGCTCTTGAGTTTCCTCAGCATCTAGGCCTTGCCCCAGTTCAGCCGGCCCTGGAGGCGGGGACTCCTGTGCCGGCTGGGATTCCTCCGGATCGCTCTCAGACTCGGAATCCCAGGCCATCACACAGAGCTTTCCTTGTGAAAACCTGCTCTTCAAAGCTCAGTTGGAACAAAGGGCATTCCACAGAAAACTCGAATTGATGTTTGCTCTGACTGAGCACTAAAGAGCAGGTTTTCACTGTGAAAGCTCCAGGGCAACCCCCACAAACCAACCAACCAACCCATGCTTGAACACAGAGCTTTTAAGTGTGGACCTGTGCCCGGAAAGAATGGGGCAAAAGGAAAGGTGGACAAGCCCTTAGTTCATCTCCTGAGGCTCCATTCCTACTACATCCCTCTTCCACCTGATGCACAACGGGTGGCTATTTGAGGCTGTTTCTGAACCTTGGGGGGTGGTGAACAATTTATGAAACTCTCTCCCACAGGAGAGACACCAGGATCCATCATTTCTAGGGGTCAGATGACAGCTCATCGGACTCTGTTATTGTGTGAAGGAGCATCTGCTCCTATATCTACCTGTCTGTCACCTGTGGGTGCTCTCCTTCTGGTCCCCTCATTGTCTGAAGTGAGATGGGTGGTGACAAAGCCCTACAAAAGAACACGAGAAGAGCCTTGCTGGATCAAAGATGGCAAAGGCTCATCTAGTCCAGCAACCTGTTTTCACAGTGGCCAACCAAATGTCTATGGCCAGCCCCCAAACAGGACGTGTGCACAACAACACTCTTCCCATTTGTGATTCCCAAGCAACTGGCACTCCAGGGCATTCCATGGAAGTATAAATAGACATTGTGGCTAGTAGGATGCTTCTGGTTGTGGTGCCCCAGCAATGGAACCAAACCCTCCAACGTTTTTCAGCTGCGCTGCCACATGAGTCAGCTGGCTCAGCGCATTGCACCAAAAGGCACACAAGTCAGCTGCTGCCTCCCCTGCCACAGCCTCTACCTGGCAGTTGCTCACTCCCTTCCCTCCTCGCTCCCTTCCTCCACCCATGCCACACCTCATGCCACTATGGCGGCAGCAGAGAGGGACCGGCAAGAGCATTGCACACATCTGCCACCTACACTCCGGCAGGGAAATGCCTCCTCTGCGCACAAAGGTCTCATTTCATGAGGATTCCAGAGCCAAGCACAAATGTGGGCTGCAAGTGCTACCTGCAAGCGCCAGCTGATCTTCCTCCCTTGTTTAGCAGTGGCGCTGGAGGGAAAAACAGGACATTCCCAGAAGAAATCAGAAGGTGGGATGGCTTCTGAAATTCCATGAATGTGCTGGGGAAATAGGGACCCTTATGGGTATGTGGAACTCTCCCCCTGGTGAAGTTCATCTGTTGCTGTCCACATTGCTTTTTTAAAAATCCCCCAGTGCTTTTAAACAAACATTTTAAATGGTTGATTTTATTCTGCTGCTGCTTTTAGTGGCTGTTTGAATGTTGTCTTATCATGACTGCGTTTTTCTTCATTCCTGTTTGTTTTGCTGTTTTTAATCCTGTAAACAGAATTATCTGCTGCATGGAGCTTTGGAAATATATTAACAAACAAACAAACAAACAAACAAACAAACAACATCTTTAGGCCTTCCTACATAGGATGGGGGGACGCGGGTGGCACTGTGGGTAAAAGCCTCAGCGCCTAGGGCTTGCCGATCGAAAGGTTGGCGGTTCGAATCCCCGCGGCGGGGTGCGCTCCCGTTGCTCGGTCCCAGCGCCTGCCAACCTAGCAGTTCGAAAGCACCCCTGGGTGCAAGTAGATAAATAGGGACCGCTTACTGGCGGGAAGGTAAACGGCGTTTCCGTGTGCTGTGCTGGCTCGCCAGATGCAGCTTGTCACGCTGGCCACGTGACCCGGAAGTGTCTCCGGACAGCGCTGGCCCCCGGCCTCTTGAGTGAGATGGGCGCACAACCCCAGAGTCTGTCAAGACTGGCCTGTACAGGCAGGGGTACCTTTACCTTTACATAGGATGGGAGATTGTAACTGGCTATCCCACCCTTAAAAACAGATGTGGAAAAGGAAACAACTGTTCTTCTATTCTTCTTTCCTTCTATTCTTTTTCGCTATCCCATCTCAAAGCTGCTGCGATTAGCCCTGCTAGGAAGGGAAGTCACGTTCAAAATTGATGCCTGCATTTTTCTTTAGTGAGGCTATCAGCCACCTCATGGGGTGATTTCATTGGGGAAATTGTGTGAGGGGAAAAGGTTAAGCACCCCACTGCTTCATCTGAGCCAATTTTCCATCTATCTCTTCTCCCACTGGATCAACTGCTTTAAAAAAGATTTTGGGGTTTCCAAAAAGCATAATAGTATAAGTCCTATTGCCTGTGACTAGTCTAATTTAAACATGTTTCCTTGGAAGTAAGCCTAGCTGCCTTCAGGTGGGACTGTATGAAGCAGACTGTATGCTCTGATTGGTGTGTACAAATACCTGAAATATAAACATAAATAATCATTGAATGAATGAATGAATGATTTCCAGCCACATAAAGTCTGCTTTTCTAGCATCAGCTGACACCTGGGGTGGGATTGGACAGAATGTTCATTATAATGCAACAGGTTTCTTTAGAAAGTTGCTTTTTCTGTGAAATAATATTCATTTTTTCCCTTTGGATTTTCACTTAGCATTCCTTATCTCTTAGCAGCATTCAACTGCTATAATTTAAAATGTAACATTTCATAGACCTGCTCTGTGCTTTTTTTTGGCTTTTCATCCTTCAGCAGCATATTTCATTTCCCTTTTAACCTTTACTCCTTTTAAGGCTGCAATCCTAAACATTGTTATTAATTTGTAAACCACATTAAATGCAGTGGCACTTGGAGTAAATAGGAATATTATTGTACACTGTATTTAATCACCCTGCTGTTAAATGTGTCCAACTACTTTTAACGCTTATATATTTTGTAAACCATATGCAGTTGTTTTGAGCTAAGGCATACCCAGAGTAGATCTCTGAAAAATCAATGGACATAAGATAGGCAAGTATATTGATTTCAGTGGGAGTATGATTTACAGTGCAATCCAAACCCAAGATCCACTGACCCCAAGACTGGGTGTGACATTCATAACTCCAGCAGCATACAAGTCCCAAGAATGCCTCTGTTATTAACCTCAGCACATGCCCTGGACTGCAGAAGCTGTTGTGTATTGGCCAGTAAAAAATTCCAGGTCAGCTGTATTGACACTACCCTAAAAGGCAGAAAAACCTACCAGGGAACTGAGGCAATGAGGGGTCTTTAGCTGACATTCATACGTACTCTCTTTGGGTTGAAAAGCATGAGGCAAGTTTTAATCCTCAAAATCTCACTCCACATTTACTGGATAATTGCTTCACAGTGTACTGTTTGGATCATTCCAGTATCTTGCACATGGGGAAACATGTTTGCTATTATATAGTAACCTTGATACCTTTTGTTTCTATTTACTTGTTCACAAAATATAATAATGGGCTCTCATGACTTGGTCTTTTTGTTACATAAAGATTCTGCTACACAGAATTTACCTAACACATGGGAAGAGGGAAAACAATGTCCGCAATGAAGCTTTGGCTCTTCAACAAACATGAGTAAATTCCAGTGGATTGCCATTGTCTGTTTCCAGCCATGGCATATGCTGTGATGAAAGACTTTGCAAAAATGGACCCAATGCAGTACCATCTGCTTGACAGTTTCCTGCAGTGGTTTGTTTTTCTCTTGTGGACATCGGTCAGTGCTCAAATAAAATAGTGACAGTCATTAGCTAACTAATCCAAACAGTTCAGGGAACATGTATCTCCAGGGAATGGTAAAATAACTGAGAAGCAGGGCTTCAGATTTAACAGCTTTGCTAATTGGTTTGCAAATGGAAATGTCTGAGAGTTAAACACTGTTGGTGCAAGAACTCCCAGAAGTTAATTAAAAAAATATTTGCCTCTTGCTGATATAAGACCAAAGGTAGCTGCAAGACAGGTTGGTGTCTTTACTTTTCCTCTCCTCCTGTTGATTTGATTGTATGTAAGTATCTCTTTGTGATTGTTGTCTTCTTTTTGTCCAACATCTCTCCCCCCCCCCCATAAACTGTCATGTACATTAAGCTTAATTGGTTTGAGAGGCATTTCTCACTAAAATAGTCCCACTAATCTATCCCCTTGTGTTCTAAGGATGTTTAGCAAGGTTTTAAGAGGACGAGATGGTTGGATAGTGTTCTCGAAGCTACCAGCATGAGTTTGACCAAACTGCGGGAGGCAGTGGAAGACAGGAGTGCCTGGCGTGCTCTGGTCCATGGGGTCACAAAGAGTCGGACATGACTAAACGACTAAACAACAACAACAACAAGTTTCATGTCCCCTGGACTTTGGAGAAGGAAATTCAAAATTCCCCACTTTCTAAATATTTTTAGATTATTGATATCACTGACGCTGGAAAAAACAACTTTCCTAAGGTGAAAAGTGAACAGTCTTCTGAGAAACTGCATCTCATATGCTTTACCTATAAATGAGTGGATTCCTCCAGAGGAATGCAAAACACTGATAATAAAATCATTGTTGCAGTACGAACAGATCTGGTGGCAATGTAAAACATTTCACAGAGTGTGAGTGATATTTACTTCCATTGAATATAAATCCTGCATTTTAAATACAGAAGCTTCTGTTGAGTCAGAGTCTGATTCCGCTGCAATACCGAATCAGCTTTATACTGCTGCATCTCCACAGGAATTGTTAATGAAGATAAATTTATGGTGGCTATGAAACGTTATTGTATAATCAATACAGATTAAACAGAGCCAGTCTTGAACTAAATAGTTGATAAGTAATTTACCTGAAAAGGGGTGGGGTCAATGATCCACATCTAGATGCAAAAATCAAATTTATAATCCTATTACCATTTGCCCTGAAATGAAAGTGAAGGCAAATGCTTTAGAAAAGGGACCATTATGTTACTTATTTCCTCAAGGTACCAAGAACCTGAAAGGAAGTTATTGCAAAATAATGTTTCAATGGCATTCGAGTTCCATTTAAATAAATACTAGAGATGCAATTTTGCTATACCTTTCTCTTTCCAATTTTATTTAATGTCTGTGGAACTGTAGGGGTTGTGTCTAAATCTTTAAAATATTTCAAAATATGACAGGATACGCTTTACTCTACAATCCCATGGGAATCCTGCTATTCAGCTGCTTACACTACAATTATGTATGTGTTTACTCAGAAGTAAGCCCCTTTGAATTCACTGAGACTTAGGTGTATAAAGAAAGCAAATATGAAATTGGTGTGAAAATATTAGACATGGTAAGGATGGAAGTGGTATATGGTATGTTGGGGAAATTCCAAATTGCCAGCAGCAAATGGTTGGCTATTGAGACTGCAGAAAATGATCGATGGTATAACATTAACAAATGTTATATGTATATGTAAAGGCTCTCAAAATCTGAACCACATTTCTGATTTTTTTGGTCTTATCTTAATTGTTTCAGTATTGACTTGTGAAACGTACAGTGCAATCTTAAGCATGTCTACTCAGAAGTAAGTCCTAGTGAATTCCCTGAGTATTAGGCTGGTGGGTTTAGGACTACAGCCTCATTCAGTACATTGCCTTAGGAAAATAACTTGATTAGCTGTAGCTTTCTTGCATTTAAAAAGCAGGAAAGAAAACCAAGAAAATAGATTCCATTTTGTCAGTGTGTGCAGCCCAACCACAGTTATTTGAATAACCAAAGGATTTGGACAATGGCCCAATAACTGGATTTTCAAATAGATGAGAATCCCATAGAGCTATAGTTGCATTGGCACGCACTTCATAGCCACAATTGGATAATTCGGACTTTCAGGTGAAAATGATGTTGTATAAGGAGTCTATTCTTTAATTCTGCACCTACCTGGGGGGGTTAAGTCTAATTGAAACCAAGGGGAAATATTACTGAGTAGACATGCATAGGATTGCGTTGCAAGTTTAATTGATGATAGATGATACAATTCGGCATTTATTGTTATGTATCTCACATCTTGGCTGTGAGTTCTGGAAGACCCGCTCCCTGCCTTGAAGACTTTCCATCACCTGGCCTGGAAGGGCCCAGTTGCCAAAGCTGAGGCTGCTGAAAAGGCCAGAGACCACCTTGACTGGCTCTTGGCTGCAGACCCAGGTCACTGAGCCTGAATTTCCACAGCCACCACCTGCCATGAACCACTATTGGTAGGATTGGCAGCAACAGCAGCAGTGAAAGTGCACTACCTAAGGAAAGTGCCGCATTTCCCAACCAACAATATATTGCAGTGTTAGCGCTTTGAAAAAGTGATGATTGTGAAACAGAGAGGAAAACCTGATGCGACATTAAATGTGTCCTTGCGTTTAAGGTGCAGGGTTTATAAAATGCAAATTACATCAGCAGTGAAGGGAGTGCTGATTATTAACAGGATCAATGAAGATTTGCCCTGATGTAAATAAGATTGTATTAGGATTATATTCCCTTTCCACACCTGCTATAGTTATCACCCCCTCCCAAGATGATGCACATTAGATGCAATTGGGTCCTGAGGGCTTTCTCCCCCTTCAGGGATCATATCTGGATCCTGTGGAACAACTGTGCCTTTTATTTGGCTTTGTTTTATTATCTGGAAACTATATACCTCAATATAGTTGCCTTAAACCAAGTCATCAACTTCAGATAAGTTAATTTGAAGCTTGCAATCTTTTACTGCACTCCATATCGGTTCCCTGTCAGTTGCAAATCCATTTTGAGTGCTAATTTCCTTCGTCAGAAGCTTGCTGTTTATTTAATTCCTTTGTCAAACATGGATTTGCTTCATGCAGATCCATAAAATTAATAGATTAAACGCATGCACCTTTACTTCATGTTTATAGTTTTCTGTTTTTTATTCCAAATTATCTATTGCTTCCTCTACAGTAATCTAAATATATTCAGTTAGCGTGAATTAATCAGCAATGTTACTCTGCAGGGCGAATGAATCCCAGGATAATTTAGGCACATCTCCTAATTCACAGTCTTAAATCACCCACAGGTCTTGTTGTAAATTCAGAGCTTGACGTAGACTCTGCTGTCACTCACCTTTGTCAACCAGATAATGACAGCCCTGCTGTTCACATTATTGCTTATATCATTGTAAAAGAGAGTTCCTTCCAAAATCCTTTCTGTACGTATGAAAAGGGATAAAGCATCACTGGATTTCTCAGCTTGCTACAAGGGCTAAACACTACGGTTGTTGGTTGGGGGCTAAACACCCATTTGCATCTTGTAGCATCTCAGACATGCTGTGTGAAAGGTGGGGAGGGTGCAGTAGGACTAAAAGATCTCTAAGATCTTTTTCAGTCCTCTGGTCCTCTGATTCTACTCACACGCCGCAAAATGATGTGGTAAAGTGAGAACTCTGAGGTTGTAGAGTGGATGGAATTCAATTCTAGGCTGAATGCTATCATACATTTTTTAAAAAAACCACACACACAACATTTCTCTCAGACTGCAAATAGAAAACAGCACACATGGGTGTAGACTCGGCTAGAACCTTTGTCCCCGATGTGCTAGATTTCTGGAGTTTGTTTTTAACATTTTGGAGTTTGTATCGGGAGGTTTTTAATGCTTGAGGGTTTTATTATGTTTTTATATGTATTGTAAGCCACCCAGAGTGGCTGGGGAAATCCAGCCAGATGGGTTGGGTATAAATAAAACAACAACAACAACAACATGGAGCTTTTAATTGGAGGGGGATCATTTAAAAATGGTAGCCCTCTCTTACAATCTGAAGTGGTCCCAACTCTCCACCCTATGAGTTCAGAATTCCACCCCCTCATTCTGCTTATAGGTCCAGGCCTGACCAATTTGCACCACCAATCAGACCTAAGCAGATCCCATAAGCATCCTAAAGAGAAGGAGGGGCATTGCAGCTGATAACCTTGCCGATGCCATCCTCTAGCGCCTTTTACGCAGTTTTTCCTAGACAATCCAAGGGTTTGTCTGAATGCCTAAACGTGCCTTCTGCTGATATCTCATTGTTGTCCTTCCACTTTGATGTCCCCAGCTTTAGAAGGATCCCCGAAGCCTTTGAAAGGGAAGAGAAGAAGGGGGGGGTGTCCTCAATGAACGCCTTCTTGTTTCCATTCTCGCTTCTATTGCTTGAATGCTGAATGAAGGAAGCCACAGTGTGATGTTGTTTTGGGTGTAGGTGGGATTTAATGGTCTGCGAATATACTTTTTTTTAAAAAAAGTCAAGGAACAAAGGCACGAGGAAGGGACAGATGGCAAACAATAAAACCCATTCCCCTTCATTAGAGATGCAAGTTTGTGCAGATCTGTGCCAGCTGCATTTTTCAAACTTATCCCCTGCTGTTTGAAGGATCGTGGGTCTCCCGGTAGTTGCTGCCTTATTAGAAAATTTCACTAGGCAGAAAAGGAGCGGCGGGGAGAGAAGTTAGGTTGATTGGGGTGGTGGTGGGGGGTTAGAAAAAAGAAGAAGAATCAGAGCCACACTGCCCCTGGCGTTGATAGTCCAGAAGGCAGCTAAATTGGGAGCAGTTGCTATTTTCAGCACCAAAGCTGTGAACAGCGTCAGGGAGAGCATGGAAGGGAGTCCTAGCCGAGGCTGGGTTGTTGCAAGAGGCTGTCGACCAGCTCGAAATAGGAGCGGAGAGATGTAGTGGTTGTGACATCCTCCTGGCAGCAAAGCCATCGAGACCCGGCTCCCTGCATCGCTGGACTTGGCGACCAGCCGATCTCCCTGCTGTGTGCGTGGATGCAGCGGCCGGGGGAAGAGGGCAAACATGCGGCACGTGAATCTTTCTCTCCATAGGAAAAAGCGTAACATCCTCCCTGGAGGCGGCTCCCCAAAGCAAGGCACTCTACGCAAGCTCCGATCAAGACCACTTGAGGCTCCAGAAGATCCGTGCAGCCGGCACCAAGAATACCCTCCTCCCAGGGAGCCTAAGACCTCAAGGATGCCTCAGCTCCGTCTAAGTTTCTCACGGTTGTGATGTCCCGGTGGAGTTCACCCGTCACGGAGGACCTTCCATCTTTCTGGGTCTTGTGAATCGCCTTTCGTCTAAGCTTCCCTGAACCCGTTCCTCCCTTCCCTCTGAGGTTTTCCTAAAGATTAAATGGAAAAAGAAAACTGTCTAAGGACGCAGAGCTTCTCTTGCGCTCTTCATAGTGCGATTCAAGTCCAGGTAATTTTCCCCCTATTATAATAAACCTATTTTAATTTTTTAAATTAAATTTTCATACTCTAAATAATGAAGTTTATATTAGTTAAGAAATTGTCAGCCCCAAATACCACTTATTTGGGAGAAAAACTAGCTTGATTCACATCTACCATGGAAGAGTTTTGAAATGGTGTTTGAGGACAGAGGCTTCCATTCAGCTCTCTGCCGAGTGCTTGGTAGCTTTTATATATAGACTATATATATAGACAGTGCTGATCATAATAAAGAAGTGAAGGGGGGGGGGAGGGACAACTAATCAGCCAATTATCTGAAAATACAATGTGTTTGCTTTACATCTGATGTCTCAGCACCAGCAGTCCCAATCCACAGGTTGAAAGGTCGCTGAAAACCAGTTGATATTCTTCCCATTTAGACTAAAATGGAAGAGGTGTCCCTTAGATACGCAACTTCCTAACTGCTTGTTGCTGTCTATTAATTCAACCCATTTCCTGCAAGCTGGAGAGCATTTGAAAAATTCCGTAATTCGAGTCTCCTTTTGTGGAGTTATAACACGGAATGATTGCTTGCTGCTTGAGCTTTTCTTTTGAATATCTTTGTAATATTTTTCAATTCTTGGGTGAGCCTCTATTTTTCCATTACAAAATACCACACTTATTCAGTTTGCAGGTTTTCTTAAAATATATGTCTGAGAAATACACTCACAAAGAAAGTAGACACCTCTCATGCGTAAAACACTTCAGCAATCTCTCTATAAAACATGTACTTCAGTTTTCTATTGATCTAAGGACTGCCACCCCCCCTCTTCACCTTGAGGGTAAACTTGTAATTCATTAAACTGGAGATTACAGCTAATTGATTTACCAGTAACGGAACCCACTTATAGTGGACCATCCTATGCTTAGAAGTTATTATATGAGATTTTGGTTACAGGATGGAATCACTCTAACCATGCACAGGATTCTATAAACTGACAAATCAATATGTACCCCAGGTCCTGCTCTAAACCTCAGTCAAGTGAATGAAAATTGGAGGATAGAATCAATGTACTGGATGTGGCCATTCAAAGTTTCTTTAATCAAGCAGTTTTAAGTTGTTTAATTTAAACCCTTTAAGGCTGCCATTCTAAGGTTGGTCTCCTCCAACCTTATATATATCTTCCCATTGTTCACAATGGGAGAGGCAAAATTGGGGTGGCACCCTTGCCAGCTTCTGGGGCTGGTGTAATTTTCACTCTGGTTTGGGGACATGCTAGGGGTCGGGTAGACTGGAAAGGTGTTGGATCTTTTCAAAACAAGCCTTCTGGTGCATCACTAGCATGCTCTGTTCTTGGCTCTACCAAAGTCAGATTTCCAGTTTTGGTAGGACAGAGGCTGTGCACATTTCTGCAGCAGGGATTAGAGGACATCTAACATTAGATCTCCCACCCTGAGGTCAGAGCTCACTTTCAGGGGCCAGTAAGTGTTGGTGCAGTATATGTTCAAAATGTCCGATATGTAGATGTTTGGACTGTTATTCATAAGTTCAGATAAGGAGTGAAGGGATTCCTTATTTCAGGTGAAGTTCTTTTGGCATTCCCTGATAATACTGAGTTGGCTGGTCTTCCAAGATTGATAGAGTGCTTCACAAGTTTAAAGTACTCTCATAGCATACTGTCAACATAGAATACCTGTGCTCAGAGATCTGCATTGGTTGCTGATTTGCTACCAGACCAGGTTCATGGTGTCATTATTAGTATATAAAGGCCTTAACAACTTGGGACCACTTTACCTACCCAAGTAGGCCTTACCCCATATATGACAATTTGACCGCTTTTATTGGCAGAAATGGCACTACTACAGGTGCCACATAATACCCATTCTGCATTTGTAAGTACTTGATATTTCAGTGTGGTGGCCCCTACACTTTGGAAGTCCCTGCCTATTGAGATCAGGCAGGTGCCTTCACTGTATTCTACTCGGCACCTGCTAAAAACATTCTTGTCTAGACAAGACTACCCAGGTGCTTAGAAATTAGATGCGAATTTTAATCTTTTTGTATTTAAACTTTTTGTATGTTTTAAAATATTGTACTTTTTCTTGATTTTCTTGTTTTATCTTTTCGTAAACCACTTTGAGGGTTTTGGGGTTTTTTACAATCAAGCAGTATATAAAATTTTATAAAATAAATAAAATATGCCATCCCAGTGCTTTATCTGACTCTAAAGATTGTTAGTTAAAGTCAACAGCAGCCAAAGCCATGAACGCTCTGTGGTATTCTGTAAACTATTTAAAGTTTTCACTCTCCCTACATAGTCACCTCTATGAACTGATGCAGGGCAGTTCCATACAGAAAAATGAAATGTACTCTGAAGTACGCATGTTGCAACTCATTATCGAGGCCATGCTTTCAGGCCACATCACACATGCTACATCTCCTAAATTGATTCAAGATCGAGACTCCAACCCTTCTGCTCACCATATGGAGCTCGTGCCAATTGCTCTTCTGATGGTAAACGTCAAGAGTTCTATATCATCAGCTCAGGGGCTAAGTCAATTTATCTGTGACACAGATACAGCTTAAGCCTTTCTGATTTCACACCAGATTCCCCAAATGTCAGTGTGTAAGCATATCAGCAGCCATTAGATTTTAGAAACACTGATTGACAACAAATCTGGAGAAGTAGCAGTGTGATCCCATGTATGTCTACTCAGAAGTAAGATTCATGGACCTCAATGAAACTTACTCTCAGGAAAGTATGTCTGGTCTCTCTGATTTAAATGAAGTTGACTTTCTGGTAAGTTTAAATAAGATTGCACCCTTAAACTTTGTGACATGGAATAAGATTAAGTGAAAAAGATATTAAAGGCAGCTAGCAGTTTTTTTCTAGGCAGTTACAGCTGAAGTACAGATGCAAAGTATCTCCCTTGGAAGGAAAATGGAAAGATAAATCTTTATGGAAGTTATTATTATTTTAATTTATTTTATTTCAAAAGATTTCCATACCACCTCTCAATTAATAAGAATTTCTCAGTCCAGTTTACAACAACAGAATGAAATAACAACTGAAACATTGTGCATGGAAAAAGAAACAGCAATGCTATCTGTAAAAAGCTGGGGGAAATGAAAATGCACATAAAACAAAACAGCACAGATTATATTACTCTGGTTTCTCTTTGGATTGTATAACAGCACAGGCACCAGGTCAGCCTCCCATGGGAACAAATTCCACAAGCAGGGTGCCACCACTGTGAAAGCCCTGTCTCCAGTCACCATGCACATCACCTCATAGAGCAGGAGCCTCCAGAGAAGGGCCTCTGAACCAGATATACCGGTAAATGCAGAGGTAGCTAACCTACCATTCCCATCACCCCTGCCCATTGACAATGTTGACTAGGGCTGATGGTCACACCTAGAAGACCACAAGCTGACCACCCCTGTCTTAACGTATGGGCAGGTTGATGTGGCAGAAGGTGAAGGTTGATGTGGTTTGAATGTAAGCTGCCTCAAGCCCATGTGGAGTTGATGGGATAACATATATTAGATGACACTATTTTAAGAACTTAAGACTTGTCTTGCTTGATCAGTCCAAAAGTATCTCTATTCTAGCAACAGTAGCTAGTCAGATTCCATCGAGGGCTTACAAGCAAAGCAATGGCCTTCCTCTGAGGCTTGTCCATAATGGCTGTTATGCAGGTATCTATAGCTTTTGAACATAGAGGTCCTATGAAGGGATCATTTCCGCCCCCACCACATAGACATTTGCTTCAGGTTGCATGTGGTTACTCTTCAGGGGATACTTCTATGTCCAAATACCTTACTGGTTCTACAACCAGAGGCTGGAATCCTTTACTCAACTATGTGGCAAAATCCTACTGAACGCAGTGGGAATTACCTCTGAGTAGACATGTCTACGATTGCATTTTGACTCTTTTAATATACAAATAAATGTGTGAAATGCATGCTAAAGGCACAAATCCCTCCTTTCTCAAAAAGATGGCTCTTAAAATATATTGCACTTTTTAAATATATATTGAGTATATCGATGAGGCTGTAGAATCGTGCTGTAAAACGGGCCCCATTCCTGAAATCTCCTCCCAGTAAGATTGAAAAGACGCAGTGCTAATTATTCTTCAGCAAGGTTTGTTCTCCTGTATGTTTGTCAGTACTAGACCTCATAATATCTGGGGCAGAAATTGAGCTAATGCGGGTGGCTCCTTTCCAATCCCTCAGGTAAGGGGGATAATTTTTTGAAATAAGTCACATATTGGAACAGTGTGATTCAAAATGAGAAAAAAACATGAAATGCTTTGAAGCAGGAATTGCTAGCAACAAGAAGACATTTCTGCATTGCAGAAATAAAAGTCATTTGAACACACACACACACAAACACACACACACACACACACACACACACACCACATACATCCCAGGCTTTTTGATTCGGACATTTGATCAGTTGCTGAGGAACTTGACCAGGAGAATGCCATTGCATTCATTTTCTACTTGAGGGCTTCACATGACTTCTGATTGCCTCTATGGGAAATAGTGAAGGGCCTTGGCTCAGTGGTAGGGCATCTGCTTTGGATACAGGTCTTAGGTTCAGTCCCTGGCATATTCAGGGTGCACAGGGTGAGACCCTTATCTGAAACCCTGGAGAGCTTCTTACAGTCAGTGTAAGACAATACTGAACTAGATGAACCATTTGTCGGACTCAGTAGAAAGCAGCTTTCTATGTTCCTATGTAAATGGGATGCTGGACTTTGGTCCGTTGGTGTGATCCAGCATGGCTGTTTTTAAGTGAGGTCCTTAGTATGTACAGCTGTATGTTCATGTGCTCCTCCTTTCATACAATGTGTCAGATATGCAGGTTACCAGTGGAATCAGGGGAGGAACCAGAATGGGCAGTCTCATTCCACACTTCACATGTTTAGTCTCCAGTTAAAAGGTAAAGGTACCCCTGCCTGTACGGGCCAGTCTTGACAGACTCTAGGGTTGTGCGCCCATCTCACTTAAGAGGCCGGGGGCCAGCGCTGTCCGGAGACACTTCCGGGTCACGTGGCCAGCGTGACAAAGCTGCATCTGGCGAGCCAGCACAGCACACGGAAACGCCGTTTACCTTCCCGCCAGTAAGCGGTCCCTATTTATCTACTTGCACCCGGGGGTGCTTTCGAACTGCTTGGTTGGCAGGCGCTGGGACCAAGCAACGGGAGCGCACCCTGCCGCGGGGATTCGAACCGCCGACCTTTTGATCGGCAAGCCCTAGGCGCTGAGGCTTTTACCCACAGCGCCACCCGCGTCCCTTTAGTCTCCAGTTAACTGTTTGTAAAGGACTTATGATGCAGTCTCTCTCTCTCTCTCTCTCTCTCTCTCTCTCTCTCTCTCTCTCTCTGTGTGTGTGTGTGTGTGCATGTGAAGTTCTGTATTTGCAAGGGGCTCACTGTGGTGTACCTGCCAGTGGGGACTGAGCCACCCAACGCTGAAGCTGGAGTGATAACATAACACTCGTTCCCAAGTGTCCCGCTTTGCTCCTGCTCTGTTGCAATAAATGACAGCCATTCATTGACATGGGAGAAGGTGGAAGTGTGCATTTCAGGGCACCAGTTGGGTGAGGAGGGAGCTAAACCAGCCAACTGATTCTAGTGATCCCAGACAGTGAGAATCAAGCTTGTTGCTATCTTCTTAACCTCGACTCTGGGTCATGCTTGAGTGTAATAGAATGGGGAAGATTGTTGGGAAATGATGTCATGTTTGCCCTTGAAAAAGCAATTAGTGTTTCGGAGAAGCTAACCTAACTGAAACCTGATATGAGCTCTGGCAAGCTGCTGACAGATAGTTCTCTCCTAAGCTGTGCATATATTCTGAACTTACCATATGCGACGTACTGTACTAAATCCAAATACTTCATTGAGATAGAATAAACCACCCTTGAATTCTATGGCTTGAATATATTATGGAAATTAGTGCTTAATGACAACTTTTATTTTACTTCTGGTCACAGGAAAAGGCAACATGCAGTGAAATTCACTGATATCCATCTCTATATTTCTGATTTTTAATGACTTGGTTGTGGATTTGGAATACAATGGAGATAACTGTGCAGGGAAAAATATTCTATATGAAAATTGATTTATTGGAAAATGAGTGATGTTTATTTCTAATTGGAATGACAAATCTAGGGAAGGCTGAATTCATTTTTTTTGTTAGTTAAAGGAATCAACCGTATGTACCTGTTGCTTCCTTCCTTTTCCTCCTTTTGTACTATGCTATGATGCACTATAAAAATTAAGATTAGGGGGGGAAAGATGTTGAGATTCCCAGACCACCTGAGAAGTCCACTGTGAGGGAAGCTGGTACAGAACGGGCTGGATTGTGCCAATGACTTATAAGTAGCTACCACTGCTCACTCTATCCAACCTAATTCCTGGTGAGTGAAAAACCCAAGACCTCCATTTTATTTAGCCTACTTTTAGCAAGCTCTGTCTATCCTGACTGCAGCCAGGCATAACTCAAATCATGGCTCTCTTTACCTCTCCTTTAGCCAAGTACGGACATGAGCAATATGACAGAAACTTTGAGCCATGCGAAATATCCAGTCATCTTCAGAATCCAATACAAAAGATGTATTGGGGGATGGGGAATCTTTTTCAGCCCAAGGCTGCATTCCCTTCTAGGCAACTTCCTGAGGGCTACATGCCAGTGGAGGGAGGGAACAGAGGCAAAGGGGTGTGTGTTAAGTTGTGGGTGAACATATCAGATGACACAGCGATTCTTCAAACAGCTCTTGTTTATTCACAGGCCAGGACAGAACTGAACTGAAGGGCTCAGTCAGCCTGCTTATATACAGCTCCAGTACCATGTTACAACTTTCTAAAACTATCCAATCACTGAACGTCAATCCTTCATTTGCATAACTCTCTACAGTATCCATCCAATCACTGAACGTCACTTTCGATCCTTCATTTGCATAACTATCTACAGTATCCCCCTGCTGGGCCAGGGTGAGAACTTCAGTTCATAACAGGGGGGGAGCACATTTCAGCCAGACACTGGGTGTGGCTTGGGAGAGTTCTGAGGACCAGGTAAAGAGGCCTTAGAGGGCTGTATTCAGCCTCCAGGCCAGAAATCCTTCAACCCTGATTTAATAATAATAATAATATTAACAACAACAACAACAACACTATTTATACCCCACCACCCATCTGGCTGGGTTTCCCTAGCCACTCTGGACAGCTCCCCACAGAACACTAAAAACAGAATAAAACTTTAAACATAAAAACTTCCCTAAACAGGGCTGCCTTCAGATGTCTTCTAAAAGTCAGATAGTTGTTTATTTCCTTGACATCTGATGGCAGGGCGTTCCATAGAGTGGGTGCCACTACTGAGAAGGCCCTCTGCCTGATTTAAGACAGTGAAGCTGGATAAATTAGAGGTAGCATAAACAACAGTTTTAACCATGAGGCTACTAAGGCCTTAGGCCCTCAGTTTTCCAGCTCAGTCACTAGGGTGCGGGGGTGGGGGGGTGGGGTCCAGTGACAAATCTGGGGGTCTCAAATTTCAGTGATGCCAAAATTTGGTGCCTCTTATGCTCCATTGTAAATCACAGTTGCAGTGCCCCTGAGGCTCTGCACCCAGTGCAATCAAACCAGCCATGCTCTCTTAAATCTTCCTCTGGAAGACTCATGTATTTATGCCATCTTAAGCCACTTGGAGGAATGACCCCCTTTTCTCTCACTAGAGTCCAGGTTAGGTGGGGAAAGGGATTCACAGGTGGAATGACGTACTCCATTCACAGCTGTCAAAGGGAGTTTGAGGTAAACATCACAGAAGCAGGTAATTCTTCTGAAGATGAGAGATTTGTGCTTCTCCAATGCAAGAAGGTATGAGGGGGAGGTGAGACAGCTCTGCGGGACAGACACACTTCTTAATTTTGCTAATTTTTACTTGGCATGCGTCTTGAGAAAACATTTAGTAAGAGTTCAGAGTACATCAACATTTTGTGTTTGTGTAGGTAGGTAATGTTATTGATGAACAGTACAGTTATTCATCTCACCACAGTTTCTTGTTATTAATTCAGTTACTCACACCCAAGCTTTGCATTACTTGCATCATTCTAAATTCTCTCAGTTGAGGAATTTTAAACTCAAATAAACATTTATGGGTGGCTAGGGCCCCCACCTTTATATGTAAAACAACAGACTATTTAGAGTCCAGTCAAGCTGCTAGTATAAATTCTATCCTGTTTTGCATAGAGTTGATGGCAGGTAGTACTTTAGATCTCATATACTTGGCGTGGGGGGAGTTATCAAGCAAATTCTCCTAACTTGAATTTGATGTCATAAATAAATAGGCACTGGCCATCTTTTCCATTGTGCACTGAGAGTCTGGAGTGACGTTCTGGATGCAGGTATGTGAGGTGTGGAAAGATATCTTATTATCCAAACACAGGAGGCTGCTCTCCAAGGTTCTAGTTGTGCTCATCCACACCATCAGCTACTGGATCCTTGAAAACTAGGCACCCCAGAGGACTGGATGTGAGACCTTCTGCTTGCACAAGTTATGGCCCCCACCCCATTTTTTTCCATGCTGCTTTTTCTCCTAGGGATCTGAGCATGCATGGTCCTTTCAACTCTTTCTTTATCTACACAACAACCCTGTGAAGCAGATTAGGCTGAAATACAGTGGGTGCTTCCAGGTAGGGGTAGGTTGTTGCGACGGATCGTGCAGATTCAGTTTTTCTGTGTCTGTGATTGGCATGTTAGCCAAGAAAGATCATGCTCCATATTTCATAGAATCATAGAACTGTAGAACTATGCCCTTAGGTTCACAAACTTGTTAGACCCAGTTCCTAATGAACATAGCTTTATGTATGGTTTATGTATGGTTTGGATATCTGTGAAAATTCCTCTCCCCACCAAACAAATAATTCTATATGGTTGAAAAGATGACCCAGTATCTATATTTTATGCAAATACCTTGAGCAATGTGAATCTTAAGAAGATAATTCAAGGTATCACTGATCAATGCTGCTGATTGAGTAGCCTATATAATGTCTTCCAGAATAGCATTGTTCTTCCTAACGCAAATCAATCAATCATGCTTCTTTAATGAAGTGACTGTGGCTTTATTGGATGGTAGTGACAAGAAATGGGAAGTAATGGCACAAATGAATTGAGTAAGGATATTGATTGGATTTGACCACTGAGGAGAGGTATACTTAAAGTGAAGGGAAATCATTTTATTCCATGTGAACACGGGACTTTACTTTTGGGGTGGTACATACCACCCAACCACTAGGTGTTGTTGTTGTTTAGTCGTTTAGTCGTGTCCGACGGTTCGTGACCCCATGGACCAGAGCACGCTAGGCACTCCTGTCTTCCACTGCCTCCCGCAGTTTGGTCAAACTCATGCTGGTAGCTTCGAGAACACTATCCAACCATCTCATCCTCTGTCGTCCCCTTCTCCTTGTGCCCTCCATCTTTCCCAGCATCAGGGTCTTTTCCAGGGAGTCTTCTCTTCTCATGAGGTGGCCAAAGTATTGGATCCTCAGCTTCAGGATCTGTCCTTCCAGGGAGCACTCAGGGCTGATTTCCTTAAGAATGGATACGTTTGATCTTCTTGCAGTCCATGGGACTCTCAAGAGTCTCCTCCAGCACCATAATTCAAAAGCATCAATTCTTCGACGATCAGCCTTCTTTATGGTCCAGCTCTCACTTCCATACATCACTACTGGGAAAACCATGGCTTTAACTATACGGGCCCCTGTTGGCAAGGTGATGTCTCTGCTTTTTAAGATGCTGTCTAGGTTTGTCATTGCTTTTCTTCCAAGAACCACTAGGTAGTGCTACCTATTTTGACTTTTGTGTACCTAATGTGCTAAGATTTATATCCAGCTTTGCTAATGTACATAAACTATCTGATTCCTTTCTTTTTTTTTACTTCTGTGCTCTGCTTCACAATGAACCTGAATGTTTCCCTTTGAGCTGAAGACTGCTCCTAGTAACAACTGGATTCTATATTTTCAGCAGCAACAACAAAATTGGGGCCCTCCCATGATTGTTTCTTCATTCTAAATCTTCATTCCAAGTGTGGGGACCACATTTTGGCCCCAGACATGAGGCTCCCTAGCTCTTCGACTCTCTTCCTGAATGACTCGGTTATAACCAAAAACTGTTTTAGAAGGAGACTTCCTTTGCCCCTCCCTTGGCTGGGGACAATGCTGCCTGTGTGGATGAGATCTGAGTAAGAGCGTGTCAGAGAGCTGAGTTTTGGACTCTGGAAAGCTAGCAACATTTCTGGGAGCAGGCTGGCAGTCTCCCTGGAAAACTATTATGCGGAAGCCATGGATTTGGGCTATGTGTTGGAGTGGTTTAAGCACTGCCTCTGCATAGGTTGTAAGCAAACACAATTTTGTTTAAAAGGCCAATACCAGGGAGACGAAACCTGGGGAAGGCCTGCACCCCCTAGAACCTCTCACTGCTTGGAGAATTGGGCTGTGCCTGGCAACAGTAATCAATACATGAAGATAGCTTTAACCCACAAATCTATCAGAAATTTAATTTGAGAATTTACTATGTAAAGCTTACATACGCTGGAAACTTCTTATAAAACAGGAAAATGAAATCAGTGGTGCTTTGATGCTTTTAACATCCCATCTCTGCTTCCCTTAGACTTCAGTATTAGCCTTGCTCATGATTTTTCAACACACACACACACACACACACACACACACACACACACACACACTGCTGCAGCATTTTCTTTAAAGAATCAGTGGCCTTGTAGAACAGGAAAAGGGATGGGAGGATGCACAGTCCTTATACTATTCTGCACTGCCTCTCTGATGAGAAAAAAAGCAGGAAGCTTCAAGGCTGCCTCTTCTGGCTTTAAAAAGCTGAGACAGTTATTGGGGACACAAGAACTGCTGTAGGCTTAGGATGAAGAGTGTGTGGGTTATCGCTAAAGGAAGTTAAAGTAAGTATTTTTTCCTTTTCTTTATTTTCTGTGTTTGCCTGGGCCACCCAAAACATGAGTTTTCTGGGCAGTTCGCAAAAGAGAGAGAGAAAAAGCAACAGGAAAAATGAATTGCGATATCAAAATACAAAAATGTAATATCATAAAACAATAAATTGCTGCATGCTCCCCCTCCCCTCTTTCCCCAGCAGATGAAAGGCAGATGGCACTGCAGATATACAATAAATAACAGATCAGGCATTGTGAACTAAGATTCTAAGATCACAAGCTAGGATCAAGCTACTGTACAGGTTACATTAGCTATGCACCTGTGTCTTTATGTGTGGAGCCCTAATCTTGATAAAAATAGCAAGGAGGTTAGGAGGACTTTAACCCTTTGCCCCCTGCTGTGTTCCTACTCCAAATTAGGGCCTATAAAATACAATGTCTCTCTGCATTTTCTCCACACTATGCATAATGTTATGTTCCTCTCTATACATCTTGCATAAGTTGATATGCATTACTCACCTTTTTTTGAACTAAAAAGCACCAAACATTGCAGTGTTTCCTCATAGGAGAGTTGTCTTAGCTTCATGATGGTTTTTGTTGCCTTCTACTGAACCTTTTCCAGCTCTGTAACTATCTTCCTGAGGTGTGTCAACCAGAACTGAATGCAGTATTCCAAGTGTGGTTGCGTTTCAGGTCGACTCTTGCAGGAATCAAAGGATCACAGGGTCGGAAGGGTCATCTAGTCCAACCTCCTGCAGTGCAAGGGAAGGAGATCTTTCTTGGCTGCTCATCCTGAGGCAATTGCACTTGGCTCCAACCAATGTGCAAACCAGAGCTGGCTCCAGGTTTCTGTGGGTCCTCAGACATGGCGCCAATTAGCTAACCTGGAAGAGGCGGGACATGCAAACTGAGAATTCTCTTATGCTGCATCTGATCTTCACAATGTAAATGCTATAATTTCCCTGGGCCCTCTGTGACCAAATGGCCAACCCTGCCAATGGCATAGCGTGGGGGGTGCAGGGGGGGCCGGCTGCACCGGGTGCAACATCTGGGGTTAGGGCAAATCCACAGGTTAGGGGGCGCAAATCCACGGGTTAGGGGGCGCAAATTACTTGCCTTGCCCCGGGTGCTGACAACCCACGCGACGCCACTGAACCCTGCCACCCTCTGGAGCTGCCCGTGGTGCAAATGGCAACTTGCAGAGGCGAACAAATGGGGTTTAAACATTGTTACCGGGGTTTGAATCTTTGCAAATCACGCAAACAGAAAGTCTGAATGAATCAACAGGTTTATTTCACTCCTTTCTGCCTTTTCTTGTTTTTCAGACTTTCGGAGCAGCGATCGACCATCTTGTGGGCACCATGTATGTTCAGTGAAACCCAAGGCCCCACCTGAAACACTAACATGTTCAGCGACAAGAACAGCACTCCTTTGTCCCAGAAGCCAAGCAAGAAGAAAACAAGGCCGCAGGGTCTCCCTTCCCCAGCTCTTTGCTGTGCCTGTGGACTGTGCATCATGCTCGCAGGCATTAACATCACCCTGGTGGGAGCGTTTGCTTTTGGGACATTCTTGCCTGTCAACAACCCTCCCATTGTCATCGGTCCCATCCTTTTGGTTGTGGCATTCACTTTCTTTGGGGCGTGCTGCATCTGCAGCCGGAGACCTCCTGCTCACGGTGCAAGGAAATCCAAACCGGGGGCCAATATGGGGCTCATCAAACCTGGGAGCACAGCTTTTGAAATTGAAACCAGCGAGCACACAGTTCAAGACACCACGGCCGTGCAACTGAGCCCAACCAACTCCCCCATGTCCTCCAAAAGGTCTACCCCTGTTCACGAGAATTCAAAGACCTGCAAACTTTTTACAATGGATAGCAATGGGCCGGCGGCCAAATACATAGCAGGTGGAGAATCCATACAACTGAATTTGCCCAGAGACATGGGCATGTCATAAAGCCAAACTGGAGAATATTTATGAGTAGCTGGGCAGCAGGCACTTCAGCATGTGACCAGATGGTTAGATGAGCTTGCAGCACACCAAGCATCTGGGATCCAATTTAGTGTTGGCCGACACGTGCATCAGAATATGTTGAGAAATTTAAGGGAAAGGCATAATAAAGTAGCAATTACTTAGAAATCAATGCACAGCTGAAGTGGGAAGTGCCAGGCACTTGTGTGGAAGGACTGGATTTTGAGCAATGAAATTAAAGTGAAAGATGGCACATACGAATCAGCAGGGCACAGCTACTGAAAACACCACAGCCTCTGGATCTCATTCATTATTTTAATGGGTTTATAAATGATAATATGATGGTCAGAGTCTGATGATACAAGAACAGTGGGAAATTTATAGATTCTGGTTATTTTTTTAGAAGGAATGTGGATTGTAATGAACATTGAACAAGGAGAAGAAAATTGGCACTCAGATTTAATGAGGTTGATTTGTTTTCTTATTCTGAGGTCAGTGCTTCTTGAGTGCAATTTAAAATCCATCTGGCCTCTTGTTTTGCCCTGCCTTCACACTTTCCTCCTTTTCACTGCTTGCTGCAAAAGTCACTGGAAGTTCCACACATAAATATCGCCTTGGTTGACCTCCCTCCATCCTCTGGTTTTCAGATTCATGTTTCGGTTGTGCCACTGGCAGCAGGCTCGGCTGCGTTGGGTTGGGTTTCAGATGGTTCTACAGAGGATGTGCAGGGTAGCAATGGGCAGAGTTGCAAGGTTACAGAGAAAACAGGAGGAGAAATCATGGAAAGACTTTATATAACAGGAAGTGGGACAAAACAACGTTTTATAACTAGCTTGCGACCAGCAGGCTCATCTGAACATCCACCCATTTGGGAGGAAAATGGCTTGACCAAGATTTGACCTCTGAAACATGGATATGTATAATAAGGAGACATGTGCAGAAATATATGGTGACAAACATTAGTGCACATAATGGAAATTTTGATCTCTTTACATCTTAAGAAGAGTCTTAAATTTGGGGAAAATAATCACTCAAAGCCCTTCTTATGCAACTACTCTATGATATTGATTGTGAATGAGAGAATGAACATGTTCTCCTCTGCTTGTATCAAAATACCAGACAACACAGTGATTTCAGGGTTAGATGATCCCTTCCTGAGGTCATTAGAATTGACGATGCTTCAGAGAAATATGTTGTGTGTTGGTTGTCCAATCAATGGCCTCAATCTAACTCAGAAAGATTCATTTTTTTAACTTGCAGATATTATTTGTCCCCTAAAAGAAAAGTGGCCTATTTAGCTGAGACTTCCACATTTTGCTTGGGAGCATTTTTTTACTGTAATATAGTAGGGATGCTCATGACACTTCCCCCATCTGAATTTCTCACCAAATGTTGGTGTTCCAAACTTCTTGCAGTGATGCCGATGTGTTTGTGATTCTTCCACTCTTGATTTCTGGCCTTTTTAAAAAGACTATTGGGCATGTACAAATTGCTGGTTCCCCAACCCCTTGTTTTCACCTTCTTGTGTTTTGCCCTTGCATGTCATCAGTCCACACTGAACATTAAGGAAGATATCGGGCAACAAACCATTATAACCTGGGATCATGCCTTTCTTCTGTGTGCAGTGACTGAAGGAAGGGGAATGCAATGTGAAGGGAAAGTCAGAGGGGAGTAAGAATTGCTGGGAGACAATGATGGTGAAAGAGACAGATGCAGGAGGAGATGGCAAGGGGTGGGGTGGCACCACAGACCTGTATTGGGATGGAGCGGGGTTGGGGCAAGGCACCAGCGAGGTTGAGGCAGGTGCAACAGAAAGAGCACTGGATTGGCTCCACCAGTGCATCTGCGCCACCTGACTTTGCTGCCACCCTACATCACTTTATCCCAGTGTGTAGTAGTGAGAGTGCTGCTGGGAGACCATGTTCACAGCACCACCCCTTCTCTACCAACCACTCTAACAAAGAAGAGAATAAATTAGTGCAGAAGAGCAGAAAAGAAGATCTAAGGGAATGCTCCTATGCTCCCTAGAGTTGGTCTATTTGACTCCCTCCAATTTGGGTTCAGTGAATAAAATAAGGCACATCCTCCACATCTTCTGTTCTGTTTGGCATGAGCCAATGGTGCTGGCTCTGTTGTACATCTGTCAGAAAGGTAGGCTTGCCCCACAGTAATCCTATGTGTTTTTCTCAGAAGTCCCACTAAGTTCAGTGGGTTGTATCTGACTTATCCTCATAGTAGACCCACCGAAATCGAAGGAGAAGTTAGTCTGTCCAACTTAAGTCCGTTGATTTTAATGGGTCTGCATATCAATGATGTCAGTGAGTCTGTGTTCAATGAGTATGACTTAGGTGGATACAACCCACAAGGTCTTACACCCTAGTAAATAGGTTCATTTTCTGCACTGTTGATAGTTATCATTTATTTGTTTACTGTGCATATTTGTGTTATAAAAGGGATATTTCTCAAGGGTCCATCAGTTGCTTGCCACCTCTTACCTCGAACTGAAAAGGTATGTTTTACAACAGAAAGAAATTCTGAGGCAATCATTCTGTCTCTCACCAGTAACCTGTTAAGGAAGGTGACATGTAAACCAAAAAGTGCAGCAAAGTACATAAGCACCAATCTTCCTGTAACTGATAGTGGAAGATCCTCAAGAGAAGCTGATACAGTATGATTGAAGTAAGTGGCTGAACCCACTCATGGAACCATGCCTGAATGAATGGGGTACACTGGCCCATCTCTCATACCAAGGGGGTTCACACAGGAACTCCTGCAACTTTGGGGACTACAGGGTTGTGTGTCTCATAGTTGGGGAACATGTGACCAGTGGGGTAGGCGGCTGCTGGCCTGCACCAGTCCCCCTCATGTATGCTTTTAAGGTGTGAGGGGGTTAATCTGAACCTTCCAGAGAGAAGAGAGATTTAGAATCCATTCACATTTGGAACAATATTCTTCAAAGACAACTTTCATAGTCTAAGATGCAGCCCTAACTAACAAGATGCTCCCTACAAGTGTATCCTGAGAAGTTGGATGTAATAAGATCCAAGTGCTTATTATGCTAGTACTTAATTGTTGTTGAGATTTAACACTGTAAATGCACCCTGAAATTAGCACAAATTGCAGCAAAGAAAAGAGCCAGAAATATGTGATGATGCATTGTTTTAGTGAGTAAGCCCATGCATGTTAAGGTTGACTACTAAATGTTAGTAATTTTCTTCATTGTCACCTTGATCTAAATATTTTCTTCAGTACATCATGGAGAAAAATGATATTGCCCATTTTAGGGAGGTCTACATTTAAGGTCCTTATCGTCAATCTGTACAACAAGTTGCTTAACTCCATTTTCTTCTAATGGTGGAGAACTTTGAAGCAATCCAAAAGCAAGTGGATTTGTGTTATTTTTCAAATTCATTTCTTGTCTTCAGAAACTGAATGTTTTGGGGAGTGGGGGCATTTTGCACAGTAAGCAAAATGAAAAACAAAACAAAACAGCTGCCTGAATTACTTTTAAAGATGGGGTGTTGGGGGTGGGGTAGAAGGCACTTTTGTTCCCTTTAGAAACATGTTGAATTATGTCAATTTCATTGTGTGAAATGCTTGTGGCCAGTCCTGTACAGAAGCACAGTCTTTGGAGTTAACATGTGGTCATGCTTCTGGTGACAGTTTCCATGTTTACAAAAGCAAGTGACTGTTTAGCACGTGTTCAGTGCTGCCCTTTGGACTTTCCATGTGTTCAATAAAATATATTCAGATATTTCCTTAGTCTTCTGCAGACCTGAGCAACCTCATGCTTATCAATCAATGCATCATGCCGTAACCTTGGGAGAAGCAAGGTATACATTGGATGTTGTGAAAGAGGTCCATATATTATCAATGGTATATGATGGGTTACCTAAGAACTGGAGATGTGTGTGTCTATCTAAACACTACAGCCCCATCAAAACAATTTGCAACATGATCTGCTTTGGCCTGCAGTCTGTTCTGATTCACCATTCGATCAATGTGTCGCTGGAAAACGTAAAAGTCACTCAGAAACTACTCAACCAAGTTCCTTAAAGAAGGAGGTGGTTGCTCTTATGAAATCAAGAAACCTTTTAGGCCTGCTGGATAGTATGATGGCTCTGTTAATTGCACTTTTATCTTCCGATCCTACTGTTTGAGAACCTAGCCCTTTAGAGCAGCACAACACTTGGAGCTGACTAATGGCTTTGATTTTGGGACCTATTATGCATAGGGTCCAGAAGGATAAATACAATGTCATTTTGACACTGTAGACAGAGGTGGATTTAGGCAGCATGACTGGTTCTGCTGCACTGGGCGGCGAGCATAGGGGGCACTGCAGGGCAGCACAACTATGATGTAGTAGTGAATTGAGCAGAATGGAAGGTGAGCGGGGAGGGCAAATTGATCAGGGCACAACCTGCTCAAAACAATCCCTCCACTACAGATTTCCAAAAGCAGGATAGGAGCCTTGTGGGTAGTTTAACAAGCTATATGAAGTGGGTGTGAAAACCCAAAGTACATGAGGCTACTATGGGGAAATGAAAGGAATTTTTAAGGGGACAATGTGATAATGACAGTTGGGAATAGGGATCAGGGAGAAATTCAGTTAGCTTCACATTTTAATGCAAAACTACCCAATTCATATTTCCAGAAAGAATTTGCAAACCAACCACAGATATTCTTTAAAATTTGCACTTCCCTGAATGTTGCTATGTAGGTCTGCAAGCAAACTATAGGCACAAAAAGGCAGACATTAAGGGAAAGCGTGCATAAAAATTCACATATTGGCACAAACAGCACCTGAAAATGTGTTGTTGTTTTAAAAAATAAGGCTTACAAAAATTGTACATTAGGCAAAATTGCATACAAAAAGCTGTGTATATGGAGAAATGTGCAGTAAAATGATGATGTATCCTTGTGAAGGCTTTTTAAAAAAGCAAACAAATGTGGAGAAATGAACCTAAGATAGGAAATGTGGGAAACTGGGAAAACCCACCCCCAGTTGGAAATAGTGGTGATGGAGCTGTTTAATAGTTGCTCTGGACATTAAAAATTGACCCACTTACAACACATGCTGTCACAAGCTCTGTTCGGGCATTCAGTGTGAGGGTTGTGGGATGATGCTAAGAACTCAGTGATTGCCATATGAACCTACCCAGTCCCTGAGATCCATCTTCTGAGGCCCTCCTTCGTGTGCCTCCTCCATGAGAGGTTCGGAGGGTGGCAACACGAGAACGGGCCTTCTCTGCAGTGGCTCCCCGTTTGTGGAATGTTCTCCCCAGGGAAGTTTGCCTGGTGGCTTCATTATACACCTTTAGGATCCAGGCAAATACGTTCCTTTTTAACCAGGCCTTTGGTTGATTTGATTTACATCCTATGCCCTTTAAAAATGTGCTTTGTGTGTGTGGGTGGGTGTGTATTGGGTTGTCATTTTATTTTTGTCAGGTATTTTGTGGTTTTATATCTTGATTTTATTCTGGGAACTGCCCTGAGACCCCCAGGTATAGGACGGTATATAAATTCAATAAATAACAACAACAGCAGCAGCAGCAGTAACAACAACAACAACAACAACAACAACAACTTACCTCCAGCCCTTTGTGCTAAAGGTGTGAGGGATGGGATTGGGGTGTGCTGGGATGATGGGTCTGGTGCAGGCCCCTATATAGCTTGTGCCCTCAGATATTGGCCTGAGCACCTCAATAGGGCTAAAGGCTGTACCTATTCCAAAGAACTTTTTCAAGTTTTACGAGGGCCAGCACCAGGCTGGAGTTGGTCCACATCAATAGCTGAGCCTCTGTCTTGTGCCTTAAATAGCTGCTAAGCAACCTCAGTAGCTGAAGTTTTCCCCTTCTTCGCATCACCACATCAGGAGAAGCTCCACCTATATTGTGCCATTGTGAAAGGCACAGGGATCCCACCCAGGGATTAAAATAGGTGGCAACCTTGTACGTTAATCACCACCTTCATAAAAATGCCTTGATTTTCCACAGCAAAATTAAGACCCACCTCCCATTCTTAAAATGGCATTTTGCTTGTCTGCTGGAAGAATTAATTTCCAGAAAAGACTCGTCTCCTGGCTATTGCAACAGTTGTCTTTGATTTCATGGCCGAGGTGATTAGTCTCGTCTGACATCCAAGAGTAATGAGATTAAGGAGTCTGTGGCAAAAGAGAGAGAGAGGGGAGAATTTTGCTCAAAGATTAAAATGTAACAGAGAAACTAGGAAGGCTGATTAAATAAAGTGCTGGCTAATAAATAGTGCTTGAGGAATCTTCAGGCTTGAAACAAGCTCAGCTGCAGGACACATTGTGCTAATTGGTATCCACAGAGAGACCAAGATGTAACCTAGCATGCCCTCTAGCATTTGCTGGGTGAAAATAAGTACCTAGGTTGCGCGAAGCTTGCAGACGAGAGGCAAGCCTCTTGTGAATGCAGAGACTCAGCAGTTCCTGAGTGAATGCAAGAATACTCATGGTCAAGAGAGTGTAAAAAGAGTCCTGCTGGATTAGACTAAAGGTCCATTTACTCCAGCCTCCTCCTTCCTGCAGTTGACAGGCTCCTGGAATTCCACAAACATGGCATGAGTGCAATTGGCTTCTCCTACTGTTGTTCCAGCTTCCCCACAATTTAGAGGAAGGGAGTTTCTGATACTGGGGAAAGAATAAAGCCATGAGTACTGGCAGCTATGGACAGGCTCCACAAAATGATTTGACCACCCAACTTGGCAGCCTTCACTACATCTTGCGGTTTGTACAGACAGCACAAACATCTTTATTTTTCTTTCTTGCATGGAGAGATGCACAAAATCCCCAGACGTTCACTGAAAACCATAGGGATAATGCTAGGTAGAAGGTTACAATCCCATTCAACTCTTCTACAAAGTAAATCCTATTAAACTGAACAAGGGGAAACTTTTAGGATTGGAACTGCTCTGGTGGGCACTGGATTTGGCAGGCACGGGCAGAGGCCTGCTCATACAAGATATTGTGTACCATGATGCTAGTGTGTGCATAAGAAAAAGAGAGGTCAGAATTGTGCCTACTGCCCCTGGCCCTCATGTCAATGTATACATTTGATTTACATGGTATTTTGCAGCAGCTAAGTGTTGATTTCAAATGCACGCAAAGCCCTGGGAGAAGGATAGCAATTGGGAAGAAGTGATAAGCAGCAAGACTCAAACATTTGTGTCTGGAGACAGTGGAGAAAATCCTGATCGGCATAGTTTGCTGGCATGAAATTTCAGAGCACACTGGATAACATGGGAAACTGCAGCTGAGACCTGAATTGTCACTAAACTTCACTGTAATTGCAACCTGAAATACACAGCCATTGTGAAATCGTTCAGTACACATTTTGAGGCTGGGTTGGATTGAGTCAGTTTATGATAGCTATATGAATGGGCAAACCTGGAAAGCAACTGCAATGCAGAATCCTCAACCTGTTTTCCTTAAGCACCGAGCCTCCCCAAATCATTTAGCACCACTGCTTTGGGGGCTATTTCATGTGGGCATGAAAGTACCACATTGGCTTTCACACTTGATAGCCAAACATGGGAAAGGATTGCTGAGTTGGAGATGGTTCCACAACTGTTGACCATTCAACAGGACTGCCTGTCAATAATGCTGGCCATTTACATTCATGGTGTTCTTACATATCCTACCATGAAGCCATCAAAGGATACAGTCCACATTAGGCTTCTGTACAAAGCAGCGATTAGCTTAAATGCCCTCCCTGCCCATCATCTTTAGGCCTGTCACCAGTTCAAGTGGCTGATGGCAACAATAAGCCCTCAGCATTTCCTGTGACAAGTGTTTCCCTGGTGGAACACATTTCCCCACCTCCCTCCCTCATCTTCCCTGCTTTAGATTTGGCAGAGATAAAACAGCACAGAGAACAACTTGACAATGAACTGTTATTAGTGGTATGAAATCAGAGTCTCTGGAAACTAGAGAGTGAGTATAGTTGTAGTGATGCTTAACAAATGGCTTTGGGCAAGTTGCCATGCTCCAGCCTAGCCTATTTCACAACACTGTTGTTTTTTATAATTTATTTTTTATTAAATATTTTCTTGGTTTACAAAAGTACATGCCTTGTCTCTATTTTCAGGTTGTACAGTCTTTCTTACAAATCACTTAGGGAAGAAGAGCGGGGAGAAGAGTGGTGGTGAGGCTTATATTCTTTTGTATAGTGTACATGTGGGATTTTGTGTCAGCGTCAACTGGGTAGGTTCTCTTTCTATTTGTTTATTACATTTACTTGGTGGTGAGATGTATTAGGGGCAGGGTGTGGTTAGTTGTCTGTGGTTGTCTGCAGTGGGGTTTGCTTGCATTTGTGAGGGGGGGGGAGGGCTTGTTAGGTCAGGTAAGCCAGATTGATTCATATGCTGTTCGTGGATTCTTGTCATTAACTTGTTGGGCTGTGTAGGTGATAAAGGGGAGCCAGAATGGGGTGAAGGTGTCCTCTTCTATTTGTCCTTGTGACAGTTTCAGTTTATTGGTTAGCTTTTCTAGCAAGGCCGTTTCCCCATACAATTTGATACCATTGGTTCATGTTTACTCCTGACAGGTCTCTCCAGTGTCTGGCTATGAGGCTTCTGGCTGCTGAGAGTAGATGGGTTATAAGCTCTCTATAATGTGAATGGTCATTCAGATCTTGGAAGATGTTCAGTAGGGCCAGTTCTGGGGTGGGTTCTAATACAGTGGTACCTTGGGTTACAGATGCTTCAGGTTACAGACTCCGTTAACCCAGAAGTAGTACCTCGGGTGAGAACAGAAATCGTGCGGCGGCAGCGGGAGGCCCCATTAGCTAAAGTGGTACCTCAGGTTAAGAACAGTTGCAGGTTAAGAATGACTTAAGTTCTTAACCAGAGGTACCACTGTACCTGTTTAGTTATTTTGTATATCTCTTGTAGAACTGCTGTCCAGAAGGGTTGGATTATAGGGCATTTCCACCACATGTGGAGGTATGTGCCTGCAGAGGTGCAGCCTCTCAAACATCTTGGTGAGGTTCCTGGGCGTATCAGCTTCCGTTTCCGTGGTGTTAAGTAGCACCTATAGGTGAGTTTCAGAGTGAGTTCCCTTCTTTTGGCTGATATGGACTTAAAGGGAAGTTTAGACCACATTCTAGTCCATTGGGTGGGGTTAATTTCAAAGCCTATGTCCTGTTCCCATTGTTCTTTGATTGCGTCAAGGGGGTTTGTGGGATTTTGAAGCAGTATTTTGTATATTGTGGATACCATCCCTTTACCAAGTCCCTCTGCTATCAGGAGAAGGTTTTCAAAGGTGGCCAAGGGCCTAGTGGCTACTGGTTTTACTGTTGGATTGTTTAAGAAGGCATGTAGTTGATGATGTGTTAGCCAAGGTATTTCGGTGTCCCCTCGTTTGTCTTGTATTTCTTGTGTTGGTATAGGTTTGTTGTTGTTATAGAAATCTTTTAGACAGTGTTGGCCTTTGGCTTGTCAGGTTTTTATCTGGAGGTTTGTGATGCATGTTGGTGATAGGCCAGGGGGATTAGTGGGGATGGGGGATGGGGATAGTTTGTCTGCTTTTCCCTTCTGTGTGAACCTGTTCAATGTTGTGGGGATTTTCTTTAGTTTGTTTTGGAGAAATGGGTAAGCTGTTGTGGGGATGTTTTCGATGGTGTCTCTCTCCAAGTGGAACCATCGCTTCATCTCGTCTTCTAGAATATACATTGTTGTGGGTAAGGATGGATGAATCTGTCAGCAGGCACCTTTTGCCTTAACTCTTAAATGCCTGCTGAAAACTTTTCTATTCTTCCAGGCATTTAATGATACGTCTTCCTGTAGTGGTTAATTGATGTCTTTTTAAATGGTTTTATATCGTTTTACTGTATGGTTTTATGTATTTTTGTTGTAAACCACTTTGATATTATTTACGAAATAGCAGTTGATTTTTTAAAAATAAATCACATAATTCTGTTTATATTTGGTTTTCATTTTTTTAGTCTCTAAGTTTAAGTCTCCCCATTTCTGCATCAGTTTGCATAAAAACTGGAGAACTGCATCATAAAATTTGGAGAAGTGCAAAATTCAGAAGGATAACTGCATTTGGTTCATATATTATTTCAAGAAGTGTAAATTTAAGTAGGATTTGCATTAAAATTCAGACTGGTCTAAATTTCTCCCCCAGTCCTTGATGCAATGTACTCAAATACCACCGCTCCATGAAGGGAATGGAAGATGCACATCTGAAAGTCAGAGAGAGAGAGAGATGAGAATTCTCCTATATCCAATATGCAGGAATTATTCAAAAAACCAGAAAATTTGGAGGGTTTTCTGAAAACGTGAAATACTACATCCACTTTCAAGCTCCTCCAAAAAAAGACCAAAATTGACTGGTGGTGGTAAGAGATCTGTATCATTGCCTTTATATTTTAATTACAGGCATGGCTTCTGCAATATTAAGCGACCTATGATGGGATGGCTTTCAGATACTCTCTCAAGCCTCCTAATGCAATCAACAGGCATGCTTATTAAATTATCCTTTTGTAGGGGAGAGGCTAGCAATACTTCTTGCACGTAGCGGCATGGAGCAGGAAAATGGGAACTTGCACGCAGGCTTTTAGCACTCTAAGCTGAAAATGGAAGTGAGCACCACCAGTCAGAATGGAATGGGCTTTCTGATATTGCTGCCTGAGGGCAGTACTGTCCAAATGGAAGTTTAGGGAGCATTTCCTGGGCAGATGGGAAGAGCAAAACTTCCTTCTTCCCCTTAGGACAATGCCCTTGATATTGCAATTAAAGGACAAGCTGCTTTGCGAACCCCTTTCACCTTAGCTTCAGTCGACTGGCTAATGCGACTGGCTGTGTGGGAAGCATCCCAAAGCCATTCACAGAGAGAATGTAAAGAATAAAGCAGCCTGCCTATGGATACTGCCATAGTAACACCATACAGGTTTGCGTCATTATGTGCGTAGCTGAAATGTACTCTCACCATTGCAGGAAGCACTTCTGCATCCCCATGGCTGTATCTTTAGTTGGGGCAGTTTGCTCAGTGCAATTTCCAGGCAACTAGAGATGGGCAGGGTACTGCAAGGACGTCAAGAGAAATCTCAGAGAGGTGCTGTTCACTGTGTGCATCATGTGTACCTATTGAAGCACCACTTTCTTCTTTGTCATAGATCTTTTGTTTCCTTCTAGCACCATCTCCTCCCAAATGTTACAGCAGGCAGTAAAAGGGCCTCAACACCGCCCTGTTTTCTTGCTTTTCATCCACCTGCAAATTCCAAGAGAAGTGGTGCAATCTTATTTATGGTAACTTGGAAGCAAGTACCATTGCAGGGCTGCATAGGATTGCACCCCTAGTTTCTGTTATTTGGTTTTACTATTGCACTCGGGAACGGGAACAAAACTGGCAAAAAACAGAAGTTGTCTACGAAAAACACTTCCTCTTTGTTGCAAACCACTATGATGGTGCCCTCTGGTGGAGAGAAACATCCCATAATTTGCATACAGTATTTTAGAAAAGACAGATTGCTTTCTACCATATGCCTTTCATAGATGGGGAAATTTATTTACAACAGCTTGGACTCTGGCCTATAATTTTATTAGCTCAGGTCTAAACTCTACACACCAGTATAAATCTATTTCTTTCACCCAGAGAGCTCACTTGTCACCACATAAGCATAATACAAGCTTCCACCAGCTGCAGCCAGGATGGCCAATGGTCAGGGATGATGGGAGCTGTAGCCTTTTTTTTATTTTTCGTAAGGCACCAGGTTGTTAAGGGTTGATTTACACTGAGGGAGGTGCATGGGCCCCAATATTTGCCTTATATGTGTACATTTTAAAAAAATCTTATTTGTTTCTGAGTTGCTCTGTACTCTCCCTCTCTCTACTTCAATCTATAAATTGGGTCCCTGATATAAAGTAAAACTCCTTATGCCAATAAAGGCCAATAACAACAACAAGTAAAACTCTCTTTACCACATTTACTGTAGCAAGGAATTCAAAAACTACTATAACTACTATAACTTTGCCAAAGTGGATAAAATTTATAGGCACAAGAGCCTCTCCATAATGTCTCAAGTCTGCCAAATTGTAGGCAAATAAGTCCAGGGGCTTTTTTTGTGAGGTGGTGAAAGGTATTTAATTTCCTCCATATTCTCATATGGGGGCAGCAGTTGGGCCTTTTCCTCTTGGTCTTTCTCATGTGAAAATGGTAAAGGATTGGTCAAGTGGTACATATTCTAACTCAGGCATAGGCAAACTCGGCCCTCCAGATGTTTTGAGACTACAATTCCCATCATCCCTGACCACTGTTAGCTAGGGATGATGGGAGTTGCAGTCCCAAAACATCTGGAGGGGCGAGTTTGCCTATGCCTGTTCTAACTTGTATATTTTTACAATCTTTGTAGCTCCACACAGGCCTCCCCTTTCTGGTGCTTGTTTCTGTCCTCCATTAGATGTTAGAGGCCTCTGATACTTCTTACAACATGAAGCCATCTAGAACACTGCATACAGAATTGTGAAGGGCTTCAGTTTTATCTTTCCTTCTCAAAAAAGAATAATGTAGCATTGGGGGGTAACTTCAAATGAATCTTTTAACCTTTAACAAAACAAAAATGAAAAACAAAACAAAACCAGAACTCTTCAGTGTTCCTCATGTGGCATGCTGGGCAACCTTACCATGGTCTTAGAGAAACTCAGAGTTATAGGAACATGTGGAGCTGTATTAGGATAGAAAAGTATGATAACAACAGAGTGACACAAGACGTGAGAGAGCTGTGATCTGACTGGCAGGGATTTATTGACATTGCATTTTGGAGGTGGGGTAAAATACCCAACTTATCTTCATTTGATTTGCTATTCAACCCTGCCTCCCAGAGCTGATGCACACACCTAGTAGACACCAACCAACTACTATTACTTGTATGCAAATATGAATCCCCTCTCATTGACTCAGCTTTAATTTTTTTAAAAAAAATCTGGATGACCCTTCATTAATTGCTTAATATAAAAGTGATTGGACTACTGCAATGCACTCTACACGAGGCTACCTTTGAAGGTGACTCAGAAACTACAACTAATCCAGAAGGTGGCAGCTAGACTGGTGACTGGGGGTGGTTGTCAGGACCATATAACACCGGTCCTAAAGGATCTAAAGTGGCTTCCAGTATGTTTCCGAGCACAATTCAAAGTGTTGGTGCTGACCTTTAAAGCCCTAAATGGCCTTGGCCCAGTTTACCTGAAGCAGTGCCTCCACCCCCATCGCTCAGCCCAGACACTGAGATCCAGCTGCAAGGACAACAACTATCTGAGTATTAGAATACACCTGAAGGCAGCCCTGTACTGGGAAGTTTTTAATGTTTGATATTTTATTGTATTTTTATATGTGTTGGAAGCTGCCTAGAGTGGCTGGGACAACCCAGCTAGATCACTGGAGCATAAATAATAAAATTAGTAGTAGTAGTAGTGGTGAACTTTCTGCTGTCTAAAAATGCAGCACTGGAAGGAAGGTGCTATCTGGAAACAATGGTATCCTTCTTAAAGATAGTTGAACAGAAAGTGAAGAGTATAGCCAGCTTTTCCCAGCTGCTGCTCTTCAGATACTTTGGTCCACAACTTCCATCATCCCTCACCATTGGCCATGCTGATCAAGGCTGATGGGAGTTTGAGTCTAACAGCATCAAGAAAGCATGGCACTCTGGCTATTAACTGAATGATGCTTGTGGCCCATATTCATAGTAATTCAATAGGTAACCTGATTATATCCAGAAAGGTTGTTTACTGCTTCTTCATACTGACTACAGAGTCCACGGGGTCCCAGTCCTTGCTATACCTGCCTACTTTCTTGGAAGCAAGTCCCATTGCACTCCGCTTTTCTCTTTCCCACACAGCCCTGCTTTGATGGACAGTCAGCATAATGGAGACTAGTGGTAGACTCAGAAGATTCCTCACCATTTTGTGTCCTTTGGGTTGGTCCTAAGGGAGGTATTACCTGACCAAGCATTTTAGAATTGTTCTTATGGACCAAAAATGGCTTGCTTTCATTTTCTTCAAGTTTGCTGTGTGTCTTATTTGCTAATGACAAAATGTGAATTAGTCCATCGTCAATATGAGCATGGAAATTGTACTGTAGAAAAGCAGAGCCCAGAATGAGCAGAGAGGTAAGTAGCAAGAGAGAAATGAATCACAAGGTGACTAGCCTGGCTCATCCCCTTTGGGTCATCTGCAGCTTTTTGCATTAAGCATCTTTCTGCAGTGGTGGACCTGCCCTCTGATTTTGGCATGGAGAAGCATGTGTTTCATAGATGGACCTTTGGGACTGAGGTGGGCAAATGATCACGCACGCAGGGTATACGAAGAAGTTTTCTGGATGGCTGTAAAGTTACGAAATCGAGGATATAAGGACTGTTTCAGTTTTTCATTCTTTCGAACTGCTGAAAGAGGTGTAGTCAGCAGAGGGCAGTGGTTCACATGAAATGAAATCATCCCTTGCAGTTGGTGTCCCTGATTATGAAGCAGAATAGAGCATCTTCTGCAGTTTCAGGTGAGGATCCCCTCTTCCCCAAAACTGGACAGTACAAGCAATTGGACAGTCTTATTTAGAAATTTCTAAATAAGAACACAAAAGAAGAAAAGGAGAGTGAGTAACATATAGTACCTTGACCTTGCAGGGCGGCAAGTTATTCAAGTCCAGCAGCTTGGCAACCAGTGATCCAGACTGGGGCAGGCCAGATGGCATCCTGTGGATTGATTCTCCCCACAAACAGCTCCTCCCCCCCCCCCAGTAAACTGGTCCAGCGACTTCAACAGCTAGCTGGCAATGATTGTATGTATCAATTCCTGCCACCTCATGCTACCATGCCACCCAGTTCATTGCTATCTACAAGGTAAATTCTTCACAACCTTATTGATCCCTATATGAACAACAATATGTGAACTTAAACACTACTATCCTTCAAAATTCACATTTATCCAAATTTTGTTATGCAGTTCTCCAGCCAGCAATGTTTACAAAAATGTATTTGTTATGGGAAAGTGTGCATAAAGCTGAATAAATTCACAAACATTTAAAAGGCATTATATTAGGGGAAATCGCCTGCAAAGATGTGCACATCAGTCGAAACGGCATATGAAAATGTGTCTATTAAGAGAATTTTGCACTAAAATGCTGGTGAATTTTCATGAGGATTTTTTAAAAATTGCAAACTGTGGAGAACTGACCAATTTGGACCAGGCAACGTATCAGGTCCCAATAAGAGGGTTCTTCTCACCATAGGTCTACAGTTCCCATGGAGCACTCTGCACACCCTGTAGAATGACTGATATCTACATAACTTCGAGTCTCTTTTTAGTACTGCAGTACAGAAAATAATCACTAGGTGGCAATGCTGGTGTTTTAAGTTTCCCATACTTAAAATGTAAACTGTTCAGGTGCCAGACACCTGCCTGGGTCGTCTTTTTTTCTGCATTGCCCGATCAGAAAGTTTTCTTTCTTGAGAGGTAGCTGGCTCTTCCTGAAGTGCTGCAGTTGTTTCAGTGCAAATGCAAATGATAAATCCATGGGAAAAACAACCAACCCATGTTATGTGCACAGACAGATAATGGGACAAGCGCAGAAGTTTGAACCTGGGGCTGCAGCTTGAAAAATTCATGATGGACAATTAATAGAATGAGAAAAATATTTAGTTTCTTATACATTTTTTATTCTGCTCTGAAACAGCCTTATTTATTTGAAATTGCAGCCCACCCTGTCTCTAAAGCTTCAGGTATCTTCCATTATGAACATATTTTGAAATTTATGACAGTTTAATCCTATACATAGCTACATATCCTGCAACATTTCCCTGATGAAAAGAGAAACATCCTATTCCATCATAATAATTATTTTAAAATGTTATTCATACCCCACCCATCTGACTGGGTTGCCCCAGCCACTCTGGGTGGCTTCCAACAGATATAAAAATATAATAAAACAATGAACATTTTAAAAAACCTTCCCTATAAGGGCCTGTCTTCAGATGCTTTCTAAAGGTTGTATAGTTACTTCTCTCCTTAGCAGCTGCAGAACTCCATACCCTCCAACATTTCTCCGATGAAAATAGGGATGTCTTAAGGAAAAGTGAGGCATTCTGGGATCAAATCAGAAACTGTAATGTGGCTTCTGTAAATCTGGCACTCTCCCAGGAAAATAGGGACACTTGGAGGATCTGTATCCATCCAGATTCCCGTTAAGTTCAAAGGGGTTTACTTCCAAGTTAAATGAGCAGAGGACTGCAGACTGAATGATTTGTATTTACTGCAGCATATATCAAATTGTCAGGAGTAAAAATGTTCTTGAGCATCAAACAACAGCTTAATAAAAATGACATGGGGTGTCATTATATTTTGGGGAATCGCAGAATTGCTTTTTAGAAATACATAGCAGAATATGAAAAGGAGCTCTAAAAAAGTTGCACATTTTTCAAAACAGAACCTGCCTCTTGCCACCCCCATTACAGGAGATTCTAACTCAAGAAAGTTTCACAAGCAATCTGTGAGATGACATCCAAGCTGAGATGTGCCGTCCAATGAAAACATTTAATTTGTTATAGTTCCACTAGACATGCACAAGTCCCTGTGTGTGCCTAAGCAGATCTTTAGAGGGATGAAACTGACTTGGGCTGAGTACACGCCATACCTTTGAAGCACATGGCTTTGCCCAAAGATTCATGGGAACTGTAATTTACTCTCACATAGCTACAATCCCCAGCACCAGGGCTTTTTTTCGACTGGAATGCACTGGAACTGAGTTCCAGCACCTCTCAGGTGGGTGCCATTGCCATTATAAGAGAACAAGGGAGGTGTTCATGGTGAGTTCCAGCACCTCCTTTTCTAGAAAAATAGCACTGCTCAGCACCCTTAACAAACTACAGATCCCAGGATTCTTTTTGGGGCAGCCATGTGATCTAAAAGCATGGTGTGTCCACAGCCTTGGAGGTATGCAGTTGGAGCTCTTAGCGTGTTTGTTGTGGGGAGGGCCATGAGGGTGCTTCAAATAGGAAAATTTTAATACAGTGGTACCTCTGGTTACGTACTTAATTCGTTCCGGAGGTCCGTTCTTAACCTGAAACTGTTCTTAACCTGAAGCACCACTTTAGCTAATGGGGCCTACTGCTGCTGCCGCGCCACCGGAGCACGGTTTCTGTTCTCATCCTGAAGCAAAGTTCTTAACCCGAGGTAATATTTCTGGGTTAGCGGAGTCTGTAACCTGAAGCGTCTGTAACCCGAGGTACCACTGTAGTTTTACAGACAAGATGTCAGATATTTTAAATGAGGGAATAAAAACTGGATATTTTTGGCTGATATTTCCACTTCTGGCACCTACTTAAAAGGAACTATCACAGGCACCAACACTAATTCACTAATTAAAGCAAAAAAACAGACAGAACACTCACACCCAAACAAATGCAACAGAGGCAAAACAGACACTTCCAACCCTAAACAGGGAAAACAAACCAACCAAACAACAACAAAAGGACAAAGGTAAAGGTAAAGGTACCCCTGCCCGTACGGGCCAGTCGTGTCCGACTCTGGGGTTGCGCGCCCATCTCGCTTAAGAGGCCGGGGGCCAGCGCTGTCCGGAGACACTTCCGGGTCACGTGGCCAGCGTGACAAAGCTGCTCTGGCGAGCTGGCACCAGCGCAGCACATGGAAATGCCGTTTACCTTCCTGCTAGTAAGCGGTCCCTATTAATCTACTTGCACCCGGGGGTGCTTTCGAACTGCTAGGTTGGCAGGCGCTGGGACCGAGCAGCGGGAGCGCACCCCGCCGCGGGGATTCGAACCGCTGACCTGACGATCGGCAAGTCCTAGGTGCTGAGGTTTTACCCACAGCGCCACCCGCTGTGGCAACAAAACAACAACAAAAGGACAAAAGGAGGCAACAAAACCAACTAAAAAAAAGGTGTTTAATGGGAGGGGTTGTACCTCTGGTATGTTGTGCTCCTTCTTGAGTAGCAAGGTCCCCATTTTGCACTCAGCTCTCCCATGTGGCTCCTAGAAGTTGTCAGCATGCAACAGTGGCCACACCTCAGGAATGGCTTTGACTGGCCAGCTAAACCAGGTGAGGGTAGCTGATGGGTCTCAAATCTTCAGTGAGTTATAGACTTCCCCAGCATGCAAAGACCAGCTCTGGTGGATTGAGCAGATGAGACCAATAGTGGGTCCAATGGTCAAGAAGGTGGTTTCTGCATGTTCCTTAGAGGGAAATGAGGGGAAGATTGGACTCGTCAACCAGGGAAGGTAGCTCATCTAGGGGAAGAAAAACTCTGATACTAAATCTCTGGGAGAAGAAAAGGCTAGGGAGTAAACCCTACACAAATCTGAAGTGGACTCCCTAAAGTGGTTGGATGACATGTTGTACGCTTCCTTCCAGCTACTCCTGTAGCCAAGCTGGTACCAAACATCTTGCTCTGCTCTCCTTTGGACCACATCCATTAGGCCAAGAAGCAGGTCTTATTATCTGGGCAGCCCAGGACTTCCACACACACACTGCCCAAGCTTGCATTCTGGGGAGATCAGTTCAGTGCTCCTAATGCAGCAGTTTGACTCCACCCCTGGAGGCGTACTCCATTATCTCTCAAGCCAGACAGATGCTAGTGCTAGCACCAGATCACCACCATTTATTTGTAGGCCTCCTTTCCATAGTATAGGGACGTGGGTGGCGCTGTGGGTTAAACCACAGAGCCTAGGACTTGCCGATCAGAAGGTCGGTGGTTCGAATCCCTGCAATGGGGTGAGCCCCTGTTGCTCGGTCCCAGCTCCTGGCAACCTAGCAGTTCGAAAGCATGTCAAAGTGCAAGTAGATAAATAGGTACCGCTCTGGCGGGAAGGTAAACGGTGTTTCCGTGTGCTGCTCAGGTTCGCCAGAAGTGGCTTAGTCATGCTGGCCACATGACCCAGAAGCTGTACGCCGGCTCCCTTGGCCAATAAAGTGAGATGAGCGCCGCAACCCCAGAGTCGGTCACAACTGGACCTAATGGTCAGTGGTCCCTTTACCTTTACTTGAACGGCTGTCAGAGGACAGCCCGCTGTTTGAAGGGCTGTCCAGAGCCATTAGGAGGCACAGCAGAGTTGGCCATCCATAGGTAGCACCCTGGACAGCACCTGAGCTGCTACACAGGTCACAGCCTTGATGAGCGCTAAAGCGAGATGAGCGCTGCAACCCCAGAGTCGGTCACGACTGGACCTAATGGTCAGGGGTCCCCTTTACCTTTACCTTCCACAGTATACTATGCTCAAGGTGGCTTACATTAGGAACTTTATTTCCATAATTCACAAGTTATTTAGTTCATAATACGTTCTTAATTCACACAATATAACAAAATTCAAATTAACAAGAAGCTAATGAAAGCATCTCATTCAGACATTTTCAGTAAAATTAAATGTCCCCTTATAATGCATAGTAAGGTCAAACAACAACTTACAAAAAAAGCAAAAATAAGACACCATCAAAATTAGATCTTGGCCCCAACAGAATCCCCAACACCTCCCTCCCTGAGCAGCATGTTTTTTCTGGACTCCCAGCAAGATGGCCTCTGGTACTTTCAGCAGCAGCTTTTGCAGCTGGAATCAGTCAGGGCCCCAATAGCTGTCAACGTTTCCCTTTTTTAAAGGGAAATTCCCTTATTCCAAATAGGATTCCTCACAAGAAAAGGGAAAAGGGAAAAGTTGACAGCTATGGCCCCAACCCTTGCAGGCCAGGTGGAAATAGGCCAGCAAAGCAGGGAGCAGGTCTTGCAGGACTCACAGTCAAGATTTATTTATTTATAGTATGCTAACCATCCGTCATATTCCCAGAGCAGTTTTATTTTGATGCAGATTTGCGGACCCCTCCAGCTTTAGTGGCTTCATTGCGATGGGAAATGGGAGAAGAGGACGCAAGGCATTTTGCAGGAAAGTGATACGATTACTCTTTGACATGGCTGGGCTGCTCCTGGGCTGCCTTGTTGCAACACAAACTTCTGGTCCTCTGGGACACTTGAAGCCCCGCCCACTAGCAATGTGGCAAAGTATCTCAACCCACCCAGATCTCTTGGAATGCTCTGTCCCTCCCACCTCCTCACCCCACCCCTAACTTTACATTGCAATTTAGTATGCAGATGTGGGGAACAAGCATACTTTGGAAATTGTTTACTATCTCATGATTGCTGGCTGTTATACTGCACATTTCAATATTTATAGTCTGGTTCAAGTTAAAACGATTAAGTGAGAAATAATTTCTGAAGCAGAGGACTGAGAGCATGAGGATAACATATTTAGTAAGTTTCTTAATTGGCATTTTAACTTGAATCATACTTTGTTGCTTAAGTGTTATTTATTTCAAGGTTAGTAGCACTAACGGTGATTTTCTTTTAAGCATTGTTTCATTTACACATAAGAAGACATAATAAAAGTATTAAAATGCTTATTTATAAAACTTGAAGCTATAGCTGAGGTTGCAACCCTATGCCAATTATTCAGGAGCAACTCCCTTTGAACCCAGTTCAAAAAAGCAGACTTAAGGTTGTCCTGTTATTGATATTTTACAGGCAATAAATTCATAAGCAAGTTAAGCCATGGTAACATGTTTGGACTCAAACAAATCCCACTTTATCTGCATCAAATGGAACTAGATCAGAGCAAGTTGACAAATGGACTGTGGAACATACTAATCTGTAATAAGAATTGATCTGTTAAGGAATTAAACTTATGATCATGTCTTTACAGCATGGGTTTAAATATTTGCATGTGTGCGTGCGCCTGATCAATTTTGACATCATTTGGGTTTTTTTAAAAGAATCTTAACTTTTATATATAAAAGTGTTCCAAGCTAGGTAGATAATAATAATAATAATAATAATTTTTTATTTGTACCCCGCCCATCTGGCTGGGTTTCCCCAGCCACTCTGGGCGGCTTCCAACAAAGATAAAAAATACACTAAAATGTCACATATTAAAAACTTCCCTGAACAGGGCTGCCTTCAGATGTCTTCTGAATGTCAGGTAGTTGTTTATCGCTTTGACATCTGATGGGAGGGCGTTCCACAGGACGGGCGCCACTACCGAGAAGGCCCTCTGCCTGGTTCCCTGTAACTTGACCTCTCGCAGTGAGGGAACCGCCAGAAGGCCCTCGGAGCTGGACCTCAGTGTAGATGATCTTATCAGTTATCAAACCAAAAGAATTTCAGTTGAAATAAGACAGAAGAACTGATTTAGTATTGTATACTTTAAGAAACATATGGGTCACCAACCTAAGAGTACATGCATGTTCTGTGTGGTGTCCTGTATGCCTTTCACGGGACTGATCTACCCTGGGGGATACTGTACAAGGGAGCCAGACAAGACCCTGATCCCCTTGATCTTCACAGCTTGGGAAAGAGGTTCCTTTTCAGAAGATGTCTCCAAAGGACTCCCAAAGTTGTTTTTTCAGCACTACCACACAAAGTTTATAAAAAAAATATTTGGGGCAGCTTAAAGGAACACCAAGCTTCTCTATTTAAACTGCTCCTGTGTCCACTGTCTGGATTGCTTTTAGTTGAACTAAATCAACTGTGACCTGTTCCTAAAAAGAAAATCCCAAGGGGAAAGGGTATGGATGCATTTATGCCCATCAGACTTCACTAAGTAGCTATCAAATGATTAGAAAAAGCCATACACACACACTCCTTGTCTGGTATTGATGCCCTTGCATTTTCTCCCTTAGATACCTTTTCAAGGGATTCTACTTATTTAATGTTCGCCTGTTTGCCAGCGGAACTTTTCAGCTGAGAATGATCCATTCTGTGTTATGTGCCCCATATTCTGATAGCAAAAATGCTTAGAAAACCAAAGCAGCCAGGTTGAAGGAAAGATGAAATAAGATTGATTTCATTTTCTTCCTTTCTTTTTTCACTCAAAGCCACAAATGCTGATTTTTTTTTGAAGCTAGCAGTTGGGGGAACTCTGCTCTGTTCTATCACACAAAGAAAACACCAGCATGGTTATAAAGAAACCCAGACCCTCCATACATAAAATAGACTTTGTCTTGTCAAAATAATCCCAACTGGTTTTTATACGACAAGAACCTGCATTTTTTTAAAAAAAGAAAAACCCCACAAATGACAGAAGCTTCCTACTGTATGATGAATGAGAGAACGGACACCAAAATACGGGGGCATACATTTTTAATGGCCCAATTGCTCAATTAATTCCTAGCTCCTTTCTTCTCTCCCCCCTCCCACCCCCCGCTCCCATACTTTTAATGTGAAAATCGTCATAATTCCTCCCAGATTAGTATAGATAGAGGCCGACGGACTTTCCTGCTCAAGGTATTTGTGGGACATAATTCATTCATAAAGCTGTAATGCACTCATCTATCATCTGAATTTCCCCCCCCCCTCTCCTCTCTCCGCTCGCCCTTTCTCTTTCTGGCTCCGGGCTCTTCAGAAGTCTCTGGGCGCTGATGTATTAGCCCGCATATGCAAGCTATGAATTATCAACTGAAAGAAGTCAATTATCCACTCCAAAAATGAGTGTCTGGGCACCAATAGCCCGAGGGGCCTCTTTTGTATTTACGAAATGATTTCATGGCAAGTAGAAGTAGTGCAGGGTGGGGGGTGAAAAGGTGTATACGCATGTGGCGCTGGCCGGGGGACGACGAAGAACCATTTCCAGTCTGGTTCCCCCTCTTTCTTTTTTTTATCCACATCTTACCTTAACCAGAGCTGGGGAAACGGGAAAAGGAAAGGGATGGGGCGAGAGAGGAAGGAACCATTTTAAACTTTTAATGCAATAATCCATTTTTATATACACCTACTTTTATGACTGATTTCAGCAAGCTATAAAGCAGGCTTGTTTAGCAGCCACCCGGCCTCGGCCTCGTTCCCCGTCTATCTGGTCTCAGCCCAGCCTTCAATCAAAACTTAGAGGCTTGGCTGACTAGGGTAGCTAATAGACTGGATAGGAAATGGTATATTGGATTGTTTTCGAAGTCCCCAGCTACTGGCCTCATGGCTTGTCATCTCTACAGACATTGATTTTTCCCTTCTCTCCCTCTCTCCAAAAAAATAAAATAAAAAAAATTGAAGGAACTACATCCTACTGAGAGGCCCAAACCAAATCAGCAACACTTCCACTGAGTGGCATGGGTTACACTTAGGGAAATGAGGTCATTAGACAGAATTACAGCGGGTTTTTGATAGCTCAGTAATAGGTTTTAATGATAGAATTTAACATTGGCCCCCCACTAGGGAAAAGTTTGATATCGGTACAGACAGGCCACTTAATAAATCACTTTGCTTGCACTTGGGATCCTGGAATTTCACAAGGCTTTTCAAACGTCGGTGTGTTGAGTGAAGGCTGCATTTCATCATCACGGAGCAGATCTGGGCCGATTTTATTTTTTATTTTCCATTTTGTCTCGCGGTGGCTGATTTGCCTGAAATTGGTCCTTCTCGTTTCCACAAAATTGAGTTCTGATCCAGGGGTTGCCTCCATTGCAGAGAGCTTTTGTAATCATCATGGAGCCGAAGGACATTCATTCAGGGGCAAGGTAAATTGCTTGGAAGTGGTAAGAGCTTAGCTCTTCTTTAAAGTGTTGGCTCCTGACAGGTAAATTGCAGGTTAAGTGCAAAAGCAGCATTAACAGAATAGAGGCTGGCTTCCGCAAATCCACCTTGGCCTTTAATCTGAATACAAAAGCGGGGAAGGAATTAAATTTGACCCCTGAATACACTGCCTGTTCAATCCCAGACTTATTTAGTAAACTCTTTTAAAGATGCTTTTGTATTTGTTCTGCGATCACCTCAAGGAGGTATGAAAATGCCCACAATTGCAAACCCTTTATGCATCATTCAATGAGCCTTAGAACTGAGGCCTTTGCTTTTCACATTTCAACAATGCAGAGGTTCTACAGGTTTCTGAGGAGGGCAGTTAATTTAATTTCCTCTGCAAAAAAGACTATTATGCTATAACATCTTGTTGAAAAACACCCTCTTGCATTACTGGATTAAAAAAACAACAACTATTGTCTTCAGTATTGTGTGAAAAAAGGTTGTGACCCCTTTCAGAATTCTTATTTTCAAGTAGCCTGTTGCATCAGTGAGATCCAGTGGATTGGCAGAGACTTTGACTTTCACCGAAGAGTTTGCAAGGAAGCTTGCGACATAGAAAGGACTGGCGCTGGTAGTGCCACAGTGCTTCTTGCAACCTCGGATTGCAGAGCTTGGATTATACATTATGCTGGACAAACTGCAGACCAGGATTCCTACAAATTATCAGCAAACTTCTCAGTGTGGATAAGGGCAGCCAGGGTTTGAATTTGCGCTTCACTTTGAGCACTTCATATTGACGTTGAGCACAGGGGAGAAGATTGTCTTTCTGTGGCACCACAAAGCATAAGTGTAATGGGTCCAAACAAAAAAAACACCCAGTGCTATTCTCTGGTAGTGGCCCTGTATGGAGCAGTGGAACCATTGTAATGCCCTGTTGGTCTTTTTCAATCTCTCAGTGGTGAGTGGGCACAACATTTGAGAGTCGGGGTTAGAGCATGCTGCTGACGACGCCCAGGTTGCACATTCAGTCCCTGTGTGGGAAATTGCATATTCCTGCATTGCAGAAGGTTGGGCTAGATGATCCTCAAGCTCACTTCTAACTGTACAATTTGATGATTCTATGATATGTGTTTGTAACATCTCCTCCCTGTTCCCAGAGTCCTGGTTGCCTCCTTTTCTGGCTGCACAGTTCAGCTGCTCCGAACTGGGCTGGCATGTCTTACTATCCTGAATGTGATGGCCTGGGACTTGGGCTCAGACTTGGAACCAGAGGGGTCTCAGTCTGCACTGGATCCTTTGCCTCAGGCATCATCTGAACCAGGTCTGGGGCTTGATCCTGAAAAGTCCCAGTCTGCACAGGTGCCCCTGCAGCAAAAACCAGCTGGGCCAAGTCAGGGGCCTGAGCCTGCCCTGGCTCCAGATGCGGGGAGTACCTCGTTGCCTTCAGCTGGGCCATCACTTACAGATGTTCCACTACCGGTTTGGTCATGGAAGGTTGAGGTGGTCTAGTAACCCACCAATGTCTCCCGAGCTGCAGAGACTAAGGTCTGAGAGAAGGAGAGACCTGAGTACTTGCAGGAGGAGTCCTCGCCTTTAGGTGAAACAGGGAGGTGAATCGCCAGGGGATCAGGACTGGCCGTTACCCCGACAAAGATAAAAGGCTGTCATAACCTGCCCCAAGTTGCAGGAGCAACATTGCTGTGTGCCAGAACCTGCCTGAGATCCTGTACCTGTCCCTGCCTGGTTTCCTGCCTCGTGTCCTGCCTTGGCCCCGTTGGACTGACTCCTAGCAGAACCTTCAGATTCTGGACCAGAGCTGGACCACGTTTCTTGGGTTACGCCCAGGGCCAGCACACTGAAAAACAAAGCACAGGATGGGTTGACTTCATCCAACGCACTGCAGCACAGCCCATTGTTCCTCTGCACTGGTTGCAGTTTGCTGGTGAGTGCCCACCCCTAGTGTATCAGTGTCTTGGTTTCCTGCTGCTGCACAGTTATGGTCCACTGCTCCTCCTTACCAGTCAGTTAGGGCTTGTGTTCTCCCAAACATCTCCACAGTCCAATCTGCCCTTTCAGTTTCTGGAGGCATTCTTGGGAATTAAAGATGGGGTATCACGGATGGGAGCTACTCTCTGACAACATTCCACTCCCTGTGAAAAGTTAAAAAAGAAACAAAGAAGAAAGCTGTCATTTGCCTTGCTGTTGCAGGGGTGTGCTCCAGTGCAGCAGGTCCTGGGACATCTGTCTGGAAGTCTGACCCTAGCAGAACCACTGGGCAGGAGCAGTTGAAAGTGAGTTATCTCTTAGGCTGGGTGGTTGCAGAATGATTGCAGAGGGTATACACAGCACTCATCTCATTCGTTTCTTTTATATTTATTGCCCAGCAGATGTAAACAATTGATCTATTTACAAAGTCAAACCCAGCTCTGGGTAATCTTTTAGAGCCCAATTTTGTTAGAAACAGGGTGAGCCAACAGAACATCTTGGACTAGTTCAGAGATGGGGAAACTAACCCTCTAGATGTTGTTAGATTCCAACCCACATAATCTCTGTCCATTGACCATGCAGGTCTGGGGCCAAAGAAAGATGGAGTCCAGCTACTAACAAATAGCTGCAAATTCCTCATGCCTGGACCAGAAAGTTGTTCTAGGAGGCATGCGTGTGAAAGACTTCATGAACCCCCTTCCCATGGGTGCTGCATCTGCTTACTCTTGATCCTGGCAACACTGAGAAATATAGATTCCAGCCTCCCTGCTTTCCAGGTAGCAGAGGCAGGTGAAGGACAGAGCAGGATTCCTGCACCGTTAATAGCTGTCTATCAATTTCCGTAATGTTGTGCAGGCTGATGCCTCCTGAAATGCCCACATCCTATTAAAGGTGCAGGAACACTGTCCTGTTTTTCACCTGGTCACCCTATTTCCAAGGCAAAGAAGAGCCCAATTATTTCAGAGGTCCTTGCTGTGGTCAACAGGTTGCACTGCTTCCTGTTACAATTCTTGTGAAGGGAACGAAAACCGTAAGTGACCCCTGTTTTTCATTTGGCATATGTCTGCCCTGTGTTCAGATACAGAAGAGGTTGTGAGAATTTCAGTCTTCCCTCAAGCAAAACCTGAGAATTTTCACAGTCCTCCCCCATCTCTGCTGCATTTCAATCCTTGTTGTTCTTCAAGCAGTCAGGGCGGCTGAAATGTGATAGCTGGTCTCCCCTGTAGTTTTGCAAACTGTCATAAATGATTTGCCAGCTCAAACGATATTAGCGCCTCCCGTAAGCTACATGTGATGCTAAAAGCCTGTCTGTTTAATTTGCAAATCCCTGATGAAGCTAGGTAACGAGCTCTCAACAAAGAAGAAACTGCCGCTTTTGGGGAGAAAGCCCGCTGATTTACAAAGGGCACCCTTCAATTATTTAAGGAGCAGTCAACAGTGCCATAACTTTAAGTATGAATCAAGTGGCATGACTGAAAAATTTGTCACAGTGTGTTAGATCAATGGTAATTACCTCACTGACACGAGTACTATTATTATTTTACAGGGCTGCAAACAGGATCATGGACGCAAGGAAACACAAACTGCAGTCTGATCAATACTCTCTGAAATATGACTCTCCACGGTCCAAAATGGAGTTTTCAAGCCAGGCAAACCATTATAGGCTGGTCTTTTCCTCTCTCTTTCTGCCTGAGATGGATACCCTGAAGTAAAACATAGCAGCAATTGGTCAACTTATTTCTGGCTTTAAACAAGGCCATAGTCACTTATTACTTTTAAGAACTTGTGGACCCCATTAAAAAGTCCGTAGTTCCTGAAGAAACAGGGAATGAACTTTCTGGCATTATTTTTCTTTTCCGAAGTTTGGTGGACAATCTGGTGCCATTAATTTCCTCATTTTCATACTTGGAGAGAATGAGTTTGCTCTGCTGTCCCTGGAAACCCCTCTCCCTTCTCTTACTTCCAGTTTTCAGGGCATCTGGGCGTTTATAGGCCACAGAGTACCTGACAGGAAGGCAGGGGATGACTCTCAGTCTTGACTAGGGATAGAAGAATCTGTCAAGTTTGGTTCTTTCTGTGTCTCCTTTTTCCAATCTGAAATTCAGTTATCCACAGTTTGCAGCAATTTGCAATTTTTAAAAAATCCTCATGAAAATTCACCAGCATTTTAGTGCAAAATTCTCCTCATGGACACATTTTCATATGCCGTTTCAAGTGATGCACACATCTTTGCAGGCAATTCCCCTAATATAGTGCCCTTCAAATGTTTGTGAATTTATTCAGATTTATGCACACTTTCTCATAACAAATACATTTTTGTAAACATTGCTGGTTGGAGAACTGCATGACAAAATTTTGATAAATGTGAATTTTGAAGGATAGTAGTGTTTAAGTTCACATATTGTTTTGGAGACTGCAAATTTGATATATCCAGGTTGAATGGCAAATTTCTCCTCCATCCCTAGTCTTGACCAAAGGCACCTTCAATACCAATACCAGGATGCTGGCTCAAACTTGGCAGCTTTGGGCAAAGCTTCAATTCTCCACTGGCAAGATGGGATAATCCTGACAAATACTACAGATATGTTGAGATTATATCTAATAACTATGAAGGGCTCTAAACACTCACAAGATGTGATATAAGTGGTTGTTATTGTTTTTTCAGCACTCTGAGTGCTTACTCAATAAAGGATCTTTCTCTAAGGCAGAAGTAGCCAATCTGGTAACTTCTGAACACTGTTGACAACAACTCCCATCAGTCCCAGCTAACATGTTCAATGGCAGGGATGGTGGATTTGTGGTCCAACAATATTTGGAGGGCACTACAGCCCTTTTCTATGATTGTTCATGGATTTATTCATTACATGGCAAATATGGAAAATAACTTTTTCCCCGCATTTTGCATTTTGTATTTAATAGAAATAATAGCACAAGAATTTTCTCCACATTTTGCCGCAGGCTATTTGGAGCAACTTTTTGCAGTTTATATACTATACAAAATTGCCTTGAGCTTCCAGACACGCTTCGTTGCCAAGACTGGGTTTTGGTATTTGTAGCAAATCCAACGAGCGGTATCTGTAGCACAACAGATCATAGGTTGTATGGTCAGGTGGGAATGTCTTCACATAAAATCCCTACCCATTGCCACACATTGTTCACAAATCAGGTGTTTTATCAAGATCACACTTAATTCTGACCCTGTCAAGGTCTCAAGCAGAGATTTTTTCACATCATCTGCTACCTGATGGCTTTTCAACTGGTGACACCAGGGAAGGGGTAGCCAAAATGGTGCCCTCCAAAGGTTGCTGGACTTCAACTCGCATCAGCCCAGGAGATTGGCCACACTGGCTGGGAGCTGGAGTCCACAGCAACTGGAGGGCACCACGTTGGCTACCCTGAAGTTTAATATTGAATATTGGGCCTTTTGCATGAAAAGCACGTGTGATCAATCTCCCTGAGGGTGGAGACCTGATATGTTGTCTGGTCTCATGGCATTTATGGTGGCCAGGTTGCCTGTAGCCACACTTTCACTCACTCATTTGGGACTGTTAGAATATGAGTGTGCCCTGGCAACCTCATATTATTCAAGGAACCTAATTGATTGCATGGTATTGTTAATTTTTAAACAAAAGACACTGTATTGTGATCAGAATCCATGTGTGTAGGTAGTGTTTTTCACTGTCCAAGTATAGGGGCAGTAGTAAAAAAATGTGATCTATGCAGGGGCACCATCAATGAAGACTGTGCATGCATACCAATCACTCTCCCACTGTCCATCTTTTTTATGGGTTATAGATGTCACAGTAAGAACTCAGGAAAAAAGAAAGACTATACTTAATTCATTGCAATGTCAACTCCTCCTTTGACTGTCATTTTTAGCACTGAACCTGAGAAAGAAGCCGAAAATGTGAAGCGATGCTGAGAAAAAGCCATAAAATTGCTCCTCTGGGTCACTGATATAGTGAACTAGGTCCAAACGTTGACCATTTCCTGGTTGCCATTGCAGAATTATATAAATGCAAGCAACTGGGACTCGTTAGCTCTAGTTTCTTTATTCTTTGTACTAGAGATGGCAGGAGAAAGAGGGTTCCTAAGAACCTGAAGCCAGGACCATCTGGCTGAGGGGCGGAGAGAGAGAGAGAGAGAGAGAGAGAGAGAGAGAGAGAGAGAGAGGCTGAAGAATGACAAATGCCAGAAGAGGAGGTGAATAGTTCAGAAGTGACCATGTATTATTTTGGAAAGGGTCGCAAATTAGGTATAAAATCATGTTACACCTTTAAGTTGTGACCTCCTAATAAAAATGATAAATAGTCAATGGTGTATAACAGGATTCATAAGAGAAATTTATTGGCCACTCTTGTGGTATAAATATATTGATACCAGGCCAGTGGGAAATAAAAAAACACCAGTAAATCATATTACATCTACAACCGTACTAATAGCATGAGCTCCTGTAAGGTATAACCAAAATTTTTATACCTGCAGAAACCCCTCTGGCAAGGTACAATCAGAAGGCATGAAAGCAGCATCAGGCCTGCTATTTCCATCGGTTGGAGAGGGCTATACGTATCCCATTGGTGGGCTGTGCAGACAGGCCTTCATAATGACTTGCGCTCCATTCCCCCTCTGCTTAGGAACTGACAGAGAGTACTGTATAATCTGTCTCTCCCAAAATGGTCTCACACATACTAGCATGTGGTGGGAAAGTCAGTCAGCTGCATGGCATACAGACTCAGGAAGAAATTCTGGTCTGATTTACCTGATCAGGTTGGCACGTTGAGACTTGAGGATGCTGTTTGAGGGGAACTGGAATACCATAGCTTGGAATACCATGGAATTGCTAGTGGGATTGCTTGGCTGCATGGCCAGCATCGGCGAAGGCAGGAATCCAAACTCTCCCCACTCCTCTGGGGTGGCAAAGCTAATGCAGCCTGGAGCTGGCACTGCACCCAGGTGTGTCCACAACAGTGTTGTTTAGTACGGCTGAGGCATTGCTTCTTTGCCATCAGTCATGCTCACTCCCAAGACCACGATCAAGTCCTGTTAAGGAAAGATCCCCTGTAACTTTAATTAGTAACTTCCTTGAAGATTTTGTTCCTGCTTTTTCTTTTTTTTACATGGAGGTAGTATTGTAGACAAATAGCCTTTTATTTGGCAGTGGGGAACTATTTTGCTCTATTATTTTCTTTTCATTTTAAAATTCAAGATAGCATTAACGAAAAGGTAGAGAATGAGATGAAACCTCCTCACATCTGGGAAAGGAATCAATTATTTAAGGAGCTATTAACAGGCAATTAACAGGCAGCTGATCAGTAATGCTGCTGCCAGAGTTGGCCTGGCCATGACACAGGTTGAGGCAGCTGCCTCAAGTGGCAAAACAGGGAGTGCAGCCACTGGCTGCCACCATATTAAACAGGAAACAACAACAGAGGTAGAAGCTTCAAAGAAGAAGTTACTAACTAGAGGCATGAAACTTCTGAAAAGCTTCAGTAATACTCTACTAGATCATCATCATCAAACCTTCTATTGGCATCACATACAAACATCCAAAACAAATCAATACAGAATTACCACTTCCCCAGTGGCACAAAACATTTGCTAAAAGAATGGAGGCAGAGCAGTCTATCGTCTATCGTCATATCTCTAGGTGTCCAGGGAGATCAGACGTCTGCAGTGTATTTCAACAGCAAAAAACCAAAATAGAGGTATTTAGCCACTAACCTGGTGAGTTAGTATGACCTCCAACTCTGGTTTCCATTTGGGGATACAGAGTTGATCTAGAAATTGCTGACGGAGATCAGCATATAGTTTACAATTAAGAACCATATGTGTAAGGTGAAGACCAGGTGGTTTTCACATGGGCAAGTTCTTTCTCCTTCCACCCTGCCTGAGAACCTCCCCCAAAGGAGGTTTGATGGATTTGAATTAAACCTGGCTAGAGAAAATGCCATTCTTTCTTGAGGGTTAAGCAGAAATTCAAGGTAATTGTGGTTAGTTTCATGTGCCCAAGAAAGTTGAAAATAAAGAGAGGAACATGTTTTCTCTGCTGCTACTGTTATTCTCCTAGTTGACTCTGGGCAGGCTGGCACTACAGTTGCATTTTAACAGGCGGCTAACCTAGAAGGCCCTTCTCTCCCCACACCCGAAGAACTGCTCACGAATAAGAAATTAGCCACCTTATCAACAAGTGTCTGAACACAAGATAAGAAATGCAGTTGGCTAAATAAAGGGTGCAAGACTCCAGAAAGAAGGTCTTGGCAGGAGACGAGCCAATGCTGTACATCACTAACTCCTCAAAATACAAAGGCCTTCCAAATTTCCGTTGCAGCAGGTACAGAGTGTGTTTCTCTGTACGGCCTTGTTGTCCACTAAGTTTTGAGCACTGAAGGAATAATTCAAAAGCTGTTCTCAGGAGATCACAATGAGATGAACTGGGAAAGATAGCTTCTTAAAGCCAAACGAGATGTGACACCATTCACACAACCAGCAGTTTTTACGAAGCAACCTTACTCAACCTGGTGCCCTCCAGAGGTTTTAGACTACAGTTCCCATCATTCCTGACTGGAGCTGAGGGATGCTCCTGTCCAAAACATCCATAAAGCATCTTGTTGAAGAAAACTACTACCTAGTCAATAGCAGCTGTTATGATCTATACCAACTTGGGACCCTGGCTGGGGTAGGTTTTTGTTTTTTTAATGTTTTGCCTCCACTGACTGTGGCCTCAGTTTGATCATATATTATATGATCATATAACATTTGTTTGAACATTTGTTGCCCAGGGCAACAAACACAGGATTATAAATAGGAAACTGTTTTATACTGAGGGCACTTCCAGACAATCTCTATTTTCAGGTGGGATTCTGTCCCATACTAACAAACTCAGACGGGGTAATTAATGTTGATCTAGAGTTCTTGCGCAACAAACTTGCTTTCCTAAAAGATTGGGCTTTTTTCAATAAGGAAATGCATGGGAAAGTGCGGGATAAAACATGCTTTGATACAATATCGTCTAACTTCCTCACAAATGAATGAGAATAAATGCTTAGTAAACAGCCAGACCACTGAGCCACCCAGCTCAGTATTGTCCACATTGACAGTGGTTCTGCCAGACATTGATGGGTCTTTCACAGCTGTACTGAGAGATGCTGGGGACTGAACCTGTAACAGCCGATGGAGAGCCACTGAGCCATGGTCCTCCCCCGGATTCTGACAGGTGGGGGAGAGAAGGGATATTGGATCCTCCAGTGGCAACAAGAGGAATCAAAGCACATAACATTACCAGGACTCTCAATGGGGCTAAATTCCATTTAAATAAAATAAAATAAATCACACCCAGCATTTATCTATGTTTTTAGCTGCTATAAACTTGCAGTACTGCTTTGATTTATTCCTGCTGTTATGCAGTGAGTTAAGGGTACATTGCATCTGAAAGGGAGAAAAGGAAGGCGGTGTGTGTGTGTGTGTGTGTGTGTGTGTGGAGGGGCGGAGGAGAACATGATCTAAATTGTTGGCTTCCTACAATATTTTGTTATCATTATTCAAACCGTAACTGGCTTGACTTCATAGGGGGGGGGGACCCCATCCCCTTACCCACCAGCAAGAATATTAAATCGTTTTTCTGTTTTACATATTTTCAGCTAAGCTGCAACCTTTTTCTTTAAGAAAAAAAGAGCAATTGTAGTTATGAATTTGTTTTCTAGATGCATTTTTCATCATGCCTTTTATCATCTTTGTTCCTGGTGATTTTTTTTTAGGGGGAGTGGGGAGAATAACTCATTATAGAGTCAGAATGGGAGGTGGAAAACCACAAGGGAGTCTTTGTTAAAATGTTTAAGTATTAATTTCTTTCGTGATGAATTTTCAACTGTCATTTTCTTAATATCATGCACATGAAATAATCATGTCTTAAAATGCTCAGTAATCGAAGGACATTTTCATTTCATGATCACCCTGGGAATTGCAGTTCGAACCTTTTTTATGATGCTGTGATGTAAGTACAGGGTGATTTCACACACACACACACGACACATTCCCTTCCTTATTCCAATAATTCACTCTTGCTGGCTTTTACACCTTTTAAGTCTTTAATTATTGGCCTTCTATGACAGTTGGGTGAAAGCTTACATTATACATTTAGGTATTTTCAAGCTGCAGGATAACTACAATTTCCAGGATAATTCAAGACCCATTATGCCCTGCAAAAATGATGTTATGGGAGCAGAACTTACAAATTCTCTGCCATATTGTGTGTGTCTTTGCATGCATGCACATGTTTATATAGAAAACATTTTATATCTGGCTTTGGTTTATAGTCTACTATGCTCTGGAAATTGAGACCATTTGTAATATGTCATTATTTTTGTTCATATTTTCAACAATCTTGCGAGACAGGCCACTGTTATTCCCATTTCACAGAGGAGGAAAATGAGGCTGCTTATGTGGCTGACCTGAGATCTGAATCGGTATCTGTCATATCAATCACTGAGGGACAAACTACATAGGACACTGGAGAGGCATGATTAGGATGTCTTTGGTGTTTTTTCTTTCCTGAAAACAATAGCAACCACCCAACCCCACAATTGACGCAGGAATGCAGCAATGTAAGAGAGAGAGACTTGGTTCAAGCCACCACAATGCCAACCCTAGTCCTGATCCAGCCCTCCTGCCCAGAGTTGTAGGAAATGGACTCTGACGTGCTAAGGGAAGAAGGAAAACAATTTTGCTCCAATCTTCCTCCACACCCACTGCTGCCTCCTGTTACATCAGCTGCCTTTATTTCTGTGGTGGTCTAGCTGAGAACCCCAGCCACAAAGAATGAAGAGTGTGAAAGGTGCAGATTCCTTGGCACAAACAGTGTATTTACGTGCTGTTTCCTGTCTTAGGTACTGCACCAGCCTTTAGGACCTTGATCTCTATTGAACCGCCACTGACGCAAGCAAACGTCCCTTCATCCAGGAAACAAACAAAAGCCAAGCCCTGAATGACAAATCACACACACGCTTGTCCTTCTTAGGGCTGAATAATGAATGCAATGGAGACCTCGCTTGGCTGTACTGACAACAGAAACATTCTTTTTAATACTATGTGTGCGTGCTTTACAATTCCTGTCTGAAGAGGTGTATGCAACTCACCTTGCTAGCCAGCCCATTGTACCCTTGCATTACAGGCTTGTCCTTCTTGACACAACAATATTAATTGTACTGGCCTAAATCTCACATTTCCTCCTCTTGCTACCCTCAAATGAATTCACACTGTCGATGTTCTTAAAAGCTTGACTTCTGGTTTTAAAGGCAGCATATTGTCTGAGAACATGCTAGATGAGAAGCGAGGAGGCACCTCTTTCCAGGTCCTTGCTTTTGCCAGTCACGTAGCCTATTAGGGCCTTTCTGTATGATCAGGGTGCTCTGTGCATTAAATTCCTCACTGGTTCTGTATGGCTTGCATCATGTCTCTCAAAAGTCCCGTTCAGGTGTTCCAAATCATGCAACTGGCATCACACACAGCATAACGGCATAAGATCACACATGATCATCCTTGCCTTCCCTATCCCACCCCTTCACCAGCCACAAACTGGGGGAACCTGCTCTCTGTGTGTCTGTGATTCCTCTGCAATTGAGTTTCTAAAGTTCTCTTCATGTGTTGCTCATGTGATAAAAGCATCACATAAATGCTGGTGAAAAGGCACATCCCTGCTTCTGGGTGTCTATGCATTAACATATAGGCAACAACCATTTTGTGCGCATTCAAGGCATTACAGGGCATAACGGAGTGGGCCGGGCTTACATGTGCTCCACTGTTGTGCAAGATAACCTGGAAAGCAACCACTGTGCAAATCAGGGGTTGCTGGTAGTTGTCTAAAGTTGTCTAAAGTGTAGCCTACACAATGGACACTTGGAGGTAGACCTCCAGTACTTGTATACTATCTGGCAGGTGTGTGTGATGCAGGCTTCTCCCTCCAGAACCTTCCCCAAATGCATGGGTGGTAAAGTGAATGCACATGAAATTTGAGGAAGACATCAAACTGATATGGCCTTAAAAGACAGAAACAGGATTCAAGATCACTCTGGCAGGATAGCAAACTGGGCCCAAACTCCCCCCCCCCAAAAAAAAATTTCAACAGAGATAAATGCCACGTTCTGCACTTAAGTAGGAAAAGTTTTTGTAGTGTCATCCAGTCAGGTTTGACAGCTGTATGTGTGAAAAGGATCTAGAGCACAAGATGAACATGAGTGAGTTGTGCAACGCAGTAGCTCAAAAGACTAATGCAATTCTGGGCTGCTTCAACAGAAATAGAGTACCCAGATCTTGAGAAGTAATGGTACTAATCTATTCTACATTGGTCAAACTTCACTTGGAATGGGCAGCACAATTTAAGATGGATATTAGCAAACTGGAACATGTCCAGAGGAGAGCAACGAAGATCATGTGGGACCAAGTTTTAAGAGGAAAAAATGATTGAGTTGGGTATGGGTAGCCCGGAGAAGAAATAAAAGAAAATATGACACTGTTATCAGATATTGGAAGTTTTGTCACATAGATGATGGAGCAAATTTTCTGTTGCCTCGCAGAGTAGGACCCAAATAAAAAGGTACATATTATGAGAAAGAGGATTTTGAGTAAATATTAGGAAGAAATTCCTGATGATGCGAATTGCTCATCAGTAAATCATAGAGCTCTGGAAGGTGGTAGACTCTCCTTTCTTAGAAAATTTCAAGCAGAGGCTGGATGGCCATTTATCAGGGATGCTGTAGCCAATGGATTTCCTGCACTGTGACTAATTTGATACTTCATCGGCATATTTGCAGATGCAGGTAAATGTTGTAAGTGTGGGACATTATTGCAGTCAAACCAACAATTCATGTTTTGCCAGATAGGCACAGGCGCATAGAACTTTCCTGTAAAAAAAATTCTAGAGAGAACTCTGTGAGATTACTTCCTTTGTTTGCCTTGGAAGGAAGCTGTAACACTACATACTTCCTGCCTGGGCAGCCTCCTCTTTCTTCATGCTTCCAAGCTGACCACATGTGCATATTTGAGCTGTGCAACTCAGACACAATTTTTGCATTTAAATTTTGTACTTTTGTAACTTAGATAGTTACTTTTGTAACTTAGATAGTGGGATGCGGGTGGCGCTGTGGGTTAAACCACAGAGCCTAGGACTTGCCGATCAGAAGGTTGGCGGTTCGAAACCCTTTGATGGGGTGAGCTCCAGTTGCTCGGTCCCTGCTCCTGCCAACCTAGCAGTTCGAAAGCACATCAAAGTGCAAGTAGATAAATAGGTACCGCTCCGGCGGGAAGGTAAACGGTGTTTCCGTGCACTGCTCTGGTTCACCAGAAGCAGCTTAGTCATGCTAGCCACATGGCCCGGAAGCTGTACGCCGGCTCCCTTGGCCAATAAAGCAAGATGAGCGCCGCAACCCCAGAGTCGGCCATGACTGGACCTAATGGTCACGGGTCACTTTACCTTTACCTAACTTAGATAGTAGTTATAAGCCTGCTTTCATTTTGCTACTGTAATTGCTGTTTTTGGATTACAATCCCCATCATCCCTAGCTAGCAGGACCAGTGATTAGGGATGATGGGAATTGTAGTCCAAAGCCAGCTGGAGACCCAAGTTTTGAGAAACCCAAGTATGGCCACAACAGGTGCAGATGGGACTCTCCTCCACACCACATTTCCTTGCCTCCCCTCTCATCCTCACATTGCTGCTTCTCAACTGCCCAACCCCAGACCCCCCCTTTCCCCATCCCACGCTCCTTTTAAGCCCCTCTGTCCCCTCCCCCACACCTTCTCTATTCTCTCCAACCCTCAAACATCCAAGTACCTCCTAACTTGCTTCCCATTTTCTACCACTGTGAACACTGGAGAGGAGAAGGAAAGTCAGGGGAAATGACTGATTGCCACTAAGAAAAGAAAGATTTATTAGTGTTTATCCAGAAATACTGGCTAGCCTGCTGCTGAGCCAACTGAGCCCAGCAGGCTGTAGATTGGGGATTTGCACCAACTCCATTCCATGCAAACACATTTATCAAAAGTGCAAGAGAGAGAGTGAGAGTGAGAGAGAGCGCAGGAGGGAGAGTGGAGGCTGGCAGTGTGTGTGGGCCTGAAGCACGAGGGAACCCAGCAGCGGCAGGGGCCCAGATCAGTGTACAGTTAGCATCCTTAGCATAGCCTTCCTTGCTACCACCCTTGGCTCCATCTCCCTGTGCACACGCAAGACTGTGTGTGTGTTTCTGGTCCGTGCTATGCAATCATTTTTCTCTCTTGGGTTCACTGAAGCAAGCAAGACATGTCAGCGCCTGATGAAACCCCATTTTCACTGATTAGCTCCCTTAAAAATATTTCATTTATCAGTGCCAAGATTTAAGTACTTCCCACTTGTGGGCAGCCAAGTGTGTCCTGTTGACTATGTAGCACGTCAATTTACATTGCCGGTGACAATGTTATAACAGGCACTAATGTCATCTCTTTCTTTCGAGTCCTCCTGCCTCCTTCTCCTCTTTTCCCTCCCTCCCCTTGATGGCTTGAGACCAGGAGGGGGGGAAAAGCTTAGTTCCATTTTCCTTCAACACAACCCTCCTCTCATCTGTTCAAAGCAGGGAGATAGAGAGCACAAGGAAGCCCTGATAGGGGTGTGTGTATGTCTGCTAGTCATTTGCAAAGTCATAAATTTCAATTTCAGTTGGACTCCCTTCCATTATCACCTGGGTCTTCATTTATTCCCAAATAGAAATGTAATTTCCTCCAATGTTTTGCAAATGATACCTGGATAGAATCCCATTTAGATTTTGCCAAAAGAATAATTTCATCTTCCTTCCCTTTTTTTTTATAAAAAAAATAGAAAGTCTATCACATCTGTTTCTTCATTGGCTACATTAGTGAACGCATGCAAAGGAGACAGTAGCTTGGCTTTATTCTCCGATGTCTCCACTAAGGGCTTTTAAAACATATTTCAGAGGGTGTCTTTTTTTCTTTAAATGACAAAGAGGGGATTTTGGGGAGGTGGGGTGAAGGAGGGTCAGCGGGCACAGGGCTGTCAGATTTGCGAGCATACAAAGACAGAGTGGCAACATTAAGGCTGTGCCGGATTGCATCGCCTGAAATGAAATGAATAGGCTGAATTTACAGGGTGCCAAGAAACATTGTCTGAAATAAATAGAAGTGAATCAGAATCCATTTTTCAAGCTTGCTGACAAAGTGCATTAAATAAAAAGAGGATGCCTAGACTCCATCAGGAAGGGAGCTTTTTTCCGGGTGGGGCCTTTGCTTAGCTTTTTGCAACTTGCCTCTGCTTCTTTCTGAATTTTGCCAGCAAGGAAAGCACAACATCTGTGGGCATAATGTGTATTTTTTAAAGGCCCAGCACTGAGTAAAGCAACTTCCTCTTTCTGGGTGATGGGGCAGAGCCAGCAAACAACTTCCCTCTCTAACCAGAAAATTCCTATCCCTGCCCTTGCTATTAGAAACTGTCAATGCATCGGTCATGAACGATGCAATGTCAATTTAATTTCAGCAGCTTCTGGAGATGCATGTGTCATGGAAGCATGCAAGTGATAATGAAACCCTTTAAAAACAAACAGTGCCAAAGATAACTCTGAAAACACCTAGGTGGTACTCCAGACTTTGTTGGACTACAACTCCCATCACCCTTGACTACAGGCCATGTAATTTGGGGCTAATGGGAGCTGGAGTCCAAAGCATCCAGTGGGCCATAACACAGGACCCGAATCCCTGATGTATTTGAGACATTGAAGAATGAGTCTTCAGTTTGCACCCTCCGCTTTCCCCACCTGGAAATAGTTCAGGCTACGGACAAAGGGAGATCTTCCTTGATTTCTTCATTGGGCTGCTGACATTTCTGCCAGGCGCACCACGTCCTTTCATAAAAGTATGTTCATGGCAGCACAGCAGGGGAGTGAAAACCAATATAGCCTTATGGCTTTGAGCATGTTGCGAAGCAGATGGAGTTAGCCTGCTCTCTAATACAGGATAATAACCTGCTCCTAGGTAGAAAGAAGGCTGTGATTAACACAGCGCTGACTTCATATAGTGTATACGGCATCACATCTCTTGGATCATGTCTATACAAGTGTCTTTTCTTGGTGGTGTGAACTTTCCCAAAATACATTTCACCCGTGGTTAGTAATTACTCTGAAGATACTGGAATTAAAGATGGTCGTTATACACCATTCATCGCATAAGTATGTAACATAGGTGAACAAATATATGATATGAAATTTTACCAGGGTAGAGTCCAGATGGAATAGGTGCCTGCCTTTCTCCCTGCTGATTAACTCTCCCCCACTTCTCAGTCCTATATCTCCACTACTGGGTGCAGTGACGGAGCAAGCCAGTTGGGCGTCTGGAGAAGCGTGTGTGCCCTGTGCCCAAGGGCAGGGCCAGCTGCCCATGGGGGCGGGGTGGGTGGGGCAAGCCGGGACAGGACGCTCCACGGGGCCTCCAAGGAGTCTGCCTGCCTCCTCCCACTCAGCCACCCTACGGCTGAGGGGGAGGTGGCTGGTGGACTGTTTGGGGCAGCGCGGGTGCCCAAGCCACCCCGTCACTACCCAGGAGAGACGCTTGGCTCGGGCATGCTGCAGGCCCCGCGGTGAGTGCCACCAGCATTTTATCACCCCCCTCAGTGGTGACACTCGGGGCACTCGTCCCCACCGCACCCCCTTCCTCCGCCCCTGATTGGGCTTGGTTGCCAGCTATGTTGCAAACTACACTCAGGTCACAATCCAAACGTATGGAGCTTTGTGGAATGGCAAAGCCATGGCTGCATCCTTAGCCCAGCCACTCACAGCAGCTTCAGTGGAAGGTGTGTACGACACAGAAGATGACAACTGGGCCCAAGTGCCCTAGGCTGTCACAATGACCACATCCAGATCATGCCCAATGCCATCATGCGATCCATCCACACCATCCAGTGGATCCAGTGGGCTGGCTAAGCTCCCCCCCCCCCCCCCTGGTCTCAGAATACTGGGCTTGGCTAGCATATAATTCACCGACATATTTCTTGCCTAACTGCATGTTCTGAATCAAAACTGATTCGGCCAACTGGAGGGACACTCACACTCTAGCTGAACTGCCAAAATACGTTCATGCAAAAGAGGAAGTGCTAGAGCTAGACAGTGGGTAGGTACAGTACTTTTCAACATATCCAAGGCAATATACAGTGGTACCTTGGTTCTCGAACTTAATCCGTTCTGGGAGTCCATTCGACTCCCGGAATCATTTGAAAACCAAGGCGCAGCATCTGATTGGCTGCAGGAGTATCCTGCACTCAATTGGAAGCCACATCAGATGTTTGGCTTCCAAAAAATGTTCACAAACATGAACACACACTTCCAGGTTTGCAGCGTTTGGGAGCCAATTTGTTTGGGAGCCAAGCCATTCGAGTACCAAAGTACCATTGTACAGTGGTGCCTCGGGTTAAGTACTTAAGTCATTCCGGAGGTCCGTTCTTAACCTGAAACTGTTCTTAACCTGAAGCACCACTTTAGCTAATGGGGCCTCCTGCTGCCGCCGTGCCGCCGGAGCCCGATTTCTGTTCTCATCCTGAAGCAAAGTTCTTAACCTGAAGCACTATTTCTGGGTTAGCGGAGTGTGTAACCTGGAGTGTATGTAAGCTGAAGTGTATGTCACCCGAGGTACCACTGTACTTGGAAACAGAAAGTCAGGGATCAAAATAGCTGCATTCATTTCGGAAAGGGTTTATCTAGCAGTGGTGCTAATAAAGAGAGACACAGGCACATGTTGTTTGAACAGGAGCATGTTTATTTAGAGGTTGTTAATTTAGTGGTGTTTCCTTAAGCTAGGACAGAGGTGGAGAACATGTAACCTTCCAGATGTTGATCTACACCTTCCACCAGCATGGTCAGCAACTAGCTGCCCCAGGGCCAAATTCAGTTATCTAAGGGATACTATTAGGTCTCAGTTGTCTGTGAGGAGTTGTAGTTGTGACTATGGAAGTAGCCAGCTGCCTCTTTTCAGAGGTGAGAATGGCCACCACTGAATCTCTTTCATATAGTGCCCCTCTAGTGAAACCAGTTTCTAGTAGGCCACACCCACTATTTGGTCACACCCACTATTGGCATACGCCACCTATGTGGGGTGGCAATGGAACAATGTAGTCCTCAGGCTGGGACAGATTAGTCACCTAATGTTTAGACCTTGCAGAAATGGACAAATCAACAGATGTGATACATAGAGTGGTAGTAATCAGATTTTAACTGCTGACAAATGGACATGCTTTATAGACTATTGGAATGATTATTATAGAAAAGCAAGACTGAATCAGGAACTTATTCCTGTAATCACAGAAAATCATGGTTTAAAGAATTTGTTATTATCTGTATGCATGTCATAAAAATAGTTTAAAAACACACTCACCAAAAATCCAGAAATGATTTCTTGAAAGGCACCAGAGCACTTCATAAACAATGCATTGTTCCTTACATTTTTCTTTTTGATTTGGCAGTGCTTGTTCCTGGTATAACAAGGCATTAACATTTCCTTAGAATACTTAAGCACTACTGTAGCTCATTATTTTCAGCAGCATTTTAGGGGCACATTGGCCTTGTCAAATTCTCTTTAATTCACTCTATTCCTTTGACTCATTTCCACATTAGTTGTGCTGTGACATTACATGATCTGACCTTGTGACTGTATAATCAGAATTTCAATTTTGGAATGCTGCATTTGAGTTTGAGATGTTACATGTTTTTGAATGTCCAAGGCGATGCTAATAATAACAACAAAAATAGAGAAACAAACTAGTAATAATAATAATAATAATAATAATAATAATAATAATAGAATACCAGACCCTCCAAGTGTCCCTATTTTCCAGGGACGTCCCAGATTTAGAGAAGCTGCTCTGGTTTCTGATTTGATCCTGGAATGTCCCACTTTTCCTTAGGATGTCCCTATTTTCATTTGAGAAATGTTGGAGGGTATGGAGTTATCTGACCCCCCCCCCGAGCCATCTGAAGGCAATCCTGTATAGGGAAGGGGTTTTTTTTAATGTTTAATGTTTTATTATGTGTTTATATATGTTGGAAGCTGCCCAGAGTGGCTGGGGCAATCCAGTAAGGTGTGCGGGGTATAAATAGTAAAATTATCATTATGAAATGAAACGTCCCTATTTTCACTGGAGAAATGTTGGAGGGTATGGAATACGGCTTCTGATTTTAGATACAACCTTTGATATATAAGGCTTTGCTCTGAATGTTGGGTCCATCTCAAAAACACTTGGAAAATATTCCAAATGAAGCCTTAACGTGGAGCCTTATGGCTGCTTTCTGTATTGTGTTAAGCTAAAATGAAGCAAATGTTGAAACATTCCCTTGCTAACTCTCAGTCTCCTGAAATCCATAATGTTATAATTAATATGTCACAGGGAACCTGCTCAATATTTATCAAAAGCTGGATTGGCAGGTGTAGATGAGGGTCTGGACTTTCCAGGTTTGAAACATCGTAGCTCCTTTGAAAGTAAATAACAGCCCATCCTAAATCATATTGAATTTTAGTTCCATATTTCTATTGATGCACTTTTCATGTTCTTTCCTGCCATTGCAAATTGCTGGTGGGCCGATTTCAGTTGGGACCATGGCAAAGGGCAAAAGGATTAAAGTCCCCCATCCCTCATGCCAGAATTGTGATCTGGTTTATCTCCTGCATACCAGCTTTTTATTATTATTTTTAACCCGCTGTGTAAGGGTTGAAAAAGTGAATTATATCACGTCTAGTTTGGGTCTCACTTAAACAGCCTCTGATGGGGAGTGGGTGATTCCTGTCAGAGAGGTCCCCTTCAATCCCCTTCATACAACTTCTGTGGTAAGTGGATGACACATAGCTGATTACCTCAGCCAACACTCCTGTACAGAGCATGTCACGTCATACAAAGGATAGTTATATGAGCTGTGGAGGGTTCCCTTTCACACACCAGAATCAGCCTTGTGTCTAATAGCAAGGACCATGTCTCTATACCTCCACAGTGCAAGCTGGATTTATTATTATACACTTGCATATTATATATAGACACAGCATGCATCCTTTCTCCTTTTCAGAGTGTTTTGTTTATCTTAGTGCAGTTTTCAAATTGATTGTCTCAGATTTTGCATGTATTTATTGGGCATCCAACCATTCCACTTAAGCAAAATAGTGCTTAATATGCCCCAAGGAGAAACTTTACCCAATTGGCTCCTGGTGCTGTTAATTTGCATATCATTACCATCTTCTTAGACTGATAGCTTTGACAGAAGTGTCTCCCATTACTCTGCATTTAACTTGCACATTATCCAGGCTAAGTCACTCTGTGCTTCAGTTGCCATGAAACGTCTTTGATGGTGGGGTTCCCTCCCCTCCCTGAAAAATATATACCATGTAAATGAACTAATTTACAGACTAAAATTGGTGCAGAGAAGAGAGAAATACCCCCTCTCCAAATACACACACACATATATATATGCCTTAATCAATAATTACAAAGAACACACATGCTTTAAATACATCTTTCCCCTTAAAACTATGTGGAAGAAGTGGATAGGAAAGAAACAACTCACCCCACTGCAATTTTTGCGGATTTTTAAAGCAGGGCTGGGGAATCTTTCGCCCTCCAGATATTGTTGGACTCCATCTCCCATAAGTCCCAGCCCAGCAGGGCCAATGGTGGGCAGTTGTGATGATGACGGCAGTTGTGGCCCAACAACATTTGAAAGGCCACATCTTAAAGAGAGAAGCCACATTCGAAATAAGGTTATAATAATTGGTGTGTCACACAGACAACAGTGTTGAGGAGTGGGTCATAATCAGGCATCCTCCCATGTTTTTCAGCTTAACTGGTCTGCAGACAGGACTGGCACAGAAGGATTTGCTACTATGATTTCCTTGAAGCAAACAGGTTCATGTGTTGCACTCAGTGCATTCTGCTTTCTCAGTTTGTCTGCTAATGAGTCTGCTCTCACCTTCTTGCTCCCAAGGCTCACTAGGGTTACTTCATGAGGGTCATAATTCAAGTAGAACCATTATCCTGGCACCCATCCTCCACCCAAATGATGCAAATGTAATTATTACCCAATTAATTGTGTTCTCTGCTGGCTCTCAGTTTGTGCGTTTGCTGCCTACCTATTATTATATCAACATAATGTTGACAGGCCCTTTAGGCACAATTTTATGTTGCCACTGTATGTCCAATAATAAATGATAACATTTATTACATATAAAGATGATAAAATTGTATAGGTATTATTATTACTATCACTATTGTTGTTGCTGCTGCTGCTGTTATGTTGATGTTCTATTGTGCTTTTAATTCTGTTGCAAGCCACCAGAGTGGCTGGAGAAACCCAGCCAGATGGGCAGGGTATAAATAATAAATTATTATTATTATTATTATTATTATTATTATTATGACTTATATACTGCCCTTTTTCAAAATATCTCAGGTCAGTTCACAAGAATGTATTCAAATACCATTCAGCATACAAATGGGCTCACGTAGGGTTGCCATATTTTGAAGAGCAAAAAAGAGGACATTTGCTGACTTCTACTTTTAACTAGGAATCACTATGACAACTGTTTCGTTGTTGTTTAGTCGTTTAGTCATGTCCGACTCTTCGTGACCCCATGGACCAGAGCACGCCAGGCACTCCTGTCTTCCATTGCCTCCCACAGTTTGGTCAAACTCATGTTGGTAGCTTCGAGAACGCTGTCCAGCCATCTTGTCCTCTGTCGTCCCCTTCTCCTTGTGCCCTCACAGACAACTGTACCCATGAAAAAGAGAATGTTTCCTGGAAAATGAGGACATACAGCAACCCAACAAGTTGAGAGGGAAACACAGTTTAGGTTTGCATAACCACAGACTACAACACTACTAAGCATAGAGGCTGGGATGAGCTATGAATTAGGAAGTCCCTAGGTTGAATCTCACCAGAGCCGTCAACTATATAGATACGTGGTTCTTATCCTTCTTTAAAGTTCAAATAATGTTGTTTAATGAAATCTCTGTCCCCCTGGTTGGCTGGTAAGCACTGGCAGAGGTGGATCTCGATCTCCTTGAGGTTTTGCGAGCGGCTGTCACTTCTCCTGCCATCTTCCCCTCCTCTGGACCTGAAAGAGAGCAGTGGTCTTCCATATCATGCAATCATCGGCTGCTTCCTTCCCACATGCTCAGAGATGGAGTTTGTGAAAGATCTGTACTGTGTAGCTTGGTGGAAATGGTGCTTTTGAACTCTGGGATGTCTCAGTATCCTGGAAGGGACTCCTCATGCTTGGTGGTTCTATATAACTTCACGGACCATCCTCCACTGTGTTCTAAGCTCTTGGAACATGTTGGCCGCAGCATGGCAGAAACACCATAAGCTTACTTCTGCCTCAACCGGGAGCTTCTGCAAGCTCAGATCTAGCACTTGCATTCTGCCTTCTGCTTTTGGGCCTATTCCTTGGCAGCCTGCTTGTACTACCTTCTAGGCTCCATGATTTGGGGGACTGGGGGTGATAAGGGGCATTTCTGACACTGACACTATTTGGAAATGTCTGGTAGGGAAGAAGAACCTGTGGCCTTCCAGATGGTGCTGGACTCCAGCTCCCATCAGCCTGAGCATCATCTGGAAGGGACTGTAAAGCAACTCTACTATAGGTACCACTGCTCCCATGCTTGCAACCTTATGCTTTAAAGGATTACTAACAGACTAGTTTTGACTATGGAAGACCAACATGGCTACCTATCTGTAACAGACTAAAGATATCACCCAATATTTCCTTGATAAAATGTATATACCATTTGACTGTAACACACAAACACACTTCAAAGCAGTTGTGTAACATGTATTAGTTAGGTCCAATATGATTATCAGACCAATTGTCAGATTATTGGTTCTTCTGTGTTGCTTTCATTTTTAATCTGCGTGGACATGTTTATTTTAAAGTGGCACAGGGAATCTCCCACTGTTTTTGGTAGCTGACACAGAAAGGAAGGATTTCTTCTTCTGTTTTTACAACCCAAACTCTGCGGAAAAGAGAGGGAAACAGAGGAAACATAGCTCTCTCTCTCCTTTTAAAAAAGTGAGCATTTGGGAAAGGAGGAGGAGGAGGGTAAGGAGGAGGGGACAACCCAAGATAGCTCTGAGGTACATTTCAATCTGCATGGTTCAGGAAGGCAGGAATTTTCAATCTCCTCTCTATCATTTTCGATATCATTAATCCTAAACACTCCATTTTCCATGCTTGCCCGCCCAGGCCCTGAGAGTGAGCGACACAGAAAGTGACACATATTCATCACTTGGCACTCGGCGCTGTGAAGGCTGTAATATAATATTAGTGTTGGGTTATCACCGTGTCTTTCTCTGTAGCCTCGGCAGCGAGGACGGTAGATGACACAAATCGATCACCTGTGACATTTTTGATTTGGTGTCACTTTCCCTATTTCTGCCATTTGTTTTGGCAGTTAAGAGGTAATTGTGTGACATTAGCATGAAAAAGACTGACTTTCCCGGCATATTTTATAGAAAGATATAGATTTTGTTCCCCAAGCGGCAACAGAGGGATGTGTCTCTTTTGTCTTTACGTTGTGGACTTAGATCTTCTTTGGAGGTGGGGGAGGGTGGAGGAAAGGGTGTGACATTTGCAGAATCTTGCAAAGTCTCCCCCCCCCAAAAAAAAAGTTTTTGGCAACGATAGCCCTATCAAACAGTGTTTAGGAGACAGAATTCACACCAGTGTTGTATTTTCTACAGCCACTCAGTAAGTAGTATCTGGAGACTCAGGCCAATCAGAATTATTGGTCCATGTTGTAATTTAGCATATATATATTTCAACCCTTTGGTGGCCAGCAAAGCAAATTTCAAGCTCAGCTACTATTTATTTAAATGCAAAGAGCAGCTGATTTTCCAGCCAGTACCCTTATATTGATTTTCTGCTTAATAAATTCAAATCCAGATACATTCAAATGCAAGCATTAAAGCTGCTGGCCACCTTTGGGAAGGGAATGAATCATGTACACTTGCAAATAAAGCTGTCATCAGCATCTGCTTTTGGCTAACTGCGAGAACTCACATGAAGTATCCTATCCTATATACTAACAACAACAAATTCATTCTCTAAGTATCAACCATTATGCATCCAAAAACTCAGCAACCATGAACAAGAAAGAAGTATTAGCAGGCTCAATGGGACTTCCCAGTTCACAGAAGTACAAAATAAACTTTAGAAAAATTTAAGGAGGTCTTCCTTTAAATGATGACTCAGTTCAGTGAGGACTGGCCATGTTAAATGGACATAGAATATTGGCTGTTGGGGGTGATGGTGGTATGGAATTATATTGGGAAAGGGAATGGCTGGCCAGAACCTTGAACAGAACAGTCTACAATGAAACATTTGTTTTGCATACAGATGTCCCACTTACATCTGTCTTGGTAACGAGATCTAGTTCAGGCATAGGCAAACTCTGGCCCTCCAGATGTTTGGGACTACAATTCCCATCATTCCTAGCTAACAGGACCCAGTGGTCAGGGATGATGGGAATTGTAGTCCCAAACATCTGGCGGGCCAAAGTTTGCCCATGCCTGATCTAGTTTGTTACCGGAGATTGATGAATGGAATGGCTGGTCTTTCAGCTACCATGGGCAGGGCCACTAACCAACTGTCTTCATCCTCTTGTTAACAATAGATTATGAAAAATAAACTGTTTCATGCCAAATCAGAAATGCTATAAGGATCCTCTAGCCCAGTGTTTCCCAACCACTGTTCCGCGGCACACTAGTGTGCCGCGAGATGTTGCCTGGTGTGCCGCGGGAAAAATCAAAAAATTGTTTTTTTTTTTTTTAAAGTCAAATTTTCGATTGGGGCGCCGTCACTAGATGACCCCTGGGGTTCCCTCCCTCCCTCCCGCTCTGCGCCTCCCTCCTCCTCCTCCTCCTCCGGGGAGGCCCTTCCTGGCTCTCGGCCAAGGCTTGGCGGCTGCCACTCGCTCGCCCACCCGTCCCTCCATCCCTGCACCCGGCCTCTCCCCCTCCGTCCCCGGCGCGGGGGCTGCCGGGATCCGTAGTCCCCTCGCCCTTGGGCTCCGTGCCCGCGCGGGGTGCGCGAACTACGTTTCCCAGCGTGGCCTGGCGGGCCGGGCGTTTTGTTTGAAGCGCTCTTCTCCCGGCCATGGAATGAGCGCGGCGGCGGCGGCCGGGCGGGCAGGGGCTCTTCCGTGCAGACCCCGCGCAGCCTGCCTGCGCCCCCACGGAGATCGGGCGGCAGGATGGAGGCCGGGGATCCCCGCGGAGGCGGAGCGGCGGAGGCGGAGGCTGCACCCCAGGTAGGGCTGCGTCGGGGGGGTTTTATTTTTGCAATGCTGCATCCGCGCCGGAGGGGACGCATCGGACCGCGGGGAGACCCCTTGGCGTGCGTGCAAGGCAATGCATGTGTGCAGGCGTTGCATGGAGTGCAGTGCAATGCAATGGCAACGCGGCGCCCTGCATGCATGCATGCAACTTCCACCGGCGCTCCGGACTTGGCAGGTGAGGGGGGTCCCCAGTGGGCGGCAGAGAGAGCCGGGAGGGCGAAGGGGAGCCGGGGGGAGCAGCGCTGCTCCCCGAGCCGAGCCCGGGGGGAAACTTCGGCGTTGTTGCGCCGGGTGTTGGAAGCGGAGGCTGGCGGGGGCCCCTCACTTGCAAAACCTGGTCGCCTCTCATATATTTCGTGCATTGCATTCATCGCCCGCTTTCTCCTCCAAGGAGCTCCCGGGGGCGCGCGTGGTTCTCCCCGTGTTATCCTCGCAACAACAGCCCTGCGAGGTGGGTCAGGCAAGTGGCCCAAGGGAGCACCCAGGGATTGTCCTGGCCAGGTGGGGTGATTTGAACCCTGCTCTCTGCCCGGTCTTCGTCCTCATTTAGCCCCCACATGTGCATGACTGTGCATGACTGACGTTTTCCCCCCTCGTCTTGGCTATGGTGTGAGTCTGTGCTGTTAATTAATGGGGTTCTGCCTTTGGAGAAGATGAGCCAGCCCTCAAGGAGGTGATTATGTAATTTGCTAGCAATTCATGTCCCTCCCGGCGTGACGCTGCGCGCTGACGTCACGGGGCTGTAATGGTGGTGTGCCTCGAGATTTTTTTCATGAAACAAGTGTGCCTTTGCCCAAAAAAGGTTGGGAAACACTGCTCTAGCCTAGGAACACCCAGCCTAGTCTATTGAACTGCTGTTAGATAGAACCAGCAGTATCCCATATCATCCATGTTGGATGGTATTTTGTCCATGTTTTTTAGTTAATTATGTTTTCGTAGGAACATTTTAGTTTTATTCTTGTTGTAAACCATTCAGGGAATACGACTGAAATGTGATTTTAAAATGTTTTATAATAAATGAATGAAAAGTCCAGAACTCTACATTTACAAACAGAAATGAACTCGGAATATTTCACTTCAAACAAACAACATTTTTTTTAAATGATGCCTGTTAGCCAAGGTTACAACATTTGGGTCTGCCCAAGGCAATTTCAACAAGCTGAACAAATGCAATGAAACTAACATGTAGGTAAATTAACGTATGAATCAACCAGAACTCATCCCTAAAATTAAAATTAATCCCTTCATGGTTTTTAATGTGCATTCATATTAAGTACCTATGAATTTTTTTTTACCATTATCATCATATAGGAAATTACCCATACTACAATTTTAGTTAAAATTACTGAAAATCTTCCTTTTCGCTGAGAGTTAGAAAGATTACAAATGTGTAATATGCAAGTAAAAAATAATATATTTCCTTTTTAATGCTGAAAAATAATTTCAGGCAATTGGGTGAATTGTCAGTAAAAGATAACCCCACATTTCAATGCTTTCTTAGTTACCTTAAAATAAGCTTTATGAACAATGTGAATCCTCATTCAAAATTCAATTAAATGTTCGGAAATGCTCTTAGGATGTATTTTTAATCTTTTGTTAGAAGCCACCCAGAGTGACTGGGAAACCCAGCCAAATGGGCGGGGTGAAAATAATAAATTATTGCTATATTATTATAGGAATGTGTTGGGCGGATTCACATAAATTTTGTCACCACTGGACAATGCAAATGATCACCTTGCTTCTACCACACCTGAAAGTGACAGAGGACCTCAAATAGCAATTAAATAGTATCCTAGTGCAAATCTAAAAAATAACAATTCAACAAAGCCATCTCCAAACAACAGCAGTAGCCACAGAAACAAGAACAGCACACAGTCCATCAGATGCTTTGGCAAAATCAAACATTTTAAAGTTGCCTTGAAAAGCAGATGAAAACTGCTACGAATGGTAGCAGCTGCCAGAGCCCGCCACTGGTGGCTGTTCAGGGGCCTCCTTTTTAAAAAGAAGCAGCTGGATCTGGGAGCTGCCATTTTAATTTCCCACAATACCCATGGTGTAGTGTCACTAATTCAGAAGGAACTGCTGTCTGCTGTTATGCAGACCCACCAAAGTAAGCTCACCAAGGTAAGGTCCACCAGATTACTTTGCTGAGGGTGTGCTCAGATCTGGACCTGGTGGGACGATGTACCTGAGAAAATATTCCACAACTGCGGCTCGTATTTTGTTAGCTAAAAAGTGGAAAACTCAAGAATTACCAACAGTAGAAGAATGGCAGAAGAAGATGATGGATTGTATGGAGCTAGCCGATCTAACCGGAAGAGTCCGCGACCAGAAGGAGGAGGAACATCACGAAGAATGGAAGAAATTTAATGATTATTTAGTTAAATTTGTTAAGATAAAATAACTGGAAATAGCGTCCAGATACTTAAAGGGCTTAGGATTGTATCTATGTTAACTGATAAAATAATATGTTTAATACAAGAAGGAGAAGATTTAAAGATGTTAATGTTTAATTTAAAGGGTATTAAAATTGGGATTTGGGAAACCGTAATAAGGATATGCAATGAAATTCAACTAAGGGGAAATGAGGAAGTCATTTTACAAAGTAAATAACTGTTATTTTCAATAAGGTTATGATTTATGTTTGTTATGTTTTGTTTGTTTTATGTTTTTGTTTGTCTTTGATATTGTAAAAACTAATAAATTTTTTGCAAAAAGAAAAAAGAGAAAATATTCCAGTAATGGAGTGCCACTACAGAAAAGGCCCTGTCCCTAATTCACCAATCACCTAAGTTCTATGTAGCTCGTTGAGTAATGGCTCTCACCTTCAAATTTAACTCTGTGGGCTATATGGAAGGATATGCATTTTGAGTGCAACACAGCAGGGTGCAACACATACAATGATGAAATGGATGGATGTGCGTTCTATACTTGCATCAGCTCCTTCTCTCATCAGATGCGCCATACCAAGTTGAACATGTTTAACCTAGTCAGGAGATAAATTGCTCTCCTTGTCAGTTTCCCATTTAAAATGCAAACGAGATTTGACAGAGTAAACTGAATAAAGATTTGGATCGGATAATCCAGTAAAAGCTAATTACTAAAACAAAATGAGACACTGAAGCACAGCCTCCCACCACCCTGCCTGCCTAACGAGGCTCCCTCATTTGATGAGTTCCCTGCCTCCAGTATCAGCGCTTTCTATCAAGGAACGCAAGCTATTAGCTCCTTTTAACAATTTATGACGCTCAATATACTGATTAGGGGCCTGTGATACATAATTTAAAACCACTTGGATGTCCTGTGGCCGTTAAGGAGAAAGCAATGAGTTTGAACAAACCTTGCTAATTAGAGGCCTTGATGACTTCTGATTAGGATTCCTAATTAGGTGTCCAAAGTAAATCTTTTCTTGTTTTTAAATTTGTTGTCTTCGGGGCTTCAGCTTGCTTATTACCTGATCCTAGGAAAGTGCAGCCAAGCCTCACAGGGGTGGCAGATAACAGATTAGCTGCCAAACACCCCTCTTTTAAAACAAGGCATAGTTTGGGGGATGTGAACTAGTGCACAGAAATAAGATGTTGAGGGGTGAATATTAATATACATTCATTTTGAGTGGAGGATTTGTTGCCATCACTATTTCTGCTTCTGCCCTGCTTATCGTTGTTTGCTTTCTGTGATTTGCTTCATATTTCATTTACCTTACCCTCTAACAGGTAGTGAAAAACACTACCAAGACTGAATATTTGGGGGTTTTGAAGTGTGTGTGACTGAATCCTTAACTCCCCATATCAGCATTAGTGGTCAGCTCAGTGCTGACAGTGGCAATCACCAGTTCAGGTTTGAGGAAATCCTTCTATGCACCGGAATAACCCAGCCATCTATTGCATGCAAAAATATTTGAATCAGATTATTGTTTCTTCTGCTCTGTATCTCTGATATCTATCTCCATCAAGTGTGTGTGTGTGTGTGTGTGTGTGTGTGTGTGTGTGTGTTTCCGATTGGGAAAATGGAGCATGTGCAGTGAAAGTCAAGAGAGATCAGCAACAGACTTCAACTCATCTAGCGTGTTGCTGAATGCTGGCTGAATGGCTTCATGCTGGTCTGAGTTTAGTGTTCATGTGAATTTAGGAAGCTTATTCACATGAACACGTAACTCAGATCCGAATTGCTACTTTAGGACTGGAAGCCACACATTTTCCTCTGCCCTGTAAGCAAGGAAGGGATGGTTTGGTGGTGAATCATGGTCCCATCTTTTTCTTTTGTTTAACCCTGAGCTTGAGGAAGATGAAATTTGAAAGATAGCTGATTGCATGGTGATTTATAGATAGTCCCAGGTAGGATAATATGTTCCTGTTTGGATTTGTTTATCTGATGATTTCACAACACACCCTGTTTCTGAGTCAATCGATACACTGCCATTCAGTCTGATTTTTCAGATCTCCTGTGACATAGGAAATGTGGGTTGTGAACTAAATGCATGGTAAAGGAATCACATGGCAGCCTCAGTACTTGTCTGTTTCATCTCAGATATACCGGTACTCAGCTCACATTTTCAACATGAGACCTTAGTCCTAGGAACTGGCTGGGATTTTTTTGGGCAAGCCCCTGCATTAAATAATACAACATACAAATCTCAGCAAAGTACGATATAACTACTCAAGGAGATAATCTTCAAATGGACAATGGCTCATGAACCCAGTGCCTAACTGATGAAGAGCTTTTTTATGGTGGCCTTGAGCAAAACCGCATTTAGTCAAAAGGCAAATCATGATTTGATGTCTTAGTCAATACCAGTTCTCCTTTGGAGTTATAAATTGCACATGGGGATACCGTGGGGAACTAGGACAGTCTGTTCTTTTGTACTCCATCCCACTTACAGTGCTTTAATTTAAAACTTTGTAATGAAGTTGCGTTTGCAATTCACTCCACTTTCACTAATACATACCGTGGATGTGCAAGCACAGGTATTATCCACTAGATCTCTTTTTACAGGGGGAGTAGAAGTGGAGGAGAGAAGGGGAAAGGACTTAACCTCTGCCCTTCTTTAATACCTAGTCAAAAAGCCAGTCCATTCCCTGGAAATAGCTGATCTGTTTTTGTTATCCTGATCTTGGATTTATTGAGATTCCAAGCTGATTTAACAAGAGAATATTGGAGGAGAGAAAGGAATGTTTGCGTAGCAAGTTTACGTGCTCTTTTTTTAGCAAGCTGGGTCTTCCCTCTTTCTCACATCCAGCTCAAAAACCCAGTTAAGTTGAACTGCCTGGATTTGAGGAGTTTTAGGACTCAGACCTATGAGCCGCTGGACTGCAACCGCTCATAATTGTAGAATTGGAAAGAAATGAAGTAGCCCTACGCTACTCTACTTGTGTGGCCCCTCCCCATCCCCCACCCTCACAACTAGAAGAAAATCGAAGAGTGAAGCCAAGGATGATGACGGGTATTTAAAATTCTGCAATTCACAATTTCTCCTCTAAAGGACATAAGATGTTATTGTTAACCACCATGGTGATTTTAAAAAATGCATAAAATTAACACTGAAAAACTTTTGCAATAGCTGAACTTTGTGAACCTTTTGTGGAATAAGCATGATTTCTTAGGAAAATTGGTTGTAATTTTATTCTTAAAATAAGGCCTGGGCAGTCCGGGTCTTCCTGTTATATACCTGCTGGGATTGACAAGGCATATGACCCTCACCTGAATCTCATAGCTCTCCTGACAGGTGATTTGGTCTGCAGCCACAGTGTGGAAATAAAGGAGGAGATTGCTCACAAGATTCCATGCATTCTGTTATTCAAATTAGGCCCCAGTGTTTTTCTTACAATCCCCTTCTCAATGAATTAATTAATTTTAATCTAGCATGTAAATTCTCAAAACTTTCTTATTTGTTAATTCGAGCAACTACTGCTCTCACTTCATTACAAACAGGATTTCTACCTGCAACACACTTGAGCAAAGCTGCTCCTCTTCCTTTCACATGTTTCCATTTGCAACTGTAGCTGCCTCTGATGAGTTATCATTTAACTCTTTGGTGGGGAATTAGCATCAGACATCAAGTGCATGGAAGTTGCCAAATCAATTAACCAACTAGAAGGGTTACTGTTAATAGCACCAGTTTTCCTATAACTTGATATTGTTGGATAGTTCTGATGAACTGCAAAAGCATTTTTAGTTTGCTTCCTGTTGCCACCCTGGAACTTTTTTTATTAGTGCCACTTTGTTTTGTACGATTCCTTGCAAATGAAAGAAAACAACTTTTCTGCTTGTATATGTTGATAATATAATTTTGGTTACTGAGAACAAACAAGACTGTACAAAAACAAGATTGGGTGCAGGCCTGTCCAGGACATAGGGGTCCTGTGACAAAGGTGACCTGTGTGCTTGCTTGCTTAACAGCTGTTAGGAACTTCAAGGTCCCTGCTCTCCCTTCTTATGGTCTTTATATTGGACCTGGAGACTCCAACAGAGAGCATTCCATGTCAAGAAGGAGGGCAAGTGGGCACCCTATCAAATGACAGGGCAGGAGCTACATGGAGCAGGGCCTTTTCACTGGTGGTGCCCATTGTATGGCTCACTCTTCCCATACCTGCTCTCTTTTGGCTTGAATTTTGGAGCTTTATAATTTAGGAAGACTTTGGAAGAACTGGTTGACAAGTCTTATCCATCGCTGACATATGAGTGGATTTTATTTGCTGCTATTCTGGGCTCCTGGTGCACCAGGGTTTACACCAGCATAATAGAGTTGGCCAGGACACCAGAAGGGATACAATTTATGCGTTTTCTCCATTATCTGCACAGCAGGGGGTGTTCAGTCAACTGTGCAAAGGCTGAGCTGAAGCGTTTCCTGCTGGTTACCTGCTTTCAGCAATAGGGATTGCTGTTTGGTAGTACCCAATTGGTTAGCTGTCAGATTCTAGAGCTCCCTATTGGTGGCTCTTAGGTAATTCCAAAAATACAGAGTCCATTAATAAAACACAGTGTTCATTCATAAAGCAGTAACATAAATCTCCTTTGCTACATATTGGGTGTGTATTTCAACGGTTGAACGTGCAGGTTTATGGCCATGCAGTAGTGTAGTGCTTATGTGACTGTGCATAAAAGGTGGCTGGCCTCATCATCCCGGGGTTTGGGGGAGGGGACAAAACAGATTTCCAATAAGTGCCCCCCCCTTTATTTCCATAACAAGTCCTTGAGTCTGTACTCTGAATAGTGACACCAGGTACCTAGAAGGTGCAGGGCTTGTCAGTCCAACCCCTGCACAGTCTCATTAGGGCTGACGTTAAGGCAAGTGGAGCAATTTGGCCAAATTGGGCCCCATGGGCCACTTCTAAAAGCCCCCCTCCCCGCATCAGGGCAATCTAGATGGATTTTATTTATATCTATAATATTTTGTGGACTTTGGCTGTGAACTGGGGCCCTACACACACACACAAAACTAAAGTTGGGCCCCACTTCTTCAAATTGGGCCCCACTGGCTAGCCCTGAGTCTCATAGTTGCTGGGCCTGAGTTGCCCTGCCCCAGGTTTGTAATTTTGAGAGAGGGGAAACTGCGGCACTGGGAAGAGGGCAGGCTGGCGAGGCCCCCTAGATTTAGAGGCCCAAATTGCCCAGCCCTCGCATGAAGTCTTGGTTTTGCAATTTTGGGAGAGGGGAGTGGGCAGGCTGGTGAGCCCCCCTAGATTTAGAGGCCCTAGGCTTCCTATACATAAATCCTATACATAAATCTGGCACTGAGAATCAGGCTTAAGATCAGACTTAAAGGTCTCAGTATTCCTAGGTCCCTGGTGCTAAAGCTAGTTGAACTCCAGTGATAGCATAGCAACCAAACATATTTTTAAAACAGCCTTTTTGGGTTCTTTACCAACAGTGGTTTCACATGGAAATAATGTTATTGGCTTTGTACAAACATAAATGTACAGCCTACAGGGAAAAATAAACACAAAAAAGATGATGGGGAGGAAAAGCCAAGATAATTTAAAATGGTTCCACTATGGTGGGGAGGGATGGAGGGAGTAATGATGGGCTCCATCCAATCAGGGGTCATAGCACTCATACAACCACTGTTCCTGCAGCATAGCATGAGGGAGTGTTGTGTTTGTTTGTCTCTCAGTTGCAGTTTCCTAGCAACTTTAAGGAGTGCTGCTGTTGCTTAGAACAATGGATTTGAAGAAATAATATTGCACAGTTATCAGTTATCTGCAAATCTCATCAATCAAACAGTGGGTCTATTGGTGTGGAAGGTGGGCCAGAGGGGCATGTGTTGGGACACCCATAGTCCAAAGTTTGAGTGAAAGATGGTGCAGCCTGGTCTCCTGGATGCTGTGATGCTACAGCTTGGCGAGAATGACTTGGTCAGCAGAAAAAAGCATCAACCTGGTATTAGGAAGCTTCCTATGTTCCTAAGGGGAGAAAGTGCCCCTAAATATCAAGGGACTCTTTCCATTACTTTTAACTTAGCTCCTTAGATTAACCCTTTGATTAAGTCTACCAATCCAAAAACTGAAGAAAATAAAGGAGTAGCTGGATAAGCAATCATATAAATAAGCCCTGCATCACAATACAAATGGTCCTGTAGGTTCTGATTATGTAAGCGGAATTAATAGCAACGGGTGCTGTTTCTTTACACCACTGTGCACAGCTTAGCACACAGCCAGATTCATTTTTCATTTCAAGCAAGGCCTAAACAGCTTCAGTGTTGCCTAAGATGAATATTCAAGGCCTTCCTGCAATTTACATATCTGTAATCCGACAGGGAAAAGAAGAAAAGGTTGTCAGGCAAAATGAATTTGTGTCTCAAGGTCAGCCCTGTTTTGAAACCGATAATGATATTTAAGAGCCCCTTTGCTGTGATCTGCATTGCATTGCTCTAATTGACAAATTAGCCATCCATATGGGCTCAGAGGCAATAATGCAGCCACAAATCCCAATAAATACAAACATAATCTGATATAAGATGGATCAGCCAAACAAGTTAAGGTAAGATTTAGCGCCTCAAATGATTTTGCCTAAAGGAACTGCTCTTTGACAAGTTCTCATGGATCCATATGGCAAGAATGCAGAGTTTAGGGACACAGCAACATGTCTCTAATGCTACTGCTTCTGTTCTGCAGGGGAAAGTTGGGTTGCTAAATTGCCACTTCCTACCCTGTCTGTCCCAGTCAGTTCATTGAAACCCTTTTTGGTGGGAAGGAACCAATACTACTTAAGAGGTGTATTGTTGCACATCATGGCCAAACTCTTCTCAGCTCAATTCAGAATCAGCTTAGTTAGTGGTAGCCAACTGGGGCCCTGAAACACCTGGAAAGGTTTTTGAAAAGATGAGGCATCTGCATTTGGTCTCTTTCCCCTCTCACTACCCTACCAACACAACAAATGTGGAATCTTTGAAACTCCTTTGCTTCTGTGGCCACTTTTTATATAAGCTTAACTTCCATTTACAAAACACAGGTATGCAGCTCTACTGTTATATTAGGGAGAAGTTACCTGCTTCCATTTTTTGTCAGAGTAGAAAAGAATTGAGACCAAGTGCATTGTTGGGATGGATGAGGGAGGATTGGTCTTTTGTGTTGCGTTCCAGATCTCCTTCCATCCCCTCTTTAAAAATCTAAAATAAGTTACTTTGCTCACAAGGCTATTAGCAGCCATGTGACAGGAGCCAGCCAACAGTAAATAGCACAGTGCAAGTTGGACTTAATGCTTTATCAGCAAAATCAGCTATCTTCTCCTCTGCCCTCTTCATGCATCTTCTGGTTCTGGAAGAGCAGGTAGAAGAGGGGTTTGTCACAGCAGAAGTGGGAGACACTCATGCCTCTTCACCAGCCAGACTCATCTCTGCCTCTTGGCCTCCCTCCTCTCCTGCTTCTGCCTCTGATTCAGGACTTCTCTCTGCCACCGACTCTCCCAGCTCACTACACCTTCCGCTTCTGACACCTGTGGGAAGTAACATAAGCAGCCAAGTAAAAACACTTCCTGTTTGCCAGGGTGGCAAACAGGAAGTGTTGTACTTCCAGAGTGGCAAACACACATGGGGATGTTACTCCAGCTAGGAGGACTTCCTGTCACACCTGTCTGGAGCATCCTCCCCCTGCGTGTGACCAGGTAGATGGGCGTGACCCTGGGAGACCCTGTAAAAGGGCCAGTCACGCAGCCCTCTTCCTCTTTGACTTTCTTGCGACTCTTGATGATTTTGCTGTCTGCTGGCTCTCAGCCAGCAGTACATGGGCTCATTCCTATATGGGATGAACTCAGACTCTTATCTGTAACTACAAGCTAAAGCCTGCCTTCAGGGAACCTACTGTGAACTGAATGTAAGTAAACTTCTGATCATTACTTTTAAAAGAGGACTGTTCTGTCTTTATTCTTTTTAAGAGGGAACAAAGGGGATTGACCAGGAACAAACCCAATCTGGACAAGGCAGACTGGATTAAGTAAAGAGATTCAAACGAATCTACCAACTAGCTTCCAGCAATATATTGGGGAATGTACTCTGCTACTGACTCACTAGCGAGGATAATATTTAATCAATATATCCTCTCCTACTATCCACAACATTCCCAAAAACACTTTCTCCTCCCAGTCTTTCTCCTCTTCTCCCTCTGACCAATTATTGTCATCCCATCACCAAACTCCAGGATCTGAGCCTTCTTCCCTTGTGGGTTCCCCAGCTGTTTCCTCCCACCATTCCTCTGCATCTAACCAGTCCATGACACCAAGCAGAAGAATACAGTGCTGTGACCCCAGCCACCCACATTTGCATAAAATTAGCTTATGTAAATTATATTCAAATTTGTGTCTCGGACCTGCGCTCTGAGCTTTTTCAATATCTAGCAATGGTCTGCACCTGACTAGTACCTTCCAAAAATCATTCTCTGTTGTCAGTAAAGAGTAGTTTCTATTCTTTTCCACACAAAAGGAAACATGCCTTTCTTGCTTCCTTTAAAGCCCATTTTTCTACTTTAGCTAAATATCACTGATACGACTGCATTAAAATGATCTATTTTGTGATTAGGATTATACTATTTAGAGTACAGGCTTGAGCCAGGGTGAGAGGATAAGCGAGAGACTAACGTAACCATCTGGCCAGCATTAACTTCCCCGACCTTGACGCAACCGGGCAAAGCTTTAAAAAAATCATTAGTTAAGTTGGACTGTTGTGTCTTAAATCTCAGTAGGTGATCCGGAGGTTTCCGCTCAAAAACGTCGTCCTGCATCATTCACAAATCATCTTTAGCCCATAAACTATATGTATGGGCTTATGCAGCGTGTTCTTTGTTTTTTCATTCTCTCTTTCCCCCCTCATTGATTTTTTTAAAAAGGATAATGGACAGCCATCCCACCCACCCCACCCCATCCTCAGTGCATGAGGATTCAATAAATTTCCTAAGGGGATTGGTTGTACAGTGCTTGTCATAAGGGTTCAGATGAAAGCCTGTAGGCTAGAGGTGGGGGAACCTGTAGCCTCCAGATGTTGCTGAAATACACCTCCCTTTATCTTTGACTTTTGGCCATGCTGAACATCATCTGGAGGGCTGCAATTTCCCCATCACCACATTTTGCAGTAGTTGGGAGGAAGGTACCATAGCAAGGCCAACAGACGCTCACCTATATACCCTGGAGCAAAATGTCAGCCTGGAATTGCTCCACATTTTACCATGTCAGTTTTATCATAGCTCTTCTACCCCAACCCAAACCTTTTAGCTTGGCAAAGCACTGAATCAGAAGTGTAAGAAGCTTCCACAGAAGGGGCAAACCTTCATGTTGCTTTCTTGGCTAAGCATTTGAACTGCACATTCTAAGCAGTTCCATCATTACATCGGCACCAAAGGGAAATTCATATATATATATATATATATATATATATATATATATATATGAATATATATGTGGAGCTATACATAGTCTGTACTAATCAAAGTGCACACACACAAACACAAAACTGCACTAAGGGAACCCATAGTTTGTCCCAAGAAAAACTGAATTCTAGAATGTATATAAATAATAAAATGTGCATATTTTGCATACTTGATTTCACTTCTGTTAAAAATGGGGAGGAGTGACATGTCATGCAGATTAAGAATTTGTTCTCAATCACTGGAAATTGTGATCAACTCCTCCTTTGGCTTTTGAGACCTGCCCCCCTCCCCACTACACATCTTGCATTGTCTGAATGCTTTTCAATTTGTCTTCCAAGCTGTGTCATTTGTGAGGCTCTAATGTAGTGAAGCAGAATATCCACACCCCAAAAGTGAAAAGACAACAGCTGGACATGCCTTTGTTTGTTATATGAAAAGAAACTTTGTTGCTCAGAGTCTCCATATTTCCAGGCAAGAAGCAGAGTGAGCTATCCAGTCATAGTCAGGTAATGTAACTTGAAATCCCAATAGGGTGTTTAAATCCCAATAGTGTGTTGGAGTACAGTAGGCATCTCCCTAGTGCATGAACACCATTCACCAGGCAGCTATTCATTTATTTTATTGATTGATTTATTAAGGTGCTACAAGGATCAAGAGCAGTGTACATAAAAAAATAATTACAACACAACTTAATAATACACTCATTAAAATAAATTTATATAAGACAGCTGCATAATTAATATAGTAGCAGTGCTTATACATAAAGCTGACTTTACTCATCACACTTCTCCACCCCTACAAGCCTGATGAAAGAGGTGCATCTTCCCCTGTCCCTGAAATGAATACATTGTAATGGCATGAAACAGCTCATAGGGGAGATTATTCTCTGGGGTCACAGCTGTGGGGTCACCACCAAAAAGGCTCTTCCATGAGTTCCCACATATACGACCTTAATGGATCCTAGGACTGGCCTGCTCCAACATGCTTGTGCAATGGCCCATTTGAGCATTACATTTTCTTCCTGGGGTCCACTATCATGCAACCTGCATCTCTGCATGGTTACTTGAAAGGAAGTCCCAATGAAGCATGCCTATACTCTTTCAGAACAATGAAAGAGCACTCTTTGAGAAATATACATATTTTTAAAAACTACCCCAGGGCACTTGCAGGCACACAGCAGGGGCTGCAAATTAAGCTTGATTACTCCGTGCAAAACATTAGCCGGGATACATTTACAAACAGTGGCTTCCTTCGTGCTAAAATTTATTTACTGGTAGGAATCGTTTCGTAGCTTTTAAAGCCTGTTGGGGAATTGCTCCACTTGGTGCTTGGCCATCTGGGCTAATTAAGAAAGAGAGGATTAAAATCACAGATGGGCTCCTCTAATAACAGTGATCAAAACACAACAAAATAATATAACAGGATTATCAGATGAAATTGCTCAAGGGACAGTATTAAAGCATGGCAAAGCCACGGATGGTTTGCATTTGGCCAATCTGAACCTAAGGCTAGTTGAGCCTAAGCCCTTGTTTTCATTTAACTGAGTCATACATTGTTACATTTTCCATATTTTTCATATGGCACATACTATTGTTCTGTGGTTTCTGTATTATTCTTTATACACCCTCAAACTATGCTAAATGAAATAGTTAGCAGTTTCCATTTTCTCACTCTGCTTGCTGCTTTGCATTGAGTTTGTACTTAATTTGAATTTATTGAAGCTTGCCTGCTAGCTATATCTGTTTAGCTGTCATTGTTCTGTTTTCCTTGCATCAAAACTGAGCATGGAGCTCACAGCCTCAATAGTGCATAATAAATTACAGTACAAAATTCCCAAACTGGGTGTGTTTTTGAAATGTGGTATGTAACCATTATAACCAAATGTGAAAATCCGGTCTCTGGATTGTTCGGCAATGTAATACATATTTTTATGTTAGCATTTCAAAAGTTCTCAGATGGCCTCCCCCTCCATCTGTTTTCCAGTGTTGGAAAGAATGGCATTTCCACTTTAATTCTGGAATTATTTCAATCTCAGAAGATAAGAACTGCCTCACTTCATCAATCCAAAGTCCATTTAGCCCAGGCTTCCTCAACCTCAGCCCTCCAGATGTTTTTTGCCTACAACTCCCATGATCCCTCGCTAGCAGGACCAGTGGTCAGGGATGATGGGGATTGTAGTCTCAAAACATCTGGAGGGCTGAGATTGAGGAAACCTGATTTAACCCATCAGGGTTGAGGGAAACTGTGATCCTCCAGATGTGGTTGGACTACAGCTCCCATCATCCCTACCTATTGGGCATGCAAGTTGGGGCTGATGGGAATTGGAGTCCAAAAGTGTCTGGAGGACCACCAGTTCACCATCTCTAATTTGTCTTCTACTCTGGCTAACACGGCCTAACCACATGCATGAAAAACATTCACGAGCATGGTGTGATGAAGAGAGTCCTCTCCCTCTTTGCAGAATGTAGTGATCAGAGGTGCCCTGCCTTTCAAAATGAAGAACATAAGAGGAACCTTGCTGGATCAGACCAAAGGTTTATCTAGTCCAGGATTCTCTTTCTCACAGTGGCCAGCCAGGAGCCTCTGGAAGCTCACAAGCAGTACATGAGGATGACAGCTTTTCCACTGTTGTTTCCCCGCAACTGTTATTAAGAGGCATACTGCCCCCGATCTTGGAAACAGTAGTATATAGACCTCATGACTAGGAGCCAATGATAGCCTTATCCTCCAGGAAATTCATGTTTAGCTGTCAAAACTAACACCAAGTCACAGCCCACGAAGATGTAATATTTAACTAAAGTTATCACATATTTGTTGAATTTGCAAGCCATTATAGTCCCTTAATACACTGGCATATAAAATGCAGATTACCTAAAACAGGATACATGGTTGTACGCAATGTTGCACTAAGCAAATCATTATGTCAGTGCAAATATTTCTCCTTGTGCAATGAAATGATCTCCCTCTCTCCTCCCCAACCCCCCAGAACATATTTGGGGATAGCATGGGATGCATGCAAGGAGAGGAAAGTGGGGGATCCTTTTGCACTAGCACTAATTCTTTTGCAAAATGTAGTTGAATACCACCCAGAGAACCTACTATTATGGGTATTCTCAGACACTCCTCCACTGTGCCTGGAGACACTGTTAACAGAGGAAACCCCCCCCCCAACCTCTCTCTAGCTGCCAACTGCTATTGCTGAAGCAATCAGGACAACCCTCCATCCTGCCTGGATACAGCTCTGAGAGTCAGCTTTCCTCTAGTTGCCAGCTGCCATTGCTGAAGCTGTCAGAGGAAGATGTAGCAGTGGCCCCTCCACTTCACTAAGATCAAGCTGTACAATTCGTTGGATTACTGCCTGTCATATAGATATGAAGAGTTTTGGAGAACAGAAAGTCAAGACAGCCAAACTGTACAGTACCTGAAAGGGAGTGTTGTTTAGATTCCAAAATCTTTCCATCACTTAGGACAATTTCAGTAAGTCTGCTCTGAGTAAACTATAGCTGAATACCATCCAGAGCACTGAAAAACTGCATTTTTAAAAAAATGTTAAAGTATAATTTCATTATTTTAAAAAATCTTACACTGCTCTACAGAACAGGCAGACAGCTAGGTGGCCTCATTCTGTACAACCTATCAGAAGGCACAAAACAGCACCAGAAAGGTCAGTGTGAAGCAGAAAATTTTAAAAATTGTACAAGCAAGTACAACCACTTGGCCATATTTTAATTTTTTTCAGGTAAGAAAGTGCAAGAGATAAACCCTTGGTCTCCACTCTTTGAACATATGAAACTAATATGCATTTAAGAGTTTTAGTTGTCCTAAACAAATATATCCATATAATAAGATTGTTTTAATTTGTGTAAGCAACCTTGAGTCTGGGGAAAGCAGGGATATTAACAACAACAACAACAACAACAACAACTAATAATAATAATAATAATAATAATAATAATAATAATAAAGTTTCTATTTATATTTCTCCTACAAAAGTTCCTGGAACTATATGTCTGCAGTTTGGCACCTGTACCTGTAAATTTCTTCCTCTTTGGCCCCAAAGGGAAAAATCACCATTTAAAGATTTTTCATTATAGTGAATGGGGAAATGCAGAGCTTCATTGTATACAAAGCAGCTCAGGAGTAAGATTCAGACTGGTGGAGAGAACTGCTCAATTGCTAAAACAGTAGGTGGATAGATTCTGGGGCATGAGCTTCCACAAAACATGGAAGCAGGACTCTTGGAGCAAACTTAAAAAGAGCAAAAGTGGCATCAGGCTTTGTATGCAATCTTCCCTTTTGTTCCCCAGTGCATGCCTATAGGCAAACGGACAGCAGAAGGTTGGGAGACCCATCTGTCTGCTTTATTTCACCCCCCCCCCCATTTGCTTATGACTGGGGTCATTTTAGTGCAATGGCTTTCCATTGTTTTAACAATTAACATGGGATTACTGAGAGCAGATTCTATAACCAACACTTCCTGCCACTCAGCTAGCAACAGCATTTTAAAGCCTAGGTCTGTGTTTTAATTCCTCAGATTCTATTAAATCAGGCTGCTGAGATTAGTCGATTAAGCTGTTTGTTTTTTCTGATTGCGGGTATTTATTGAAGAACAAAAAGAAATAAACCTTAGCAACAAAAGACCCAGAAAATGTGTGACAGCTCCATAGTTCTACATAATTCACTTTGCAAAGTCCTGGCCCAGATGAACCTACAGCAAAGAAGACCAACAGAAGAGCAACGTGGCAAAAATGAAAGCATTACATCCTTATGTCTTGGGTGTGTAGACCAATGGCCCACAGTATTATGACCGCTACCTGGACTGGTTACAGGACTGGTAACATAAAGACATAAGGAGAGCCCTGCTGGATCAAACCAAAGTCTCATCTGGTCCAACAACTTGTGGACAGCCAGGTGCCTATGGAAAACCACAAAGTAGAGCATGAGAACAATAGCCCTGTATTTTTTCCTGGCAACTTCTGCTTCTAATTTCTGAGTCCTCTTTAAGGATAACCTTGTGTAGAGTATACTGTAATAGTCTGAAAGTAACAAAAGCAAAAAAGTACAGTGGCTAAGTCATCCTGTCCAAAAGGGGTTGTAGCAGGCAAACCAGCTCTGCTGTCTGTTCTGATATGGAGTAACAACAGCAATGAATGTCCAAATATCCTATTGTTTTGAACATGATAAATGACAAGGGGGAAACCACGAATAATTCTTCTTTATTTTGAGCTTCTTGGGAATGGAACTGGGCCATTCTTGATGCTCAGCTGTATAACCAAGAGGAAAAACTCCCAGGAAGTTTTCCCAGACTGTAAGTAAGCAAAAGCAATGGGGCATTCAAGTTTATTGTCTTTCAAAAGGATGGCATTTCTATTACATACTCCCAAGTTTTAATGAAAAGCTTGAATTTCATGCTATCAGTTCTAAAAGGAAAGCTTTAGGAAGATTTTATTTTTGTCCCCCAGGAAAATATAAGGAATGTGTTTATTTAGCTGAGATAAAATGATAATTCCTAAGAAATCATTGTGGATTATGGAGTGAAGCGATTAGAGAGAGACGGTTATATTTATGAATGTGTGCATAGGCCTGCTGGTTAAGGGGAGATTAATCCCTCTTAGTCTGCAAAAGGACCCTCAGACTGCTCAAGCAAGCCACGCTTAGGCACCACAAGCCTCCTAGAAAGTCCTAAATCTTCACATTAGCTCCCTGCGTTCTCTTCATCTCAAAGTATAAGCCGTTTTTCTAAAGGATACTTCCATAAACAAGCCCCTGTGGAATCGTCAAGAGTTTGGAAATCCGGATTGGTGGAAATTTTTTTAATCCAAGGTTCAAGTGGATAGAAGGAGATTAGACTGCACTTTTAAAAGCTCATTCTTAAAGGGACAGAGCTGTCCTAGATCACGTATGCCATCTTGAGGGGTTAAATGGAGGCCGGGGAAGAACAAAGGGGTGCAAAAACAGAAAGAGGGGTAAAGAAAAGAAGCAGAAAACTACAGTTTTATGTCTCTTGCTCCCTCAGTCATTCCATGCCATGAAATCTTATATATTGTTCCAGGGAAAGAATATGTCTGTGTGTCAACCAACAATTTATTTCCAACAAGATATTTTTGATTGTTTTCAGGGATCCAGCTGAAATACTGCTGCTCATTTGGACTGTGCAGAAACACTGTGGATCAGTTAGGAAGAGAAATTGGCAGGGGAAATTGAAGTCTGTAGACATAAAATAGAAAGATTAAGCTGGTAGCAGAGTCTTAATGGGCAGAATAATAAGTAGTGAACTTCTGCAGTGCTCTGGAGTTTGCTTCACATATTTAGTATTCAGGGGCTTCTTTTTTTAAGTGTTATTGTTGTGAACTGTCTTGGAATCAACTTTTGATGAGGGTGGACATATAAATATCATGCATAAAATAAAATAGAGAACAAGACTTCCATCAAGGAAATCATATTCATGGTGGGAAAATGTTTGAAATGCCAAATAGACCAGCTGCTTGGAAGGTCCTTTCTCCCTTACTTTCCAGGTATCTCCTTGCCAGCACACAACATCAGTTTGCGGTTACATGTATAGTAGCATTTCATTCTGCAGTGTTTTGCCATTAAGGAAGAATGAAGGTAAGGCATTTTCATGCAGGCCACACTATACATACGCAGACAAAATAAAATATAAAAGCTGTCAGCCTCACAAATGCAAATTTTCCCTACCTTGTACCCATCTGCACTCAGAAAAAAGCTGCTTCGAGAGGTTTGTGCATTCCAGATGTTGTAGACTCCAGTTCTCATTATACCTGATCATTGGCAGGCTAGCTATGGCTGTTGGGTGTGGTTCACAGCATCTGGAAAGTTACCGCCTGGCTTAGAGAAATGGCTTTAGTAGTTCTTTAAATGCCTGGGCAAAAATGGGGCTCGAGCAACTATTCATGGCTTGTTTCATGTGTGTTTTTCCACCTGACATGAGAGAAAGCAGAAGAAGAAATACAACAGCAGAATGTGCATCATATTGTTTTGATGATGAAATCTTGGGCATCCTAATGAATGGAACCATGAGAGGGCGTAGCCACACTTATCATTCCTCTGCTATTCCCAGGCACGGCCTGCACTTTTAAGATCCATGTTTAAGTGCCCCCCTTTCTTTTCTTTTTTGCTCCAGAGCTTTCCCTGTGAAAACTCGCAATTTAAAGCTAAATCAGAGCAAATGGCAATCCACGAAAAACCAAAATTGATGTTTGCTCCAATTGAGTGCTAAAGAGTGGATTTTCACAGTGAAAGTTCAAGGGTAAAAACACACTCCTACTCAGGCACTGAGCTTTTAAGCACAGACCTGTGCCTGGGAAGAGCAGGGCAAAGGGTAAGTGTGGATAAGCCCTTAGTTAAGTAGTGAGGAGCTGTCCATGCGTGTGGGTTCTGAAATGAAACTTAGTAAATATGACTACATTCCAATAATGTTATCCGTTTCAGAGTGGACACGAGCAAGTTGTGCATGTTTCTCTGTGCTGCAGAAGGGATGGATTTTATTGCCTTTTCCTCATCTTTGGTCTGCGTTCTGCTTTATATACTCCATTTTAAACATGCCTTAAATACAATGTGCAGAAATTGCAAATATCTGTTTCAAAACATGTGCTTGAGATAGGAATGTCCTCCAGAGAGCTCTAAATTGACCGTGGCTTCCTATGGAATGTATCAACATTGGGAAATTTGTGGCTTTGGGTCAAGACCCTGCATATAAGTGGCTTCTCTAACTCTTCTCACCGGCTCACACAAGTAGTCGAGGCTGGTGAGTACTTAAGGTTCCCAACCCCTATAGGTATAATTTGCGGGTAGCCATCTGATCTTATTTTGATCTTAATCTGATTTTAAGTTGTATTTCAGTTGATTGCTGAATTTTATGTCTTAATGTATTATATATTTTGATGTTAGCTGCCCTGAGCCCGGTTCTGGCCGTGGAGGGCGGGATATAAATAAAAATTATTATTATTATTATTATTATTATTATTATTATTATTATTATTACAGGCATCAGTATGAAACCCTAAATGGCTTGGGATGCAAATAGCCAAAGCAACACCTCCTCCCATACAGTGTTACCTCGGGTTAAGTACTTAATTCATTCCGGAGGTCCGTTCTTAACCTGAAAACTGTTCTTAATCTGAAGCACCACTTTAGCTAATGGGGCCTCCCGCTGCCACTGCACCACCGGAGCACAATTTCTGTTCTCATCCTGAAGCAAAGTTCTTAACCCAAGGTACTATTTCTGGGTTAGCGGAGTCTGTAACCTGAAGCGTATGCATCCCAAGGTACCAATGTATTGCCCTGCCTGTGTATTAAGATCTTCAGTGGAGGACCTTTTGCTGGCGTGATCACTTGCAGAAGTGCATTATGTTTACATGAAATAAATGGCCTTTTCTGTGGTTGTGCCATGACTTTGGAAAACTCTCCCTAGAGAGACTCAGATGGTGCTGGCAATCTTTATCACAAAAGGTTACAACTTATTTGCCCAAGCATTTTAAAGGGACTACATTTGTCTTTGTTCTACTTAGTGGTTTTTAGCTATTGCTAAAAGGTTTCAGGATCAGGTTTCAGGTGCTGGTTTTAACCTTTAAAGCCCTATACGGCCTAGGACCCTCGTACCTACAGGGCCGCCTCTCCTGGTATGTCCCACAGAGGACCTTATGGTCTTCAAACAAAAACATCTTGGAGGTCCCGGGCCACAGGGAGGTTAGACTGGCCTCAACCAGAGCCAGGGCTTTTTCAGCTGTGACCCTGATCTGGTGAAACGCTCTGTCACAAGAGACTAGGGCCCTGCGGGACTTGACATCTTTCCGCAGGGCCTGCAAGACAGAGCTGTTCCACCAGGCCTTTGGCCAAGGCACAGTCTGACCCCCTCCTTTGATAACCCTCACAGAACTCAAGCCCAATGGTTGCCATTAATTTGATGTTGAATTGATTTTAGAATGAATTGACTTTAGAATGCTGTGTTACTTTTATTGTTGTTAGCCGCTCTGAGCCCAGCTTCGGCTGGTTAGGGTGGGATATAAATAAAATTATTATTATTATTATTATTATTATTATTATTATTATTATTATTATTATCTTTGTGGGATGTGTTTTGCCTTTATTGTATGTTGTTGCTATTATACACTGCTCTGAAATCTGTTAAGATTAAGGGAAGTTTAGGGTTTTTTAAAAAAAACAACAACAACCACAACTTTAAATTAATTAATATAGCTTTATTTAGAAGAAAACATTTTTATAAATATAAATAAAATATACATTGATTGATTGATTGATTTGCAAATCAAATTTTGTTTTCTGAAAAACACAAACACACCGTTAAAGGATATCAGATTAATGTTTATTCTGAACTTGTACAGAGCATCCCTTTAATTACTCCCACAAATTAAGATTTTTCAGAACTGAATCCTTGAAAACTCTGATTCTTAAGAGGAAGGAAATCCAAAATTTCAACCCCAGAGTCTTTAAAGATTGCTAACTAGTCCAAATAACTAGTCTAAATAAATTTAAAGATTGCTAACTTGTCTCAGACTAATGCTAATGAGATAATATGCAATTGACCAGAAACAAATAAATTATTCAAAATCCACTGCAAGTGTGAAAAGTATTTAAATGTTATTGATAAAATCATCTAGACAGCCTCATTAGCAATTCACTCACATACCACCTGTATTGATTAGAGAATTTAAACAACAAAAACAAAAGAGGTGGGAGGGGAGGGGAAAACACAAGCCTAATAGTATCCTTAATGTTAGCAGTAGCCGCCTTAGGGGGATGATGGTTACTGGGTTTGTTTAATATTTTGTTGCAACTTTTCAAGCCTTGTGTGTAGTCAGATCCCAAATCTAACAACCTAGTCTGGTATTTATTCTTCATTTTTTCACATGCAAGCAAATTAGGAAACGAAAGCATCCTGAAAAGCCTTCCAGGCAATAATGGAAGATTTGTGGGATGTCAAGTAAGCAGGCACCCTATGGCTTTGTCCTCATTTCTTGAGTCCTGGCAGATTCAGGTAACACTAAATATCATGTGCGGGGGGCGGGGGATATACAGTGACTGTATGCAGTGCAATTGTTCCACCTCATGTATAAGATTTTGCACCACCTCTGCTGCATGAAGGCTACAATCCTCTCCATGCAGACCTTGGAGGAAGCACAACAGGACACTTCTGAATTAACGTGCACGGGATTCCCCTGAGAACAATCCGACTCAAAATATAACTACTGCATGAAAATGGATCCCTGGGCTGAAAGATACGGACTGCTCAGACTCAGCTGTACTCTCTCAAATTGCAGTGACTTCTTCAATCACTTTGTTTGTCTGTTTTGCAAGTTCCACTGTGCTGACTCTGTGAGACTGCCCAAGCCTGATGGGAACCACATTATGGGAGCCAGTGTGGTGTAGTGGTTAAGAGCAATGGACTCGTAATCTGGTGAACTGGGTTCGCTTCCCTGCTCCTCCACATGCAGCTGCTGGGTGACCCTGGGGTACTCACACTTCTCTGAAGTCTCTCAGCCCCACTCACCTCACAGAGTGTTTGTTGTGGGGGAGGAAGGGAAAGGAGATTGTTAGCCGCTTTGAGACTCCTTAAGGGGCATGAAAGGCGGGATATCAAGTCCAAACTCCTCCTCCTCCTCCTCCTCTTCTTCTTCTTCTTCTTCTTCTTCTTCTTCTTCTTCTCCTCCATGCTATCAGTCAAAACACTATAGCAGGATCAGTGTACATAGCACAGCACAGCACCAGATCAGCAACTGAATCATTCCCTCTCCCCATAAGTTTTAATCTCTTCCACTAAGATATGCTCCCTGCACCTCGATATTGAAGCAGACAGTGACTGGTGATGCTGCTGCAACGATGGGTGAATTATTAGGTGTACTTTCAGTCTCTAAGAGTTTGGAGAGCTGTCATACAGAAGATGATGCTGACTTGTTTTCTATTGCTTTAGAGGGCAAGACTAGAATGAATGGCTGGGAATCTCAAGGAAGCAGATTTCAGCAAAATATGAATAGAAACATGCATGGGGTGGGGAGGGGAGCGGGAAAGCCCCATTGTGCTAGCAGAAGACCTTACATAGGGCTTCTGCTAACAGGGCTGATTAGGTGAATCACACCAGATATCTCTTACTCATACTTTTAGCCATGGGCTAAAAGAAGGAATGGAAAGAATAAGGTTTGCACAATATATCTTTCCCCCCTCTCCTTCCCCCATACACCCCCTAAATCTGTTCTGGGTTTTCCTCCATCCATCCACAGCAGACATAGGGAAAGTGTGGGGTACATGCAGGGCAAGGAGGGGGGCATGTTCTGCTGATAGAACATGTGCCCATTGAATTGGATCAACAATTTCACACAAAATTTTCTGATCTATTCAGAGCAGTCGGAGGGTGAGCATCTTACAAAATATTCTGCAAGGCTGAAATTCTTCTACAGTTGGGGAGGACCCTGAGAAAGAATATTCTCAGATTTTTTTCAGAACATCCCCTCCCCCCCCATGAGAAAATTGGCCCTGCTCTTCAAGGGCATCCATATAATAGTTTCCCCTGCTCTCAGCTTCGTGTTGCATGCAAAACTGCAATGTGTAAAGCACAAAAATCAGACCCCTTAAAGAAGCAGAGAGGTTAATCATGTGATTTGGAGCCTCCACCAGTTCCAAAACTCCCACTATCCACATGGCAGCATCATGGTGAGAAATGTCTAATGGGGGAGGGTGGTATAGTTTGCATGCATGCCTACCCCTCCTTCAAAAACACAACAGGGATGCACCACAAGTCTTTGATATCTCAATTTCACGAAAGGACTTTTGGCAACATTCAAGTCATTCCTGCAGACATTTATGCCTGGAATAGCATCCCATTCAGCTGCAGGCCTGACAGTTGATATTTGTAACCAGTCCCCTGCCTCTCAAGTCTCCCCTTAGGCTCCACCAGGCCTGCCATCACACCATTCCTGTTGGCTCTTTCCTGCTGTCACCAAGCAGTCTGAACCAGGGCAATTACTAAAACAAATCAATCTTCTCTTGACAGTTCATTTACACTGAATTAATTTGGAATTAGATGCTATTATTGCAATTGGCAGCTCCCAATATTCCCAATACAACACAGCATCTTTGGGGAAAACAGCTCTGCAGCCCACTCTCTGAATTACAAAAGACAGTTTGCACTGATTGAGATATTAAGCTGGAAAAGGTGCTTAAAATAATATGTGAATTCCATTTTTTTCCCATCTGTGAAGATATCAGGAAATTGCTTTCTTACTTCTCTGAGCAGTCAGACTATCAATAATAGAGCTAATAATCCCCTGGTGGTTTCCCCCTTTTGTTCTGCAGGACAACCTGATCCTACACATGCCCAGTTGAAAGCAAATCTCACATTTCAATGGGACATTTTTCTAAATAATTGTTCTGCATATTATAACCTGACGTCTTTTCTGATACCAATCAAATTAGGACAGCTAAACTTTGCAAGAGGTGAACTAGCAAGACAAACACATCCTAACTTTATTGCAAGCTACTCCTGCATATCTGACTTTTGTTTAAAAAGCTTGAAGACTGGCTTTCCTAGTTGCAGCCATGTGAAAAGGCTGGGAGACTGATTACTTCTAGAAGCAGGCAAGTGGGCCTTCAGAGTGTGGGGTGGAAACCATTTATTGTAGTTCAGATATTAGTTTATACCATTCTTTTGAGATGAAAGAGAGAAAAGTATCCGATTGCTAGTCTTATACCATTTCAATCTTGAATTGATTCCATTGTTGCAGGGGTGTGGAAGCACCGGCTCACAGGCCAACTTTGGCCTTGCCTGGGTCCCAAATTGGCCATGAGACCATGTTCCCCAAACCACATCCACGTGACATCACTTGACATCATATGTGATATCAGGATGGGACAGGTAGAGATGCAGCTGGCTCGGCTACATGACTGAGCTCCCATGGGGAACACAGTCTGCTCGGTTGACTGCACCACCAAGTTCCTCATGTGGAATCTTTGCAAACCCTGTGCAGAGCATTGAAGTTCCAAAAAGTCCCATGGCTGGTAGGTGATGTCAGGTGATTGACACGTGGGCAGCCCTACCATAAGGTTACCAGATTTTTTTTCAATGAATCTGGGGACACTTTTCAACTTCCTATTAAATAGATGGATTTTGTCAGGGGACTGAATTGTAAATCTGGGGGCTGCCCCCGGGAAACGGGGACACCTGGTAGCCTTACTTAAAGGTAAAGATAAAGGGACCCCTGACCATTAGGTCCAGTCGTGACCGATTCTGGGGTTGCGGCGCTCATCTCGCTTTATTGGCCGAAGGAGCCAGTACAGCTTCCGGGTCATGTGGCCAGCATGACTAAGCCGCTTCTGGCGAACCAGAGCAGCACACGGAAACGCCGTTTACCTTCCTGCCGGAGCGGTACCTATTTATCTACTTCCACTTTGATGTGCTTTCGAACTGCTAGGTTGGCAGGAGCAGGGACTGAGCAACGGGAGCTCACCCCGTCACGGGGATTCAAACCGCCAACCTTCTGATCGGCAAGTCCTAGGCTCTGTGGTTTAACCCACAGCGTCACCCGCCACCTTACTTACTCACTGTCAAATGTGGCCCATGGTGGGGTATGGATCTGGCTCTTATGAAAATGCCCCCAAAGTTGAAGAATCTTTAAAAGTATTCAGTTCAGAACAATTGGTTAGTTTGCTTTTGGATGATATGGACCCTTTTATAAGGACCAAAGTATGTCTTATCTTCCATGGAAATTTCTGGTTGTAGGTAGGTAGCTCATATGCAAGTTGTACATGAACCAGATTGCTCCTCTCTATCACAGAGGACCTTGACATCTCACCTGTACAGGCTGAGCCTTTGCTTGTAACTGGTAGCCTGCTACCAACTGAGGACTTGTTCCCTTATGACTGAGGCGCTCCAATCTGTGGTACAACCCTCTTTGCACCAGGCACCAGAAGGGGATTTGGAGCTTGTTCAAAGGAATAATAGACCAAGTGAATCTTCCTCCTCTACCACAAGCTACTAAGGCATGAGTGAACTGAATGCCCTACACCTTTCTTCACCAACCTTGTGTCCTTCAGATACAGTTGGACTACAGTTCTCATCATCCTTGACCACTGGCCATTCTGGCAAAGCCTAATGGGAGGTGTGATACAAAACATCTGGAGGGCACTAGCTGAGGCAGAGTGACTTATACAGTTGACATTTGGATTATGTGACTCCTCCTCCACCTCTCCAGCATCCCAATCTGGTTTGGTAGGAAGGCAGCTCAGGAAGATACAGTGTTTGATTCAACAGAGTTTCCCTGAGTTGGAAGGAATTAGGGACATCTTGTTTCCCCCCCCCCTATTCTAACTGAGTGTTCAGAAGAGTAGCCTGTTCCACAGATCCTAGCAGCCATGCACCCCATGCTGCAGAAGGATCTCCATAAGCTCAGTTGCAGAGCAGAGAATTGGCACTGGTTTAGGGGTGCTGCACAAGGTAGAGAAATTTTTTTAAAGGGAAGGCAGATTCCACTGCCCTGCGGAGGTACATGTCTGTATTCTCCAACACAGACCTTACTGGAAAAATTGGGGACAGGGCAGCATAAGATCTCTGCCAGTCATGAGGCACTGATCACATCATTGAAAAGAAATTCCCATCCCTTTCACCCTACCTGAGTTCCCAAACAGTAATGCCAGCTCGATTGTTCCATGTGCCTCCAGAATTCTTTCTGTTGCCAGGCCTGAGTAGCTGAGACCATAGCCCATCCAAGTCCTTCTTCTGTAGGAAATTAATTATTCTTAAAAATTTACCTTTGTGCCTCTCCTAGCCTTGCATAAAATCCTGCTGTAGCCAGCTTCCACTCAGCTCCCCATAGAAAGTTCCAGCAGCAAATTGCTGTGGCTTACACAGATTTGTTCTACTGCTTCCATCATACAGAATAAATATGGCTTGGCTTCCTTCAAATCGCATAGTTTAATGCTGTGACATACTTAATTTTAATGGTTACACACACACACACACACACACACACACACACAGGTGGAATGTCCTATGGCTCAGCAAAGCCCATTGATTCTCAGAGTCCCCTTGAGCATATGTTCAGAGCAATGTGTCTTCACCTTCCCTACCTCCTTTTCTTTCTGATTTCTTTTTCTTATTATACTCAATTTCTATAATATATCATATTATCGTTGCCTACATCTTAACAGTGCTTGCTAGCTAGACAGCACTCTTAACATCACTCCAGTGCATATATTTGTTCTGTGCCTGTTGAGGCCAGTGGATGCCAGTATGTATTATGCTGCTAGTCAAGAGGTCAAACCCAGGCTGAGCTGCCATGAATTTACTGGAAGGCTTTAACAGAGGCAGAGCAAGCCAATTGGGCCCCTGGGGCAGCATGTGTCCCATGCACCCAGGGGCGGGGCCAGCTGCCTGCAGGGGTGAGGCCAGCCACCCACGGGGCAGGGCCAGCCAGGGCAGGATGCTCCACGGGGCCTCCAAGGAGTCTGCCTGCCTCCTCCCACTCAGCCACCCTACAGCTGAGGGGGAGGAGGCGGGCAGACCATTTGGGGCAGCACGGAGCCTGCTGGCACCCAAGCCACAGCACCACTCCCAGGAAAGACACATGGCTCAGGCATGCTGCAGGCCCTGCGGTGAGTGCCGCTCAGCATTTTGTCACCCCCTCAGTGGTGACACCCGGGGCGCAACTCCCCTACTGCACCCCTTCCTTCCTATTAAAGATATGGCTTTAATAGGTCACCATATCTCAGTCTCCATTTCCACACCTATTAGAGAGGGGAGGGAGGGAGTACAAGTGGTGCAGTGAGGGTAAACAACTTCAGCAGTGTTAGAGGCTGGGTAGGATACAAACGAGAAACTATATGAATAATTGGAACTTCTTGGACTTGTTGATCCACCTAGGAACTAGGGTTGAGCAAAAAAATCACCTCTTAAATTTTTCAATGTTAGTTGTGGGTGCTGATATTGGAGGTGGTGGCTGAGTCATTTCAATGAATATTCTGGAGCAGGAAAATTTTTTCTCAGAAAACTCTCATCTGGGAATTTTCCATTTACCCCAGCCTCTTTGGTTACTGTGCCACCTTCCCCAACTCCTGCTATATAAAATACATATTCTCTGGATGCTTCCCTGAAAGATCCCATTACTTTTATTCATTTGTTCCATTCGCATCCCACCTATCCTCCAAGGCGTTCAGGATGCACAGTTTTTTACCCACTCCAATTTCCTCTCACAACAACCTTGCAAGGTAGTCTGAGAAATAGTGGCTGGCCCAAGCTTGCCTGGTATGATTCATGGCTAAGCAGTTATTTCTAGTCCTAGGCGGAGGCCCTAACCACTGTACCACACCTACTCTTTGTTCCAGTACAAAAGATATTTAAATGTACTATGCATTTGTGTGCCATGTGGTTAAACAATGGCAACAGGGGGTGGGGAACATGTTGGCTCACATGGAGCTGGGTTCTATACTAGGCACTGGACTGTACATGGTAACATAGCCATAGACAGCAAATCAGACTGTGCAAGGGAGCAAGCTCTTCATTGACCCAAACAATATGGAGCATTTATGTAGCACATTTCATTTAAGCCAGTATTTATTACTGTCACGCTGCAGGTGGATGACTGAGACTGACAGAGGGTTGCTTACCAATGCCTACCAAGTAAATGCATGTCTGCATCATGATCACTGCATAACCTCTTGAATGCAAACTTGGAAACTGCATTCCTCACCCCAACGAAATCCTGGTCAATGTCTGTAATAATAAGCAATTTTCCCTAATAAAGACAATACTGCAGTACTCTGTAATTCAATTACAGTGGGAAAATACAACTGTGCAGTTCTGCTTTGGATATTAAACGAAGAATTTGAGCCCACCATAATACCAGTGGAGAGCTACAGAAAAGCTGTTTCGTGTATTGTCAGTATTGTTGTTGCTGATGTTGTTATTAGCATGTCTAAGTTCAAATCAACCACTAATTGTCATTTTTACTCCCACTGCATAGTCACGCAACTATGCAATTTATGGTTTTATCAAGGGCTCCTAAGCTTCATGAGGCTGGGCTCCTGCATTTCACACACACACACACACACACACACACACACACACACTCCTTTCCTTTTAAATAAACCTGATTTTTTTCATAGCTTTCCAAAGCAGATATATATTTATATACATATATAAAATTCTTGAATTTCTGAAACATGCAAACTGATCACTGTGGCATTAAGAAATCTTAAGAAGACTTATTTTTAAGGGGTTTTATTAGGGAAATTCCTGCTCTTTAAGATATCGGTACGGTTGTCAAAAGCAGTCACTTTTGCAGATGTTGGGGCTTTTCTTACACTAATCTGCGAGGAAAGCCTGAGCCACAGAGATCACTTAGCAATTTTTAGATTTAAGGAGATGAGAGAAGAAAAGCAAGAGAGCCAGTCCCTCTAGGGTCAAGCCTTATTTGAATTCAGCGATCTCTTTCTAAACATGCAACAGTGTGGTTAAGACTAATTAATGCAAGACAGCTTGAAGAGATTTGATGGGATTGCAATCCAGAGAAGACAAAAACAACTGCTCATCTTTCTCCCTGTCTCCCTTACCTTCCAGTTCTGATACATGTGCACCAGGTTTTAGAAACCATTCTGAAAAGCACAAACATTGTATGTGCTCCTTTCTCCCTGTCCAGAGTCGTATCCATCCATCCATCACTCTAATGCCCCGGGAGAGCTTGAGATGTAGAGGAATTAAGCACCCTCTCTTATTTATTAGTCTCTCTATTAACTCAGTATTTCTAATTCGGCAAGTCTTTAACACCTTTTTAAGCTTGAGAAGCACTAAGCCAGCTCTGTTCTTGACTAATCATATCAGCTTATTTCTGATATCTGGAAATTACAAGGAACACAATGAGAAATTACCGTAAACAGTCCAAAATTTTCAGATAAATGAGAAAGCACCGAAAGAGGGAAAAGATACGCCCAAACCACTTTCGCCGACCGTTGACCAATTCCTCATTGTGCTCACCCTGGCATCGTTCCCTTTCACCTGAATTAGGGCCATGATGAAACCTAATCGGATTGATCCAAACCCAATGGGGGGGGGGGAGACTAGCCAAGCCAATCCCCAAACACTAGTTCAGCTCTACAGACTGTCAGATATATTTAAAACACCCTCCCTCATTTAAGCAATTCAGATTAAGTATATCATGGCTAGTTTGTATCCATTTGCTAATTTGTGGCAATTTTGCAATGGAATACATTATATTTCTACACCCAATCAAGCAATGCAGAAAAGTTGCATTAAAAGAAAAAGAAAAAACCCTGACAGCATTCACATGTACATTTCCTTCTGGCATGTTAGTCCTTTAATATCTGATTAATGTCTATTTTGTCCCCTTCCTCCAGAGTATTTTTCATGCACTGTGCTGTATAAATCTGCATACATTTTGCTATGGATCTGGTGGAAGGGCTGGGCTGGATAAAAAGAAATAGTGTGCCTATTTTGTTAATATGACTTGCTGGAATAAGCTATTCCCCTTGCAAGCTAGTGCTAATTTCTTATCAAGTCCAGTCTGTATCTGGTGTTACATGGTGTTATATATTTTCTTTTTCTTGAATCGTGAGATGCCATGGCATAAATTGGTGGCTGGCAGAATATCTCTGCTTCTTTGGGGGTCCAGGGGAAGCATTTTTGAATGTCTTTTGAAAGTCAGGTAACAATTGCCGAAGAAGACATATAAATTTCAGCTTGCCTATCCACTTGTAACCGGAAATCTAAAAGGGGTAGATTTAGGCTTCCTTACAACTGACCAGTTTGCTAGCTGTAACACAAATTGCCTTTGCTAGACCTACGGCATGCTGATAACTGTGTGGAACTGCTCAAGAGTTCCCAGTCTTTAGAACACTACTGCACTTTCCCTCCTAGTTTCCTCCACTTTGTCATGCTTAGCAAAGCACTCCCCAGCTACCAGATGCACCTCCCCATCACCAATGCAGCACCTACGTGGCTGCAGAACGGTCCAACTCTTTGTACAGCATCTCAAGATGGCAGCTACCCTAGATTTCACTTCTCCCATCATCACCATTATCATTTCCTTGTATGCCATCTTCCCATAGTTGAAACATGCTGAAGGTTGCTGCAACATGCCCTCCCCAAATAAAATCACAAAAGATAGCACAATTTAAATAGTCATAAACAAACTAATGAAGATAGCTCAGTAAATAGTCAACAAAATTAAGCTCAGTAAATAGTCAACAAAATTAAGCAATCCCCACATACTTCACAATGAGATGTAATAATAAAAACACAAAGCCATAATCCCAATAACACTGAAATTACTAATGACTAATTCCTACTCAGATGTCTATGCTCTGCCTTCACAGGGGAGGCAGCAATACTTCTGAATACTCATTGCTGGAAACTGGAGAAGAAGAGACTGCTTTGTGTTGCTCACATACACTCCAACATTTTCCCCGATGAAAATAGGAACGTCCTATTCCATAACAATAATTTTACTAGTTACAGATAGGTAGCCGTGTTGGTCTGTCATAGTCAAAACAAAACAAAATTCCTTCCAGTAGCACCTTAAAGACCAACTAAGTTAGTTCTTGGTATGAGCTTTCGTGTGCATGCACACTTCTTCAGATACACATATAAATTTTACTATTTATACCTCACACATCTTATTGGATTGCCCCAGAACGCTGGGCAGCTTCCAGCATATATAAAACATAAAAAACAAAAAAAACCACTTTCCTATACAGTGGTACCTCTGGCAATTTACCCATAATTGCATCCAAGGGGGAAGGGCATGGGATGGGTAGTGCCGGCCTGCAGTGACTTGCATGATGCAGATGTTTGATGTGGGAGGGTGTATGATGGCAGCTGTGAAGGAGTGTTAGAGGATTTAGAAGGAACTGGGAGCTGCAAGAGGGTCCAAGCACTAGGTGTGTGGGTTGGGAAGCTGGTGATTTGGGGTTTTAGAAGGCAACAGATATAAAAAGATAAAATCAAAGTGGGAGAGAGAACATGCCTCTGACACTGTCAGTCCATCTCCAAGACATGGTAAATATCAACATTATCAGAGTAGTGTGAAAAATTCCACAGGCAAATTAGACTCAGACTTTTCTGAGGAGAAGACTTGGAGCTAAAGGCAAGGGCTTTCTATGTGGAAATACTGCAGGACACACAGCCAACCCCTTCTCTCACCACTCTGTCCGGAAATCTCAGAAAGCAAGCACTGTTTTCACATCTACAGTCCATTCTCCCATATATGCTATCTGTTTCTCTATGATGCACTTCAGTCAAAAGAGAGCAATACACATGGTCATCTAAAAGGTATAAGACCATAAGGTTCAGGGTATAAATTTGCCTAGCTGCCCATCAGCTGAAAGAGATGACAATGAAGGGAAAGGAGAAATCAAAGGCAGTTGGTGTCTCAGCCAAGTCTGCTGGTCCATCTCTCTTTCTGTTGCAGCCAGACAGAATGGCTGCTGATTAGGGATGGGATCAAACCCACACTTTCCAAAGCATTACAAGAACCAAAACACAGCCACCCTTCAAGATTCACACTCCTCCAAATTCTGCAATGCAGTTCTTCAGCAAAGTAATGTGAATACGCTGGAGCGAAGTATACATAAAAATGCATGTACTGGAGAAAACATAAAAAAATGTATTCTAGGAAAACTTGCTTTACAGAAATGTATATATTAGGTAAAACTGCATGTAAACATGTGCCTTATTAGGAGAAATGTGCACTAAAATGCTGGTGATTTTTCATATGAACTTTTATTATTATTGCAAAGTGATGTGAATAGGTGAAGAATTGATTGTAAGACTGGAAAAGTGAGAAACCGAGACAAACTGAAATAGAAAGATTTGCCCATAAATGTTGCTTTTTTTGCAGTGTTTTATCATTGTGTACTTGCAGAGGAAGGGGAAAGATGTAAATAAATGAAAGGAATAGAAAGCTGCAGGAAACTGTGCAAAAATTGGATGATGGTGATGATGATGACAGTAAACAATCAAAAATCCCTGATGGATTGGTTCCATTTTGGAAACAAGAACAGGTAATTCAGAACTCCAAAATCCAGGAAGAAAAGCAGACAGGGAGAATTTTGGTCCCCGAGTCTCATTTTCTACCAAGTATTTTCTGAGATAATCAAACTACAGCAGGAGCCCTTTTTCTGCAGCACATGTGTCCTAATCCTTAATCCATCTCTGTCCTGGAACAAACACACAATTCATTCTTGTTGGACTTAACTTCAGTTTCTCTGCTCATGGAGACAGTTGCCACAAGTATTTAGGGTGAAGGTGTCAGATTCCAGCAAAGGTTTCATAATGGGATAAACACCACCAAGACGGCTTTAACCTCTGAGTGATGTACATGAGGAATGTTCACATTGACAGCCCAGAATAGTTGTGATGCTATTTTACTGAGAGACCCTTCAAACTGTGGCAAAGGAAGACTGGTTGCAGTTGTTTGTGGTGGTGGATGTTTACGGTCTGTGCATGTGTCTGGGGGTGGGGTGGGGCATATGTGAAGGTTGCCACAGCCATTCAACAACCCATTTCATAATGAACATTTCCCAGTGTTCTATGCATCTGCAATGCTTCCCACCAGTTGTGGATGGCTTTGTGGAGCTGTGCCGCTCACCTGATCCTCCCCACCAGCTGAGTCCCTGCTGCAGAAAGGGAGAGGAACAAGGAGCAGCATGGTGCAAACATGCTGGCAGGAGCACTGGAAAGGCTCTGCCAGTGCATTTGCACCATGTCAACCTCAGTGCTGCCTCACCCTTAATTGTCTCTGTCCCATTATACTCAGCCAGAGAGAGGTCAGAGGAGCAGCACAGCTGCAGCATGCCATCTAATACTGCCTCTCAATTCAGACCTTCAAACACAGTCCAGATCACACAGCTGGCCTTCAGAGCTGAACCTTTTGACGACCAGAACTGGCCAGGTCTGCTCTAGTTCCCCTGCCAACCTGACACCATTCTTCCACAACCTGAATGCTTGCAGATAGCCTACAGATGGTTTAAGCCTCAGCATAGCTTTCAAGATGAGCCATCCCCTCTTCTTTTAATAAAAATGAATTTAATATGGTCTTGGGAGTTGGGATTAATTTACCTCCTGAGAGGATAGCTTTAGCCCAGCTCTAAAGCATAAGGGCGGCATAGGGGTCCAGAAGGCATATTAATAGCAGTGTAAAGCCAATCCTCTATAGCCAAAACATCTGCTAATTTAATAGTAGAATCATTGTTGCGCTCTTCCAAAGAGAGAAGGCAGTTAGAAACCAGAGGAAGAGAGTTTAGCATGGGGTGGGGAAAGGTTACTGTTCCTGAATGCTTTTTCAACAGCACATTCTTTTAATCATATGGCACTGCAAACTTGTAAAGGACAACTTATTACAACAAGATTCCTTACTGACTTGAAATGTAGAGTGGACTCCTTGTACTCCAACAATAAAATATGCAATAAATACCAATTCCAATATCGGAGGAAGAAGTCAAAATATTTAATATGTACTGGTACTAAATAAATTGAATAATAAAAATCAGAAGTGGGACTTGAAGAAAAATTGAGTACTCCTGTTCAGGGTTCTAGCCAGCCAGATATGTCCTCTTTCAGAATACTCCATTTCATTTCTCTCTTGTCCCCAGGTTTTCTGGTTTTCCCTCCAGCTTAGAGCTTTAAGGTAAACATTCCACGGGTCTGTCACACCCTACTGTGACCAAGAAACAGACCCAAGGGTGCAATTATTCAGATGGGAGCACTGATTTTCACTGGCAAGTGAGAAGTTGAGTGCCTCAAGAAACAAGTGAGTTACATATTTCTCTCACTCTTGTTGTATCCCAGACCTCTGATCAAACTAAAAGATAAAGAGATAGTTAGTGATGGCAGCTGAACCCAGGATTACAGAATGAGTCTTTGTTTGCATTAATTATCATATTTTGAAGCATATGTCTCATTTCAAAACATTCACATCTTTGCCAAGACCCTGTGCCTCTTATTTGCGGAAATGTTGACCTATCAAATCTAACTCAGAATATGGGATTAGCAATTGCTTGGAAGAGAATCTTTCAGATTTAAAGCCCTAAACGGCCTCGGTCCAGTATACCTGAAGGAGCGTCTCCACCCCCATCATTCTGCCCGGACGCTGAGGTCCAGCGCCGAGGGCCTTCTGGCGGTTCCCTCATTGCGAGAAGCAAAGCTACAGGGAACCAGGCAGAGGGCCTTCTCGGTAGTGGCGCCCGCCCTGTGGAACGCCCTTCCAGCAGATGTCAAAGCGATAAACAACTACCTGACATTCAGAAGACATCTTAAGGCAGCCCTGTTCAGGGAAGTTTTTAACGTGTGATATTTTACTGTATTTGTGTTTTTTATGGAAGCCGCCCAGAGTGGCTGGGGAGGCCCAGCCAGATGGGCGGGGTATAAATAATAAATTATTATTATTATTATTATTATTATTATTATTATTATTATTATGCATGTAGACACCCATAATCGAGGAAATGTCTGAATATTGTTATCAAAGGAGAAAGTTCAGAGAAAAGTGTGGTGCAAGAGCTGGTGGGGGTCAGCCTTGATGACCTCGGAGGATGCATCTGAGCTTCACGGTCCCTATGAATCTGTGAATTGGCTTACTATGCGTGAAGGCAGTGGCAAAGGCATCCCAAACAGAATAATGTGAAAAGAAAGATATTTGAAGTGTATTGGAGAAAAGAACATGGTAAACCTCTTAGAGGAAATGAAATGGAATGATTTTTTCTCAAATAACCAACATAAGGATTTGAAAATGAACATCTTTTAGTATTAATTTAATTAAAGCAGCATGCTGCCATCCTTTATAAAGCTAGAAGAATCAGTCTGTTTAATGGGTTCTCAAGCTAATCAAAAATTAATTAAGCGTTTAGTGGGGATTCCAAATCCCTGAATTGGATTTGAAGAAGGCTGTTTCCATGTCTCTTTCAAGCATTGCTTATTTTACTGTAACAGAAGGTGTGGCTGGCAAATCATTATCTACTTCTTTTAGGTGATCTTCCCTCACACTCGTTCTTTGAAAATGGAAAATAGCTACTTCTTTTAAAGAAAGAGACCCTTCCGATATTTCCCCATAGATGCAAAATTCAAATAAACCTACTTTAAAACCCACAGATGTGTCAATTGAACTATTTTTTAGGATGGGTTTGAAAACATAAATCTGTATCTTTTTGCTTGTCCCACAACTGTTCCTAATATTCATAGGACCACTTGTATCTGATTAATGTAGCACTGGATTTTCATACTCTCTGAGATCAGTCTCTTATTGCAGTGGGCAGCATTTAATAGGTTCATAGGCTAGCATAGATCTGACAGCTGCTAATTTACAACTCAACTCACCAAAATCTCTAGGGTATTTATCTATTTTAATCAATTGTGTGTCAACCTCTTATCTGTTTGTTTACTTGTTGCTGCATTCATTTTTAAGCTAACCAAGTTGTGCCGTCAGTGACTCTTCTAAAGGTATGAGCACATGGATTGTTTGAGCAGACAGATTGGCTTGTTTGCCATGTCTAATCCTCTCCATCCATGCACACCTCACCCCCACCCACCTCCCTGGTCCCCTGCATATTTGGCCATTAGATGAGGGCAGCAGGAAGGCAAGCATGGAGCCAATGTTGATATTATGCAACATTGACCAAAACAACAGCCACAAACCCTCCTTAGATGCACCTGAATTATTTGTGGGTAGGTGGAACAGGGAAAGTTTCCATACAAATCTCTTCATCTAAATTCACAAAGGATAAGGCTGTCAGTGGATGCTAACCAGGATGGCTATTCAGGTTGTGCCCTGGAGCTAGCCAGATCCCAGATCCTGAACTAAATCAGGCCAATTTGATTTGACCTGGGATTTGTGTGGATCAGGTTCAATCAGTCCCAGACTGCCCTGGGTTGAATCAGCTCCACCCAAAGCAATCCAGCCCTGTAAAAGGGAAGGTCTGGTGCAAGGAAGGCAGGGGTGTGTGTGAGGAGATGTGTGTGTCAGGAGTTCAGCCTACACTCGAATAGGACCCTGGCAGAGACACATGCCCTACTGGCATGTCTCTCCCTCCTGGCCGATCGTTTGGGAGCTTCAAAAGCTTTCTTCTGCCCGAACATCACAGCGACCGATGCCATCTGACACCGGCACACTTAGGAATCCGCAGAGTCTTCGCAGTTGTGTGACAGACCTCAACAACTCAACATTTTGGCTAATCTACTTTATTTACATATAAACACACGCGGAGCACTACAACATGGCTCCCTCTCTCTCTAGCATCAGACAGCAAAGAGAAAAAGAACAAAGGACAATAGTCCCACTTCATGGAACACAGTAACACAAACATCCTGTCTCCGTCACTTCCCCCTCTGTAGAGTCAAAACATATACCGTCATGTGAAAGACAACAATCCCATGACTGCAATCATGGAGCAGGAATTCTAACAGTGTATGCATCCTGCATGGGGCTACCTCTCAACCACATGTTTAATTAAACATATGGTTGGGAGGGGGAGAAGGAGAGGCAGGCCTCTTCTCCCACCCCCAGGCCGGCCAAATACATTTGTGCATCTGAGGCAAACCATAAAATGCCACCACCTTCCCCACTGGGGAAGAAGGGGTACGTGAAGATCTACAACAGGAACAAGGGGTTGGGGAGTGGGTGGAATGAAGATCTTCATTGGGATCTGCTACCCCTGTGGATCCTGCATCCCAAGGCAGTGGCCTCACCTTGCCTCTTGGCCCTGCCGTCCTCCCCCCTGGCTTCATGACTGTGCCCGGGTAGGTTTGAGGACTGGATTTGGGTCAGGTAGTCCTGGGTCAGATCAGGGTTGTTCCAAAGCACTGCATCAGGCCCCAAATTACACTGGGAGGCTTGTACACAGCCTTAACATATATGAATTACATCCAGTGTCAGAGGCAGTGAGTATGCCCTTCTGCTAATCAGAAGTGGAGAAAGTGCTCTTTCAGCCTTCCCATAAGCATCTCGTTGGTTAGTGTGAGGGCAGGATGCTGGACTAGGTGGACTTTTGGTCTGATCCATCCGGGTTCTTCTTTGTTCTTGTGTTCCTAGAAGGATGACGTAATAAAATGCAGTTCCCAGCTAACTGTGGAACAATGGATACAGAGCAAATGCATGTCTGGCCTGTATTTTCATTGATACACATCACATACCCTTTCAAACACATCTGAGCATTGCAGGCAAACAGACTGTGGGTCAGTGATCTTCAAAGCTGACTAAAATGAAAGGGAATCTTCCCACTTATGTCAACTTTTGGTTCAGATAAGTGAAAGAGGAAGAGAGGTAAGGTGCCTCAGGGTTACATTTCTGGATGAAATCTGAATCATAGCAAATGAGGGACAAAGTAGGATGAAGGACTGTTTTCTGTTGGAGCAACTTTTGACCAAGGATGTTAAAGTGATGCACACTCTCACTTTGCCTCTGTAGGCCCTCTCAAAATCGTTGGCCCATGCCAACTGGCTCACCTGGCATACCTGCCCCCTCCTGTTCTGACCTGAGGCATTGGAGATGGTGATGCAAGATTGAACAGCAGCATGCTATGGACATGGGCAAAATGCTTTCCTTGCGCCACAGTGTATCTAAAGATTTCTCCAGCACATCTGTCATGAAGGGAAAAGGCTTCTGGACCAGAAATGTGATTTTTCAGGCACACTTGAATCCTAGCACCTGTTATTTTACAAACTGATGGTAGAGTACATTGCTAGTGAATATCCTTTAAGTATCACTTGGAAAAAGAATAGCAGCTATCTATAAGTATTGCTATGCTGAACCTTCACCTCCAATTTCTCAAATATTTTCTTGCCCTGCAAAAGTGGCTTCAATTTTCCTGTCTTATTATCAGGGTACTGTATAATTTCTGTGGGTGCAGGGCTTCAAGTTAACCGTGTTTTGACTTTTCTATTACTTTCTTGTGAACATTTATCTCCACAGTGTCCGTGGCTGCCCACACCTTCAGATCTGAAGAAGCCTTGTGGGAGGAGTTATATCACGATATATTCCCCTAGCCTAAGTCTTGATTGAAGCACCCTGGGAGGCTGCAATGTGAAGAGCAGTGGTAAGATAATTTGAAGAATGAAACAAAAAGACATTCACATACATCCTTCGGGCACCTCAAAAATAAGATAAGCATTAAAAAAAACAACCTCTGCAGCTCAGTCATAAGTTCACTGAAAATTTATCTTCCCTTTGTTAATTTTCTAATGCAATTTATTTTCTCATTAACTGATGGATAATTGTTTAAAAAATGGGAGAAAAAATCAAAACAGAACTAGATATGGCAAACAACAGTTACAAATTGTTCACTGCTTCCAAAGGTATTGCATAGGTAGTCTCCCTCTTGTAGCAAGCAAAACTTTGCACTTCAAAGGAATAAGAGGTATGATCTGTGTCACCCTTAATGCTTAATTCATTTTATGAGATCTATAGAGCAAAAATTGTCAGACTATTGCATCTAATAAAACTTACACATCTTGCATTTCCTTTCAGCTTTGGAAATACATTGCCTGAATTTTTGGGGGGCTCACTCACCATGCCTACTGGTAAAAACCTGGTGCCAGAGTGTGATAAATGTGGGGGACTCAGTGAACCTCATATACTGAACAAAGGTAGGAGTGGAGCAAAGTTTCAGGAGTTGTGAACCTCTAAGCTTAGCTTTAGTTCAGTAGGAAACACTGAAACAGCTACTGATACCTTTTTATGGATGCAAATTAAGAAGTCAGGAGAATAAAGCCCAGCGCTTATGATTTGTATATACCTGTATATCCATTCAATTCAATGGACTGAAGTGTGCATAGGATATTTTGCTGTTAATTATCTGTTTCCAAAAGTACAGTTGGCATGCCCAAGTACATAATCACACATGGCAATAATGTGAATCGTAATTCAGGGTTGTATTTCAATTTTTTACAGATGTGATCCTTCCATCATCTTGTAGGTTTCTGCACTGGTAATCCTAGGAATATACATATATGTATCATGTAATCACATGAGCAAGAGCCTGAACAAACTATATCCAAACTATGTTTAGAACCCAGCAGGCAAAGTGGCAAAGTTAGACCAAGTAAATTTCATACCTCAGTTTATAACCTCTCGTTATCCAACTGGGAAATAGGAGCAACAATAATTCATAATTGTTTCGGCAAGTAATATGAAGCAGAGGTGTTTGCGAGGGCGTTTTGAGGGGGAGGCCTGGAGTGCTGTCTCGTGGTGTATGTAGAACCCAGAGACATGGACAGCAAGGGATCTGCTCCAGGACCTGCAGCCCCTGTGCTCTGTTTGTCTTCCTGCCTGAGAATGTGCAAAACTACACCTGCAGAAAGTGCAAGCTGGTTGTCTTGCTGGAAGACAAGGTAAAGCAACTTGAGGCCTGTCTATCCACACTTTGAGCTACTGGGCAAAATGCGGAATTTCTTGATAAAGCAGAGTGGACTGTCCTGAAACAGCAACACATGTGGGGTGCCCCTAGGTAGGAGGAAGGTTGCCCGTTGCAGCAGGCAAACCCCTGGAGGAATGTGAGACCCAGAAGCAGGACTGTCAGGAGTTAAGCAGTGTCATTGGAGCTGCAGAATTGATCCCATGCCCTCATCTTGGACACTGATTATGGGCCAGAGGAGCAAGGACAGCAGTTGCAGGTCCACCAAGGTGGCTGTGCAAGGTACATATTCATTTATAATAAAATGAATCTGTATCTGTAGGGTCCTCTGTCTACATTACTACTTTCCATGAGGGAGAATCCACAAGGGATCACAACAGAACTAGTCATGTGAACAAGGATCCATTATATATAACACACACACCAGAGAGCAGCAACACATAGCATAATTCATCATTTATTAGAATCAGCATGGCTGCAAACCTATATGTAGTTTCCTGGGAGTGAGGTCCATTGAACTCAGCGGAGCTGGCTTCTGATTGTATAGGTTCAACTTATAAAGCCAACTGAAATGCAACCTTTAACCTTTAACCTTTAATGCAACTTTAACTTTTAATTAGAGACACAAACAAATTAGCAAAGAAGCTTTACCATTTTAATTGCTATCTTGAAGTTGGAACCCTATCAAAGAAAAGGGGGTAAGTACCCAACCTCTACTTGATTATTTTTCTCATTCTTTGACCTTCTCTACGTTAATCTGTCACAAATAATATTCTCTTTTATTACTTTTATGACATATTATGAATCACACTGTGATCTTTATCGATGAAGTGTTTTCTATAAATGGAAGAATATAATATACACACTTGGGACAGTTCATCTCATTTGCTTGCCAGAGCGAGGAGGGCTTGACAATGACCCTGGCCCTCAGGCAGATGATGTCATCATTTCTACGCTGAAAAAAGTATTGGCGCTGCATTCACCTGCATTCCCCACCCCACTACACCACTGTTCATCTCACAAAGCAAAAATGGGTGTGTGGGGGAAGAAGGACTTATAAAACAGAAGGGCTGTGGGAGGTGGTATGCCACTCTGTTACTGGCTCCATGACAACTTTTTGAAAGAAGCTGCCCTGGGACTCTTGAAAGACAAAGAGGGGCATGGGAATTGTCTTCTTCAGGACCCAACATTTGTCATTAGAGACCTATGTATCAGATACAACAGCTAAAAGCCAGAATGACTCCTCCATCTTCCCCATGCCCATGGATGTCAAACTCATTCTCAAAGCGGTGATCATTATGCAGCCAAAACAAGCACATCCATTCACAAGAGGAAGGCATTAGCAGGCTCAGAGAAGCCCCAATGATTTTTTTGGAGTTACATATGAAAACTTTAGTGGTAAAATCTCAGAGGGGAAAACAAGGGCAACACTTGCAATGAGGACTAAATATGCTGTCCATGATTACTGACTGTTGGGAGGGATAAAAAGCTGGGAGTGGGATAGGGGAGGGGAAATGGAGTCACATAATCTGAATAAAAGCTGGAAGACTGAACAAGAGCATTCCACACTGCAACATTTCATTGCAGCCCCTCGGCATCTTCACCTAGACCAGATGAGCTTTGTTCAAGGTCTCCCAACTTTCATTAAGCACTGAAGTTGTCAAAAATATTGCTAGAAGATTCTTTAATTCCAATCATTGTTAGGAAGAGCCTTGACACTGAGGGAGAAGCACCGTGCCATGAAAAAGCACACTGGAGAAGGAACCAAAGGGGGTTCTGCTTTGCCAGTAGGTGACAATTAAAGTAACTCGGATTCTTTGCCTGATTTGCTATTTTGAGTCATCCCTGCTTGCTTTTTATCCTCAGCAAGCTTTTTCAGCTGCTCAGCTGATAATGTAAATAAATGCATAGACCGTGCGATGGGGAGAGATGCGAAACTTCGGTGGGGTAGGGAGACAGGCCGGGGTTGCACAACAGGGTAATACTCTGCTACCTGAGCCCCCTTATATATATTTTTTAAAAAGCACAACATCTTTGAAGTACCAATCTGGCAAATACACTCAATCAATTATAAATGAAATAATCTTCTTAAAATATTAGAGATTTGGGTGCTAAGCAATACTGGAAGATTACGGAGAGAAAATCAGTTTTAGAGCTTCCTAAAGTGACAGAAAGAGAATAATCGGAAGAAATGGTGAGAATTTTAAAACGATTATGTAGATTTGTGTCAGTGGAAGTGTCCCAGCAATCCTGAGCTGATCTCTTGTACGCTGGAAATAGATTAAGACCAATCCTTTCTTAAAGGGGCAGGTTGCTTTCAAGTTTATCTTTTTTTTTTTTTTAGACGACCTTAACATTATTTTAAAACTGAAATGGAATCTCAGACCCAAGGACATTATTCAGTTGTATTATAACCAAGTCAGGCTGGGAGTGGGAGGACTGGATGGGAGAAAAAGATTTTCAAACAAATTGCAAAGGGTGTCAAACCTCTGTTAAGACGTCCAGCCTGATCCTAAGCATCTTTGCTTAGAAGACTTTCCAAATTACTTCAATGGGGCTTGCTTTAGCCTAGGAGGCATGTGTCAGATTGGAGTGTAAGGTTTATTCCCCCTTTAACCCAATTTAGTGGATACACCCCATGAGAGGCCACACAGCATTATTTTAGAGCTTGCTTGTTGATCTCACACCTAAGCCTATTATATATCAACCTACTGGGAGGTTTCAAAAGTATTCTGAGGATGGGTGGTAGCAGAAAAGGGTCACATTGAGGAATACAGAGTTATTGTGTCAGGGAATTCCATACACCCAGAAAAATGAAAATTAAGGAAGCACAAATATCTAAACTCTGTAGAGAAGTGAATCAAGGGAACTATTTGCCTGTAGAAGCAATAATAACTGCTAGTAATAATGATTTAAACACTTTAGCTGGGCAAAATAGCCTAATCCTATGCATCTTGTTTCAATGAGTTCAAGAGGACTTACTCCATAGTAAGTATAATGCAATTTTGGCTCCACAGCCCTTATCTCAGTGATCTTGTCAACAGTCTTACGCTATTGATTAGTGTTGGGAAAGGGCTGTAGCTCAGTGGTAGAGCATTTGCTTTGCACTCAGAAGATCCCGGGTTCAATCCCGGGTCTCCAGATAGGGCTTGGAATGACTCGCTGCCTGAAACCCTGGACAGCCACTGCCAATCGGTAAAGACAATACTGTGTTAGATGGGCCAATGGTCTTACTTGGTATAAGCCAGCTTCCTAAGCTCCTATGCACTACTCTTACTGTTCTACAAACAAGCGGCTGAAGCCCAGGAGGAATAATGACTCAGCCAGTCAAGCAAAAAAGTTCATAGCTGAGAATTCAGTTCATCTTCCCAGCCCAATTCTAACGCATCAGCTCTCTCCATGTAACTTACTGATTGGACCAGACTCACTCTGAGTTTTCAAAAAAACCCTCATACATCCAAAGTAGGGAAATATTGTGCAGTACTTCATGATAAAGTGATAATGTCTTGTTACTCATTACTAGCTTATTAATCAAACCACTATTCATACTAACGTAGTATTTATTTCACCAATACCTGGTGGCTTAGAGGGAATATTCCAGCAATGCTTATAATAAATGAATCACTGTGAAAGCAGCATACAATGCTGAGTTATAGGTCACATCGCATACAATGGATGAGACTTGTTTTTAACTTGAAAGAGGCTTTGTGTTTACTATTAGCAAAAAGTGGGATATAGCAACTGCAGCAGCAACAACAACAACAATAATGGTGGAACTGATTTTTTACTATTACAGGGCAGTTGAGCACTATTCATTCCAGAAATGGTCCCATTCTTGGACAAATGCAACATCTGCCCAGGGTATTTGTCCCACTGCTGCTGCAAGTTTCATCCTTGAGGTGCAAAGCAAGATAGGGACTATACTGTAGACCAGGTAAGCAAACATGACTTCCACATGTTGTTCAACTCCCTTTAGCCTCAGCCTGCATAGCCAGTGACCAGGGAAGATGTGGCTTATAGAGTTGGCTACCTGTGCTCTAGGCAGGGTGCTATGGACCATGGCAGAGCAAAAGAAGGACTGGAGAGGACAATGGAATTCAGAGGAGGGTACAGGTGGATATGGAGCTGGTCTGAAGGGCAATGTGGGAGGACAGGGAAGCCTTATACTGTTGCCTCCAAATGGCTAGGAATCCTTCTAACCACTGCCCCGCTGTTATCACAAGGCATGAAACAAAAGTGAAAGAAGTTCTTAATCGCAGCACTAATGCATTTATAAAGGTTAGGCATGAGGGGGAAAGCACCTGACTTCTGCTGTCATCCCTAAAGTGTGATGCTACACTTACCTGATTCACTGAAGAGACATTAAACTTGGGCAGGATGAACTAGATAATGTTTGCAAAGCTCTTAGCCGAGATTGAGGTGCTGCCATGTATTACTTGTCCTATATTGTGGCTGGATGATGCATGATAGTCAGGCATGGAATCAATTTTTGAATAATGGATATTAGAAATGTCAGCTATGACACTCAACCATAATGCATACAGCACTCTTGACTGCTTGGATATTGTTTCAGGCACTTAATATACAGTTGAAATGCTGTAATCACTCTATACTAATCCCCACACTTTATAATCCGCATATATAAACACACACAAACCTGGCTGGCTGTTCCCCACCTCTGAGTAAAGGTTTAATAGCAGGAGCTGTATTGAGTTGCCATAACACCAAGGCTCCCCCCCCCTTTTTTTTTGGCTTAATAAATATTAGACAGGGATGAAGCAGTCTAATGCATCTGTGCCTATTGGCTCTTAAAGACTAATGTGCTCTAAAGCACCTCTCACCTTTGCTAGTTTTTATCATAATGTAGTATTATATCAGATATGGATAAAACTACCAGCTGGAGTTGAAGCACAAATGAATTATCTAATCCTCTGAATTTCAGTGCTCAAGCTCAAAGTATGATTCCAAAGGTGAATTTTCAGTTTCAAATTTGACAAAAACCCTATTTCAGTTCTGTTGTCTACCATGGACTCCCTCCTAGTTAAATATCATTGCAAGATAACAAGGTTGTACATGAGACTTAGGTTTTGCTGTCCAATCACATGCCATATTCAAGGGAACCTTCATGTGTCTCAGATGCCCACTCATGCCACTCTTCCGCTGGACTATTTAGCTACAGGGAAATGTTCTATGGCACATGTGCAATTCACACAGGAGAACCAACATGCCCACATGGGCTGAGTATTTGCCTTAGAACTTTCCCAGAAGATCCATGGAAGGTGTTGATGTGGAAAGTGTTCATATATTATTGATCTGAGCTTTAAGATTTGTCCTTTGGAGATATTGTGCAAACCATCTTTACTTATTTGTTGAAACCATTTTTATACAACATTTCACTAAAAGGTTTACAAATAAGTTGTTGTTGTTGTTGTTGTTGTTGTTGTTGTAAGCCTATTTTCATTTGTGTTTGGTATCCTTTGGACAATCCTCTCACTGAAGCTTTTCCAAAAGCTGCTTATGAAAACAGGCACTATACCCATCTGAAAGAGCTCCACATCCACAAACTCAATTACTGCTTAACTTTCACAACAAGCCTTAAAGTTACCTTGCTCTAAATCATTCCCCATCGATCCATTCCCATTATAAAGTTCTCCTCTCCCTGCCAAGCATGCTGTTCCAGTGCAATTGAGCCCAAGACCCTAAAGATCAATACTAAAGCAACCTGAGGGTCAGAGGTCAATGAGGTCTTTAACAAACGTGTCAGGTGCTCTTGACTTTAGCAGGCTTCGGCCTACTTTGAAGCCCTCTCTGATCCATCATAGGTTTGTCTAAGTTGTCATAAAGCAAATTTGCCACCATTGATTCAGACAGAATGAAGGTAGGAACAAGAGGGAGAGAGAATACTCCAAGAGGGAGGATGGTAATAGCTTATGGGCAATTTATGTCAGAGCAAGAAAGGAAGGGAAATTATGGAAATGTAAAAGAAAAAGATTTCATTTTGCCAAAACAAAGAAGGGGCAGGCCTCAGTCACCCCCCCCCAAAAAAAAGAAAAGAAAACAATAAGTGGTGATAATAAGAGGAATAATATTAGCACAGTTTAAAAAACAATTAGGTTTCCTTAAAATATATCTTTGTACCAGCATAAATTTCAGCTCAAAAGCTACTTACAGTTTAAAGCATAATTAAAACTAAAATAGCATGTTCTTTGGTGGTTGTAAAGCAGCATGTTGAAACTGAGGATCTGGCCCAGAGAAACTGAGTTTTGAACAAAATAAAGAGGAGGAAATGATTTTTTCCCTAAGAATAAGGTTCAGATGACAAATGGCCCGTCGTTTTGCAAAATGTATTAACGAGGCTTCACTATGCAACCAATTGCACAAAAGCCAATTTAATTTCTTGTTTGGGTCATTTATCTCCCCAGCTTTTTGTTACCTATAATTTGGCTCCAGATCTTTTTCAAAACTCATTATGAAATATAATCAAAATTCACATTCCTGCACTGGGATGGTGCTGAGTTTTATTTTAAAGGCACAGTGACCAGAAGAGGTTCCCCAATCTTACTAATGCATCCAGAAGTATTCTAGCTTACCATAGTTGGATCAAGTATACATTTCATATGATAATAAACTGAGATTGTGAATGTTCCCCAACCGGGATCAGAACTTTCCTTATGTGTTAGGCCACCATTTTTAAAGTTCTAACTTGGAGATCGAGGAACACAAGTCCTATTCCCTGCTTCTAAACCAATACCTAGAAGAAAAGGCACCTCAACTAATTCCTCCTCTGGAGAGATAGAGTTAATGTTATGTTTTGCCTTAGGAGCCCTGGGAAATTGCCTTATGAATATCACAGGATTTGGCCCCATGTTAGTGTCAGTCAACTGAAATTCAGGTTTAATGCAAATACTCAGTTGGCTTGGCTATTTTTTTGCTCCCAATGAAAATTACAAAGGAATGGCTGCTTTTCTTTTTTCATTTTCCAATTTGAAGTGACTCTAGTTTTTATAGAGACTTTCTGTAAAATTCATAATGCAAAACGATGCAGATGAATCCCACCCACACCCCAACCCAATGCGCATGGAACAGGTTTTCAGGGGGCAAATGTCCTTTCCTATCAGAATTCTGAGGAAGGAGACTGCTGCAGAAGCACTAACTAGTTGGGTAGGGGCACATCAGGCAAGATAGGATAACAACAGAAAGGGCAGAGGCTGTCAGGACCCTGGACAGCACTTTGTGGATGGTGCTGTTTGCAGCTGCCATTCTCTGAGGAACTGGTGGTAGTGGGTGACTGCCCAATTTTGCAGCTTCTGGCTCCTCTTCCTCTTTGTCCAATAACTGAAGCTCCAGACTGAAGAGAGCCTGAGCTGGGTACTGGTCTCGGAGGAAGAGAAAACCATCTATCCTAAATGCCTCTCACAGCTCCACAAACAGCTCTGGCCTGGGCAAAGCTAGAGTCACATAGTGTTTGTACATCTTTATGATGGTGAATGGGCCACAGGCTAATTTGAATTGGGTCTGGCCAAATTTGGAAGTGAATTCATGCACATTCCCCTCTGCTCTCCACATTGAGCAATCCACAACTGGCTAATATCACTATTTGCAGCCAAAAGGTAAAAGCAGCAAATGGGGAGGGGGGGCATCCTGAGAAAAACTGCATGCCCCACCCCCACTCAAAAGCATTACTTTCATGCACACCCAAATCAAAACACATGATTATTCAGTGCAACCCTACACACAAATAAATAATCTACTGAGGAACAAAGTTAAAAGGAGGTAGGGCTTTGAATGTGTGTTTAATAACCAGAGCACCTGGCTAGAGTGGTACATGCTCTAGTTACCTCCCACTTGGACTCCTGCAATGCATTCTACGTGGGGCTACCTTTGAAGTTGACCCAGAAACGACAACTAATCCAGAATGCGGCAGCTAGACTGGTGACTGGGAGCAGCCACCAAGACCATATAACACCGGTCCTGAAAGACCTATATTGGCTCCCAGTACATTTCCAAGCACAATTCAAAGTGTTGGTGCTGACCTTTAAAGCCCTAAACGGCCTCTGCCCAGTATACCTGAAGGAGCGTCTCCACCCCCATCATTCTGCCCGGACGCTGAGGTCCAGTGCCAAGTGCCTTCTGGTGGTTACCTCACTGTGAGAAGTAAAGTTACAGGGAACCAGGCAGAGGGCCTTCTCGGTAGTGGCACCCGCCCTGTGGAACACCCTCCCATCAGATGTCAAAGAGATAAACAACTACCTGACATTTAGAAGACATCTGAAGGCAGCCCTGTTTAGGGAAATTTTTTAATGTGTGACATTTTAATGTATTTTTAATCTTTGTTGGAAACTGCCCAGAGCGGCTGGGGAAACCCAGCCAGATGAGCGGGGTACAAATAATAAATTATTATTATATTATTATTAATAGTGTGTTATATTTTTTTCATGGGCCATGTTCACTGTCTTCCTGAAGAATTCAAAACCCAAATGGCCATGTCATATTCAAATTACAGATTAATTTATCAAAAATAAATATTACCATGGTTCAGAGCTGTAATTTATCTGTCTGTCTCTTAGAATCTATCTTCGGTGTAGATCTTAAAACTCTTGCTTATTCAGGACAGTTGATCCAAAAATATATCAATAATATTAATGACCAATTGGACTTTCATTGGTCTGAGACTTTTTGGAACAAATCCCCAAATACTGTTCCTTGCAGCCACTGGTGAAACAACCTCATTCCGCTCAGTAGAAAATGGGCCCTCATAAGTCTGGGATATATTTTCAGTGGAGAAAATTACCTGTCAACAAGATGATAAACCTGCAGTGTCCATTGCTGGGTGGAACCTATTTGTTTTATATGCTAAGAAAAACTCTGAAGCAGCATGGTGCCTTCAATAAATTCTCTTGATCCCAGCTGAAATGACAAAGAGATCTGTTATCCAATATTACTTTTAAGGCAGTTGGTAAGCTATTTGTATACTGCACCCCTGGATGTGCTTAGAATGCTGTGTCTATAGGTATCCAATGAATCATAGAAATTGCCAGCCTAACTCATAGTGGGTCATACCTCTTGAGAGAAGCTCAGGGAGTTATTTATTTATTTGGCATTAGGTGCAAATGCATTCAGTGTCCAACACAGAGAATGGATGCAATTATTTGGAACTGGATCTGCAGCAGGAAACACAGGATTCCCAGCCCTGCGTCTCCTTCAGAGGGGGACTGCTTGACATAGATTTTTATGCCAGCTTCCAAAACTGGAAGTAAAGCCATGCTGAAGGAAAATGGCAGTGGGGAAATGGCAAAAGAGACTGGTCAGACATGGGAGGATTAATAACTATCTCTCCCCGTTGATTCTCCCTTGTGAAGCGCATATCTCTCCCCCATGTCCCGGTTCCTGTTATCTTGCAAACCAAGTTTCAGGAATACATTTCTGCAAAGATAACACTTTTTGAAACCCTCAGATGCAATCAACAGTGCATCATGTTGCAAAAAGGCAAGTGAATATGGAAATGAGGTGAAACAGGCGGATAGGTGAAACCAGTTGCAGACAGCATGGTGGACTGTGCCACTCACCTGAACTCCCTCTGGCTGAGCTACTGCTGTATAACAAGAGTTGGAAAGGCAAGGTTTGTGGTGCAGTGCAAACAGGCCAGCAGGAATGACAGGTTGGCTCCTCTGGTGCATTTGCCTCATGGCAATCTCACCACGGCCTCACCCCATCCTCTTCCCATCCCAGGTATACAGCCACAACTCAGCTGGAAGTAGTCAGATGAGTGGCACTGCCCCACCATGCTGCCTACTGCTGGAGAATATGTGTGAAAGTGATCTAGACCAGAAATATTATGACAATGCAATCCTATGGCAGTTTTCTCAGAAGTCAACCCCATTGTGCCCAGTTTCTGATCCTAAATTGCTGTGTGTAAGATTCAAAGGGCAACATCAAAGCATCTGCCTAGAGCTTTTGGACTTGGTGGGTGTTGGGTTGGGGAAGGAGGTGGAGCTTCTCCACTGCATTAAATCTTGGCTTACCTTACCTTGGGGGAGAAGAGGTGGCTGTATACAAAGTAGCCTAATGTTTAGCAGCCATGCTTATGTCTTCTTATCTCATGCAGAATTGCACATGGTGCAAAACTCCCAGTGGACTGAAGGAGGTGAGGCTCAAAGCAGATTATCTTTACAAGTCTGGCAACACAGCTCTGTAGCGTCTCTAGTGGGACAGATATGCAAGTGCTATTATCACTCTTCTAGACAAGCAGGGTATCAAATGAAGATTCCTGTGCCCTTCTGTGTCCTGCCAGCTTTTCTGGCAAGGTAGCAATAATAAGCAATCAGCTGATTGAAATGCTGCATTCCAGCCAGCCAGCAAAATAAGCAGGCTTTCCATCAGGATTCTCCACAACAGAGCCCTCATTGTGATAAATGAAGTGAAGAGGAAGACAAATGAATATAACCTACCACTGTGCATGGATTCATCAACTCATAGAGAGCTTCTGACATAGTAGGGGGCGGGAGAGAGTGGAGTGGAGTGGAGGACGATTCTGCATTAAGAGCTTTGGAAAGATGAGACAGAGAGGAAGGTTACTTTTGGCTCAAAGGAAACACATCTGCTGAAAATGATACCTTCGGGGTAGGTGGTGCATTTAGCAAACAGCTCTGAACCTGATTTTCAGAGGTTCAGCTGCCAAAATCAGGGCAGCCTTCTAAGGAGAGTTCAAGTTCTAAATGAAGGGTAGCCAACAGGGCGCTCTCCCTATGTTCTTAGAGGCCAATTCCCCTCAGCTCCAGCCAGCAAGACCAATGGTCAGGGATGATGGGAGTTGTCGTCCAGCAATATCTAAAGGGTACTGCAGTGGTCAGCCCTTCCCCAAACAATGAGATAGATTTGCAAATGCACAGTGGTATTATTCCTAGGCGTGATCTGTTGTAATCCATAAGATTTATTTATTTATAGGAGTATTTATACCCTGCTTACTAACCAAAGTTCTTGAGATGTTTGTCTGCAAACTCTCAGCAATAGAGAAATGCTTTCAATCCAGAAGGTTGAACAATATAAATCTGCTAAATTACTAAATATGAACATTTGTGAGAACTATGCATAATCAGACATCTGAGAAAAACCTTAAAGAAGAAGAAGAGTTTGGACTTTATATCCCACCTTTCACTCCCCTTAAGGAGTCTTCAAAGCGGCTAACAAACTCTTTTCCCTTCCTTCGCCACAACAAACACTCTGTGAGGTGAGTGCAGCTGAGAGATTTCAAAGAAGTGTGACTAGCCCACACTAGCAGCTGCATGTGGAGGAGCGGAGACGCGAACCCGGTTCACCAAATTACGAGTCCACCGCTCTTAGCCACTACACCACACTGGCTTAAAGGTAAAGGTATAGCAAATGGATATGCTCATCAGCTTGCTTGGCAAAGTTACCTTTATCGCTATCTCCCATCAATACTGAGCTACATGACTTGGAGTTCTAGTCTTGTGAGGGAGACCAGGTAGCTGTCCAGCAAGGCATGGAGCCAAACCATGCCAAACCATCAGAAATGAAACACAAGACTAGGGTCTAAGTAGAAAGAAAGGCAGCTCTACAGCAAGTGAAAGGATGATTCTGCCCACTCACCACCTTCCTGGAGCACCAGTGGAGTCTTGATCAAGAACATTTTTTATTTATATACCTCCCTAAACAAAACATGTTTTAAAAAAGTGAAACAGTAACAAAACAACAACAACCCAAAGCAGCTGGAAGGTTCAAAACCCGGGATAATAAAATGCTTTCCACCTGATGTTGGAAACATACTAGTGTGGGCACCAGGTGGAACTCCCCATAGATGGAGAATTACCACTCCCTATGTCTCAGATGACAGGGCACCCTAAGATGGTCTCAATATAGGTAGATTCTTCCTATCAAACAGGGCTGACAAACTTGAGGTTTGTTTATTGGTCTGGATTTGGCTTGAACTCATTGCTGCCTCTGTTCCTGGGAGTCAGGGAGATGTTATGGAGGGTTTGTAGCTGGGGTGTGTGATCAGTCAGGCCTCTGTCTGCAGATTCCCTAGGTGGGGTGTCTTTCTACCCACAGATTTCACAGAGGTGGGCCTTGGCCCCAGTAAGTGCTAGTCCCACTGCAGGGGTCATCATCAAAAGTGGGGTAGGCATGGACTTGTTATGACAGTGACACACCTATCCTGTTAATTTAATTGAGGCTCTGTCAACTTATACAAAAAAATGTTTAATGGAAATCAGTATGTGGGGGAGATCTCTTACATTAGTGGTACAAACACTGCATAATCACCTAATAATCTATTGCAATGTTAGAAAGAACATGAGGTTGTTTCATTTCATTGGCATTCTTCATCTGGCTGAAGGGATCTATATTCAAAGGCTATTTCTGGTCTACCTCAAATGATAGCATTGTAAATTATTGAGCAATTGGTAAACAAACATGTCTCCTTGTAATCACTAAAACCCTCTGCACTCCTTAGATGCTCCATCATCTGAGTCAACCCATCTCACATGAATCCTCTGGGTCACAAGACCACTGCTGTGAGGTTTGCCCAGATTTTTGCATGCCCAGTTGGTCTCAGCAAGATACCATTAGCTTGCAGAAGGAGAAAAAAATAAGCCCCATCTGGGGCTCTGAAAACACAAGTTTGCCTTTATGAATTGAGCAGAAGGTGGGGGGTACAAATGGTTTCATGGGGGGAAGAGTGTTTTCATCTAAGGGCCTAGTCCTAGGCATGCACATGCAAAAGCCAGCTCCGTTCAGATCAGGTAAAACAAAAGTTATTCTCATAGATGATAGATAGATGATAGATAGATAGATAGATAGATAGATAGATAGATAGATAGATAGATAGATATAGATAGATGATAGATGATAGATAGATGATAGATAGATAGATAGATAGATAGATAGATAGATAGATAGATAGACAGATAGTTGATAGATAGGTAGATAGATTCTCTTTCCCCTTTTCCCCTTGGGGTATATGCTGAAGAAATAAATGCATGGAACCAGGACCTGAAATGAGTATTCTTCTTATTAAGGCTGCAGTACACACATCCCCCCCCCCATCTGCTGTTATGAGGTCGAGGTCTCCCAACATTGCACAGGAGTACTTGTGATCCAGGACCTCCCTGGTTGGAAAAACAGGGTCAGCTACCACTCTTTGAAGTTAGATTAACTAGAATACAGACCTTTTTCAGTTTAGCAAGAGAATTCTTACTCAAGAGTCAAAAGAGAAAGAGAAGTGCTTTGAACCATATTGAAGATAAAAAACATGCCCCTGGTTCATGCACTTCTCCCTCCTTCTCTCTTGCTTCTGAGCAGATTTCCTTCTCCTTTCCATTCTTTGCAGTAAGCATGGCTTGCCATAAACAGGGGTGCACACACTACCTTCGCTCCCAACATCCCTACATGTACCAGCTGTACCACACAAACAAGCACACACGCACACTAAACAGGAAAGTCTGAAGGAGGATTCTAAGTGCATTCACCCAAACATGCTTAGAATCCTCCTGGTAACCAGGAACCCTAACCATGCAAGTTCCCCATTCACATGGAGGATTCTAAGTACATCCACACAAAAATGTGCTTAGCTAGGTCCCCTACAACCCTTCCTGTTCAGTGTTGGATGCAGGGGTGTACCTAGCCAACCATTGGCTAGGTTAGCCCTGCCAAGGGCCCAGACCCAGTAGGGGGGGGGGAGAAATCACATTGCTGCTGGGTGCTCCCTACCGAGAGGGCAAAGGCAGCATCTGCACAGGGTCTCCCACAGTGCCAGCTCACCACATTCCTGGGAACACTGGGATTACTAGGGCTCAGGAGAGGAGGGGGGGAGGGGACAGAGACATAATCAAAGCTCCCAGGCCGATGGCACACATCGGCAGAGCAGCTTTGTGAAGATGCAGAAAGGGGTGCATCTAGAAAAGGGTGCTTTGAAGGGGGTTGTAGGAAAGGATTCCCAATCTCCTAAAAGAGGAGGAGGAGGATATAGGGGAGTGGGGAGATGAAGGACACTGTTATTTTAGAACAGGATTGCTCCTTGCTGTTGAGGTTTAGGAAAGACAAGAAAGCAGTGGCGTAGCGTGGGGGGTGCAGGGGGGGCCGGCCGCACCGGGCGCAACATCTGGGGGTTAGGGTTAGGGGGCACAAATCCACGGGTTAGGGGGCGCAAATTACTTGCCTTGCCCCGGGTGCTGACAACCCACGCTACGCCACTACAAGAAAGACCTTGCCCAAAGGGACACTTGTGTGCTGTGGTTGGTCACCTGAGCCATATGCTATTCCTTTGTATTTCTACCTTTTATGGAACAATTCCGCATCCATTGATAAGTTTATATAGGGAGAAGCATTTGCAGGGGGTGTGGGAGAGAGAGTGATCTGCAAAACAATCAGAGATGACCTGTTTCTTGTTTTAACTACTGCACCACTCTACCTTTCCCTGCTGTTAATAAAAGCCCAGCGTGGCCTTTCCTAATGCTCAGTGAAAGGGCTCTGGTTTACCAAGATGCCCATCTGCTCCTCAAAAGAACCCACATGAAAACAGAGAAGAGACTATAGAGATAAATAAAGAGATACATCCGGGTTCAAGAGAAGCTTAAGGGGATGGAATAATCAGCAGGAGAAAATCCTGAAGAAAATGTCTGCAATGCTTATGTTAAGGGATCCCAGTGATGCATGAGCTGCTGTTTTTACAAAGTCCCTCATGGCTGCAGAAACAGACCAAGGTTAGGTCAAAGGCCAAGAAAAGGGTCAGTTTGCCATTGAAAGTGAAAATTGCTTATAATGTGCTTAACACCAGCTTTAGGAATATTAAAGAACAATCTGGGTTTTGTCAGTTAATAAACTGTAGCAAGCACTTCATGCATCAACAGTGGACTATTATTTTATGGATGTATTTATTTAATAACCCTATGAATCTAATGTTGCCATTTTAAGTTCACTGCTATGGTGCCTCACAGGGAAACTGCTTTGGGAGACTAGGGAACAGATTCACCTACCATTCATTGATGTAAATATTAGGCAGAAAGACTGTCCTATCAATTGCCAGATACACTTTCTGGACATTATCTTGATCTTTTATTTCCAAGAAATTGAAATCAAATGTTTGGTCGAAAGATGGTTGGCTCAGTGGAGTTACATGACACAGACTTGAAGGTAAGACTCTAGGTAAGGAGAAACATTATCACTACCACCACCCCAGCCAGCATGAACCACAGGGCCACGTTTGTTCTTCACATCATCTGACTCCCCACCCGGCCGCCACACACACCCTGCACCATCTTCAGATTTGCTCCAGGTGGTTAGGGGATGTGGGTGGCACCGTGGTCTAAACCACTGAGCCTAGGGCTTGCCGATCGGAAGGTTGGTGGTTCGAATCCCCATGATGGGGTAAGCTCCCATTGCTCAGTCCCAGCTCCTGCCAACCTAGCAGTTCGAAAGCACGTCAAAGTGCAAGTAGATAAATAGGTACCACTCCGTCAGGAAGGTAAACAGTGTTTCCATGCACTACTCTGGTTTCACCAGAAGCGGCTTAGACATGCTGGCCACATGACCCGGAAAAACTGTCTGCGGACAAAAGTCAGATCCCTCGGCCAATAAAGCGAGATGAGCACTGCAACCCCAGAGTTGTTCGCGACTGGATTTAACTGTCAGGGGTCCTTTACCTTTACCTTTAGGTAGCACCAAGTTGGGTCCAACTCTAAATACTGAATTTGCTTTGCCACATGTGAGCGGGTGTCACTCACTGTGTGTCAACACATTCCAGGGGACATTGCCTGATCATATTATATTACATATCATGCCATACCAATTATTTTATTTAAGGTATTTAACACCACTCTTCATTCTTGCAAATACCAGGGTGGTATACAAGGAGCATGGTTAAACTTGACATAGAGCAGACTAGAGTAGAACATAACCTCCCCCGACAAATAAAAAGGCTTTAATTGGGAAGTATGAATGGTGAAGCTTTGCTAAGTTTTTAAAAAAACTATCCATATTTGCGATTATGACATTAAAATCCTGAAGGGACACAAAACTAATGAATTAAATGCAAAGTAACTAAAAAGATAGATCCTGGGGAACCAGTGCTATGCCAAATTGTATACCCTGAGAATGTTTGTGAACTTGATGTAATTCAGCTGTAATTTAACAGGTAAGGATTTCTCCACAAAGATATTTAAATCCAATTTATTTGTTCATTTTCTGTGCTGTAGAAGTTGGCCCTCTAAGCTCTCCTAGGAGATGTCAAGCTGCTCCCATTCAGATTAATAATAATAATAATAATAATAATAATAATAATAATAATAATATTTTCTTGGACCCACCTATCTTACCGAGTTGCCTCAGTCACTCTGGGTGGCTTCCCACAGAATATAAAAGAACACAACGAAACACCAAACATTAAAAGCTTCCCAAAACAGGGCTGCCTTCAGATGTCTGCAAAAAGTCATAGAATTGTTTATCTCTTTGACACAGTTTGTATTGCAACCAGCAGGATCAGATCCTTAGTTTGCATTGCTCTCTTGGAACTTCTGGATTGTGGTCTTTCTGCTTGGCTGAGTGTTTAGTTAGAGTTCTGTCTCATTCACAGGATCATCTAGGGTACGTCAACACAACATGATTAAGTAGAGTATACCTCCTACTGAGAGCCTATCCCTCCGACCCCCAAATGTTGCATATCAACATTATTTTAAGACACATCCCTGGCCAGATTGGACTTTACAATCCATCTAACAACCCTATTTGACACACACACACACACACATATTTGACCCTCTCCCCTCAAGTGAAAACCTGTAAATAAACCCTCCAGTTGCCAATCAATGGGCAATCTTTCTAAGCCTTGGAATTGTTCTGTTAGATTAAGCCCCCCTAATGAATTCCTCATTGAGCCACTGAACAGAAATGAAACCTTGTTAGCTCATTATCCTCCTAATTAACCCATTCTACACTTGCTCCATCCTCATGGGGAGGTAGCAGACATGTTTGGGTTTCACACTGAGGTATATCAATGCTCTCTCCCAAGAGCCTTTTGTATTGGTAACGGAGATTTATTCGCGATGACTAGAGAAGGCAGCAGCCTGCAGCCCCTTCTCTGCCAGATGAAGGCCTGGACATTTTGCTACCCTCAGGCTACAATTTTCCCAAGGACAGGCAATGTGGATGGAGCACCACACGCCCTTTTTTCTTCGGTGACAAATACCCTGTCCTGCTGTTCTTGCTTTCATGCTGATCACTAGGCTTGTTAAGCTGATGAAGAGGCCTGCATGGATAACAGCACTCTCTCTGTACACGCACAGATGCACAAGGAAGAGGTGCCTACCTAGGCTCTGTCAGCTAAAAGGTTTCAGCAAAGAACAGAGCAGAAGTGCTCCCGGTTGCCTTACCTTTGTGACATAAGAGAGGTTTGCTTATCCTGTTTAAAGTAGCTTCAACTGAGCAGCAAATAGGAGAAGGATCTCTTCCCAATAAGAGCATCTGCATGAAACCAGGCCACTTTCCATAACTCCATGGCATTTGGCCTTGGAGCATTCTGGGATGTCAAGTCCTTCAAGTCCATGATACCAGATCTATCAACTGGCCATGTTCTTGTTTGGTGGCATATGTTATGTGCAAAACTGGAAATAGGGGCAATAAATAAGGCAAATGCCTTCGGGGGGGGGGTTGTATAATTCCTTCTGGTCTCATAGCTCAGCTCCTGTCATATTTTGCCCCACCCATGCAGGATGTATGAGAAAGTGTCTGTGTTGGTAGACAATTGTAAACTCATGTGGAAAGAAGGGCTCTTTGTTTTCCCCCTAGCAGCTTTCATGTGGATGCTCTACATTTTGTTTCTCATGTTTTACATGCAAACATTTCAATGTTGCAACCCTGTTCTGACCTACCTGGAGATTCCACTGCATTCAGTGCATAAGATTGCATTATAAATCAGGGAAATCACCACCTTATTCTAATCTACAAATCCAGATGGACTAAAGGACTAAACTAGATGTGACATTTGTCATATAATTTGATTGGCTGGTTGCTTTCCCTTCACAAATTGCAGGCATGGTGCAGGGAGCTGGATCAGGACTCTGGTGGGGAGGGAGGGAGATTTTAATCTTTGTTCCACTGTGGTCCTGGCTGAATCCCCAACCCATGCCTGCTGTTTGCAATGGGAGCAAAAGCTATCCACCAGTGCCTACAGAACCTTTCTTTCCATTGCAATTGGCGCACACTGTGGGGCATCGACTACAGTCCTGATCTGGCTCAGCACATGCACACATCCGTGCTGACAACTTGAATTATTATTATTATTATTTTATTTATATGCCACCCATCTGAATGGGTTGCCTCAGCCGCTCTGGGAAGCTCCCAAAAATATTAAAAACGCAATAAAACATCAAACAGTAAAAACGTGCCTATACAGATTGCCTTCAGACATCTTCTTAAGTCAAATACTTGTTTATTTCCATGACATCTGGTGGGAGAGTGTTCCACAGGGCAGGTACCACTACCGAGAAGGCCCTCTGCCTGGTTCCCTCTAACCTCACTTCTCGCAATGAGGGAACTGCCAGAAAACCCTCCAAGCTGGATCTCAGTATCTGGGCTGAATGGTGGGGGTGAAGACTCTCCTTCAGGTATATAGGAATAATAACCACACGGGAGCAAGAGGCACGACAAAGCAAAACACCTAGTTCAGCCCATGGTAGGATGATCTGTGTTGTAAGGACATGTCCACATGCAGGCAAATTCCAACCGGCAGTTTGTAAGCATGGCAGGGGCAGGAATGAGTCTCTTTTACAGCCAGGATCTGAAAGAAAACAACAAGGAAAGCTAGCTACTGCTGCTGCTACTCCTCTGAAGTTCACCTTCCCCATCTCTCCTTCCTCCTTTCCCTCCTGCACAAGCTCCCCTTTGTAACCCCCAGCAGCCAAGTCCAAAGGGGGCCTTTAAAACTCTATGAAAAACATAAGCAGCTGTTTTCAACTGTTAAGAGAGGCTGTTGATATCATAGTTCCAATAAAAGGAGGAGGGGGGAGGCTGTATGTGCTTTCTGCAGCTTCCCTTCGAAAATAATTCATTTTTCTCTGCATTATATTTCATGGTAACCTAGAGACTCAATATGTTCTGGATTACTGCATCCATTTCTGCTCCGGCCCTAATGGCCCACAGGAGTGCAAACCTTCCAACCAGAGTCCTCTAAATCTGGTGACTGGGGAGCTGGTTGTACTTCCTTGTTTTCCACTTGATAACTAGCCCCTTCCAGCATTGCTTTTATGGCAGTAATCTTCCTAGGCTGGATGCGATTCTTGTCCCACTTCCCTCCCCTCTCCTTTCCTCCCTCGCCCCCCTTCCTCCTGTCCCCTCATCGGCAGAACCACCAGCCACTGAAGAGATTCATCACTCTGTCCTTTGTGCCAGGGCCGAGTCCTCGAGATCTGTGGACGGTGGTTTCCGAATGTCCCCAACAAATGAAGCAGCACCAGCTGGCATCAGTAATCTTGCTCCCAAGCTGGAGCGGCCGGAATGGAGCTGGGTCTGTGGAGCTCATCAAGCAATAGCAGCATTCAGAAAGTATGGTGAGATATTGGCAGACAAGCATGCAGTCGCAGTCACAGTTGCTGTCACAGAACAAAATAGCTGGCTGGCCCTGGCCTGAGCAAATGGCTTAATGCATTGGGAAACAGGGCAGCATTTGGGGGAAACACAGGGAGCCCAAGGGCCACATCCTCAGCAGCACATCTGATGATGCAGCTGTATGCCTATTTCACCAGCTTGACATCCAGGTGAATAGTCACTGTCTAGGTAGCTTATGGTAAGGGTAAAGGTAAAGGGACCCCTGACCATTAGGTCTAGTCGTGACCGACTCTGGGGTTGCGGCGCTCATCTCACTTTATTCGCCGAGGGAGCCGGCGTACAGCTTCTGGGTCATGTGGCCAGCATGACTAAGCCACTTCTGGCGAACCAGAGCAGCACACAGAAACACCGTTTACCTTCCCGCCAGAGCGGTACCTATTTATCTACTTGTACTTTGACATGCTTTCGAACTGTTAGGTTGGCAGGAGCAGGGGCCAAGCAATGGGAGCTCACCCCGTCATGGGCATTCGAACCACCGACCTTCTGATCAGCAACTCCTAGGCTCTGTGGTTTAACCCACAGCGCCACCCGCGTCCCGTAGCTTATGGTAGAAAAGTAGAAATGATTCTTTCTCGCCCTATTCAGAGTACACACTATATCTGAACCCTGTAATCATATTGTCTCGCAAGACCTCTCTTTTCCAGGGAAGAATGTCTTTCTTAGGAATCAGAACAGCACCAGCAAAGCTCTGGTTCTGACAATATAACACAGCAGTAAAGAACCTTAGGCCCAGCAACTGAATGTGGCCCTCCAGAAACGTCTGTCTGGCCCTGGGAACTCTCTCCCAGCCCACACCACCTCCCTAGGCTTCAATCCTCACCAGCCCTGCTCTGCACCCTCCAGCTTTTGTCCAGCTGGAATATGTCCATGAACTATGACACTGCCTCTTGCTTGGCTGGGTGGAGAGATGTATGTGTGTTTTTGAAGAGTCCAGCTTTTGCGTGGCTTAAATATCACCTACTACATGCAGTTAAAAGTTGTTCCTGTGGCTCTGCCCATTTCCCCACCACCATCTTGTGGCTCCTGAAGGTTTACTCCTTGGAGAATGCAGCCCTCATGCTGAAAATCTTCCCCCATGCCTTCTGCAAAAACCTCCACTGAACATGTTCCCAAGTAAACAGCTGCATGGAAGGAGCTTGACCTATAATGGTCTTGCTGGTAGCACATTGTTTTTACCGCCATGAATGACTGTTAGATAAATGCAGATGGATCATAATTCAATACCACAAAAACTCAGCATTGGATTCTGACCTGTGGATTCTCTGATTTCCCAGGTTTGAGCACCCCCAATATAGGCTGAGAAACTCTACCTGTTGCTAAAGAACTACATATTATACGCCAGGTTTGTTTTTTCTTCCTAGTGGTTTCTCATTTGCTTTGAGTTCATTCTTGTGCCACTGCATGCTTACGTATGGAGATGGAACATATTATGCAGATATATTTTTTAAGCAACCTAATACAGCTACTTGGCAAGTCGGGTGTCTGGGAAGCTCCTTTTTATCTGCCATCTATTGTGTCTATACAACATAAGAATAATCCTGTGCACCTCTAGCACAGTGATGGGCCTATGCCGCTCCAACCCACCCCTGCCTATTCAGCTGGAATGGGGAAAGAAGAAAGAGATTTGTAAATATTTTAACCAGATTAACAACCGCAGTTGAGGTGTTTCTGGGATCAACGTCTAGGGAAATCGCCATCGTCAGCTTAGACAATAAAACAGGAGCAGATTAAAGGGGGAGAACCTGTCATCAGCCATGGCAGCTAATTGGTTCACTGTGATCAGCTATGCGTGATAGCAGACAGCATTAGAGCTGAACAGAGGAGTAAAACACAATGGATTTTTCTGAAAATGGGTGGGTTAGCCAGATGGCTGTACGAGATCATGTCTTTGCTTGAGTGTCTTTTCTTAAATTGCAGTGCAGTAGTAGCTAGATCTCCTGGTCAGCAACCTTTTTTTTAACCAGGGCATGTTTGGAGTTGAGCAAGGATTGAAGGACCTTATTCAGCACGACACGATCCGAGGGCTCCTTAACCCCTCAAGAAAATAGCAATTGAGGGTTTAGTGGAGTTTCCCCCTTACCCCTGAGATGCTTACTTCCATTTGTAGTCCAGGTCAGAAGCAAATGGACGTGAGCAGCTGGGGGGTCACAAAGAGAGAAAATCTACCCAACACCTTTTTTATTATTTTGGGAGGAGAGGGTTAAAGAGCCCCTTGTCTGTGCCTTGAACATGGTAGCTGAAGTGTATAATTGGGCAGGAAGCTTGGAGTAGGGGACTCTGCTGTCAGCAGGGATGGGGAAATCTATCCATTTTGGTTTCTCTCAGTTTCTCATTTCTCCAAATTAAGTTCACTTGTCCACATTCCCACATCAGTTTGCCATTTATTTATTCTCAAGCCCTTGTGGCATTCATCAGCAATTAGAAGGTCCTTTACAATCTGGCTCTCCCTCCAGTGAGTCCACACAGTCCTAGCCTTGCAAGCAACACACCTCAGGCCTGTCCTGGTAAATGCTGGGACTTGGGTGGAAGGCATGTGGCTCTGCCTCACTATACCAGTCACTCCTGCATGCAGCAACCTTCCAGAACAGGTCAATCACCACCTCCTAGAATCGGTGAACTGCTTACCTGTGATTTGTCTAGACTGAACTTTAAATTAGTGGTGTGCCATTTTTGTGTGTGTGAGGTTCAATTTTTGCCCTAAACATTGAGGGGATTTCTTTTTTTAAAAAAATCCTGCCTCCCACTCTTTTGTGCAGGTTTACCACTGTGCAGCCATTGTCCCTCCAAATTCATGCTGCCTTGATACCCTTTTTAAAGGATCTTTGCCCTGCATTATCCAATCAATCAGGGATCACATCATGAACAAGATGATGCTACAGCAAGCAAGCAGATTTGACTGTGTGGCAGCAATGTCACAGTCAGCAAACACATCCTCCTATCACCCTCACTCGGGAGAGGCAGGAAGAGAAGGCATCCACATTGCCTAGGGAACAGGATTGACATTCCTAGTCTTACTGTACTGCACTGGTGATTTTATTGCCTGCCAATGCTATGCTGCAGGACTTTTGCTCCAGCTCAGCTCTAATTCTGTATACTTAAGCATTTTAAGTTGGAGCAGGTTGTGGATGGGATATGCATTTGAGTGAACATGCATAACATCCCGCTGAAAGTAATATGGGGCATATTGTCAAAATCTGCATTCGGTGCACATCCAAAAGTATTTGCATTCTGCCCTCCTCGCTATCTTACTTTCCTTGAGATGTACCTTCAGGTGTGCACCTAAATACACATCCCCATGCACACACGGCCCCAACTAATCAGATGCCTGCAACTAGCTTCTGGTGCTTCAACATATTGCCTCTCCCAGCTCCAACCAACGCCTGTCTCCTTACAGTTTTCATCTTTTCTTATAGGGATGCCGGAAATGGTCAAAAAGTGGGGGTGGCATTAATGTTCAAGAAATGGAACCCTGCTTTTTTCAATACAGCACTTTTGTATAGCTACTGGCGTCACCTGATTGCCTTTGAAGGTGTCAGGTGGTCACCTATCAAATACTGTTGGCAAATACCTTTGCATTAAATACCAAGTATGGTCAAATATCAAATGAAAAATGAGTTATTGTAATATCATCCCTTGTTCTACCTCCTTCTCCACCATGGGTATTGGGGTGCTTTGAGCTTTCATCACTAGTAGAGATGTCTGTTCAATACCCACACCCCATTTTGCATCCTCTGGTCTAGCTACATGGGCAGTGTGTACCTATAGCTTGGTTAAAGAAAAAAGAAATGTCCAGTACAACACAGAAGGATCCAGAGGCATGTGTAACAAAGATGAGAGTAAATTAATGATGAAACCAGCCATTAATGCTGGAATCGAAGGAGCTGCTTAAGCGCACTCAAGAGACTTGCACTAGCTGGGTTGAGTTTTTTATTTTTATTTTATTTTCTCCAAATAGTTGACCCCAGGCCATATTCCACACTGCTTTTCTGAAGCCCTTTTCAAAAGCAGCTTGTTGCATAGAGGAAAAATCCTGACCTAAGGAAGCAGTGAAGAGACACAGCCTTAATTGCACAGCTCTTAGAATGGAACCCCTAAAAACAGAGAGCACAGAAGCAAGAGCTAAAGAACTCAGTTGAAATACGTTATTCCTGCACCACTTTGAAAGAGGTTTACAGTGGTACCTCGGGTTAAGTACTTAATTCGTTCCAGAGGTCCATTCTTAACCTGAAAGTGTTCTTAACCTGAAGCACCACTTTAGCTAATGGGGCCTCCCGCTGCCACTGCACTGCCGGAGCACGATTTCTGTTCTCATCCTGAAGCAAAGTTCTTAACCCGAGGTCATATTTCTGGGTTAGCGGAGTCTGTAACCTGAAGCGTATGTAACCTGAGGTACCACTGTATTACATGAGCACACTTTGGTTCAAATATTTTGGGTTCATATTGTGCCCGTATGGACTTTCCTCATCACTATTTGTTTGTCTCCCAGTATTTCAGTTGTTAGTATCAGCAAGAAGGAACAACTAATGCCAAAGTTGGACCAGCAATTTGAAGTGCAACGTTAAGCATTTCTACTCAGAAGTAAATCCTAGTTCAGTGAGACTTGCTCCAGGTAAGCATGCACAAGGATGCAGTCTTAATGTTGCAAAAAAACAAAAAACATGGAATGTGTTTCTTCTGAGCACCTACTTCCCCTGGACAACACAGTGTCAACTCTAGAGTTTGATTAAAGTGTGGGATAATGATTTGAGATGGATTGTAAAGTAGCTTCAATCCTGCATACTCCCAGACACCCCAGGGCAGTCTATTCATAAAGAATCATTCTTAATGCAATCAAATACTTCTTCAAACTGTGAAAGCTTAAATATTCTACCTTTGCCATTTTGGTATATGTTACACGCCCCCCTCCTGCCCCTGCCCCCCACAATACTGTCTCTGTGTGTAATATAATCCTTGTTTATGATAATTGATTTTCCTTGTCCTGCCTTCCTGGGAATCATATGCACACGTTTTACTCCCCTTTTAAAGATCAAATGACATTTAGGCCTGGGCGATTTGAATCTGAGTTGGTCAGAGAATTTAATACAATAAGAGTGAGCTTAAGGGGAAAGCAGTTAAAGCCTAGATATATTTCTTATTATTGCATAGAAAACCTTGAATTGAGAGGGAAGTTTGCATCTATTTTCCCGTTGCCTCTTTTAAAGGCTGTCAGACTTGGTTAGTCTCTCTCAAAATTAGTCCTTTGGATCATCTTCTTACTAAAAACAAAATCTTAGCTTTTTTTTTTCCTTGAAGCGATAGCGGATTAGGTCGAGAAGCTTTGTTTAGCTAAAGCGAGGGATTAAAAGAGATTTGCCCCCATAAAGTTGTGGTTTGATGGTGCTTTTATCCCTGGATGTTGCTAAAGCTGTGTTGCTTCAGGATTAGGAGCATACAAAGAGTTTCCTTGTGCTTTTTCGCAGCCAAGTGGGGGAAAGGGGGGAGGAGACAGAGAGACAGGGGTACAGAGGCAAAGGGAATGGGCTCCCTTGGTCTCACAAAGCCAAAGTTTAAATCCACTGACACAAACTTCACCAGACATGGTGTGAATATCAGATTTCAAAAAAAGAAAGAAAGAAAGAGAAAAAGGGAAAGGGAAAAAGGAGGGGTGTGGGGAGAAAGAATGCTGGATGGCCGGGCAGAAAAGAATTGTATTTCGAGAAGACAGCGAAGAACCGTGCACCCATTTTCCTGCCTCAAACTTTTTGCCTTGCTTAGAATGTGAAGACTTGCAAATGTGAACCCCAAAACATGATCCCATCATGGCTGATTCCAACAATGGTTCTGGTTAGTGCAGTTTTTGGTCTCCAGTCTAGCTGTATCTGTGGTTTAGCTGTGAGCATCTCTGAGCATAATGGGGTAGACAAAGCAAAAGGCCACTGCCCACTGTCCCTCATGCTGCATTGGGGCTTTAGCCCTGTGCACACTTGCCTAGGAGTAGGGATGGCCGAATCAGACCATTTCTCAAGAGTTTGCCTTTTTCCAGTCTTAGCTTTGGTTCTCCGCATTTCCACATCAATTTGTGATTTTTAATTTTTAAAAAAATCCTTATGGAAATTCATCAGCCACTTAATTTCTGCTGAAGTATGCATTGCTGTATGCCCAACACACACATTGGTGTCAAGCAATTTCCCCTAATATACTGCATTTTGTATGTTATTTTCACTAATATATGCATTGATATGCATTATTTACTGTAAAATATGCTTTTGGGGAACCAAAGAGCGCATTGCAAAATTCAGAGACATGTGGCTCTTGAAGGATGGCTATGTTTCAGTTTGTGCAATGTTTTGGAAAGGGCCAGTTAAGTAGGTTCACTTTTCAACATGAACTGTATTGGATAACTTCCCCATCCCTATCAGGGAGTAAGTTCCATTGAACTTATTGGGACTTAATTCTAAGAGATTGCACTGTAATTCCATCGGCCTCAAGGTAAGAAAGCACTTCTTTGCATGCTACTCATAGAAGGCAGGACTGAGGGGAGCCCTTTTTTTGCCTTAACCACATTTCCAGGTTCACAGCACCAAAGAGACAGGTGGAATATACCTGGGAAGGTACAGCCTGAGGATTTGCCTCCTGTTGTTCTGAGCATATTCGAATCATTTGGGCATGTACAGATGGGGAAAGTTACATTCCCTCATTCTGAGAATGACAGCATGGTTTTATGCCAGGTATGGGGACCCTGTGGCCTTCCATGTATGGTTGGAGCCCATTATCCGTAGCCAGCACAGCCAGTGGTCAGGGATTATGGGAGATGAGGACACGGGTGGCGCTGTGGGTAAAAGCCTCAGCGCCTAGGGCTTGCCGATCTAAAGGTCAGCGGTTCGAATCCCCGCGGCGGGGTGCGCTCCCGTTGTTCGGTCCCAGTGCCTGCCAACCTAGCAGTTCGAAAGCACCCCCGGGTGCAAGTAGATAAATAGGGACCGCTTACTGGCGGGAAGGTAAACGGCGTTTCCGTGTGCGGCTCTGGCTCGCCAGAGCAGCGATGTCACGCTGGCCACGTGACCCGGAAGTGTCTCCGGACAGCGCTGGCCCCCGGCCTCTTGAGTGAGATGGGCGCACAACCCTAGAGTCTGTCAAGACTGGCCCATACGGGCAGGGGTACCTTTACCTTTACCTTTATCTTGGAGGGTCACAGATTCTTCCTCTGTCTTATGGGCTCCTGGTCCCTGATAAGAGATCTTCCTGCCTTAAAGCCTTGAGGCATTAAGCAGCTCACCCTTCAACAGCAGTAACATTTTCCTTCTCCTCAGCTAGTTTCCAACTAACTTCTTGAAATGTTGTCAAAAGTTCTATTGAGCTTTAGGACTGTTCAGGTTCTGAGGCAGCTTTGAATGCATTGCGATGCCAGGCCTCAGTCAAATGATCAAGTGAGAACAACTGTTGCACTCATTAATTCTTTTTGTTTTAATTCAGAAATGAGACCTTTGAATGTCTCCTCAGGAAATAGTCCAATTCGGTTCAATGGAGCTTCCTGCCAGGGCAGTGGAAACAACAACAATAACAACACCTGGCTCAGTGGGTCATACCTGCATTATAGAGAATCCCTACCTTGATACTTCTGCTTTGTTTTCTGTTTGGGATGGAGTTGGTTCTCTAATGCATCTTTTTCCTACTGCCTAGGAAAAAACCATTACGTTACATCATATAGCATAACCAGAAGGTATATTATATATAAACATGGTTGAAGTTAAGCAGGTGTGGCTCTGGTCAGTGTATGAATGGAAGTCTTCCCCATGTTGATTATCTTGAGCTCCATGACGGAACCCAGATGGAACATACAGTAAATGTAACAAATAAATTATAAGCTATGTATATAAATTATAAGCCAGAAGTGGCTTAGTCATGCTGGCCACATGACCCGGAAAAACTGTCTGCAGAGCAGAAAAATGCCGGCTCCCTCGGCCTGTAAAGCAAGATGAGCGCCGCAACCCCAGAGTTGTTCATGACTGCACTTAATTGTCAGGGGTCCCTTTACCTTTATGTATGGAACTTATGATAGCTGTTTATTCTAGTTTTGATTTTAATTATATATCTGTGTTTACGATAAATAAATCAAAATCAACTCAGGGTAGGTTTACTGCCTTGCAAATTAAATTCACTTGAAAAGAGCAGATTTAACCAGAATCTTGACCCAATAGAGGCAAGTGGAAGCTGATGCAGAGATTAATTTCTCCATGAATGTATCATGCTGAAAAAAATACAGCTGCCTCCATTCTCACCAAATGCACATGCTCTCATACATGAGTGTGAACCAGCATGTCTAAAACTGTAACAGAAAGATATAAGATAATCTAATATGCAAAAAGAGTCAGTTGTGCTTAAACTGAGATGTACCCACTTCTGCAGAAGTCATGGCTTTCAAATGGTGAGGCAGGGAAGTTATGCTAGTATAGCATATATATACCAGCAAAATGAGCTATAGACTAGTAGCTAACAGACCCCTGTTAAGTTTGATTCAGGGGTCGATACACTGGAATTCACCCACATGCCTGTGTCATAAACCGGTCATATTGTACATTGTATTGCATTCCCTCTGTGGCAGCAAGTCTGTGGGACAAAAGGACAAGGTCAAATGTAACTCTCCGCTGTTTTAATGTACGCTACATAAAAAAGAGTAATCTATTTCCTTCACACACACACAAAAGAAAAGGGGACCAGAGAGTTATGAAACAGAGGATAAAGGCAGAAGACTCACAGCCACATTCTTGAAAAATAAAACAGCATCTTCTTGTTTTTAAGGAAAGAATTGATGTGGCAGCTTGCCCGATGTTTATACATTGGCAATGGTATAAAAGATGTTGCCAGCTGTGTGATAAAGATCTGCATGTCCATTGTTCTTGGCAGGGACTAGAACTGAAAATGTGGCAAACTGAACTTAAGAATGGTAGAATGAAAAATTGAAATGAACAAATTCCTCCGTCTGCCCCATGTCCCCCCCCCCCTCCAGTTTGATAGAACCCTGGGACCTGGCTTACACTGAACAAAATAAAAATCAGATCAAATGCAGGAGCTGAATTATCATGGGATGTAAAAAACAGGTGTGAATTTTTTTTTAAAATGGACTTCAGAATGTTAAGAAAAGAATATTAGTGAGTAAATCTATGGGAACAGATTATGGAGAAACCTTCGGTAGATGTGTTATTTTTATAACACTGAAAGGGGGTTTAATTCAGTGAAAGTTACAGAAAATTTCTGCCACACTTCAAAATTGATCACTATCCTACCAACACACTTGTGAAAGTTTTTTACCTGTCATTTATTAAAAACTAGAGGCTCGGGTAGTATTTTCTTTGTGATATGTTGACTGTCGAAATGCAAGCTGACATCATGCATCGCAGAAGACATTTTAGCCAACCATAATAGCCATTTCATTCCAGAAGGCCAGTAGGGTCACAAGGTGATTGTATTTTCTCATCTTCAACCAAACTTACTTTGTATATGCTGGGATAGAATTCTGACTCCCTTTGAAGAAGTCACAATGGAACCATAGAGTTAGAGAGGGCCTTGTAGGCCATTAAGTCCAATTGCCTGCTCTGTGCAAGAGATCTAGAGCTGGAGCATCCACAACAAACGGCCATCCAACCTCTGCCTGAAGATGTCCAATGAGGGGACGTCCAGCTCTCCTGTGGGTAAATGAGTCCAATGTTGAACTGCTTTTACCTTCAAGAAGAACGTATTTGTGTTATGAATACTGTGTGATGTTCCTTTATAACAGGTATGGAGAACCTTTGGCACTCCTATGTTGCTGAGTCACAATTCCCATCATTTCTGGAGCTTGACCATGCCTGTTAGGGCTGCTGGGAGTTGTAGTTCAGCAACATCTGGAGAACCAAAGATTCCCTACAATTGCTTTATAACTGGGTCACTGAGCACTCAGCACACATGCACAGAAGCCTGATCCAAACCTGAACCACAAATACCCTGAATAGCCTATGAGCCAAACTAAATGTGATTGTGGCAGCTTCACCTGTTTGAGTTCATCCTGCTCACCCATAAGGCAAGGGATCAGTGCCTTGATTTTTAGATCAAAGGGAGTGTGCAGGTAGAGGAGTACTCATTTCTTCTCCTGGCTGTGATCTACTACCCATGCTCCTCATGAATCTCCTTAACTAAGCTCTAATACTGAAGTTCATCTAGGAGAAAATTGCTTCTAGGAAGAGGCTATGGGGAGATAAGCAGAGGTGGCTCATCACAAGTGAGCTCTAGCCCTTAGGACCTGAACAAGCTGTCAATGGTAGCAATTTCTGAACATAGTGATGGTTTCCATGGAACTAGTAGTGTATCTGGAGTCAGGGTTCAGCATCTGCACAAAAGAATGAGTTGCACCCTCATTCTGGTACCAACACTCTGCTGCCTAATCATATGAGCAACGATGGCAGCTACTATAGTATAAGCTCCTTAGGCTAGAAACAGTTCACCCTAGGGTGACCAACATAGTATTCCATTGGCCATATTGAATATTGGTGATCCCTGGTGCAGAGACTTATAGACAATCTGAAAGAGGAATTCCTGTTTGTGATGTGACCATCATTTGACTTGGGCCTTTTGTAAACAGGTTTTGCAGGGCTTTACATTGTTCCCACATGTGCACCCTAAATAGCTGTTTAATCACAGATAGCAGTTAGGCAGAAGAACTATATGTACATGTCATGGGAAGCAGTGCCTCTTCCAATCCCATCTGGGTTACTACATAAACAAAGAAATCACACATGCAGCATTGCTGTGGAGCGGACCCTAGGAAGCAGCCACTTGGTTGATTGATTGATCTATTGATATTGATTTTGGGGGAATGGGTGATTATGCTTAGTTCTTAAAGAAGTGACATTAAAAGTAGCAGAATTAAGTCAGCAGCTTGATGCCTTTTCTGCTAGCAACAAACATTGCCACGCAGCTGAAGCCTTTTCGACTGACCTTTGCTTTTGCCTTTTGATTTTTTTGTCCCCAAAATACTCCATAATACTTGTATTTTGTCTCTTTTAAGATTATCTCTGATTGATTAAGCTTTGTATCAACCTCAGCTATAGCTGAAAGACTTATCAAATCCCAGAAAGCAGATTCATCCTGATTTCAAAAGGGAATCGCTCTTTTATCCTGTATAAGTCTTTGTGGCATTTTAGATTTTGTATAGGAAGAAGGATGCAAGCAGGAGATGTTTGGCTTTAGGTCTGTTTTTTTAAAAAAAGCAAAAAGCAAGAGACTAAAGCAAATATATATATAGCAGTAATATCCATAGATAAGGGGAAGTACAAAAGGATAAGAAGGAGCTGATGTAAAATATAAATACATTGCTATGTGGTTGCACCCATTGTCAGAAAAAAAAGTAAGTGCAATGAAACCAAATCAAATCAAAGTTGTTCAGGCCCATTTTAATTCTACTGATCAATTTCACCACTATGCAGGCATTTAACCAGGCACACATCAGCGGTTCTTTAATACTCTGTGACTCCTGGCAACAACAAATAAATGAACAATCAAACCAGCATACTCTGTGCTCCCAGAGCAAACCAGAACTCCAGTAAAAACTAAATACATTGGCTACCTAATATCAGCCTCCCCGCTGCAGTGCAGATGAACACATCTGCTTATAAAGGCCACTAGATAACTGACAGCAACACAAACAGGTTGTGCCTGTGCAGGAAACATGTTTCCAACAGATTACCCCCTCCCCAGCCATGAGGAATACACAGAGAAGAGAATTATAGCAGCAAACAGCCATTGAGAAATCTGGTGCTCATGTATGGTTCTAGCTATTAAAAACTCCAAATAATTTTGAGCCTACTGAACAGAAGAATCAGATTTTTAACATTTTTTTCCCTAATGAAACAGAAAACCATGTGCGTTCTTGTTATACATGCTCAGTACTGCAAATGAGACCTGTGACTAGTACATATGTTGCTGGAACAATGTGGGAGTCACAACAGAACCATGCCTTCCACTGCACAGTGACCATAAGGGTGGACCATAAGGGTAAAAAGTCCATAATGCAGATCTTCTCCATGCCAGTTGACTGAATTAACAACAGCGAGTGACCCACATCTGCATGGATCTGGGCTCCTCCCAGAGGAGGAAGCATATTCCTGTGGCTCCTGCTGCAGGAGTAGAGACATGAAGATGCCTTTGAAATGGGTCCAGGATCCATTTGATAAAGGCATTTGGGTGGGATGTTTTAAACGTGCAGTGGTACCTCGGGTTACAAACACTTCAGGTTACAGACTCTGCTAACCTGCTTAACCTCGGGTTAAGAACTTTACCTCAGGATGAGAACAGAAATTGTGCACCGGCGGCATGGCAGCAGCGGGAGACCCCATTAGCTAAAGTGGTACCTCAGGTTAAGAACTGTTTCAGGTTAAGAACAGACCTTCAGAATGGATTATGTTCATAATAATAATAATAATAATAATAATAATAATAATGTATTATTTGTACCCCACCTATCTGGCTGGATTTCCCCAGCCACTCTGGGCAGCTTCCAACAAAGATTAAAAATACATTAAAATGTCACACATTAAAAACTTCCCTGAACAGGGCTGCCTTCAGATGTCTTCTAAATGTCAGGTAGTTGTTTATCTCCTTGACATCTGATGGGAGGGCATTCCACAGGGCGGGGGCCGCCACCAAGAAGGCCCTCTGCCTGGTTCCCTGTAACCTCACTTCTTGCAATGAGGGACCCGACAAAAGGCCCTCTGAGCTGGACCTCAGTGTCCAGGCTGAACAATGGGGGGTGGGGACACTCCTTCAGGTATACTGGGCCAAGGCCATTTTGGACTTTAAAGGTCAACACCAACACCAACGTAACCAGAGGTACCACTGTATTTCTTTTTCCTCTTGATTTTAATGTGTCTATGTGGGGTTTTCTGTCTGCCTGTTGCATTGCTTGTATGTCACTTTGGGTTGCCCTGGGCAAGATAAAGTGACCAGCGAATAATGATAATGATATATGGTCCAGAATGTTATAAGACTGTACTTGCAATACCATTTAAGCAACTACACTTGGGAACTCCCTGCCTACGGATATCGATAAGGTGCCTTTACTGTATTCTTTTTCGCGCCTGCTAAAAATGTTTTTGTTTAGCCAAGAACACCCAGATGTTTAGAAATGCTGGTGTGAATTTTTTATTCTTTATTTTCTTTATTTATTTCAACTTCTTGTATGTTCTAATGTGTTGTGAATTTACTCAAGAAAGCACACAGGCAAATGAATGTTAATCACACACGCACATTGCTGCAAACCTACTTGGTCTCAAATAATACAGGTTTGCTGGCCAGCAGAGAGTATATGTGTGTGTTTAAAGAAGTGTCACTACAGAAAAGACAAAACATATGACCACTTTCTGCACATGCCCAGAATCTAAATCCAGAGAAAGTAGAGAATGCTAGTCCACTTTGCAATAAATAAATAAACAAGCAAATAAATATTTGTGGGTTTTTTTAAAATTTTCCCAAAGGAAAACAGCAAAGACATTTTCAGTGCATATTTGAATGAAGCTGAAACCCATAAGATAATACCTCAGTGGATTGCAAAATGACCACACCAGCACTTCAGCACAACTGACCCCCTCAGCCAGGACTGGTAAATTGCATCCAGCCAACGGGGGAGGCAACATGGGATCCAGTGCCATCCTTGGAGCCAGAATGAAAACCATGGAATATCGAACTAGTATAATCATAATATTCCAGATATTATGCAGATGGATATTTGACAGACTATATACTTACCTGGGCTAAGTCCATTTGAAAGCACTCCCTGGTCAGTCTGCATAATCCCCAACAGGTCTTCTGGGACATGTATATAGTAACTGAATTTTGTACATTTTCATGATCTCCCTTTTTTCCTGCAGTCCAGGACCCTTTTAACCACTTTCAGCTGTTTCCCATTCAGCTGAGCAGCACAAAGGGGACTGCAGAGAGAGGGAAATGTTACACTTCTCCTCACCTTCCCACAATTCTGATGGAAATCCCTATTAATAGTAGCATAGGGCCAGTCATCATAGAAATCTGAAGCGAAGGAAGATTTAACTACTTCAATCATTATGTGCATATTCCTGAAGACGTGTTGGGGATTACCTATACTGACCAGGAAATGTGCAGAATTTCCTCTTCATTGAAGGCTTAAAAGCGTATTTTTCATAATGCTGGTGAATGTGCATAATAGCCAGTTATTATGCACATTAACTGCTCAATTTACTGCTCAATCCCCTTAACAGTGCCCATGGCTTTGCAGTGAAATAGAATCAGCCCAAATGTGACCCATAGCTATAGCCTTTTCTACCATGTTGACTCTTCCCCACTTTAAAAATGGCACAAGTTAAAACAATTGTATTCCCCTGAAATAATGCAAAAGTAGCTAAGTGATGCACTAGACTGTGTTTGAAAATCCACACATATTTAATTCCATAAATAGCTTGGAAGCAGGGAGGGAGACTAAGCCAGAGCACCATAATTCTTCATCATAGCTTTGCAGGCTTAGCAGCAGACCCACTGCTGAAAAATGCTTCAAAAAACAAAATAAATGATCTTCTGGTTGCAGAAGTATTGATTTTGCCCATATCCAGTAATAAAGAGCAAGTCACCTGTAGGTAAAACTCTTGTAAAATATATTTTATACTCTATTAGTTCTAGAGATAGAGCTATATGCAGCTGAGAGAAAGGGAGAGGGGGAAAGATGACAAATATTTTCTGCTGAAGTATTTCAGGCATGCATTTCCTGACACTTGTTGAATTATCTGAAGCTGAATTTTCTCCTTTCATTACTGGAAACTTATCAAGCATGCTTTTGGGGAATCAGTGTTCTAGGTCTTGCTTTACATAGGAGCAACTGACTGTAAAATAACATTCCTGCAGGGACCTGATCCATGATATACTGAAGCCAGGGCTTCCAAAAATGCTGGAAGATGAATTGGAATCAGAGACTTTCTTTTTTAAAATCATTTTTATTTGATTTTTCAAATATAAAATTGTAACAATCCAAATACATATCTATATATTGAGATTACCATGAATCTCACATCTTTTCCCCAACCCCCTCCATGGGATCCAATTCTCAATATTTACAACTGCATACAGTGGTACCTTGGATTACATACGCTTCAGGTTACAGACTCCGCTAACCCAGAAATAGTACCTGGGTTAAGAACTTTGCTTCAGGATGAGAACAGAAATCGTGCTCCGGCAACAGGAGGCCCCATTAGCTAAAATGGTGCTTCAGGTTAAGAACAGTTTCAGGTTAAGAACAGACCTCCGGAACGAATTAAGTACGTAACCAGAGGTACCACTGTATTATTCCATACTCCAAATGTTATATCGGTTCATATTATCCATAGTATATATTATATTACAAGTGGATTTAAAATCCTGCTAAAGTTTCCATCTGCTTACAGTGGTCTCCTAAATAACTTATCAATTTTTCCCATTCTTTCATTTTTTAAGTTTTGTCCTCTTGGTTCCTGAGTTTTCCAGTCAGCTTTGCCATTTTCGCATACTCCATCAGCTTAGCTTGCCATTCCTCTCTGGTAAGGAGTTGCTCTTCTTTCCACCTCTGGACTGGAATCAGAGACTTTCAAACACCTTGGAGCCTAAATACAGTGGACGCTCGGGTTGCGAACGTGATTTGTGTGGGGTGCACATTCGCAACCCGCAGCGTTCGCAACCCACAGTGGCGTGTCTGCGCACATGCGGGTTGTGATTTGGTGCTTCTGTGCATGCCAAAACCCAGAGGTAACCCATTCCAGTACTTCCGGGTTTCGGTGGTCCGTAACCCCCAAAAAACACAACCTGGAGCGTCTGTAACCCAAGGTATGACTGTACTTTAAGATCAGTAGCAGGTAGTGGCATGGTGTGGACAGCGGCGTAGCTAGCCGCTCTGGTTCCTGGTGCGGGGGCGTGTCCTGCAGCTGGGGCGGGGTGATCCACCCAAGGGGGCGGGGTGAGCCTCTCTGACGCTTGGAACCTCTCTGCCGCCTCCCCCTCAGCTGTAGGGCGGCTGAGGGAAAGGCAGAAGGCAGGCACAAGTCCCACACTGCCGTTTCAGGCAACACAGAACCTGCAGGAACCTAAGCCACCATGTCACTCCTAAAAAGTTTCGCGAGCCCAATTTAAAAAAACCCCAAACAAACTCATTTTGTCACACACACCCCTCAGTGATAACACCTGGGGAGCACTGCAACCCCTGAACCCCCTTCCTCCACCACTGGGTGTGGAGGCACTTACTTGACCTCCCAGTGAGTGAGCTGCTTACTGGGAGAGAAAAGCAGATGTGTGTGGCTGCAGCACTGACTATGCACCAGCAGGAGTGCTGGATTGGCTCGGCCAGTATATCTGCACTATCCTGACCTCAACAATGCCTTGCCGCTTCTGTGCCCCTTCCAGTAAGCAGCAGTAACTCACCTACTGGGAGGTCAGGTCAGCGCCTTCACCCCACCCCACCCCATCCCCATCTGCTGCTATTTAAGCTTCACCTGTCCCCATACTGGCTACCCTGCGCTCTACAAGCAACAGGGAAGGCCCTGCTCATGGTTCCATTGATCAGTATGGTCCATGGAACCATGAGATGAGACAGGGCCTTCTCTGTGGTGATGTCCTGATTGTGGAATGCCCTTCCTGGGGAAATGTGGCTGTTCCCTTCACTGATAACATTCATGCATCAGCTGACGTATTTATTTATCCGTCTCTTCAATACAGACACTAAGCAGTCCATCTGCTCAAGTATTACTGTATTTGCTGTCTCGGCTGCTTTTTGAATTTTGATATAGATTTCATTTACTATTTTAACTAAGGTTATATGATTATTGTATCATGTGTGCTGCCCTTGACTCCTGCAGGAGGAAGACTAGGATAGAATTAGTAGTAGTAGTATTTATTGTTATTATTTAATATTTCTTTTTAATAACGATGGTAATCATTTGACTTGGATGGGTGTTTGGTGCCATTTAGTGTTCACCCAGATCTTCATTTAAAATTGTTTATGGATAGAATTTCTTGAGTTCTTAAATTTCAGATTGGTTTTAACCTGTTAGGGTGTGTGTGTTTTATTCTGCACAATGTTATGTTTGATTGTGTCTTGTGTTCTGTTTTTCATATTATGTACCCCATTCTGGGATTAATTTTAATGACGAATGGGCTAGAAATGCCCCAAATAGGTAAAACATTCTCCTACTGGCATGAGCTACATGGGCATGAGGCCAAGAGATTAGTTGCCCAAAAGATACAGACCACAGTAAGCATCATGCCAAAATGCAGGGTTTCTCTGGCATGGTCACCATTGTAACCATGACAGACAAGATAGGTAACACACCACCAACTGGTTATGAACAGTCCAAACACTGATTTGTATCCCCCTCCATGTATGACACAGCACTTCTTTTTGTACCACTAGAGAATGCAGGTGAAGAAATGCATGATTGAACAGGACCTCTCACATCCATCTAAACTTTCTGTACTTCTTAAAAAAAAAATAGCTGTGACATGCTATCTTTCCACAGGGATAATTTTTTATTTTATTATGGATCACTCTTGCAGTTTCCTCATTTGCAGTCTGAAGTGGTACAACCCCAGAAGAAATCCACCAAGTACTCTTGGATTGTGTCCAAGATATTAAGGCCAGGTGAGTAGTACGTCAATTTTTTGGCCAAGCATTCACCAGTGCAATCCATGTATACAATGGCTGCGGAGGGTATTCAAGGAAGAAATGTTTGACATCCATAGTGGGGAATAGTGTGTGAGTGTGTGTGTACCTTTTCTATACACATGTTGTAAGGACCATATAGATTCTAGTGGAAGGGCCTTCATGCCCAGTGTCTCAACAGTGTAAATCAGAAGGTGCATTTGCAGAAGATCTTCTCCCACCCATGGGAGAGGTTTGACAATTTACTGACAAACTAACGTGACTTGAAATAAATCCTCCCATAAGGAAGCAACAAGCTGAACTGTGAGAACCCAATGTTGATATTGCTCCTTTGGTTGATTGGCCAATCTTGCCTGCTCTGTTTGTGGCTACCTGCCATTGGACTTTGTTCTCATCTAACAAAGAACCACTATAGGCTCAGTTCAGGGTTCTTCTGGCTTGCTGGGGGCACATGCTCATTGAACACATCCAATGAGCATATTCCTCCTAGGGCCTGGAGGAGAGTACACTGCACATACATAGCATGTATATTCACAGTGTAACATATTTCGTGAGTTTCACCAGATAGGATTCTAAATCTATAAAAGTACACCCTGTTCTCAATTAACCATAGCTGCTATTTCAGTGGTTGGCCAGAAGGCACATTCAGCTTTTTATTCCACATTCACACATGCAGAGTTGTCCTATGTCAAAATGCTCTGACTCTCTGTATGGGACACTGGGATCTTGTCAAGCGGACATGCTTCCTTGGCTTACAGCGCAAGCCTAACCTTGTCTACTCAGAAGTAAGTCCTGTTGAAGTCACTGGGGCTTACTCCCAGGTAAGTTGCAGCCTGAGTTTTTAAAAAACAACCATTGCTTTACATGCCTGTATAAAAGGAAAGAAAGAAAGAAAGAAAGAAAGAAAGAAAGAAAGAAAGAAAGAAAGAAAGAAAGAGAAAAGATTGTTTGCTTCGCTTCAGTAAACACCAGCAAAATCTTCACTCAGGGATCTTTCGATCCAGAAAGAGGAGGAGGGCAAAATAACCCAGAATCCTTGGCAGGAACCAATACCTGTGATGCCTCGTGACCCTGGGATCACCTTGCATCAGAATTAGAAGTCATCAAAGGGGTGACACAGCAGTCAAGGTGCCCACTTTCTACTCAAAAGAGGGCAATCAGTTGCTCATGTCATGAATATATATCAGAAAGTGGGTTGGGACTGAATCAGCCGTGGTGTAAAAAAAGGAGCATGTCAGAGAGCAGGCCAGCCCTTTAAAGCAGGTACCTTGAAAGGAAGGTGCGGGGGGAGGGGGAACCTCTTTAAGATGAAGTCTGTGCTAATAACATGTCCAGAAGATGGCTTCTGGCAAATTGCTTTGTTATTCTTGTCAAAAAAAAAAAAAAAGTCCCTTGGAAGCAGTCAATTTTAAACCATATATCAAAATGATTAATTGCCCTTAAATGAGCAGATGCTGAAGTACCCTTGAATAGAGGCAAAGAGGCTAAAGCCTTTTTGGATTGTGAGCCTAATGTATTCATTGAGTTGGCAAAATATCATTAGAGCTATTAATTAGCTGCAAGAACCCAAGCTTTGGAGAGTCCAAGGTGTTCCTGTTTGGGGTCTCCTCCCCCCCCCCATTTTTCCCCTAGGGGGAAAGGGTCTTCCTGGGATAAGGGAAGCAGGTATTTTAGCCTGTGGAGAAAATGCTTGATGTTACACAGGTTGCCTGTTCTTTTGTAAACGGAAGCAGGGCTGTAGCTTCGCCTCCCTGGGACCGGAAAGGTTCCAGAGAGGTCCTTTTGGACAGGATCCTAAAAGAGTCACGCGGGGGGGGGGGAGTCAAGCTGCAGCGAAATGGACGGCTCTCGCTTCCTAAGGAATGTATGTGTGCAGGCGGCCCGCCCCGGGGCTGATCTTGAGTTGGCTGGTTCGGATTGTATCGAGGAAACAGGAGCAGAAACTGGACCAAGCTGGCTCCGCCGTAGAAAGGCGATGGGGCTTATTATTTTGTAGGCTTTGCAGAATAGCTTCCTTCGCAACCATCCAACATCATGTAGAATGGAAACGATTTCGGGACCCTGTCGAAATGGTTGCTTTTTGTGAAACATTCGCTGCCCTGTGGGCGTGTAAAAGAGAAGTGCTGTTAAGAAAGGTTTGGGTTGCAAGAGCCAAAGAAAGATGTTCTGCACCCGCAAATATGGGAACTACCTGCTAACTTCCCCAAAGGACTTTGGGCATGGGGGGGGGGCGAGGGGGGGCGAGAATCATGAGTCCCCTCAGCCCACACTTCAGACTCTCCGGGTATCAGCAAAGCCCTAAAACTCAGCCTGCTCAGGGTTCTTTTGAAATCCTGCATCAAATATGTTTTCAATGAATTCATGGAAAAGGGGTTGGGGCTGGGGGTGGGCTATGGTGGAGGGGGGAAAGAGGGAAACTTTTTAAATCTGTTTAAGTTTATAAACAAGATTAAAGAAACAATGTCAAGGGTCTTATGGAAATGGTGATAGTGCCCCTTTAAATAACAGCAAGCGGAGATTTTCTATATCACTGTGCAGTTTAAATCTGTCTTGATGGACTGGACATTAGTCCTCCTTAAATCCTTCAGAAAGCAGCTTTAAGGAAAAAGGCTGAGAGGAATTTCTTCTCGCTTTAATTGCTTAAGAAACGGTTCCCACAATGAGCGGTGGCCTAGATTCGCCTCTCATTTAAGTTCTGATTTTTAAAAGTTCACAAGTTAATCCCCTTTCAGTCTCACACGAATGCAGTTGGCACAGGGGGACAAAGTAATGGACAATGTGCGGGGGGGGGCATTTCAAACCAATTTTTTTAAAGGGGGAAAAATTCAATCCCTTCCCCCACCCCAGCTAAAAAACATCAGGGGAGGAGGGAGGTAACCGGCATGGTGTTGATTTGGTTAAGCAGCTATTTTAAGACCTTGTTATCATTAGAATACGAGGTGACTTTATACATCATGGCGAACTATCTGATATAGGCAAAGAGATGGAAGGGCACGTCCTCCCCTTTAACTCTCCGCGCTGGAAGGAAACAGAGAAGTCAAAAAGGAATAATTCCAACATATTTCCAAGGAAATATGGTTAACCCACCCACACCCCCACAAAAAACCCACCACAGTTCTTACGCCACTAATTAGGATGCAAAAAACTTTCAAAGGGGAGGGGGTGAGCACTGGAGAGATGCTCATTTTTAAAACTGTTCAAACTTAACAGTAAGGTGGTTCTTATTTTCTCTTCTTCTTTTTTTTAAAAAAAGACGCTTTAAGTTGTCACTCGAAAAATAACGATGAGGTGTGAAGTAGTATTTAAAAAAAACCAGAACCGAGTGTTGCACTAAAATAATTATCAGAGGAAGTGGGAATAAAATGGGTGATGCTGGTGAGATCGCAATTTTGACAAAGATTGGAAACTTTGGTGTGGAATTTAGAGAGAACGGTTCGAATTAAGTCAGTGGTGTTCATTCCCATACAGGCGCTTCGAAATCTCGCATCAGTCATCTACAGGAAAGATTTTGTTATGTAGAAAGAAACTGGATTTCTTTTTTTAAAAAAAAAACAACTAAACTCAGATTACCATAAAAATAAAGAAATCATGGGGGTGTTATTTGATAAAGTTGTACCAAGTGAGTTTTCATATAATCCATAGTAAGATTAATGAAGCTGATTTTAGAACATTGTTGCATCAGAAGGAAAAACGTTCTTCGCTAAAAACGGTGGAGTTTTTGACATCCATTTTTAACCAGTTGCCGTCTAGGAAAGAGAGTTTGGGTCGCATGGGTGTATATTATTTCAGCACACATGTTATAATTTTAAAAAGTAGTGAACAAAAATAATAATTTTATTGAAGTCCATAGAAGGGAGTAAAATATGTTTTACCAAATTATAATTAAAGCGTCTGCTTTTTTTGTTTGATTTACGAAATCGAATCCTGCCCTTTTGCTCAACAGATTTGTTTGCTCTTCTACATTTTACTATCAAAATCTATTCTTTATAGATCAACTGGCAGGGTAACATCACCGCAGGATAACTTAACCAAGCAGTATATGGGTCGGTTCTCCTCTGTGTGTGATCTTTAAAATAATAATAACGTTTCAACCCAAACTACGATAATTAAGAAGACCGGAGAAAGTTGTCACCTTTGCTAAGTCCATCTCTCTCTCCTTCTCTCTCTCCCTCTCCCTTCCTTTTTCACACACACAGAGTAAGACAGGATAAGGTATGCTGTAAAACAACAGACGTGAAAAGGTAACTTTTGAATCGAACTTCTCTCCCGCTTCTGCCCAATCAAAAGAAGCGCAGGGTATTTATTTGTTTTGGCAAGTGTCCCCCCCCCCATCCACCAATCACCGTCACAACTCCGAGGAGCTACAGGTTTCTAAGGAAGGAGCTGTCCCTAAAAGGGCAGCGTGGGAGCGACAGAAGAGAGAAGGGGACGGGGATAGAGGCGAGGGCGTTGCGAGGCGTTTGGAAAGCACCGTTTCCGTGGATTCGCAGAGGAACACCTAGACTAAAAATAGGGAAAGGGTTCTGGTCTCTTTCCTCCACCATCGCTACTTCCTCCCTCCCCGCCTGTTTTAAACAGGAGCTACAGTGACTGGCTTAAACAGACCAAGGGCAAGGAAGGTTGAAGCAAAACGCTAAGCGCATTCTTTCTTTCTTTCTTTCTTTCTTTCTTTCTTTCTTTCTTTCTTTCTTTCTTTCTTTCTTTCTTTCTTTCTCTCTCTCTCTCTCTCTCTCTCTCTCTCTCTCTCTCTCTCTCTCTCTCTCTCCATCCTTCCTGTCGCCTTCTATTCCGATCAGTCTCGTTTTTGTTTTGAATGATACACCGCTATGCTGAAAAGTTTGCCCCAAGAAAAACCCCAAGCTTCAAGTTTGCCCCAAGAAAATCCCGCGTCGTCGCTGCTTTTTGAGAAGCCTAACAAAACCAAAAAAGTTTGCACGAAACACGTGGAGCGGGGGAGGGAGAGAAAGGTGACAAGGCGACAAGCCGGGTTTCTGACCTTTCCTACTGACCCGATTTCATTTTCCTTGTCAGGAAAACAGAGAAATAGATAGCTCCGCGTGACACCTGCAGGCCAGGTGATCAAACTTTTCTGGATGGCTCAGAAGAGGAGGAGGGATGGCTAGCGGCGCAGGGAAGTCTCCTCACCACCCCAATCGCCACCTCTGGAGAGCCTTCCAAAGGAACATTTAAAATAAAAATTCATCTTCAATTATTTTTCTCTCTCTTACCCCTATTTGTTTGGAAATAGATTTAAATAGCTTTGCTCTTTCTGGGAAATGCACGTTTAAAAATAATAATCATATTTCGTTCCCCGCCCCCCCTTCTTTAAGTAGTTCAGCGCCTAAGACTTTATGATCTCCACTGCGTCTTCCACACACACATACACACTTTTTTGCCAGAAAATATATAGGCTTAAATTAAAAGGTACTCCTTCTCTCCTCACTCCCCCCCCCCTTTCAGTCTTTCTTGTTCCCTTAATTCCTGCCTAAACGGTTTTGCTCTGGGAGAAGAAATCTTTTCTAGAGGAGGGGGGGAGAAGCCCTCAAGAAGAGAAGGGTATTATTGTTTTAATCCTCTTATCCGCAGTCATTTTAAAACAGGGCGTTTTGGAACCTGAAATGGCGTCTTGTCCTCCCCAATCCCATCCTAAATCCTTCTGGGATGGGAGAGACTCGAAAGGCAAAGAACCCCCCTGGCATCTATTAGCGGTCCCCGCGAAGGCTTTCAACAACTGCCCTTTTCGGCAGCAAAGGCATGACAAAGCCGAAAAGCAAATAAAACCAACGCTGTGCAGTTAGTCAACTCTGCCAAAAAGAAAAAAAAAGTGGGAGAGAGAAAGGGAGAGAAAGGGAGCTAGTCTTGGCTGCCTGCGGAGGGAGAAGGGGGCGAAGACAGAGACCTGCAAGGTCCCTGCAGAAGAATGTGTGTGCGCGCGTGTGACGGGAGGTTGGAGGTGTGTGGGTCGGTGTGGGGTGACAGCATAGAAATCCAAGGGGGTGGAATCTGTTCTGTCCACCCCATTGTGCCGCATCGACTCCTCCCGCCTCATTTTAATCCCTCGGATTATGTAGGGATCCAATCTTAATCCCACCGGGAGTCTTCCCGCACACCCAGAGGTGGGGAACGGTGGGAGGCCACCCCTAAACCCCGCATGGGCCAATTCACTTTCCTACGCCTTGCCTAGATGTTATTGTTTATATCCAGTTACCTCTTCGTTGTAATAATAGTAATAGTAGTAATAATAGCAGCAACCACCTCTCTTTACGTTCCTATGCCAGACACGTTGGTTTGGGGGGAAAGGGCTTCGCTTCCATCCAAATGGAGGAGCGGGGAGCGGGGGGAGCAGTGATCGTCGTTAAAAGCGGGTCAGAAGCGTCATCAACTGAGAGGTACACCGCTGAGCACTCGCTGGCGCCTCAGGGTTAGAGTGTAGTAATCGGGCCAAGGTCAAGGGCGCAGTCGCCGCTAGGCAACTTCAGACTTTTCCTGCCTAGGAAGATCTCCCTCCTGTTTGACCTGAGGAACTGAGATAGGTGATCTTTTCCCCAGAAGCCTCTTTTTGGAGATCCCTCTATGCCTCACACCGGCCTTCGCCAAGCTGATGCCCTCCAGATGTGGTCAAGCTGAGAAATCCTGGCAATTAGCCATTTCTTACAGACATCCCGGCCAACCACATCTGGAAGGCACCAGGTTGGCGAAGGGCAGGCCATAGATCTAGGCGAAGGCCTTGGTTTTTGGTTGCGGGGCTGAAACTAGACTCTAAGGAAGACACTCGGTGATTCGATGCATAAGTGTATTGGAAGTGGCAGCAAGTTCGGCTTTAAAATTTCCAGAGAGAAACTGACCTGATCCGAAAGTAAACGCGTCATATAAAGAGCGCGCATCTGCTCCCAGCGGAGCGGCCAGATCAAACCCCCTTCAGGGGGCAGCCAGCCAGCCAGTCACGCCGGCCCTGGCCCTGTGGAGATGCTTGGCAGTAGGCCCTTGCCAAAAGAGGCAACTCCTTTGCGATCAAACGTGGAGAAAAGGGCCAAGAGGCGTCTCTCCGCCTTGGAGAGCCGCGGTCACTTTTCTCAGGCTCAGATCCACCACCCACTCCGGCCACTTATTAAACTCTCCTCTGCCCCTCCGCTTCTTCCACGCCAGCCTGGCTCGCCCTGATGATCTGCCAGGGATTCAATTAGATTGTTGCACCTGACTAGGCTTGGAGTAAATGACTAGAAGGGGAGGGGGGCAAAAAAGAAAAAAAAGCAGCCCATCCACCACCCTACTCCTCTTAAGTTGCTATTAGAAGAGTAAGAAGGAGGCGGAGGGAGACTTGGCGTCGGCGTCGGCGGAGGGGAGAGATCGGCAAGCCTCTCTCTTGATTGACAGGGTGAAGGACCATTGAAAATCTTGCAGGGGAGCTCCCAGGTCTGTGTGAAGCTCCTTTTAAAAATCCTTCCTGATTCCTCCTCCCCCAGTAGATGGCAGCTTTGCAGGACCCAGAGACAATTGGGAAACCCGGAGCAGGAGGAGGCTGGAGTAAGGCGAGCGCTCCCCTTCCGCTCCCGAGTCCCTTTCTGGGCACCCCACGCTCCCGAGTGAGACCCTGACGGAGGCTCCCCCCGGGCCGACTGCAGCCGAGCCTAAGAGAGGCGAGACTTCGGCTCCCAAGGTATGGCCTCCCCATCCCGCTTGCCCCTCCCTCTGCTTGACAGAGGAACTGCCCGGCGCTCGAAACTTGGTTCAGATGTTGGTCCTTCCGCGCGTGGATCCCCCGGCGCAGAGCCCGAGCTAGCAAGGAAGGAGCGTTTACACCCGGGAAGCGCGGGGAGGTTTGGCGACCATGGCTTTCTCTCTTTCTTTCTCTCTCTCTCTCTCCCTTGCTGTTCTGGAGAGGTGGGTGGGACTGTGTGGTCGCGGGGCTCGTTTCTTCGCAGCAAAGTTTCCAAAGTCGACGCTGTGCTCTTGCGCCGGTTGTCACGGGCCGGTTTCCTATTTCACAGCCAGGCACCGACCCCGCGTGTGAGTGACTAGGCGGCTACTGACTAGCCGAGGCTTCCCATCTCCCACCGTTGACCCCAGTGTATCATTTCTGGCCAGATGGCTGGACTGCTGTCCGTTCCGCCAACTCTTTCTTCTTCCTCTTTTCCTCCCTTCTTCCCTTTGAATGGCTCCGCTTTTTGGGTTTGTTCTGGCTTGGCTTCATTTGGAATAAATTAGTTTGCCCCGTAAATGTTTTGTTTTTTTTCTTTACCCCTCCTTCCTCACCCCACTCCCCTTTACTAAATAGAGACAAATCTCTTGCCTCGCTTTTCGAATGTAATTTTTAGCAGATGGTTAAAGAAATAAAATTCAGGCGCACAGATTCGTTTGGTTAAAAGCTTTTGCCTGGCGAAGAGGCGAAGCCGCGCCACAAATGGTTTTAATACTCCACTTCAAATCTTCAAATTTGTCAAGTCTCCCCTTTGAACTTTCCATAGTACAGGCTTCAGGAGAAAGTGAAGACGGTGAAAGTTTTGTCTGTGTTTGTTTGTGTGTGTGTGTTTAAAAGATACTTCATTCTCCTACTGTTTTCCTCACATCCCTTCTATTTGCCTACGGGCAATTAACAGCGCATCTCTTCGTCTGTAGGCACCAGTGGTAGATTGTCAATTTCACCCCTATTTACATAATGATGTTTTAATAAGCTAAACAGCCTAGTGAGGTCCAAGGGGGAGAGAAACGGGGGCGAGGGGTGGGAATCTGGAGGCAGAGGGGCGGGGGAGATTTCAGGCAAAGAGGAGAAACCAGCGCTAGTGGTCGAGATACAGCTCAGTAGCAGGAGAATGCAAGAAGGAAGGGTCTGGATTTAAGATCGCATCTGGGGGTATTTACCTGGTGGATAAAAATAAATTAAAATTGCGGGGCGTGGGAACGCTGTTTGAGAGCAAAGTATGTGAAATAGATGGCCTTGAGATCCCACCCACCCTCCTCCACCGTTGCTAATGAGAATCAGCTGTAGACACACCGGCAATCCAGTTCACCCCCAAAGTGGAGGCACCCCGGATTCGAGGATTACGCGCTCGAAATCTATGCAAAAGTTTATTCTGAAGCAAGTCAAGCCAAGTTCAGTGGGACTTCTTCTTAAATGCGTGTGCACAGGATTTCAGAGTCAATGAGACTTCAGTGCTGCAATCCTATACACACTTACCTGGGAGTAATAAGTCCCATCAAAGGGCCTTTCTCCTGAGCAAACATGGATAGGAGCGGGACGCGTTGGCCTTTTAAGGAGACTAGAGGTAGACACTCCGAAACTTTGCCTTCACTTGAGTTATGGATCACGCTGCCTTGTAGTTTTCTGTTGTTGCTGGTGGTTTCCTTGGTGAAGCCAGCCGCTCCTTCCCACTCACCCCTGCTCGCTCATTCACTCCGCCCCCGTCCTTGCAAGGCCCCAGTTAAAATATGCTTCAAACCCACATACGGTACTTAAAGAGGCGACATTCGAAGGGGAGATCGGCCCGCATAGCCAGAGATTTCCCTCGGATCGTGGGCTAGCGGGTAGGGGAAGATTGGAAGACGAATCAGCGTGGACAAGGACCATTTTTGGGCAAGGTCTGGGCAAGGACCATTTTTCTCTCCTTGGGTAAATCGGGACCCTCAGCGGAGAAGTAGCCCTACAACTCCTTAACAGTAATAGCAAGCCCGCGCCTATCTACTCAGAAGTAACCCTCCATGGTTGGGGTGGATGAACGTTGTAGTCAAAGATATCTGGCAGGGGGCGCAAAGTTGGGGAATCTGTGGCTCTCCAGATGTTGTCGGGCACCAGTTCCCATCAGCCCCAGCCAGCAGGGCCAACAGTCGGAGATGACGGGAGTTGTCTTCCAGCAACTTCTGGAGGGCAACCAGCCTAAGCCGCCCCACTATGCACGTGAGTGGAGGGGGGTATTAGTCAATCTGTGCCCCTGTTTGGATCCAGGCAGGTGTACATTTGCATATGGGGGAGGGGCAGTTCCAGAAAATCAGGAAATGGGCTTCCTTTCTTGGTGGGCCAACCCAGTATGCAGGCTTTGTACCTTTAAGGCCCCTTGAACTTCGTGAGAGGCGCACAGGATCGGGTTGCGCCCCTTTCGAAGTCAAATGCTATACTTCCGAGTCATCATCAGGTGTTTGGAATTCAGCCTCGTGCTTAACAATATACAGTGGTACCTCGGGTTAAGTACTTAATTCGTTCCGGAGGTCCGTTCTTAACCTGAAACTGTTCTTAACCTGAAGCACCACTTGAGCTAATGGGGCCTCCTGCCGCCGCGCTGCCGGAGCACAATTTCGGTTCTCATCCTGAAGCAAAGTTCTTAACCCGAGGTACTATTTCTGGGTTAGCGGAGTCTGTAACCTGAAGCGTCTGTAACCCGAGGTACCACTGTAATTCAAACTCCATGTAAAGAAGTGTGCATGCACACGAAAGCTCATACCAAGAACTAACTTAGTTGGTCTTTAAGGTGCTACTGGAAGGAATTTTTTTCCTCTGAGAAACTCCCTTAGGATTCTGAGGGGGCATTTAAGATAGGCTGTTCTGAAGAACAAGAATTCCGTGACTCTTTACAAAATGATTTGGGGGGGGGGGAGAGAAAATGGTTTTAAGCCATACTATCCGCTTATTTTCTTGTGATCAACACTAATATGACTTTAAAAAAGGGGGGAGTTTTGGGTTCCTGTTACTTCTTGAGTATTGTTCTGTGGGAAGGTCGGGGAGACAAAGTTTGAGAAATAATTTGAAATACAAATGCAGAGGGGAGCTGGAAACCGACCTTTACAACAACAACAAAATCTCTCCAACTTCCGGACAAATGTATTTTACCTCGGTGATTTCATTAACTCGTCCGTCCGCGCCTGATCGGCTGCTGCTTCTTATTTAGACGGTTAGGTGGTGTTTGCCATCAGGCCCGAAATCCAGTATCCTTGAGAGAGGAGCAAGCCGTAGGCATTCACGATTTCAGGTCAGATCCGCTGCCCTGCGCTCCGATTCCAAATCGGAGTCAGCCTACGATTGCATTGTCAGTGAATAAATTGTCCTCGAAATGTCAACCTGCCTTTTCCAGGAAAACACCCCCTAAACGAAACGAGTTAAGTCCCATGGACTTCAACGAAACTTTAATTCCCAAATAAATCTGAAGGTCACAGCCTTTCTAAAGTGGAGGGAATCGAAAGATAACTGAGAGTGTCGTTGAATGAACAGGTTTAGCTGTTTGTTTGAACCATTCATTATTACGGAGCAACCAAGCAAGAACTGAACTCAAACCGATTGTGTAAAGTTTACACCCATAAAGGCGGAAGTCAGGCAAACACGCGTGACTTCTCCACTAGCAATATATGTGCTGTGTGTGTGTTCCCCGGAAGAAAGGGATCGGCAACCGTTTAAGCCGAAATACTTGGACTTAAGCAGGTTTGGTTTTATGGATGTACTAAAGCGCGCCAAGGTTCTAGTCCCTGGCACCAAGCCTTTAACGGGATTGTGGATCGCGCTCAATAAACGACGCTAGTTCGGTCCTGTATCGCAGAGGGCGAAGCTGGTTCTGAACATGGCTGGTGGTTTTAAAAGACACCCGCTTCCCCCCCCCCCAAAAAAAAGAGGGGGGGAGAGAGAATGGCGTGTGGGTCAACGAGGACTCCTAGCGGGCTCTAAATGAGAGATGCGAGGCACATTCGTTTGTCCGTAAACTCACAGGAAAGCAATGGACTTGTCTGCACAAATAAAACGTTTGTAGAAAATAAAACCAAAGTGTGCACGCTGTGCCCAGGTGAAAATCTACGGTCTCTCTCTTCAACTTTTTGCATTGGCTTTCTCCACAAACAATGGTTTGTTTAGATCTGGATGACAAACCCCCAAGCCATCTTCATCTCAGGGACCTCGAGTCAAATGTATCCGGCTGACCTGTAGGCTGCAGCAGGACCTGGAGTGGAGCGCTGCCCGTTAGCCCCGAGGTTTAGTTTCTGACTCTATATAGACAGGGACTGTTTTATTTTATTTGTATTTTATTTGCTACGGCTTCACTCTTTAGGGAACGCTAGGCTGCTGTTCGTAAGAGGCAGCAGGTACAAAATATTAGCTCGCTGCCTTCTGATATTTTGGAAACGGTTCCTTTTGAAAGCGCTCTAACGTTTCTCAGAGTCCGGGTCCCAAAGAAGTAAACTCGGAAGTCAAATCCCATTCACGCCCAATAGGCTTTCTCTCCCCTTACCCCCATTAAAATTGCAATCCCCGCGAGAAAGCCCAATGGAACTCAAGGGGATTTACTTCTAAGTTGACACGTTCTAGAATTAGGCTGTAAATCGCTGGAGATCGCAAGCTAAGGGAAGACTTTGAAGCAGAGTTTAAAGTGTGTGTGTGTGTGTGTTGTCCTGTTGATGACAAAAGTCTCTGGCTACACAGACGACTTGAGAGGCTTTAGAAATTTGGCGAAGCTTTGGCCCTTGCCATTTCCCCGATCCTGAATGTTCAAGGCGTTCGCAAAGACTGCGCGGATTTTTCCTCTCCTTGCTGCGCGCCGATTTAAATCCCTGACATTTAATTTTGTTCAGGGAACTTCCCGCTGGTCCGGCCTGTCACCTCGCCCCAGCTGCTAGGATAACCACCCCAGGACGTCTTCCTTGGGGTCCCTCTGCCTTCTATTGTACATCCTATTTCCACTCGCCCCCCTTCCCACCCCCCTTTCAGTTCCACTTGGTTGACTCTTCAAATTTTCCATGTAAATGACAGTAATAAATATCTAATCATGTCCTGCAGCTATATATATACGGCTCTCTGAGCAGGGCCTCATTAATGAAACATCAAGCGAAAGGGGGAGAAAGTTTCTTTCTTTTCTTCTTTCTTCCAGGCATTGTGGAGAAAACTGTTTGCGAAGTACCCACGAATCACAAGAGAGCGTGGAATAGCCCAAGAACGCCGTTTATCTCTTGTAATCATCATCATCAACAACAAAAAAAATCATTTCGAGCCTTGTTGGCTGGCCAGCTTTATATATTATGTAGCTATGAGTGTGTCGCGATGTGTGCGGGGGAAATAATGTTAGGAACAAATAGGAACCTCCATTTAAACAGGTCCGACGTTATCAGCACAATCCACGGCGGAGCGTTTCCTGCGCAAGCTCCTGTGAAATGAATGAGAGAGGCGAGGGAATAGCTCTTGCGCACCCTTCACTCATTTCAGAGGAGGTCCTGGAGGTTCCTGCCACTTACCTTTTGCAAGATCGCTATTAACAATCTTCCGATAGCTTGCTTCAAAAAGGCTCGCGCGTGTGTTGTATAGCGAAAGTTTCCAACGTGAAAAAGTGGTGGTTGTTTTTTAGCAGAAATGAACTTTCTCTCCGCACCCCCCGAAAAAGAAAACCCATTTTGGGTGCTGTGTGTTAAGCAGCCAGGCCAGGTGGGGTGAGGAAGGAAGAGCGGGAGAGAGAAAACAATATCAGAGGCTATTAGTATCTGTTCTTGGGTCAGCCCGCTATTGGAGTAAAGGCAAGCTTCGGGGTTACTCAGAACTCTTCGTCATGCTCTCACAACCCCTCCCCAACTGAAAGATTCGACGCTACATCTGTTGGGAGGTGCATCGTTTACCGAGAGGAGAAAAATATAAGGAGTTAGACTTGGGGGTGAGGGAAGAAGGAACCCTGCGGATCAGGACACGAAGGCAAAAGTTAGAAAGTGAAATGGACAACATAGGAAACAAAACCAACAAGAGAAAATCTACAGCACAAGAGAAAGCAATGGAAGGGCAACTAAGGCTGCAACCTTATCTCCACTTACCTGGGAGTAAGCCTCGATTGAATTCAGTAGGACTTACTTTTAAGTAGACATGGTTAGGCTTGCGCTGTAACTTCTGTTTTTGGACCAACGGCAATTTTGCCCTTCATTTGCCCTGCACAGAGAACAAGACACTTCAGACAAGTATTTGGAATCAAGTTATTCCGCGCATCTTGCCCTTAGAGATCTTGATGGGAAATCTGTCTCCCATGGGGTTGTTTATTCTTTCACCGGAAAACTGACACATGCCCATCAGTGGCGTGACTCCCCAACAATTAATTGAACCCATAAAGCGCTCTTAATGCCAGCGGGGGCGGAGGGCGGGGGAAGTTGAGATAAGTCTGAAATGAAAGCGCACGAGATATTGTTCTCCCAACGCTAAACAAATGGAGTGATTACATTCTCTCCAAACGCATCAGTCACGCTACATTAAGCAGCAGAGAGCTAATTATCCCAATTAGGAGGCTGATTTATAATTAATGGCTTGGACCAAGTGATAATTGGATGTTAATGGATAACAGTTTTGTCTGGAAGTAGCCCCTAGCTTCCCTAAAGGCCAGCTTGCCTTTCCATCCTGCCCTTTCCTTTTACTTTTGCTCAAAGCAAATGAAGGAAAAAATAATCTGCTATTAGGTGAATCAGTGAGAACGGTAAAGGCTGGGAAGGAAGGTGACTGTAGTGTTAAGTAGAACCAGTGGAAGTATAAGAGTGGGAATGACGGGTCTCAGTTATACAAAATCTTAGGGCTACAAGGGACTATACCGTGAAGGGTTTAATAAAAAGTTTTGCAATTTAAGCTTCTAGAACTCATTGTTTTAGTGCCAATAAAAGTGGTAAAGACTGGAAGCAGGGCGATTTTAGTCAGTCTGGTCGGTGTTAAAGGGAATAGACGGGAGTATAAGATTAGGAATGACTGGTCTCAGTTTAACAGAATCTCAGGGCTGGGAGGAAATATACATGATCTGCTTTCATATGCCTTCCATTTGTACCCATTTCCACCCCACCCCCTGCTATTATGTAAATTGCTAAAACATTTACTGAATTAATGTCCAATGCAGAGCTTGCCTGCCTGACCGCTCCGTGCTCGTGTAGAATTGAATTCCATAACTTTCTTTGCACGTGTGCCAGAGGCTGGGAAGTTGGAACATTTTAGTCTTGAGGTGTGTGGGTGCGTGTGGAATAAGGTGTTGTGTCTCAATAAGGACAGCTGCACACATAGCATCATAAAGGAGAGAGAGAGAGAGAGAGAGAGAGAGAGAGAGAGAGAGAGAGAGAGAGAGAGAGAGACTGAGACTTTATGGCAAGGACAGAAAGAAACTGGATTTTCCCCAAATTCTTTGACGATGGTCCTCTGCCTGCTCTGCTACTCTGTCCTGTTCAGAGACCTGCTTTGGGTGGCAATACACAGACAAGGTCAGGAACTAGTGTCTGAACACCGCAGCAGGACTTTAAAATATTGTGTCTGGGGTGTGCAGGGAGAGGGAGTATGTGTTGGCGCTGATCTTGTTCACTTAACACTGAAGAACTGCACACCTTATTTTCTTCTTCCAAATGACAGAGTATGCAATAACTTTCTGCACTGAGATGGTTTCCTTCTGTGTACAAAAGTGTGTCTGTCTGTTCTGAGTAAGCCATTAACGGGAGAAAGCACCAGATCAATTGGAAACAGAAAGAAGAATGAGTGGCTCTCCCCTCCCAAACATTTATTTGTGGTCATTTATTGACACCTGAGAGGTAAACTTATACAAAGCTAGAGTTGGCATCCATCTCTCTCAGGAGACAATGCAGTGCACCTCTGGGAGCGAGGTCAAGTTGTTGGGGGGTTGCAGTGCCTGCTGTGGCTGTATAATAATTATCATTAGCACATGTCTCCAAATATCCTTTTGGTCACATAGTCTTGAATGGCAAATCTCTGTCTCTCTCTCCAAAGCCCTGTCTTAAGACAAGAATTCCAGGTTTCACTTTCAGGTGGTTTTAGAATTGATTCCAACTTGCATTTTTTACAAAGGAATTCCAGGTGCTTATTATTGTTATTATTAATATTAAAAATATTGCTTGGTTGTAAATAGAACCTCTAAGCAGTTTAAAAAAAAAGGTCAGAGATGACCACATTGGGTCAGTGTCTGTCTAGGCAGTAGCTCTTTATAAGGGCCCCAGACAGGTGGTGGGGTGCAGAGCAGCTGGGAAAGCTCTCCTCCAGTTGTTCCGAATGCAGCCTCTCCCCTGTAGAAATGCCTTATCTGCCCTCTCCCCAGCTGGCGATTACAAATATAGGTGTCCAATTACATGCATGTATGTGCTGGCTGCCCATATACTGCTGGCAGGTCCAGCCCACCCATAAGGCAAAGTGAGGCAACTCCTTTGGGTGGCAGGATCCACAGGGGCAGCTGACCTGGCCTCCATGGAATGCCTCACCTGCTGCCTCTGTTGCAGTGGCAGCGACAGCTCTGATACTTTCCTTGGAGGCCAGATTCACAGCCTCTACAGTGGCCTCTTGGTAGTCTCCTCCCATCCTTGTTTCCAATGTAGATCTTTATTGCTTCCTTCTTCCAGGTATCTTTATTCCCACCCCCAGTTCCCGATGCAGATCTTCGCTCACCCCTTCTTCCCTGGCTGGAGCAGGTGGCAGGCACCATTTTGTGGTTTACCTCAGGCGCCAAAATGTCCTGGGCTGGCCGTGGATATTGGACCAGGTTCAAGGCCAGGTATTAATTTACAAGACCCTTAACAACTTGGGTCAAGCACCTCAAGCACTGCCTAATCCCTTATATCCCTTTTTAATCCCTGAAGTCTTGGGGGGAGTCCCTGCTAGTGATTCCCCACCCTCCATGGCTCAGATCCACAGCTCGTTTCTACCAGGAGCTGTGTGTTCAGTATTGTGGGCCCAATTTTGTAGAACTCTCTTCCAGCTGAGGTCAGTCAGGCCCCCTTCCAGCACCAATTGAAGGCATTTTGATTTCCTCAGGCATTTTAACTGAAGTCTGATTTTACAGTTTCTAACGGATTCTTATATTTACTCTATGTTATTTCTTATACCACTTAGAGACCATTGCAGTTAAGTAGCACATAGGTTGTTAAAATTAAACAACAAGAAGAATAGTAATATTAAAGACGTTAAGATATACCATGCATATCTATTTCTGCACTAGTTGAAATCTCCCCTAATTGCCCCAGATTATGAAAAAATTCATTAAATCCTCTTGAAGAAAAAAGATCAGGGTAATCTAATATGAGATCTGATCCTGGGTCTGCTCTGCATGACTATATATGAAGGCAGACACAGCGCTGAGCAGCATCACTTTGTAACATGATAACTACTATAAACAATGTTTACCGACCATGGACAGTAGTTATAGTTGGTGTGATGTTGCGGCCTGACAGAGCATGCTCCAGCGACCAGACAATAGAGTTCTGTCCACTTTGCAGACTCTGGTACCTGTCACAACATAAGGCTTATTAGCTGTGCCCTGAAGGGACAATATTAAAGACTACCAGAAAAGGCTCCTTCCAGGTCAGACGAAGTGGACACTGTCACGAGAGGCCAGGAACTATTTTTTTTTCTCCACAGCATTGGTCTCTGTAGCCTGTGGATAACTGTAATGGGTTTTGTCCCCAGAGTCATCAATCTCTCCTAAACACCAAACACATCATAACAAAAAGCCAGAGAAACAAATTCAGCAGTGTCCAAACCAAAATGAAGACTTCTGGCTATAGCAGCTAGGCGTGTTGTGCGAGGGTCGGGATCAAATTGATCAAAGCCAAACAAGCAAACACATTTGCATTGACATTACTGCTGGAAGAAACCTCCAGATGAGATGCCTGAAGTTAGATTCCTAAAGCTGTGCTAAGATACCTAAACCAAAGCAGCCAAGCTTTTGCTCTGACTCATTTGTTTCGTTGTTCTTTCTGTTGCTTACATTAGGATTTGCAAGTGCTTTCAAAAATAAACCTGCATTGAGCTCGTAGATAAAAAGGTATGAGTGCAGAGAAGGAAACATATTATTACCCTTTTCAAAAAAGACTGCCAAATTAATTTAAGTTGCTACCAAATCCCTCTGAATTTCTTAGGGTTTTTTTATTTAAAAAAATCAAGGATCACAAAAGTTTGTAATTTTAAACTTCTTTTAAAAATTTTTTAAAAAGCTTCTTAAAAAGCTTCTTAAAGTTATTATTATGGTGCCAATAATAACAATTTGGCTTTTCAGGCCTGTTTGCTCACTTCAAAAACAATCAAATATTGTCATCTTTGTAGCTCACCATCCGATCCAGAATTCTGTTGAACTGAAACACATGTGATTCATCTCAGCTAAAGTCAATGAGGCTACCACCCAAGCCCTAAAAACATGGCTTCATGTGTGTGTGATATGTCATGTCACTATTTTCCCCTCTGCATCATGTTCTCCAACATGTAGAGAGCCAATGCTCATAATGTACACCATGTTATTATAGTAAAGGGTACAGGTTCTATTCACCAGCTCAGTACATGGTGGAAAAAACAATGGCACTATAACATACATAGCACATGCAGAGTAGCACCATGGAAAGAGGAAAAATAGTCTCAAAATGAATGTGTGAAGCCACTCCAAGTCTCACTAATAGTAATGGAATTTATTTCCAAGTTCAGATTGTTGTACGATATCATCAATTTATATTCAAGAAATGTGTTTGATTTGGGAGTTGAGGACCAGGGAATAAAAAGCAGAACCTATATTTATGACAGATCTAATGGAAAGCAGCAGCGCCAACTCTGTCCATGTGGACCAGCTCTCTAACAGGTCCTTGGACAGCATGTTTATAGCAACACATCTGGAAACATGTGGTCACAGCTTGTGTAGACAAGAGCCACACAGATAAAATTCAGTAGGTTATATCCAAAATGGCAGAACACTTTATTTTCAGCAGTGCCCCCCTACTCAAACTTCTCCTGAGGGTTAGGGAACCTCTAGAAAGGCATGGGATATGGTGGGTTGCCCTGCAGCTCCATCTGCCCAGTGGACCACCACACATACACGGGAGCTTCCTCTTTTCTGGAACAGATGGGAGGAAGGGGATGGAATCAATGGCTGCTAGCCATGGTGACTATGCTCTTCCTCCATTATTGGAAATAATACCTCTGAATACCAGTTGCTGGAAACCACTTGTTGGTTTCCCAGATGTATCTAGTTGGCCACTCTGAGAACACGATTCTGGACAAGATGACACACTGGCCCGAACCAGTGTTATTATGTTATGATGGAAGCTGGTTGCACCAGCAGAATTACACATGCATGACTTTGGCTACAACCCAAGAGCGTCTCACCAACCTTGCACTAGCAAGAAGCACTTTTGCTACTGCAAATTGACCCTTGGATATACAATTCAGCGTCTTTGATGCCTGCAAAGCACAAAGTTTCATAACCACAAGGAAGCAATCACTTTAAAAATGAACTGTGCAAAATTGTCAGACAGTATGTAGCAAACAAGTCTATACTGGCAGAACAGATTATCTTTTTCATCTCAAATCCTTGCAGTAGTTCTGATTAGGCTATTGTATATAAGCATAAGGAACATGCCATTTGTTTTTGTGTAATACACAGCACAAGCAGTCTCACACTGCTGCAGTCAAATTATTTTACGGCTTTCAATTCTTTGCTGATGGGTATTACTTTTCTACTTAACTGAGTGCTTAATTATATTTTAAAAAAGGAAAATGTTATTTGGACTAGCCTATCTTTTGATCCTAACCACTACATGGAAAAAAATACAAATCAACGGAACTTACGCTCAATTAATGTGCCTAGGCTCTGCTATTCTGCATATTTCCCCCCAAATATCCACCTTGTTAATAGGAACTAAAAATAGGCTTAAACGCACAGGCCCAGACCTCGGCTGTCTGTGCATTCAGCATCTGTTTGTGAGGCATGTGCAAGAGAAGACCCTCATATTGACGGAAATTAAGAAAAGAAGCAAACAAAGTCTGAGAACAAAATATGTTACTTTTTGCTGATTCGTTAACTGTTCTGATTGGGAGTCCCAATTTCCCCCTTGAGTCAAATTACATTTGTGTTGTGGGGTCCATCTTTCCCTCCATCCCTTTTTTACATAAACAAATCTACAGGCAAACTAGGGAAAAAGAGAGAAGGAGGAGAGAAGACAAGGGGAAAGAGCAATAAGGGTTTCTGTACCTTGCATGATTTAATTTTCTCCTTCATTAAAAAATAAAATAAAAAATCCTTTCTATTCTTCCATCATACCAGCCAGTTTGAACTCGCATATTTGAGTCTGGATATGCAATACAGTGGTAACTCAGGTTATATACGCTTCAGGTTACAGACTCCACTAACCCAGAAATAGTACCTCGGGTTAAGAACTTTGCTTCAGGATGAGAACAGAAATTGTGCGGCGGCAGCACGGCGGCAGTGGGAGGCCCCATTAGCTAAAGTGGTGCTTCAGGTTAAGAACCGTTTCAGGTTAAGAATGGACCTTCAGAACGAATTAAGTACTTAACCCAAGGTACCGCTGTAATTAATTACCAGATTATATAGGAAAAGATTCAGTGTGACATGCTTTGTGGTCCAGCAATCTTCTATCATGTACATTAGAGGGACATGCAGCGGCGTAGCGTGGGTTGTCAGCACCCGGGGCAAGGCAAGTAATTTGCGCCCCCTAACCTGTGTATTTGCGCCCCCTAACCCGTGGATTTGCCCTAACCCCAGATGTTGCGCCCGGTGCGGCCGGGCCCCCCTGCACCCCCCATGCTACGCCACTGGGGACATGCTTGCTGAACGACTGTTCCATGTACTGTATAACTACTTATGGAAGTAGTTCCTACTAGGTTACATTCAAAAAACCTCACTTTGTGCTGGGCATTATGAAGCCTTCTTAGGCTCAGTGATGTAGGAAGGGGGGTGCAGTGGGTGCAGGCTGCCCCAGGTCTCATCACTGAAGGAGGTGACCGTGGGCCTGGCCTGCAGCGCACCTGTGCCACAAGTCTCTCCTGGGGAGTGATGCAGTGGCTTGGGCCCCATGCAGGCCCTGCACTGCCCGAAACAGCAACAGGGGCTTGCAGACTCCATGGAGGTTCTGTGCAGCATGCTCTGCCCTGGCTTGCCCTGCCCCCAGGTGCAGGGCATTTGCGCCTCCCCGGGAACCCAAGCAGCTAGCTATGCCACTGCTTAGGCTCTCACTGGTGCCCCATCTGGACAGAGAATGACTTCAAGAACATGTGCAACACTGTGTTGGCCTATGACCACACAGCAGACTGAAGCCCCCTCTCTAAGCAATTAGACTGGCATTGGAGATCTCATTACAGAATCCCTGACAGATGTCTGTAGAAGCCTGTTTGAAATCTACTTTCTGATGGAATTTCTATTGCCCACAGACAGAATGAGGAGGCTGGCTATCAAAGAGCAGGAGATTTCAGAATTTTATGGCTCATGGGTAACAAAAAAAACCATGTATGGATTGCTAGAGAGGGAGGGAGAGATGCCTAGTGGTGAGCTAGACTAAACAGACAGCCTGTCTTCCCAGACTATATGTGACCTGATTCATGTATATGACTCCTCCATAATATGTTCATGTGTTCGGCACCAGGACTGGGCTACATGCATGCTTTATGTGAAAGATGTTGAGTGTGAGGAACAGGAACAGGGCAATGTTGCAACGCTTCCCTCCCGACAATGGCATTACTTTTGCTTACCTGGACAGTGTGGGATCGGGGCAGGATGGGAGTAGCATTGGGGCTGTGGGCACTCTGGCTGAGCCAATTTAGTGCCCCTGCCAGTGAACCCACACAGCTCCATCCTTGATGCTGCCCTGTCCCATCCAAGTAAATGGCAGTAACACCACTGTCGTTATTGCTCTCCCATGTTGGCTGTGCCTAGTGAGGGGGTTCTAAACACAGGCATAAATGTGTTCATGTCTCAAACTACCACCCAGTTTTGTAAGGAGACCAGCATCAAAACATCTTTAAAAACAACTTTCCTCCCTGGAGAGTCCTCTAAGCAGGCTGCCCCTGCCAAGAAGCCCCTCTCCCGCAATTGCAACCGACCTCACTTTAGATGGCAGGGACACCTGGAAGAGGAAGATGAGAGTACACATACCTTTCAGGTAATCAGGTTAGAAATAATGTTCTTCAAAAACTTTTTTTATTTCCAGCAGTGTGGAAAAGGTGTTCAGGTAACAAGTTCAAACTGAAATCCTGACACTTCTCCCTTGTGACAATGCTGGGTGCTTTTGCAGTAATCACATGGCATTCCCTTCAACCATGTTTTTTATCCTTCACAGAAATTGTCATACAGACTGAGCCAAAGAAAGCATGTATTAGCATGCCTGTCTTAAGATACAGGCAGAATTGAATAGATGATGATGATGATGATGATGATGATGATGATGATTTATTTATTTATTAAAAATAAATGACCAGGACAAACTTTTCCGAGTGATCATTCAGGCCCAGTGATGTGAGTTTCCGGTACTTCAGTAGCATGTGAAATAAGAACTGCAAACTGACGTTTTTTAAAAAAAAAATTGCTGAGTACCTTCCCCCCAAATCCATCTTAAAATCAAAATTGCTTTTGTTACTACCACCCCTTTTTTGCAGTCTATTGACTTTTTCTAAATTTATTAAGTCCCACTGGAGGAATTGGGGCTTGAGTTAGTAACTAACTCACTGAATTCATTTAAACGGAACTTGGACCTGGCTAAAGTTGGTTGTGGCATTTTTTGATGTTGCAAAGATACACCTTTTCTCCAGACCTCGACCGTGCTATATTTTGTCGCTGTGGAAAATGCAGTTCTCCCCACAGGTTGCATATCTGCTGCAACTGTCATGCGGTGTTGTGGCATGTAGGTGCATGAGAGCAACACACACATGCGCACAAACTTGGAAACAAGTCCCACTGTGTGGAGTGCCACTCCCACCCCTAAGTGGGGGCTAATTTGCTGCACCTCAGCTCCCCTGAGAAGAAGACTCAAAATGGTTTTGGCCTGGAGAGGAGGTGGCAAAGGGTCAGGTGGGCCGTCAGGCCAATCAGGATGAGGAAGAAGCCAGAATTTCACCCTACAGTTTGAAGCACCCTCTCTATGCAATAGTTGCTTGTTTCAGGGCTGTGTAGGAATTTTTTTGGGGGTAGTCTCTGATTGGCCTTGGGAATCCTCTTTTTTGCCTGCTCTGTACTGCTGGGAGTCCTTGGAATGGCATTTTTATTTGTTTAGTTGGTTTTTAGTCTGGAGAGGAAAATGTCCAAGGCATTATTGGGCTAAGGGCACTCTTTGTCACCCTAGGATGCCTTGGCTTTAGGCCCTTTGGGGTAAGGTTACCAGACGTTCCCGTTTCCCGGTGGACGGTCCCCGGATTTACAGATCGGTCCCCTGACAAAATCCTATCATTCCTAATGAAGTTGAAAATTGTCCCTGGATTCAATGAAAAAAAAATCTGGTAACCTTATTTTGGTCTGCCTTTCAGGCTTCGCAAGACCAGAGTGCACTTGTCATGTTTACATACCCAAAGTTCTTGTAGAGAGGAGGAATAATTCTTTCCAGTCCTTTACTGTGGGATAACAGGCAGCACCTTGTAAACATGCCCAAGAGTGGGGAGGGACTTGATTCCCCCTGCCTTAGGGGACTTCCATGTCCGTACAGTGGTACCTTAGCTTAAGAACTTAATTCGTTCCGGAGGTCCGTTCTGAACCTGAAACTGTTCTTAGCCTGAGGTACCACTTTAGCTAATGGGGCCTCCTGCTGCCACTGCATGATTTCTGTTCTCATCCTGAAGCAAAGTTCTTAACCCGAGGTACTATTTCTGGGTTAGCGGGGTCTGTAACCTGAAGCATCTGTAACCTGAAGTGTCTGTAAACCGAGGTACCACTGTACTATATTTTGATTTGGCTATTATTAATTTATTTAGTTGTTTACAGATCCTCTCTGTTGATATATTTCATCCTGTTTTCACCACAGTTGAAGTTTCGTGAGTCTTCTTTAAAAGTGCATTGGAAATCGGCATTTGTCTAGGGTAATGTGTATAAGATTGCAGCTTCATTCACTACCATATGCGATGTCACATAATTGTGATAAATAAAGGGGCAACTCGTTTCTCCAATGTCTGTGTCTTTTTTCTGAATATATGTTTTAAATTTGATATATCTGCTCACATTTTAAATTTATAAAACTTTTTGTGTGTGTGAATGTTAGAAATGAGGGAAAAATCAGTTTGGTAATTTGGACTTCCAGAAACAATATGGGAATTGTCACAAACCTACCTTTCAAAATCTACACTTCCCTGAATTTTATGACACAGTTCTCAGTATTTTTTTAAAAAGTGTACAAATTGCACACATTAGAGAAAATTACATGCAAAAAAGCAAAATGAAAAATGCATACTAAATTCTGATGAAATTTTGTGAGGACTTTCAAAACAAGCAAGCATCAATTCACACACTGATACAGTAATATGCTGAACCTAATGTAATACTGGAAAAAATGAGAAAAAATTAAATTGACAGAACAATTAAATTGAATCATATATGTGCATACTGGAAAGCTAATTTAACACTAAAAATTCTAAGAGCAGCACAACATCACACAAGTATTACCGCCTGCTATCTCTGAAATGCTTTCCCCTTTATTTCATTTTAAAAATAAATAAATATTTGCATTCCCCTGTTGTTCAAATCTGGTGCTGAACTGCCCCTGCAGACCTGTTTGCATAATAATCCACAAGGATGTTATAGGCTCAGCACAAGTATACACCATTATCCATTATGTGTGACTGAACTATTGTGCTCCTGGCATGGGGGCTGCAGGTGTAGCATGCTAAATTCAGACATGCAATCACTTGCAGCACTTTTTATATGCATGAATGGTAGCTCCCTGTGGGATAATTTGTGCCGACACTCAACAGGGCTTCAGACAAGAACCCGTTTGCTTGACATGGGTTGGCTAGGGATCTCTTCACAGTACTGACATGATCTGCATCCCCCAAAATAATGTGTGGATCAGAACACAGATACCATTCAGAATCTGCACTTCTCCAAATTATGTGATGCAGTTCTTGGCTCAGAAAAAGGTATCAAAATGCATTTAAAATGTGCATTTTTGAGACTATATATATATATGCATATCTTGTGAGGAAGCATGTTCAAAGATGTATATTTAAATATGTATTGAATGTGGATTTTTATGCAGATTAATGTGAAAGCAGGATGGAGTGGACTTATGAATGAACACAACAAAAGGAGATGGGATGGAAATAGACTGATCTGTCCATCCCTAGTTGAAAATAGAGATACTTTTTCTATTTCTACTACCCCATTCAGTTTTAAAATAATGAGTTTAAAAGCCTTGAAAAACGAAGAAAGGGGAAAAAAGGACTGGAAGTTAGATCAGATAATGAAACACTATGATAGTATCGTTGAAATGTTCAGTCACTGTTAACAATCTGATGTTTCATGATGGTTTTCAAATGCAGTGTGTTTCATTCAGCGATCAACTGTATGCAGCTCCACAAGTCAGATTTAAGGAGAACCACCTCCAGGGTAGAGGGCATCACTAGGAAGCAGGTTTGAGCACACACACCCCTTTCTCATTTAAGAAATTAAAACACTGACAATGTGCTGAGGATATGGCAGTGTAACCAGAGAATGGTGTTCACTACTTTTAACAGAAGTCTTTTGTAAGCATTTGCACTGGCCCAAGCAGAAATGTTCTTAAGGCAGACTATACATTAGAACTGAAAAATGACACTTCGGCAAAGGAACAGTAGCAATAAATCCTTGTTGCCTTAGAAGTTGTCAAATTGAAATGACAATCTTATGAAATGCTAAAAAACACCCTTATGAAAACCCTTTCCTGAAAAATTCCAACATTAAGGCCATATAACCAAAGCCATTAGAATAAAATACCAGTGAAAGATTAGAATACAATGTCAGCAAAATTCTGTACATAGTTTTCTATCAATGGTTACAATCCTATACCAGTTCCCTGAGATTCGACCCCATTGGTATCAATGGGATTTCCTTCTGAGTAGACATGGATTATGGTGATAGTCTCATTTAAAGCTCATTTATGTTGGAGAGTTTAGAATTCAAATCTACTGAGATATATAGTTTTCAGTAATACGCGTGTGCACACACACACACACACACACACACACACACACTAAGGCTTAAACCCATTGCAGGTTAAGTATCCTGGTGCCTTTGGTTTTTTCATTTCAACTTTATTTAGATCTTTTAAAGGAAATCTTTTGAACCCTGATTTATTGTACATAGAGAGTCAAAAGCTTTTTGGATGAATCTGAGAGAAAGTTGCAGCATTTCGTTTATATCCCCATCAATTATAAAAAGGGAATGTTTCCATAGATTTCAAGTGTCCTCTCAGGAACAACAACATTGATTTAGGGCTCAGAATTCATTTATTTTTATGGGAATTTTGGAGCCTTTGGACCTGAAAGGTTCAAGAAATACAGGGAGGAAATGAGGGAAAACATCTTGCAGAAATCATTTATTTAGAGCCCTCCTAGATATGTAAGGGACTGTCACTACATTGTTATGAACTGCAGCCATCCCTGGACAGAATATGTTTTTCTCATAAAGGTGGGTGGAATAATACATTAAGAGGAAACGGGTGTTTATATAGTGCTCATGTTGGGGATTAGGATTCATGCTTTGCTGTGAAGTAGAATTCATGCCTACCTACCCTCCTGACAAATTAGACAATGTAATCAAGAAAGGCAAATGCAAAGAAAAGAACATGGTGAGATCCTGCCAGAGGTACCTGCACTGTGGTCAGCAACCTGAAATTCATGGGCCAAATCCGATCCATAGGTGAGTGGACTTTGACTGCTACTGCTGTTTTGAAAACTTGGCATAAAAACCCCCTTCTAGTCAAACGACAAAAGGAGTTGGAAGCTCCCTGCAGAATTTTCACCCCCTGAGGGGGGAAAAAGGTTACTTATTCAGCCTCTGCTCTTATGTATCCATCTCCAGAACTTTCATCATCCTAAGGCACAAGGGTAATAGGAGCTGTTGTTGTTGTTGTCCTATGATATGGGTGGGGAGCCTGTGGAATTCCAGAAGGAGTCCGAGAGATGTGTTGGTGGAGGCTGAGACACGATTGGAAGCAGTTAGGTAGCATGGAGAACAGTGGCCATGGTGGTAGGAGGGGAGTTGGGCACACACAAGAGGTGGGATCATGTGTTGTAAGAGGGTAAGAGGCCCAGCATACAGAGAACAGTTGTCTATATGAAGGGCTGTTAGAGGCAGCAGTGGAGGGCATGCTGGAGCAGATCTGCACACTTGACCTCTGTTCATCTGTGGCACTGCAGCTTGCTGAGACAGAGAGGGGAAGGGGCACAGAGGGGAGGGGAGTGTGCTGCAAGTGCCCCAGCTGAGCCCACCCTCATTGCTGCCATGTCCCTCCTGCTCTCCATTCCACTATGCTGCATTGACTCAGCCAGATGGAGGTCCAGTGAGCAGTGAAACCTCAGCATGCCATCTACAGATGGTCCTCTGTTTGAAGGAGCCTTCTATCTGAAAGGGTGGGTTTTGTACTTAATAATAACTGGCTTTATATAATCATATTGAGGAATAATTGTGCTCTCTCAAAAATGGAAAGGAGGGGAAGTTGGCCACTTCCTAAATAATACCTCTAGTTTCAATTTATATATATTTTTAACTGTAGCTATATCTGTATTGTCCCTGTTATACCTAATTGCAAATTCAAATGTATCCCTATCATGTTTTATGACTTCCTTGATATTGTATGTGGGCTGGAACTGGTCTGTGACCGAAATAATAAAATTCATTCATACCTCTAGTCTGGTGGTAAATGCAGGGATGCAGCTCCCTAGCTGCGTACAATGTGAATCACAAAGGAATTTATCAGAATTGGTGGTATGGCACACTAGTGAGATGGGAGGATGGTGTGGCATGCAGGAGTTTGTGGAAAGGTTAGACTGGGAGTGTTGCATGTCTGAACTGGAAGAAGTTTGATATGTGGGTCATGTGTACACAACTGGGCTTTTGGGTGCATGTGCCAAACATTGTGGTTTCAACGATCTGAATATCATACTGGAGACTTATACAGAAGAAAACATGGAAGGACTACTGGTGAATACAAACAATGTCAAGAACTGTTTTCTGTCAAGACTGTTTTCTGATGTAGCAAAAGAGCACTGCTTGAAAAATATACTCCCCAAATCCAGAGAAGCTCTTTTATTTGTACAAGACTTTGAACATGCATATTTTCACTGACTGGAATCAACACCAGCTCCAGGATAGAGGGGAGCTCTTGGCAGGGTGCAAAAACAGCAGCATTTGCCATCATAGTTTTGCTCATGATACAATGCCCCAGAAGTCCCACCATTCTGTAGCATTGTGTGTAAAAAAAATCATTCTGACTGCTATGGTTCTTCATGACAAAATGTGATGGCGTTTCTGGGGCATTGCGTTTTGGGAAAAAATAAGATGGATGCAGCTGTGGTTGTTGGGACTTGCCGTGGAAGCTTTAGGAGGTACCGCTATTGACAGTGAGTCACAGCAGGCGTCAGGACCGATGACAGTGACTCAGGACTGACTGGAACCTGTATCTTCTGGAAGGCTGTATCTTCCTTCTTCACTGTGCTTCTGTAAAAAACAAATGTGTTGCACCGCGAGATGCCTTTTGCTAGTGCTTGTGCAAGAGTTGATGGAGCAGCACTAATATATTTCCACTCACAGTTCTTTGGATTCCAAGTCATACTTAGGAAATACTCAGGAAATATGGTAGTACACCATTTTAATTGCTGCTAGCACAGAATATGGGAGCACCAGAAAGGATGCTGCACATCAAAGGAAGATAAAGACAAAGAAACAGCAAGTGCAGGGTTTAGGTTGACATCCCCCTCCAACTGGAAGGGCTTTCTGTAGGGTTGCAGGTGGCTGCAGGTGGAAGAGGGAAGAGGAAATCTTCCCATTAACTTCCTTAACCTAACATATCTTAGGATGCAAACTAATGGCTTTAGCATGGCTTCAGGTTTCGGATCAACCTGGCGAGCAGAGCAAGGCAGATGAGAAAACTACGGAAAGGATAACAAAATGAGTGAAGAGCAATGAATAATTGACTGATCACTGCTCACCACCGAAGTATCTCATCGGGGTCACTCCTGGCCCAGTCCGTTTTAATATTATCCAACATTAATTTCTGAAGTAAGAAGTCAGTTCTGTTCTGCATTAGCCTGAGGCCAGAGTGGGAAGCTGTCTAGGCTTATGCTCTAAAGTATACTAAGCAGAAATGCTTCAGAAGAAGGCTACAGAAATTATAATGGAGTAGAAGATGTAATGTGAGAGGGGAAGTAAAATTGGTATGTTTATTAACCTGATGACTCTTTATTTAAAATGCTGCAAACAACAATAAAAGATGGATAACAACCATTTCCAATAGGGCAATGGATAAAAAACCCAGGAATGGGTATAGAAATGAATTTTTTTCTTACTTCCCCATTAGTGCTTTCATCAAGCGCTTTGCTGACATTGAGTTCGTGCTTTATCCTCTTGAGAACTTTTCCTTGAGTCATTTGGTGCTACAGTTCAACCAGCTGCCTACCAAAGCTGGGAGGATGCGATTGGAGCAATTCTGTCATTTCAGTTGCTTGATTTTGGTCATTTTCCTTGGTTAATGTCTATAAGAACCTGTATTCCAGAATCAGAGATGACGCTGCACCAGGATTATTATACAAATTTTGTCAAGAGCATATGAAAATGAGCCTAAATGTCTGCAATAAAAAAGCAACAATAGCAACTAACAATTCAGAGGAGTTTTATTTTCATTGCAAAAATTAGATTCCTTTTTAGAGTCTGATATTAATGATCAAGGACAGCAAATCAGGGTGTCAAATATTGGCAGGAAGTGACTTTTCATAGTGCAAACTCCTAGTGAAGTGTACAGGTCTTAGTAGAAAAAAAGGGACAGTTTTGTTCTTGAATTTTTGGATTCAGCTCCTGGTCCTGTCGTTTAACATCACAGTATTGAGGCTAATCTCTCTTGCATCAATTGCAGATGCTTCCATTTCCTATTAACTTTACTTTCACAAACTTCCCTCTAATTCTCACCCTCTTCAAATCTTCAGCAAAGAGCATTATGGGAGCTGCAACCATTATTAATAGGAGAGGTGAAAGTTCAACCCCCCATCGTAGTAAGGACAACTTAAGATATGCTCTTTTCACTGCACAGTGTTAATTTATATAATATACCACCTAATCAAACTGCTGTTTATTCTCCAATTGGCTGCAGCATTACCAATGCCCTCCAGCCACTGAACGACATAAAAGATGCATTTGCAGATTTTGAAAATTAAAGCCATCTATACAGCCAGTGGGGAAGATCAGCTTATTTGGTTGCTTAATGAAATATAAAGATTATTTTAACCAATGTAAGCACAATTCGACAGCTTGCAAAACACTGCTGCAGCTTGACAAATGGCCTCCACCATTTACAAAAGAAAATTGCTGCATAGTGTCTTTTAAATATTTAATTTATTCTATTTGGAGCATGCAGGGAGGCAAATGGGAAGTTAACTGTGATTCTGCGAGCCTACAAAGAATGGATCTAAGAAGTTGTTCATTCTTAAATTCAGGTTAGAGATAACAGGAAGATTTTAGTACTCTTCTCCACAGAGGTGCTATTAAAAGCAGGAACTGCACTAGTTATAAAACCGAATTGGGTAGATGTATGGAGAGATTCTTTGATTTACAGTATGATGTTTCCATCACAGCCTATTTGTCAGGAATAGATTTTTGTATGTTTTTTTGAGCCGATCTCATGGAATTTCTAGTTCAGACCTTCGAGAGCCAAGTTTCCCAGACTCAAATCATCCTGGAAAGATGAGCATTCGTTCAGTCCCCTCCTTAAAAACTCAAATATAATTTCTTATGCAATCTGGTCCACTCATAAATATTTCTTCATAACTAACAAATTTTGTACTCCGAAATTGCTTACCTACCTATTTCAAGTCTTGTTCTATCAGCTGCATTCCTCCTGTTCCAGCAACAAAAATACAGATTTGGTTTGGCAAGTTCAAATGAATAAATCCACACTGTCTTCTAGTAATCCAAAGGTTTTTTTTCCTTGTAACTTTCTAGTGGCAGGTCACTCCTTTCCTGGGTGTGAACACCCAAACAGTGTATGTTCATCAATAGTTTGTGTGGGTTCAATTAGCTTTGCTTTCAGTGTATTTACTTTGTGCTGACAACCCTGTCCCATACATGAGTTTTGCTATTGTTGTTAATCTTGCCTTTTTACATTCAGCTGGGGTTTCATGCCATTGTTTCTTCCATCATTTCCCAAAGATGCTTACTGTAAGATTTTGTGATCTCTCATCAACATATGTGGATTTGTGCCACACCCTTGCCAGGGGCAGACTTTGGTCTTTCAAATTTCAGCTGCACCCTGTGTGAGCCCAAAATCTAGCACTCCCCCCACCTACCACCTTCTGTTCTGCTCAATTCTCTATATCATAACTGCAACACCCTGTGACACCCTCTAGGCTCGGCGCCCAGTGTGGTGGTACTGGTCACACTGCCCTAAATCTGCCTCTGCCCAAATGATTCCTTTTATTTAATTAGGTAGTAGACTTCATCTATCATGCAACTCGGGGTGGCTTGCATGCAGTGGCGTAGTGTGGGGGGTGCAGGGGGGGCCGGCCGAACCGGGCGCAACATCTGGGGGTTAGGGTTAGGGGGCGCAAATCCACGGGTTAGGGGGCGCAAATCCGCGGGTTAGGGGGCACAAATTACTTGCCTTGCCCCGGGTGCTGACAACCCACGCTACGCCACTGCTTGCATGAGTGTGTTTCATGGGCAGTCTCCCATCCAGGCTCTGACCAGACCAGAGCCTGCATTCCTTTAGCTAAGCTTGAGATGGAGCATAAGGAATCAGGTGGTTTTCAACATGCTTTGAAGCCAAGTTATTTATAGCCACCTAATAAGTCCACTGGAGGGATGCGGGTGGCGCTGTGGGTAAAACCTCAGCGCCTAGGACTTGCCGATCACATGGTCGGCGGTTCGAATCCCCGCGGCGGGGTGCGCTCCCGTCGTTCGGTCCCAGCGCCTGCCAACCTAGCAGTTCAAAAGCACCTCCGGGTGCAAGTAGATAAATAGGGACCGCTTACTAGCGGGAAGGTAAACGGCATTCCGTGTGCTGTGCTGGCTCGCCAGATGCAGCTTGTCACGCTGGCCACGTGACCCGGAAATGTCTGCGGACAGCGCTGGCTCCCGGCCTCTAGAGTGAGATGAGCGCACAACCCCAGAGTCTGGCAAGACTGGCCCCAACGGGCAGGGGTACCAAATACGTCCACTTGTTTGGAAATGCTAGATGGAAATATTTTCACAAACAAACTACAGTGTTAGACATTCTGAGTTGGATTTGCACCCAGAACAGAATTCCCTTGATTTGATATTTGCTTAAAATTGGTGGCTAGGAAACTATTAGAGAGCTCACATCCTGCTGATGGAGCCTTGTGTTTTAATTTCATTGTTATCACTCACAGTTGGAGGCATATGTTTGATAAACGTTCATCTTGTCCAGGCTAGGCCAAAACATTTTTCTGCCTGAGGCAAAGGACAAGAGGGTGCCTTTCCTCATTCCATGTATCAAAACTGACTAAGGTGGCATTTGAATCTTACTTACTTCACACTGGCAAAGGGATAGCATCCTGCACTACACTTGAGGGAAGATACAGGGCAAGTAGCACACAAAGCTCTTCCGTCTCCCCACCCTTCAGCATATGCCACCTGTAGCAACGGTCTCATTCTGCCTAATAGTGGGGCTGGCCCTGCATTTTGTCTCCTGAGCCAACACATGACTGAGAGCTTCACTTGCTTGTACTTCGTCCTTCTCCCATGGGTGTTTGGATAAACTACATATGTAACCACTTATTACTATTGTGTGCTAAAACTTATTTTGCATGTGCCTGATTTCCATAGGAATTCTACATACTGCTTCACTGCCTGCACACTGATTTGGAGTTGCTGGAATATATGTTTTGTTTCATCAGTAAATTATGCTGGTAGCTATTGAACATAGGTAGTCAGTGTTCCATGGAATATTTAAGATTCTCTCTCTCTCCTAGAGTGCTTGTGTAACCAGCTTTGTTATTAAAGTTTTATCAAAATCTGTTCATTCATTTTGCAGGCATGCACATGCACACACTTTCTGATACAGGAAGTACAGACTTGTCAACAGGCAATGTTACAAAATACCATACTGGGAATAAGATTTAGGTACTTAGCATCTATAGGAGAAAATAAAATAAAAGAGCAAACCACATAACAGTTCACCAGAATGCTTGTGTTATGTGCAAATGGGATATTGTGCCATTATCACTGAAAAGGGACTTGCGGGAGGACCATGGTTGAGGTCCACCTTGAATAACAGAGAACTACCCCTTTCCCCCCAATGTGGAAAGGCCCAAATTGTTGGGAAGAAAATTGTGAGGGCCAGGATTCAAAGAATAATGAGATTTCTAAGGCTAGAGGCAACCCATTTTCCTATGTTTGAAAGATGACTGGTTAGAAATGAAATATGCCATTCTCGCTTCTGGTGAAAACACTCAGGGAAAGGCAACTTTCTCTCCCAGCAGCCTGATGTACTTCCAGAGCTTTACATTAGTTCAGTCCACTTCTGTTCATACATTTGTCAAAGCCGTATGTCACAACAATGAGGGGAGGGGAATGCAGGTGTAAAAAAAATAAAACTTCACAAGATCAGTTGCTTTTTTTGATAACCAGCTGTACACCTGGATAAAGCCATATTATGGTCACCAGCATCTTTGCAGCTAACCTGGAAGGAGGTTGGGTGGGGCAGCAGCAAGGTAGGGGCCGCACCTGTGCACTGTCAATCTGGTACTCTGACTGCTGTACCTGCATGGACCCATCCTCACTGGCACCCATCCTCAGTCCCATCCAGGCAAGCAGTAGTGCCAGTTTCAGGGAAGTTGGCTCTTTGGACACACTGGTAGGTCCACATGCACTTCTGTTACACCCCATGACCCTGTGAGCTAGGTTAGGCTATGAGACCACGACTGGTCCAAGGTATGGTTGAACAGGGATTAAAGCTGAAGCGAACATACCTTGGACTTGAGAAAAGTGAACCTGATGGATTCCCATGTGGAATTAAATTTCTATGTACATGATTGATGGTTTCACATCAAAGGTTGACTTTGCATTAGTTGCACTAACAGTCTCCTCCTTCTCCTCCTCCTTCTCCTCTTTCTGTTGCTACAGGTCTTATGTCACCATGCAGCACTATGGAGTGAATGGCTATTCTCTTCATGCCATGAATTCTCTGAGTGCCATGTATAATCTTCACCAGCAGGCAGCACAGCAAGCTCAGCATGCCCCAGACTACAGGCCGTCTGTGCATGCCCTGACGCTGGCAGAGAGACTGGCTGGTAAGAACAACTTATGGATCTTGTCTTTGCATTGGGATAGTGTACAGGATTATTACTGGGACACGGCTGAAATGACAGCTGAATTTTGAGAAGACCAAAGGGTTGGTAATTTTTAAAATCCCTGAAGATGAGCACAGATCCAAGGAAATGCAATAACAGCTCCGTTGTGCAAAATGTCCTGGACTTTAGGTGAAGCCTCCAGAATAGTGAGCAAAAGTTAAAGTAAACAAACTGGAATTTTAATATTTTGCTTCATGCACTTATTTTCCACAAAGTTGCATATAGAATCCAATAAATATATAAAGGTGATAAACCAAATTTAGAAATTCCATCAAGCTACTCTGACTAAAACATATGGCTGTACAGCAACCTGTCCTTTCAAATTCCAATACACTGCATTTGGACTTAGCAGTGTATAGCAGATGGGGAAGGTGACTTTTGCAACTTCTCCCTCCCCCTGCAGACCCATGTCACCTCTGACACACTCTGGAAGAATGTGGAAGAATGAGGGACGATGGTACTGACATACATCACCTCTCCTCCATCTCCACCAGTGGGATCCCTCCTTCCATGGTCAGAAGGAGATGATTATCTTCTACAGATGCTCAAAAAGTTAGAAACCACCAAAGGGAGAGTGCTCTTGTGCTCAAATCCTGCTTGCTGGTTTCCCACAGACAACTGTTCAGTCCCTGTGAGAAGAGGATGCTGACCTAGATGGGCCATTGGCCTGATCCATGTTCTGATGTCAGCATTACTGGATTACAGCTCCCAGTGGCCTTCATCATTGGTCATACTGGCTAGGGCTGATGGGAGTTGGAGTCCAGCAGTGTTCTGAAGGTTGAAATACTGACCAATGGAAGCATCTCTGGAGGACAGTCATATCAGTTTCTTCAGTTGAATACAATAAAAACAAATAGCATCTAGAGAACATTCAGAGTTTTGCTGCTATTTATGTAGATCAGGGATGGGGAACCTGTGGCCCCCCAGGACCTACCATCTCATGAGGTCCAACCACATGGAGAGGCCAATCTAAAGCTACCTCAAGCTGTACACTAGAAACCTCCCCATTTATTTAAGCCAGCGGTTCTCAACCTGTGGGTCGCCAGATGTTGTTGGACTACAACTCCCATCATCCCTGAGCTCAGGCCTTGCTAGCTAGGGGTGATGGGAGTTGTAGTTCAACAACATCTGGGGACCCACAGGTTGAGAAAGGCTGATTTAAGCTGCTTTGTTAGCTGCCCAAATGCTTTTCTTTATATGATGCACACAAATTACACTAATTAAATTGGCCACTTCTCTTGTCCTCCAACGGCTGTACGTTTCAAGACATCATTTTGGAGGCCCGTTATGGCTCCCAGCACCGCAAACAGAGGAGAAGCCGCACAGCTTTCACAGCCCAGCAGCTGGAAGCCCTGGAGAAAACTTTCCAGAAGACTCACTATCCAGATGTGGTGATGAGGGAGAGGTTGGCCATGTGTACCAATTTGCCAGAAGCCAGAGTTCAGGTACCCATAATGTTAACCATCTCATGTTAACCATCCTGGGTGAAGGTAGATGTGAAATTTTAAGTGCCTTGGAATGGTGTGCCTGGGTGTCAAAACCCATTTCTACCACACATATAAACATTTCACCTGACTTCACCCTTAGTCACAGCCCAGATGTTGCTTCCCTTTGCAACATAAAAATGGTATATCTTGTTTAGATATAATGGGTAGTGCATGCATATTTTCTCCCCGGTGTGCATTTGTGATATGCAGAGCTATTCATTCAAAGGACATTATAAAGTTTTTAGATCCACAGCTACCACGGCATGGTTTCACAACCCTCTTCATGAGGCTGTGCATTCAGGCTCTGTGCTTACAACCACCCAAGGTGCTTTACTTCTCAATCCTGGCATCACCTGTGTGGCCACACCAACTGCACCTCCAAATGCTTGGAGAACAGACAATTTTCCAAACTATATTGTCACATGTCCTACTCAGTTAATGTGGGCAGATGGTTGGTGGTGGTTAACCCACTGGGTGCTCGGGAGGTGAACCTATTTTGCTTTGTAAAAACAAAAATGGTGAAAACTTTAGTGAACTATAAAATTAAAAAAAGCATAGCAGTTCAAGGGTTCATTGTCGGCCATTTCTGAACCATGAAGAGTTGGCTCTTTCTAATGTAGCATTCTTTCAGATGATAGCTTTCATTCTTCTTGAAAGCCTCCACTAATCTGGTGCCTTTCAAATGGTTTGGACCACAGCTCCCATCAGGCCCAGCTAGAACAACTGTGCTGGCTGGGACTGATGCCGCATGGGTGTAGCCAGGATTTTTGTTAGGGGGCAGAACCTCAGTTTGCTATGTATTTTTATTGATTTTTATTGGTTTAGGGGGGCAGCTCCCCCCCCCCCCCCGGCTACACCCATGGCTGATGAACATTGTATTCCAAAGCATCTGGAGGAAACCAGATTTGCAAAAGCTGTTCTAAGGAACCGTATGTCAAGGGCTGGCTCCCAAACCCCAGGAAACAGCTCTTGTTGGTTCAGATGTTGTCTAATGACACATGGACCAATGGTAGCAAATAGTATGGGAAACTATTAGAAAAGTATTAGAAAAACTAAGCAATAAACTGAAACTGACATGTAGACAAATGGAAGAAGTTGACTTCACCCCGGTATGGCTCCCCTTTATCATATACACAGCCCAACAAGACAACAACAAGAATTCACCAACAGCATACTAATCAATATGGCTAACCTGATCCAAAACACCCACCCACCCCACTCGCACATGAATACAAAGTTCACCACAGCCAATCACAACCAACCAACCACACCCTAGCCAACCCCAACCTCTCTCACCACCAAAAAACCCACAAGCGAATACTAAAGAGAACCTGCACAAGTGACACGGACACAAAACCCCACACATATATTAAGTAGAATAGAAACATCGCCACCTGACACACCCCCTACTCACCATGGCTCCCCCTCCACCTCTTCCCCCCCTTTCTTCCTAATGTAACACTAATGTCTCAACGAATGAAACTGATCTGTAGAAAATGTAACTTGAAAAAAGAGACATACTTTTGTAAACCAAGAAATCTTTTTTAAAAAATACGTTAAAAAAAAAGAAAGATTGTGTCTAATGACCAGAATCTAAACCCTGAAAAGTATTGCACTGTCAACACTTAAGCCCAACCAGTCTGGGCCAGTAGATTCCCAGACCTTAAAAGACACCACTGAGATGCAAAAGAAGGAAGAGATGGCTCCATGAGCCTTTGCTTAACCAGGTTAGACCATAGCAAGTAACCAAGATTTATTAAAAGATAGTAAAGATTGTGTGTGTGTGTGTGTGTGTGTGTGTGTGTGTGTGTGTGTGTGTGTGTGCGCGCGCGCGCGCGCGCGCATGCACATGCGCACTCCCCCATAGGAAAGTACAGTTAGAAAATACAATTAACAAATATAGTTGTGAATTAGAAAGCACAGTCAAGGATTAAAAGGTCTGGTTGGGAATTATAAACAGGGAGGAAAAAACCAAAGCTATCTAAGGCAGTCCCTGGAATAGCAAATATGATCTCCCAGGTGAACAAAGATTGCCCACCAAGTGCAATGTCAGGTAGGGAACAAAACAGGAAATACTATGGAGAGAGGATACAAACTAAATAACACTGTTAGATTACACTGGTCTAATTTAAACCAATTTTCCGGTCCCTCTCCTTCTCTTCCAAACCAAGGTTTGGTTTAAAAACAGGCGAGCCAAGTTCCGAAAGAAGCAGCGCAGTCTGCAAAAGGAGCAGCTGCAGAAGCAGAAGGACTCTGAAGCCAACCACAGTGAGGGCAAAGCTGACACTCCCGTCCTAGAAACACAGACTCCGACTCCTGACGCAGAGAAATCCATGAGCCTGCCCAGTGAAGTCAACGCAGAGCTCAACCTGACTCTCTCGGAGCAGTCGGCCAGCGAGTCGGCAGCTGAGGACCAGACAGACAGAGAGGAAGAATTCAAGATCTCGCTGGAGGAGAACAAAGCAGAAAAGAGCCCTGGAGCTGAAAACAAGGCACTGAGCAGCAAGAGAGCAAGCCCAAAAGCAGGTGAGGAAGGAAAGCAACATTCTCCTTTGTGGGAAGAGTTTTGATGTGAGCAGAGCCTAAGGATGGTTCAGAAACAAAGACTTTTCTCTTGCCCATCAGATAATCTCAGTAAGGCAAGGGTAGCCAATGTGGTACTCTCTAGATTCTGTGAACTACATCTCCCATCAGTCCCCAGCCAGTAGGGTCAAAGATCATGGATAATAGGAGCTGTACTTCACAGCATTTGAAGGGCACCACGTTGACTCCCTCTCTTTTAAAAGATCAAGCTAGCACTTTCATTCCAGTCACTTAATGTGCAAAGAAAACATGAACATCACAAAAGGCAGGCTGTGCACAGGAACCTAAGCGTTGAAAAGATTATGCTGCCCCCATATGTAATTCAAAATAAAAACAGTACAAAACCATAAAATAAAATTTCAAAACAAAAACAAAATAAAACATAGATTTGTTGCAGGTGTTGGCCAGGGATGATGGGAATTGTAGTCCAACAAACCTGCAGAGCCCCATGATAGCTAAGACCTTACATGGTTACTATTTGATACGTTTTCCACAACACGTTTTCTGAAACTCATGTAGGGAAGATTGTTTAAGAATTAAGTTAAGATTTGGTTGATCCCAAATATGTGAATCACAGTTCCACATTTTAAACATAAGGACATATGAAGAGCCCTATTGGGTCAAACCAAAGGCGTATCTAGTCAGGAGCTTGCTTGCCCCAGTGACCAGCCAGATACCAATGAGAAGTCACAAAGCAGGACATGAGTGCATCAGGCCACTTTCACTGCTGTCCCCCAGCAACTGCTGTTTAGAAACATATTGCCTCTGATGCTGGATGTAGTCATCATGACACTGACCCAGTTCACACATAACATTAAGGACTTTGTGGCAAAGCATATTTCTGCTTACCATTTGCACTATTTCTCCAAAGTGCTTTACAATCACATTGGCTGCCAATATGCCACCTGGCCAAATTCAAGGTGTTGCTCTTAGTGCACAAAGCACTAAACAACTTAGGACCACCCTACCTAATGCCTTTCTCCATACATTCCTGCCCAGACATTGAAATATGCTAGAGAAGTGTTGCTAAAATGGCACTTGGCATACCAGCACCCAGACTGTGGAGTTTATTGCCTCTGCATATTAGGCACAATCTGTGTTGAGCTTTAGGTGCCAGCTTAAAACTTCTTTATTTATTTCTACAAGCTTACCTTGCCGTGACACATTGTTGTGTTCTTTGGATCTTTGCTTTTTACGTTTTTTTCTCTCTTTTGACTGCATGTTGATTTTATGTACATCACTTTGAGAAGATCTTTTTTTATTTATTTAGTGGTATACAGACACTTATTTATAAATACATACATGTCTACAGTGTTGAGCCATCTTTTCTACATATATGATATGATACACCATGCTCAGCTGCAGACTTCACCCCCATGGTGAATACAATTCAGTAGGGATTCATAGGCAGCTTCTGCTTGCAGTGAATAGGTAGGGTTAAAAAAAAAGCACACAAGCCGTTTATCCTCGAGTATGTTCAATCCAGGCAGATCAGACAATTGCTACTTAAAAGCTTACTGCATAATGCATGCACTGTGCAAAGTTGACTGCATTATTAACCTAGTGTTACCATCTATCTGCTGCCACATGGTAATCTAAGGAAGGGGAGTGGTGATGGCAGGGAGCCTAGCTACATGGTGAGATGCTACCCTCAGGTGCCATGTGATAAGCCAATTGCTGGTTGTGTTGATCCAGCCAAAGTCTGAAAGTCTAGTAAATAATAATAATAATAATAATAATAATAATAATAATAATAATACCCCCACCCATTTGGCTGGGTTTCCCCAGCCACTCTGGGTGGCTGCCAACAGATTAAAAATGGAATAAACTTCCCTTCAAATGTCTTCTAAAAGCCGGATAGTTTTTTATTTCCTTGATATTTGATGGGAGGGCATTCCACAGGGCGGGTGCCACCACTGAGAAGGCCCTCTGCCTGGTTCCCTGTAACCTCACATCTCACAGTGAGGGAACTGCCAGAAGGCCTCGGAGCTGGACCTCAGTGTCTAGGCAGAATGATGGGGGTGAAGACGCTCCCTCACGTATACTAGGGCAGGGATGGGGAACATGTGGCCCTCCAGATGTTGTTGGACTCGGACCCTCATCATCTCCAGGCAGCATGACCAAGGATGATGGGAGTTGTAGTCCAAAAGCATGTAGAGGGCCACAGGCTCCCTATCTTTGTTCCAGGACCAAGATCAAACAAAATGTTCCTTTCCTACAATTTGTCTTCAGATCTTCTCATCCCAATCTCTTGGCTTGCCAGTCCCTGGACATTAATGTCCCCATTTGAACAGGGTGTAAATGTTCATATGTAGGAAATGGGGGAAAGGAGTCCTTTTCCAACTCTTGGTGGGAAAGGCAAGGCAAGCGATTGGTGCTTCTTTCCCAGCACTCACACTCCTTGCACTCTTACACACACACACACACACACACACACACACACACACACACCATTCTGTATCTTCCAAAGTTGCCCTGTGTTGCAGCAAGCTGGATATAACACCTTTTGAACATCAAGAGAAACCATTCTTTTCAGGTTTGTACTCTGTGCTGCTGATAATTTTGACTGACTTTCTTCTGCTGTGCTTAACAATGCAGATTCCCCCATCAATGCCACGGCCACGCCATCTTCCAGTAGCAGCATGTCTCAGACACACTCCTATTCCTCCTCGCCCCTCAGCCTCTTCCGCCTGCAAGAGCAGTTCCGCCAGCACATGGCAGCCACAAACAACTTGGTCCATTACTCCTCCTTCGAAATGGGGAGCCCTTCCACCATGCCTTATTTGGGCATGAATGTCAACATGGCACCCCTAAGCTCCCTGCACTGCCAGTCTTATTACCAGTCGCTCTCCCACGCCCAACAGGTGTGGTCCTCTCCTATCCTGCAGGCTTCGTCCTCTCTTCCAAGCCTGAACAGTAAGACGACGAGTATTGAGAACCTTCGGCTGCGAGCAAAGCAACACGCTGCCTCTCTGGGCCTGGATACTTTACCAAACTGAGAGCCAGGCAGGGGGGTGGGAAATGGCAAGAACCCAACCAACAGATGACCCTAAGGAAGCGCGCCATGCCTTTGCCACTGAATGGGTTTGTCTTTAACACACGGCACAGCTCTTGGCTCTGTCCCACGTCATGTTGCTCCCACCAGTCCTGGGGGAAATGTTGACCCAAGTCTCCTATAGCTCTGGTTTCCACGTCAGACGTTGCTACTGCCTGTTTCCATGGCCCATTGTAAAAATAATCCTAACAACCCAGAGGAAGGAAAGATGTCTTAAAAATGTGAACTTGTCTTCAGAACTGTGAGTCAAACTATGTAATATTCAGAGAGATGCTTTAGATGGCGCTGCGATAAATGTGATTGCTTTGTTTCTTTGCGGGACTGGGGAGCTTCATACTGTACATAGTTTATATGATGTTGAAAATGTTCCTTCACTTGTGTGTTAACGTCAGTGTTGCCTTATGCAGAATTGTGAAGCACCTCCCTTCCCTTTTCTTTTACATTTATACTTAGATAGTAGATAGAATCAACTCTATAATAATAATAATAATTATAATAATAATAATACAAAAACCAGCTGATCCAGGTATGGTTTAACTGAAAGCTGTTCTGAGCCCCCAATGCCATGTTCTCCTCTAGTTCTTTGAAATTGCCCCATTTTATTAATATCAGGTGATGGTTGCAACTTTGTCCTGGTTAAAGCACTTCCAGTAGGACAGTATCCAATTTCTAGATGAGTTTTTCAAATGAAATGAGAGACATGAACACACTAGAATTTTTTGGATGAAGAGACATTTTCTGCCTGCTGAACTGTACACACTGACTGTGCCATTACAAGATTTTAGTGTGCCTGCGTGTAAACATTGATACTAATTTGGACAATGGAGAGTAATTAAAATGTGTGAATGTGCCATCTTCCACTCTTTTCCTTTATCAGTTTCACATTGCAAATCTTTGATAAACAGAGTTAAGGGTTAAAGAGAGATTTAGCAAAGTAATTAAAAATGATCCCCATGCCAAATTATTTCTGGCTTCAGATGAAAAACTTGAGGAGGACTGAGATCTTCAAAAGCAGAAAACAAATTAATCAAAATGCATCACTAATATCCATGATCTGGTTTACCTGCAGCAAATGACCACAGGGGCAATTCATATACTCCAGAGCTAAGCACTATGAAAGGATTTGATGTAAAGCTCAAACCGAAAGTGAAGGGACTGAATACTTGCTTCCAGGCAATGCAAGAACACAATCCATGGCTAAAGAAACCTGGCAAGGTCCCTCAAGATCAACCTGTGTCAATTACATGGGCCATGTGGATACTCCTAGGGAAAACATGGATTGTGAGATCCAGTCTTATGAGTCAGTTGCCTGCAGCTGATGCACATGTTAACTGGATGGATTTATTCCAAAACACACATTAGGGCAATACATCTACTAGGCCAACCAAAATGTCACAAAGTAGCATGCAAAGTTAGGCTAGATGATAAACAAAAGGGTGGGTGGGTGCAAAACATTGGCTGATGTTGGAGTCATGGGGCTGGATGCCATGCAAGGACTTCTGCCCTCCCCACTGCAAGCCCCCAAATTGGCCCCGAAGGCATCAGGAGAACCCCTGGAGCAGCATGCAGCGGGAGGAAAAGGCAGATAGTTCCATCAGGCAAGCAGAAATGCTTATGCTAAGGGGGCACTCTTAGTGCTATGTTGAATTTTTTAATTCACACCCTTAACGTGGAAAAAGGTAGCAGTCATTCATCTAAGGCTCTGCTGGGTGCTATGGAGGTTTGGGAAGAAGAAACATACAGTAGTTAACCCAGCATTTTTGAAAAATATAAAATCCAACTGCTTAGTTATGCAGAATAAGGTCAGGATCTAGCTGTAGACAGGGTCAAAGTAACTTGTTAGGGAAGGGCTGTAGCTCAGTGGTAGAGCTTTGCATGCATATGGTCCCAGGCTTCATCCATGGCATCTCCAGCTAAGACTGGGAAAGACCTCTGTCTGAAATCCTGGAGAACCAATGCCAGTCAGTGTTGACAATCAGTAGCAGAGAGTGGTGTGGGGCACTGCCACTCACCTGCAAATGTACCGGCAGAACCAATCAGGCAGTGCATTTATACCATACTGACTTTGCCACCACCTCTGTTGTGGTGTGGAGCAGCAAGGTGAGCAACCACAGGTCAAGTAAGTACCACCCCCACCCCACCCCACCATCCACTAAGGTTGATAATACGGAACTAAAAAGACCAATGGTCTGACTTGCACGGAGGCAGCTTCCTATGTCCTTCAACTGATCAACTTCCAGCCTGTTAATTTTAGAATTCAGCTATCTGTTCTACAAAACCAAGAACCACAGACAGGTCCTTTCAGTAACCATGTGTATTTGACTCCTGACCATTTTTCTTTTTCTGTCAGTATCTCTCTACACCTAAACTTAAGAGAACTAGTTAAACAGCACATTGATAGCTTTTATAATACACACACACACACACACACACACACCCAACAGATATAAAGATCAATAAAGACCTCAAGTTCACTTTTTAAAAAGGCTGATGATACATACAAAGGCCTTTCACAAAGAATATTGTATCACTGAATAAAACTTTCAAATCTGACTTTTTGCACTAACTTTTCTCCCTAACAATGCACAACACAATTCCAGTGGAAAGGTCTTTGCTAAACCTAATTATAATATTTTTATTTTTTAAAAAGTTATTCTAGTGCCAATGGCTGAACAGTGAGGACACGTTATACAGAGTAACTGAAACTCATCTAGGATCATATCTGCACACCTTAACATTTCTATACAAAGTTGATTGGAAAGGTGCTTATGTGCATAGACAGACCATCACTTTTGGTTTGGGAAAATCAAAACCTTATCCCTGCCATTCATTACTATTACTGGGTTCTGAAGACAGATAGGAATGCCTTCCCTGATGGGTGAAGCATCGATTGTGGCTGTAATGTTATGAGTCTGGTCTCCCAAAACTGGAAGCTTTGCTGTTACTGGGTGCTCCTGATTTTAAAAAGCACGTCTCTTATTTCAAGATATTGTAGTTTAGACCTCATACCTTATTTACACTTTGAGATAGCAGCCTTATTTAAACAAATGAGGACAGAAAAGCAGAAGTTTTTTTATACCCGAAAGTATGTTTCTTAAAAAGCTTAGTAGAAGTAATTAACGGTGCAGTCTTATTGCTTTAAATGAGGCTTACTCCTTTGTAAGTATGCTTAGGCTTGCAACCTAAATTAACAATCTACGGATGGAGGGTGGTATACAACTGTAATAAATAAAATAATTAATTAATTAATTAATAAAAGCAATTAGCAGGGAGTTTGAAAATCTACTCTCACTCAATTTCAGAGATGTCAGTGTTGACTAGGGAGCAGTGCATCCTGTTTTGCTGCTTAAAGCTACTGGACTACAGTTTCCATCATCCATGACCATTGGCCATGATGGCAGAGACTGATGGGATTTGGAGTCCAACAGCATCTAGAGAGCCACGGGTTCTGTGTTCCAGATCTAGATTGTGTTTCAGCTTGTTTCTAGAGTTTAGAGTAAAATGGAAAAAGTAGTCCTGTTTCCCTCTCATCTGGCTCTCTTTCTCCCAATAGTAGTCTGATCCAATTTCCACCACAGTATTCACATTCTATGGGGGGGGGGGCAGGGGAGAGTTTCATATGTGCATATAGGAAGTTCACATTTCAGTCAAATAACTTAAAAAGAAAGTTATTAACATTCCAAGATGAGAATGACTTGTCTCGGAAATGAAACAAGCATTGCTTTTTTCCTGTTTCATTCCTTTTGAGGGTAAATAAGTGGACGTGATCGCACATTTCCATGAGGACAGTTCATTATCTGCACACACACCCCCCTTATAAATATTGCAATGAATGTACTAATTTCTTGTAAAAAGGCCCAAACTCTACAGCTGGTTTAGCTATAAACCAAGAAAGGAATGTACATGTGAATTTATTTATATGCTCATTCTTCTCCCTCGCATTGTCTCAAATTCCTTCACCTTGACCTTGAAATATTTATTCTGTAAAATCTGCATGAACTCACAAGATTGTTCTAAAATGAGTTTACCGTTCCACCCGCTATGAGTGCCATATTGTCTGGTATTTCCTACTCGAAAGTGTCATAAAACATATCACAAGAAAACACAAGCTAGGCTTATGATTTACCTATTGTATTTTGCACAAAATTGTAGGATATTGATCTTTAAAAACAAAGATTGTGCTTCAAGAGAATACTGCAAAATTATTTACAGTGCAAGCTATACATCTGGGGTCCCCAGTGTGGCAGCTGTGAGCACCATAATGCTCTCAGACATCCTCTTTGCCTGCCCACCAATGCTTTCTGCTTCTCCCATTTAAAAAAAAGAAAAAAACATTTTTGCATTTTTGCTGAGAGTGAGTTTCTTGTTGGGGTGGCCCTGCATTTTTAAAATGTTTGTTTTGTTTTGTGAGTCTTTAGGTCTTTTATCTGTCTTTTTGGAGGGGGAGTTCTGAGCTGCACCAGGTGTCTCCCCCCCCCCCGATAAAGTTGTCATTTTGTGGTATGCCCAACAGCAGATTCTTAGATTGCCAAAAGTGTCACTGGCCACCAAAAGGTTGGGGACACCAGCTATACTTGTCTACTCAGAAGGATTCCCATTAATTTCACTTGGGCCTAATCCCAGGTAAGCGGGTATAGGACTGAAACTTTAGGGTGGCTGAGACCCCTACAAAGCTGCCTCTCTAAAGGATCTATGGCCAGAGGCCTTTCTGATGGGGCGGTGAAAAGCTCTGCTGCCACAATTCATTAGGACTTATTTCTGAGAAGACATGCATAGGATCACCACACTGTAAATTTCATTAAATTTAATGACGCTGAGGCCTGCATTTGTCCATACCAACAGCAGATGAGATTAGAGTTTTTGTACTATATGATTTCACATTGCAGGTGGAGGGATCACATGACTGAATGGTCTTATGTGCACACCCACAAAACAGAACTTTGGGAGAAAGGAAGGCTGGAAGCTTCCTCCCTGGCAAAATATTGATCATCTTTTTCTAACAGCAGTTGAAGAAGAGTCATTCTCTGTGGAGAGCGAGTCGTCTGTCGGCTGTCGGCTATCAGCTATCTTTCCTGGGAGTAAAGATTTCATTATGACTCAAGCTGATTGATAGAATCACTAAACACTAATTTGGGTACCAAACAAAAGAAAAGAGAACAGCACTAGAGATCCCTTGGGATTTTCTAAATCAGCCAGTGGAATAGTAGGAAGTTGTGTATAATGCTTAAACCAGATTTCACCAACATGGTTCCCTCTAGATGTTTAGGACTGTAACTCACATCAGTCCCAGCTAATACTTGGGGAGGGCACCAGGTTGGTGAAGGCTGACTGGGGCTGCAATCCTAAACACACGTTGAACACAGTGGAACTTGCTTTGAAGTAAACAAGCATAGAAGGATGCTTAGGGCTGCCATACATCTGGACTTTCCCAGACATTACTGGGATTTCAAAGGTAGAATTGACGTCCAAGGGGAATTTCTGAATTGACTTGCCCTGGATCTTAGGCAAGTCAATCAAATAATCACATTTTTTGTATTTTTCTTAAAAAAAAAAAGCTGACCAACATTGGGGTCTTCCTAAAATAAAGCTCAACAACCCTAGTTGTTCTCTCACTTGCCTACAATTATCTGCTTTCAGTACGGATAATGGGACAAAAGGACGGGCATTGTTAACAAGCGTCCTGAGCTACAAAGGCTGAGAGTGAAATTCCTTCTAAAGACCTGCCCTGACTTAATAAGGAGATGTATTTCCTAAACTATGCACCTAGTATTGAATTTAAATTGTCCTCTCTGGCTTTTGAAACTCTTGATAGCTAATGAGGAGAAGGAACGGCCAATTTAGATGTGTCTTGGTGGGTGGGGATGTGGAAAGATTTTAGCATCTGCTTTGTGAAGTTGTTTCATGTTACTGACCAATGAGTTCCCAGCCACAAATATGCATGTTGGCCATATCTGAATAAGGAACAAAGCATTTTAAAGGGGGGAACATCAAAGCTATGTACCATATAATTTTCTGTAAAGGTAAATAAAGAAATTAAGCTGTAATGTAACAGTTTTGTGCTGTAGGATTCACTATCTGGCAATGCAAACATGTATAGTATTTATTTATTCTGATAGTTTAAAAAGAAATACGATTGTATTCATTTGAAACAGGCCACAGCATGATGCCATGTACCCAAGTTGTGTCTGTCTTAACTTTATGTAAAATTGCCTGTTTTCATATTCCGATAATAATAATAAAATGTGAGGGGAAATGGTTTGCAAGTTGTTCATCAGGATAATTTTTTGCTTTCTTTGATTAAAGATCAGGAGAGTCTCCAAGGGCTCAAAGAAGAAGAAGCTGGATGGTATTTTCTGACCCAAGGAATTCCTCAAGTCAGGACCAAACTAGGTGTTAGGCAATTTACATTGTTAAGGCTTGCCTGAATGTTGCTGGGGTTTTTAGGGAGGAAATGGCAGGTCCAGGGGAAGGGTGCTGAACTGGAAATGTGGCATGACAAAAGGGCTTTAACTCTTTGTCTCTATCATGACCTCAGTTGGAAAACTTCCACCACCACCCAGCAATGGAAGGGGTAGCAGCATGAGTAATGGCATATCTAGGTCTGACCCTCAGTTTCCTGAAAACGCAAATTTAGTCTGTTAGGGAATTGAACTATTTTAAATGTTCATATTTTATAGTTCCTCAAATAATATCCCATTAATAACTTCAGGTTTTGCAAGTGTAAATACTGCTCCTTTTCCTGAAAGAATAAACAAACAAACAAACAAAACCCTCATTGATCTCTCTCCAAAAAGCTGATCCCATGCAGAACAAATCCAGCTCACAAGCTCACAGAAGCAGTACACAGAGTACTTTTCCTTGGAAGAGGTATAATGATGATGATGATGATCTAAGAATTTGTGCCCTAAAGTGCCTTGTCTAATAGTGAAGATCAACTGATCATTGGTGCAACAGTTGGCTCTGGAGCAACGCATTGACACTGATCTTTGCTGGTATGGAAAATCACGGAATTTTGCCAAAATCACAGCTAGCCCAACAGAGCGGGGAGATGTTACGAAGACTTGCTCTGAGCAATTCACAACTTAGAATTAACCAGCAGATATGGATAATTTCCATCAAGGTAAGGATAAGATCATCTGAAGAAATATGTACATAATGGGAAAGGTATGGGGGAAGAATCAGCATTAATACTCTTCGAAGTAGACTCCACTTGAGATTACCTGGCAAATGGTGTAATTGGGTGTCCCCGGCAACATGATGAAATGTGCCATAAACATCAGAAAACCGATGCTGTATTAAACCTGCTTTTCATAATCTTCTCTCATTTCCCAGACCTGAGATGCTTTTATTCAATTTCTCCTGACTAACTTGATATGTAAAGCCCCATAAACACAGCAATACGTAAAGCTCAGGAAAATGCACTTATTACTGATGTTTCTCTCCAGCGGCTAAGTTGCTGGCGCAATTGAGAGTAATTCCATTATTTCTAAAAGGTTGCCTTATTTCCATGAAATGCTAAGTGGGGTAGCATGTTACAATTTTATTTTTGATTGCCAATCTTAATGCATCGTTTTTCACCATGATCTGCACTGGATCCATTAAATCCTGGGCAGCTGCATTAGCATCAGAAATAATAACCAAACTAAATTCACACTGCATAGTAGTAAAACTGTAATACAGGCTTTCCCCTGCTTGCACGGGATCGACTTGTGCACAACAGCGTATACATGCAGCGCTGGGAAATAAATGATTCAATTCATACCAAGAAATAGCAGAAGAAAGCGGGCGAATATGCTTGGCTTGTGATGACATCCTCCCCAGAGCCTGAAGAGGATGTCAGTGAGGGTGGAGGAAGCCCTGAAGATACCCAAGGTGCAGCAGGACTTTGTTTAGGCTTCTCAGCCTTGTTGCCTAACAGCTGATGTGCAGGGTAGTGCAGCAGCAGCAGCTGCCACTTTCCTGCATGTCCACCAGCTTCCTGCTGCCCCCAGAGCTTCAGGTCTAGTTGTGGATATTTTGGGGTGCAGTATTTTTGGTATGGATTGATGAGAGCGCAGCAGAAAAGGAGTTTAAAGGGTGTTTAGAGGGTGCTCCCCTCTTTATGTGATTTCGCTTAAAAGTGCAGGGGGATGGGACATAATCCCCACATAAGTTGGGGTGTGTGCGCATGTATAAAGTGAGGAATTCAGTACAGTGCTATGGCAATGGTTTCATCAGCACAAACTTCTCAGCTTTCCAGAATGACCCCTCTGTCCTCCCCCCAAACACCCGTTCTGGGGCTTACCTCACCCTTGAGACAATTTCAGAGATGGGGGAAAGGAAAGAGGGAAACTCATTGTGCTAGTAGGACCCCTTGTTCTGGCTGCTAGTAGTGGGACTTATAAGTAGACTGGGATATCCTTAAGCAGACAGTGCAAAAAGTAGAGTCTCTTAGTATGCAGAGAGGGCTATGCTCACACAAGATGTATTTGTGTAAGTTCTTTTCACATTAACAGCAGTGGAGCCAGTAGACACAATCCTCACCTTTCTCCATGCTATTTCTGAGTGAGTATGTGACGCCTCCTATAGCTTGCTACCAAAGGAGAGTATCTGAATAAAAACAAGTGGCACCTGCAAAAAGATATTGCCATTTGGAGTGTCCCTAACCAGGATCCCAGCCACCCCATCCCATCTCCCTCCCATTCCACATTCTTCCATTTCATCATAGTCAGCATTCCATCACAACTTAGCTCAGACCACATTGGGCTGTTTGAGGTGGCGTCCTTCATCTGCAAATCACATACTTTTGTGAATTTGTGGGGGGTGGGGGGGCCAGTTTGAGCACAGAAGTATCAAGACAGGGAACTAAGATCATTGATAACAACACTCGAGACCCTGAAAGAGTGTCAAATAAATACTATAAGGGTTCTCTGGACCAGAAAGAAGCCCATTTCTCGATAGCATAGTATCATTTGATGCCTTTGATCAACCAGGATGTGAAGAAACATGGGAAGCTTGCACCAGAAATGCATGAGTGCATTGTGTTATATCAAAAGATTCCGAGGTGTTTTATGAACATTTGACAATGAAGTAAAATGACAACAGCTTTTGAAATGTGTTCAAGGAGGCTCTTCGCTTCACACAGACGTAGATCTTTCTTTTGGTGTAACAGAGACATGAGTTTGAGGAGTATTGCAACGTTGTAGAATGTTCAGAGCTGGAAGGTCTCCAATTCCAGCTCCAGCCTCTAAGCAGGACCTGGAATGGAGGCTGTAACTGCTACATACCTGACCAGTGGTTGTCCAGTTAAAATTGAAGGAGCACCTACCACTTCCAAGACCATCTAACAGAATTCAAGTGAAGGGAGGGGTGGAGGGACAAAACTCCCTGCCAACAGAAATGGCATCATAGTGAGGGGCAACCATCTGTGCTTTTGTGGCAAGTATAATGCAAGCCCTTATCTCCCTACCCTAGACCCTTATCTGCAACTAAATGAACAATAATATTGGAAGTGCTGCTTTAGGGATTTTGAACTTTATAAAGCACTGCCTAAATGCTGAGCACAACTAGTTTTAAGGATCATCACATTTTCTGATTTTCGTTAAAGATGGCAATAGTTTCTCAAAAGCTTATCTTCATATTATTCACCTGCAAATATCATCTTGCTCCATGGTTGTTTTCAGAGAGAATTTGCTGGCCAGCTCTGCACCATGATAATGAGGATTCCCTGCCTTCAGCTGAAATTCATTATAAATGCATCCTGTTGCCAATACTAGACAAGATTGTCCCCGCATTAGATTGCACTGTATCCACAAGAAAACACATGGATGATACAATAAGCAGGAAATCATGTTTAATGCCCAGCCATCTCTGTAAAGGCTGTGCTTGTTTTAGTGTCTTTGATGGTTTGTAATTCCATCTTTAACAAATTGAAAAGGCAAGCTCTTTCTTCGTTGGGAGATAGCTGAGGTGTCGTGCAGCACTATTTCTTTTGAGAAAGAAAGGGGGGAAGTCCTCAGAGCCTTCATAAATTTTGGAACATTTTGGACAATATCAGTTTCACATTGGGTTGCTGACCATAGCTTCTTAAAATATAAAGTTCTGAGAATTTACATTTTCAGCAACAATAACAAAAGCTTCTAGTCTGCCCAGTTTCTAGTTTGTCCAGACAACAGCAAAACAAACAAACAAACAAACAAACAAACAAAAAACCAAGATTGCTTTGGTTAGTTTAATACGGCAACCTGAAGCATAATAGTTAAAGAGACTGAGCTATGAACCAATAAGTCTCTGGCTTGAACCTGTCTTCTGCCAGGAACTCACAAGATGGCCGATGGCCATCTTCAGTCCCCCTCCCACTGTGATATGGGAAATAATGATACTGACTTACCTTACAGGGTTGTTGTAAAGATGACTAGACAACGTGTGTGAAGCATTTTGGACACCTGAAAGTGCTATACAGTGTAAGTATTTATTTAGTCCTAAAAGCTATTTGGTACAAGGACGACAGTGGCACTGCCTCCACTGCCAAATCCCCTCCTATGCTAAATAGCAACCAGGTGCTTTGGGTCCAGATGATGCCACAAGAGAAAAGGATTATTGTTAGTAGTGGCCCATGGGGTGCGTTTCTGATCCTGGCTTCCCAATGCCTTGAATCACTGCTAGTGACTGAGAGGAGAAGGGGCAAGGCAGCAGGAAGATTGGTCAGCAGATCCTGATCTACCTTCTGCCCCCCCCCTTCTAACAGACCCTGTTGCCCCCAAGCTTTCCCAGTCCTGTTCACGGGAAGGACCCAGAGCTAATCCATCTCTCAAGCACTGCTGCCACAGCTCTCCTGCTCCACTCCTCTTTCAGTTCCAGACATGACGTTTAAGGAAAGAAAAAATAAATGCACAAAGAGTTACACATTGCAAAAGTTATCCAGAGCTGAAATTGATCCCTTACAATTGTTGTTGTTGTTATTATTATTATTATTATTATTATTATTATTATGCATAGCATTTTGTATTCTAGCTTGGTAATGCCACCTGAAGCTGTGTTCTGTTCACTTTTCTGTTTTGTTTTGTTTTAAATCACCAGACTGGAAATTTAAAAAGAAACAAAGATATATATATATAAGTTTATTTCGTAGCTAGCACCCAAGCAGCCAGTATTTTAAAAAACAAAACCAGCAGATGTGGCAATGGTTTCACCCTTCACAGAGCTCTGGCAGCAGCAATATGGAGTTTGTCTTGCACTATATACGTGCTCAGGATGTGACCCTGGCAAGCAGCAGTGACCCTGCTGTAGGAGAGAAACCACCTTTCTATGCTGGCTGCTCCTGAACCAGCATAAACTAAAAATACTGTAAACAACTCAGAATGCTGTATTACTGCAGTCCGATGTATATGATCCAGCAAAAGCTGCAGAAAATAGGTGGATCTTCTCTTTAAGGCCCATATGAAAAATGTAAATTTTCTCTTGAAAGTTGAAATCATAGTTGAGCTTTAACAGCCTTTTTACTTTCACATTATTATCATTATTATCAAACCATATATCCGTTGGGGACATATTTTCAAGTGCAGTTCAAAGCGCTATCTATTTTCTACCCAAGTCTTGCAATATGGAAAGAAGGATGTCACTTTTCTCAAAAGGATATGTTTCAAATCAGTGGGGAACTGATCAGAAACACTTTTGCTTTTGCACACTGCACTTTGCTGTTTGACAGGAGAACGTGAATGTACAATTCTCGACACAAAAATCAAAACTTATGAAAATTCGTCTCAGCTCCAGTTGATACACAAGAACCAATAGGACTGATATGCAGAAAATTCCTTCAGGGTCACACTTAACTAATACATCTTTAAACTATGCACTCTATTCAGAATTATTTTGTTTTAAATATTCTCCTTTCCCCCCAGTATTCATGCCAAATTATAGTTGGCTCAGAGAAGATTCTAAACAGTTCTAAACCATAAAAGACCCCCAGATTGGTGGAATCTGCTTTCTGACATGTTATCGCTGATGCCAAATGAGACAGAAATACAAGTAATCTTGTAAAATGAAAGCCAAGGACAGACCTGTCCCTGTCTTAGATGAATAAGTATCCCATTACATTGAGGAATGACAGCCTCGAGCTATGATTATGCCACTATTATATACTAAGCATCATGGTTTGTCAGACTGAATACGTTCTAGTAAAATAAAATAAAAAGCATCCAATTTATAGTCAAGCATATAATCTATTATTTTGCTTAATATCTCTTTGCTTGGCTTTACAGATTATTGGACAAAATAACACTATGTTTAAGCATGTGTTTAGAATCTGATATAATACATGCTCTCGCCAACCCTTGTACTTAAAAAGACATAAATAACCCCGTTGAACTCTGTGAGTTACACTGGTAGGAAAGCCAGCATGAGGAAGATTACAAACAAGATCAAGGGTATTTGAGAATGATGCATGTACATTCCCCCATTTTGTTTATAGGCAATTCCATGGAGAATGTTTCTTTAAATATCCCCCTGGTCTCATAGGCAGATGTGTTTTTTATGGTACACTAACAACAGCAAAACACAAGCAGAAACATTTCCATGTCAAGCAACTATTCAAAATACACTTCAATTTAAAGAGGCACAATTAAGCGCACTCAGATTTCAAACTCCTTAATATGCCATTGTGACTTTACAAACGAACAGCATGGCATTAAGTGAATTTATTCAGAAGCAAGCATGTAATAGATGCAAGCAAATAATGGGGGGCATGGAGTAGCATTGGGTTAAAGGGTTAAGCCTTTAAAAATGTAAACATAAAGGGCATAAGGCTATCTAGGCAATGATGTGCCTCCCACAAACATGGTTTTAAAAAACCAAAGTAGATGTAGGCCACTAGGCATTCAAGCAATGGTACTGAAAATCTGTGAGATAGTATGTCACTGAATGTCAGATTCTGAAATACCAAGTGAAGGTTCTATAATGAGATGCTCACAGTTCTGATGGGGTGGATGGAGGGACTAAACATGGCAAACTTTGCTGATTTACATCAAGGCGTTCACTCTGAAGAAGTGAAAGTAGAGATTCTGCCAAAGCCTGTACTACGCATCTAGCCTGCTCATAAGTCTTTTATGTGCAAGAATCCCTGACTCTGATGTACCAAAACTGCAATATGTCTGAGATCAGAACCCAGATTTATTAGTGGCGCCATTACTGTGTCTGCTCCCTTTCCTTCAGCCTGAGGCTCCCTGCCGATCTGTTTGTAAACAAAATGTATGTGGGCCAATGAGGGAATGATGGCTTGTGACACATGATGTCAAGCTGCCCAGGAATGGGAAGGTGACATTGGACTACACATGCCATGTTCCCAAGGTGCACTTCAGAAATGTGCATGTGCTAAAATTCAACCGTGGTTCAAAAGCTGAGAATATAGAAGAGAATGTAGAGATATCCTGTACTAGTCACTGTAGACAATGCAGAGCCAGATGAACCAGGGGTTTGATTTAGTATAAAGCACTATCCCATACTTCTAACTTGCATACAAATTTATGCAACAGACTCAGAAAATTGCTACTGAGACCAAATTGCAACAGCAGTCAGGGCAGTATTGTATGACCATGTCCTGTCAGTGCAAGTATTTCCACTTGCACAGTGGAACTTCCCCGCTCTCTTCTCCCCACCCCACCCTCTAGCACAGATTTAGTCAGGGGCGCATGAGGAGGAAAGTCAGAGAATGTTCCATTCCACAAGCAGAAATACTTGTGCTGAGAGATCATTTGCCTTGACTCTAGGTTGACTTCCACTCCCAGTCTGCACTTCACCGGGTAAAAACAGTGTGGGAATGTGCAGGGAGGCAGGAGAGGATATATTGTTTAATTATATCCTTCCCAACTTGTGTTAACAAGTTCTACAATTTAGCAGAGTAACATTCCCCTTTTAAACTTACACAGCGGATAACGTTTTTTGCCAAATAAGTTTCCTGGTAATTCCCCTTTTATTCCCTCTTAAAAAGAATACACGTCACATAAAAGTATATAAAATAGTTTACTCACATTCTGTTCACAGAAGGATCCCAGAAGGCAGACTTAGGTTACAAAATATATACATATGGAATCTATCCCATAAGGAGATAGTTCCTTTGTCCTCTCTTGGCTGGAAGCCAAGAGAACATCTCAGGCTAAGGAGATGTTGCTTCTTCAAGGAATGGAGTCAGAGAGAGAGATGGTTGCCTTCCCTGTGCTATTTTGTTACCTGCACAGGTGAGGTCACGCTCACCTCTGGTCACATGTATTGGAAGTTTGTCCCAGCCCAGGAGGAAACAGGAAGTTCCGACTGGCTGGTCCAGACATCCCCTTTTTATGTCCACTCTAGGAATGTTGTATTTGACTGCTCTGTGTTTCACACCCCACAAACAGAATCTACAGAAGCACAACAAACACACTTCCAAGGCCTGCCCTAACCTTTTCCCAACCCAAGCAAATCTCCTTCCCTGCTACATCAGCCTCTTTCTCTGCCTTCCTCCATCCTTGATCCTTTCTTGTGACTTTAAGATGGCAACAGGAAAGAACTCCCAAGTTTGTGCTGGGAATGCACACTGCAAATAGGCTTCTTGGTATGGGTGTTCTAGGATCACACAATATTGTGCAAGGTGGCCCTAGAGAAAGGATTTCATCACTTGGAGGGCCACAGGTCCTCACTCCCTCTGCTAGGCTTAATGGTAACCACACCTGAGCGTTATGTATTCCTTCCCCGTTTTCCTTTGCCTACACTTCTCTCCTTTTCCTCTGTTGTATCTAATAATAATAATAATAATAATAATAATAATAATAAATTATTTACATCCCACCCTCCCTAGCCGAAGCCGGGCTCAGAGCGGCTAACAACAGTAAAATAATAACAGTAAAATAATACAGCATTCTAAAATCAATTCATTATAAAATCAAATCAAATTGATGGCAACCATTGGGCTAGAATTCCATGAAGAATTACCAAAGGAGGGGGTCAGGCTGTGCCTTGGCCAAAGGCTTGGTGGAACAGCTCTGTCTTGCAGGCCCTACGGAAAGATGTCAAGTCCCGCAGGGCCCTAGTCTCTTGTGACGGAGCATTCACAAGATCAGAGCCACAGCTGAAAAAGCCCTGGCTCTGGTTGAGGCCAGCCTAACCTCTCTGTGCCCCGGGACCTCCAAGGTGTTTTTGTTTAAAGACCGTAAGGTCCTCTGTGGGACATACCAGGAGAGGCGGTCCTGTAGGTAAGAGGGTCGTAGGCCGTATAGGGCTTTAAAGGTTAAAACCAGCACCTTAAACCTGATCCTGTACTCCACCGGGAGCCAGTGCAGCTGGTATAGCACTGAGTGAATATGATCCCGCAGCGAGGACCCCATAAGGAGTCTCGCCGTGGCATTCTGCACCCGCTGGAGTTTCTGGCAGCCCCATGTAGAGTGAATGTCAAATTTTAGCCTGTAAGGCCCTGGGGGGCAGAGACCCTTCCCTGTGTAGTCTCTTAAAGCACCATGAGCACTGATGCTGGTGGAGATGATAGATGATAGATAGATAGATAGATAGATAGATGATAGATAGATAGATAGATAGATAGATAGATAGATGATAGAGAGAGAGAGAGAGAGAGAGAGAGAGAGAGAGAGAGAGAGAGATGATAGATAGATAGATAGATAGATAGATAGAATCATAGAATCATAGAGTTGGAAGAGACCACAAGGGCCATCGAGTCCAACCCCCTGCCAAGCAAGATAGATGATAGATAGATAGATAGATAGATAGATAGATAGATAGATGATAGATAGATAGATAGATGATAGATAGATATAGGTGATAGATAGCTGTGGCCCCAACAACACCACAGTGGCATAAACTCCATTGAACCCAGCGGGATTTTCAATAAACATGCATAAGATTGGGCTATACACTGGCTAGCATCCTGGGTGGGGAAATTAATTGCAGCAACACTCACCATAAAATTTTACCTATTAACACAGCTGATAGAATTCCCTTTGGCTCCTTTGTAATTGCTGTCACCTCCCAGCCTTTCCACCTTATTTTAAGGAGAGGTTCTTTCCATGCAAAGCTGCAGCTATGACAACTAGCGTACATTACTAACAGAGCCCGAAGCTTCACTTTGTCTCGGTCCTGAGCCACAGGGGTAGGATTTGGAACAGCACATCTCTCTACTCCTGTGTTCCCTCGTCATGTGAAAGGGAGGGCAAAAGGCAAAATCCCCACCAGGACAAAAGGAACTTGAACCCCATTCAGAGTCTTGACAAGCGCTAGCAGAATATGATCCTAATCCCATTTCCAGCATTCTTCTTGCTGCTTGGCCTCTCTGTTCTCTGCTGTATTCTTCTAACTGTCACCGTGGCAAATCCCCCAAATGGAAATAACCGGGCAGATAACCATCAAAGGGAAGCAGAGAAATCTACAGTAATTTCACAGAGTTATGGGAAAGAAAAGTAAGTGGGTGGTGGAGTTGATAAAAAGATGGTCTACAAGACTTGCCTGCCATCCTTCTCCTATTGTATTCCCAAGCATTTTCTCTCTCTAAGCAATAGCATTTGAGGCCTGTCTAGGATTATAGTAATATTTCATTAACAGTTGTGCATAGCTGCATAGGCTATCCGTGTCGGGCTAGAAGTACAGACACCAGTTTCATTTTTCTCCTAGTTGGGCCCTTGTGTCTTTGACATAGGAAGAGCAGAAATCCAACAGGTGATGGTTTTCCTACTGCTACATCTGTGTGGAGGGTGGCTGTGTGTCCTGATTTATGGCATCCTGTATTTCAAGGGCTGTCTGGTCCAAAAAAAAAAAAAAAACCAACTCAGGGAGAACAGGAGGGGCCCTGAATTTGCCCACCAACAGCAAATGCCAAGACAACATTTTGAGCACAAACAGAGGTCATTTGGGCAGAATATTCACTACAGTGAGATGTACTGAATTTCCATAGCTGTATGTAAATGAGTACATGCACATTTTATGCTGTCACCGTCCTATTTAGTATTTTTTTTGGGGGGTGATGCATTTCCTCTGGGGGTGAAGTGTAGCACAAGCCATCTGATCTGTCTGCTAAGGAAAGCTTCAACAGCTGGATTTCACTTTGCCACATAAAAATGTACCACAGCAGCCTCCCTAAAAGGTATGTTGGCAACCCTAGTGCACACACATTTGTGTGGTCATTATTTCCCCCTGACAAATGCCTTTAGGGGCATGCAACACATTTATTCAGTTCATCCCCCCAAACTCAGAGAGAACAGCTGCCAAAGCAGAATTAAACAAATGGTCCCAGTGCTATGGTAGGAAATCGTATGAACAGCTACCATGATTCAAAATCCAACACTCAGTGGCAGCTTCAACTTTAAGTAGAGAAAAGCAAACAAACCACCAACTCATGGCGCTTGAATTTTGTCACTTTCCATTTAAATTTGTCTTCAACAGAGCTCCTTTAATCAATGTATTGTTGAGGTTTACAGTCTCTTTCATGCAGATTTTAATTCAGTTGGTTGTTTAATAGTTTTCTTAAATTTCAGCAATATAGTATTTTCATTGATAAAAGGGCATTATCTCTGCTTCAGCAAGGGAAGATTGAAACATCAGATTTCCATTCTAGTAGCCTTATAGCCATGGCGTTCAATCTACTTCTAAATCCTTCAAAGTGCAAATCTTATCTATGCCCCACTGAGTTCAATATGGCTACCTTCCAGGTAAGTGGCTCTAGGACTGCAGCCTCCAGTCACCTATCAGCTACCTGAGCAGGGAGCACATTCCGTTCTTTGGTGTCTCATGTTTCCCCATCAAACAGGCACAGTTAATCCTTCAGGACCCTTCCCCAAAGTCAAAAGTTCTCAAGGGGCTTGCAGCCTGTTTTGAATGCTTTCCTGAAGAACAGGGGAGGGAAAAGGATGGAACCAAGAGATTTCATAGATTCACATCTAAAAGGGAAACAAAATGTCACCTTTTAGGGATGTAGTTGACTGGAGCAGTAAAAGTTCAGCTCAAATCTTGACTCTTTGGGTGCCTATAGCCAGCAGAGCTGCAGGAACAGTCCTGCCCAGTTCTGAAAACACATGAGGGGCCTTTCCACACTTACCATTTATTGTGCTATGGTAACTGTTTGATCCAATGGTTTTAAGAGTGAATTGCAGCTGATTGCCTGCACCCTTGGTATCCTATTGCTGCTAATGGGTGCAGAGTTTCCCTTTTTACACCAATTGTGTGTGATGCCCAAACTATATTTAAAAAGTTCCATCCCTTGAATCCCCTCCAGCCAGTAAACGTTAGAGTTATGAGCATGCACATGGGATAGCCTTTCTGCAACTTAAGAAAAATGCAGTGTCCAGTATTGCAGAATTCTAATCTTGTTGGAGTACAGGAGATTGGAAGGAGAAATGCATGTCTGTCTGAGCTATTGGGATAAGATTTTGTCTGCAATTCTTGACTCAGTACCATCCTCTTTAGTTCCCATGCATCTCTTCTGAACTGAGCTCACAGATTGGCAGATCATACCAGTCAGAGGGAAGTGGCACAAAGTATGAAAAGGATCCTAAGAGTAACAGAAACATTAGGCACATTATCCAGGAGTTTTTGTTGCAATATGTAGAGAGGTACACCTTGTGGTGGCACAGATTTTGGAAATCTTTGAGCTATGGCTATACATTCACAGCACAGATCTTCAGCATCAATATTTTTGCAAGCATTAGGTTTTCCCTAATGCTTGCAGGCTTTAAGTACATCTTCAATAGATATTTTTGCTGATACTGTATCAACAGGAAGCCAAACAGGGAATCATATTGTTGCAGCTGTGGGGTTGTCTCATCAACAGATTGAATGACTATGCCTAAGTCAGCATAGTAGAAACCTACTTTGAATTTCTGCTTTGGACCTTGCAGTGCCTCTTCTTGGGTCTCATACTCAACTGCCATTTCTTTCTCCCTTTTCTAGCTTGTTCTGTCTCAGTTTGGTAGTATTTCTAGCTCCCTTGCAATCCCAGAAGCATCTACGAAAGTTCTCATCACACATGCAGCCCACGAATTAATTCTCAGCTACTTGCAATTGGATTGCAGCTGAATTTAAATCAGCTTCCCTACTTTTGTAGCAGCTTGCTTGTAAAGTTGACTTCAAAATGGATGTTCTACTATGTAACAAGGGATACCACAAGCTTGAACTTACAGGGCCTTAGCTTCAATTTGGGAAGTATTTCCAGATACATCTTTTAGACTTGTCTCATCAAAGATCTCCATTAAAGCATCATATAATCTACCAAGATGCTATCTCGGTGGTTTCAAAGCATCAGTCTGTCAAAGCATTGACCTGTCCAAGAAGAGTTTCTGACATAAAGGCACCTGTAGTCTCTTTTAGTGGAACAAATCCAAAGAAATGGCACAAATCCCAATAGCGTCAGATGTTCCATGCTGTATCATGCTACCCAGTTGCTTATTAAGAGATCCTGACAGCAGATTGCTACAGTGGTACCTTGGGTTAAGTACTTAATTTGTTCGGGATGTCTGTTCTTAACCTGAAACTGTTCTTAACCTGAAGCACCACTTTAGCTAATGGGGCCTCCCGCTGCTGCCGTGCCACCGGAGCACGATTTCTGTTCTCATCCTGAAGCAAAGTTCTTAACCTGAAGCACTATTTCTGGGTTAGTGGAGTCTGTAACCTGAAGCGTATGTAACCCGAGGTACTATTGTACAGGCATGCTGCTACTGTAGGTATCAGCACACCGCTTCTATTTTTAGGCTTGCCACAATGGAGGAGGAAGAGGCAGCCTCAGATAACCTCCAAGGACAGGTGACCAAAAGTCCTTGCTTCTGATTGGCCCCTTCTTCCTATGGCTGCAAGTAGGCCTATTAAGCCTATGACTGTCAGGTTCTAATTCATCTCTTTAATGTTGTACAGTGGGAGGAATGTAGACCCTCTGCTGCGGTGTAATTTCACACTGAGGAGTCTGATGGGGTCCCCTGCAGCCTTATCCTTTATGGATCAGAAAGCCCACTTTCTCTTTGTGTTGGAGAGCCCACAGATTATCTCCTTAACCCTTTTTGTGCCAGAATGCGATTGAACCAGAGATGCTGCTCCTTCCTTTTGACAAGCCTCCCACCTTGTGGGTGTTTTTAGGTGCACTTCCTGGAGGGAGGGAGGGCTCTGTGCATAACGACTTTATTTCTCCCAAGTTCTGAAAATCACGACAGTATGCAGTTTCATATTTTCCCCACTGCATTATAATTCAGTCCCCCCCTCCCCAATCTACATATAGCCAAACAGGCCTTCACTGAGAATCATGCCTCCCCCCACAGTAAAAATCTCTCTCTCCACAAACTACTACTGATACCCCTCCTTAAGCACCTTAAGACCTTCTTTTTAAGCCTTGTTGGCTTCCCAGATGTGCTTCTCTTCCTCATTCCTTGCACAGGTGCTCTTCTCTTGAAGATGAAGGTGTAGCTCAGCAGCACAACACAAACTGAGAAAGGCTCCTGTCTGAAACCCTAGAGAGCCATGGCCAGTCATTGATGATATTGAGCTTGATGGACCAATGGGCCTGACTCAGTAAAAACAACAATTTATTTATATGCCGCCCATCTGACGGGGTTTCCCCAGTCACTTTGGGTGGCGTCCAACAAATTAAACACATTAGGCACAGTAAAACGCCAAACATTAAAAACTTCCCTATACAGGGCTGCCTTCAGATGTCTTCCAAAAGTCAGATAGTTGTTCATTTCATCTTCCTACATTTCTTTTTACATTTGTCCTGGAGACAAAGACAACCGTACACTAAGAGTGCCCTGTAGGATGGACACTTTATGGCAAGTCAAGCACAGTAAGGTCTCTCTCTCTCTCTTTCTGACACACACACACACACACACACACACACACACACACACTATGTTTACCTGCTGTGGCACAAACTGTTATTTACACTATGGAAGCTAAGCCTGGTCCTAGGGCGCACTCACAGTTACGACTCAGCACACTTCTTGTGTGGTTGATGGAATAGAGGAAGTCAAACTGGCCCAATAATTATCCTGTGTTAAGCCAATCCAATTTGGGTTTTCAGGGAGAGTACTTGACTTTCAGCTCTAAAAGACATGCAGTCTCTCACAGTATACAGTATAGAGGTCAAAAAAACCTTTTCTATAAGCGGAAGTTACAATCAACCAGCCAACGCTCATAAGTGTGATGCCTTGAAATGCACAGGTACGCCAACATCTCCTTTCTCTGTGCACCATCCTAACGTCATTAGCTATATCTGCCTCCTGTTTAGGGATGGAGGAAAAATTCAATTCAGTATGCATTTAAAGCCAAATCTATCAAATCCACACTTTGGGAGGGCAGGGGAATGTGAACAGAAGCACACACATCTTTGAAAGTTGCACTCATACTTTAGAGATGCAGTCTTCCCATCAAGCAATGTTTATAAATACATATATATATTAGGGGACTTGTGCATAAAAATGTGGCTATTAGTGAAAATAAAGCAAAAACAAAATATATTGAAGAAAACGTGTACACTGGTCAAAACTGCATAAACAAAATTTCTTTATCAGGAGAAATTTGCACTAAAAAAATATTTATTTAGAAGCATTTATTAACCACTGGATATTTTAAAAAATCTTTAAGCAGCACACACTATGTATGATATTAAAACAATACTCTTTAAAACAATAGACTTGTGGTGTGTGCTTGGTTACAATGTGATGTCCATAGCAGTTTCTCTGCTTTGCAAACATGCCCAAAGGCTCCCAAAATCCTGGAGTTGGCACTGCTGTTAGTTCATATGGACTAGTTCAATAGACAGGTCAACAGAATAAAAGAAGCAAAAGCATGTGTGATAATTTATCAGAAAGAAGCAGGCAAAAGGAAAGAGTGGAGCACCCCTTCTCCACACATGAACTTTCAATGAGCATCACGTGACTTTGACCCTTAGGACAGAGGATTCCATAGACATTGTTTTCTTTCAGTCGTCGTCCCGCAACTATGTCATGAAGGGTGACATCACATAGGCCAGTAACACTGCAGCTTCTTAAGGGTAATGAAAATAAATTCACACATCTTGATATTCTATTGGCTGAAACAGCTCAATAATTTCACAGCTCTCCCAGGCTTGAAATAATCCACCCAAATCACCAGGGTTGGAAAATCCCTCCCAGCTGCTTCCCAGATGGATTAGGGACTGTTGCTATGTCCTAGTGTCAAGTATCAAGTGTCTCATTGGAGGGCTTGGAGAAATCTAATAGGAGCATATTTTCTCTTCCCTATCTCCGCTTATGCCACATCATCTGCTCTGCCTTTTCCCTTGGCACCAGAACCAACTATGCAAGGCATCTGCATCAAGGCAAGAGGTGTAGCTAGTACTCATGAAGCCGAAGATAAGCACAGTCACTGAATGCGTCCAACAAGGCTGTTTCCATCTCCAACCTAGTTTACATTGGTGGAGCTGGAGCAAATGCCATTGTCCATTATTCTGCAAATGCTACTTTGAAAACTTTATACTAAGAGGATTGTAGGAGTGGATTTGCTCATATGCCTAACATAATTCCTTTCACTATGCAAAGGTGACTTTCAAATATAATATAAATTTGTTCCAGTCCTTTTGGATGCTTGGTCTCGCTGGTTCTGGATTCTTCCCATCAGTTTTGCCAGTTCTGCGAAGTCCATCATTTTCATCTGCCACTCTTCTTTTGTTGGTAGCTCCTGTTGTTTCCATCTTTGGGCTAACAAAATTCTTGCCACAGTTGTTGCATATAACATTTTTTTATCTTGTCTCGGTATTTCTCTACCCACTATACCTAATAAAAAGGCTTCAGGTTTTTTAACAAAGGTGTTTTTAAACATTTTCTTTAACTTATTATATATCATTTCCCAGAAAGCTTTTACCTCTTTGCATGTCCACCACATATGGTAAAAAGTACCTTCCTTTCCTGTCTCTGATTTATCCTTCTGGATAACAGAAAGTCAATGGATATGTGGACATTTTTAGAAGAGAAAATAATTGGCCTGGAATGCATGTTGCACTGCACCATGAATAAATTGGGAAAGGGACATTGTGCTTTCTAATTATTAATGTCCATTCTATTTGGGACACACAAACACACAAAATGAACAAACAAATTAAACATCAGGGGATATTACAGTAAGATGGCCAAGAAATAAATCATGTTAACAAAGGTAAAGGTAAAGGGGCCCCTGACCATTAGGTCCAGTCGTGACCGACTCTGGGGTTGCGGCGCTTATCTCGCTTTATTGGCTGAGGGAGCCGGCATACAGCTTCCAGGTCATGTGGCCAGCATGACTAAGCCACTTCTGGCAAACCAGAGCAGTGCACGGAAACACCATTTACCTTCCCACTGGAGCAGTACCTATTTATCTACTTGCACTTTGATGTGCTTTCGAACTGCTAGGTTGGCAGGAGCAGAGGCTGAGCAACGGGAGCTCACCCCGTCGTGGGGATTCGAACCGCCGACTGTCTGATTGGCAAGTCCTAGGCTCTGTGGTTTAACCCACAGCACCACCCACATCCCAGTAACAAAGTATGTCCCCAAATATTCAGACCATTATACACATTCAACAGGAGGTGCAGTAGCTCCTTGTGGTGTGATACACTTTGACTACAATCCACAGGAAGCTAGGTTTATCTACATCCCATTGAAATCAGTGGGAAAGGAGACAGTTCTCTTCATTTCAGTAAGATTTAGGCATGACTCAATTGCACTCCCCCTGGATTCCAGTCCTCCCTCTGTAATCCAAGACTGCCTGCAGCCACAGGCTGATGGTACAGCCTAGTAAGGCCTGCTCTCCTTTCAGACAATCATCCGCCTCATCAAATTAATGCTTACAAAGCACTTTGCAGCTTGCCCAAAGTTCTGGAAAGCCCCATCCCATTGGCCAAAGGTAAGACTGTTTGTTTGGGCCTATGTGGCTTAGCCAGCTTTGCTCCAGACTTTAGTCTCCCATTTTGATAGGCTCCTAAATGAAAATCCAATAATATTTTAAGCAGAATGAGTTCCCATGAAAGACATTTTAAATCCCTTGGCTCATCATACCTGTCGAGGAAGCAGAGAGATAGAGGGAGGAGGGGGGAAGAGAGAGGGAGGGAGATAAAAGCACCACACTCTCTTCTCTTCCTAGAGGGGTAACTCTTCCTGTAACTGTAGTTTTACTCCTCTGAGCAGAATCCGCCCCTTTCCCATCTTGCCGATGGAGGACAGCGGCGGCTGCATCCCACTTAATAATGAACATGTAAATAGGACTATGGGCTTTTGAGTGGCATAACCCCTAAGTCAGGGAAGTTCTCCAAAGCAGCTACAGAAGGAATAAGACTTTATTCCCAGCAGTGAGAATAACTGATAGGGAACTGAATGAGAGCAGCTCATGCAAATGCTTTCCGAATTAAGCTCCATCTGAAGTTAGAAAGGACGGATGATAAACACCCTCAGCTTTAAAATGGCAAAATATGCTTTGCAGGCATGAAGCTGGAGCAGTAACAAAACAATCTGACATAATATTAACAGCAAAGCATTTCTTAGGCACTGGGCTGCGGTTACCTAAAACTAAAGTCCATTAAAGAGCCCTAACTGTTATTTACACTTCTAAATCTTAAAACCATTAACAAAAGCCACTTAATTCAATTACTTTCCCAGGGCACCGCCATTATTACATTATCGGAGCAATGCTGGGTTACACACTCTGTGCGCGTGCAGGCGCCCCCTCCTCCTCCCTCCCGCTCCTTCCCTCCTCCCACCGCCCGGATCTCGCTTCCCCTTCTCTGCTGCTGTTGCGTCGAGCTAATGGGGTAAAGTGAAATGATGCCTGTCCCCATTGAAAGGTTTATGAGAATTTAATAAAGCGTGGCATGGATAAAATGAGATATTACAAGGTCGCGCAAAGCTGATTGTCTCCGACACGTCAGCATTTTTATGCCCAGATATTGACAATTCCCAGCCTAATCAGGCTATTTGGCTGGAAATATGTTTTTTATTATTATTTTATTTTGTGTGCTGAAGGGGCTTCTGGGGTTTGCCCATCCTTACTGGGGCCTGCAAAGTTGGAGAAGGGTTGCACCTCAGCGGCAGAGAGCATGCTTTGTGTGTAGAAGAGGCAGTATCCCCTGGTAGGCCTGGGAATGTCTGCTGTGTAAAACCTTAGAAAGCCACGGTCAGTCAGTGCATACAAAACAGAGCAAGGTGGACCAGTGGTCAACCTCTAGCCCTCTCTATATTGTCCTTGAAACTCTCCACAGGCCACAGTTCCTCTTCAACTAGGCCTACTTTGCAGTCTTCATCAGCAGTTGTGTCTGGCTGAAATATGTCCTTGAGCCTCTTGCTTGTCTGGATGGTGAACACTTTAAATGTTGGGATGCAACTCAAGTTTGCATTGGAAGCTGATGTGTCTGCATAGAAACAAGTAGCCAGGGGACCCTCCAAGTTTTCTAGACTGCTCTTTCTGACTGAACTTGTGCTGACCTTTCCTCAGGTGCTAGAATGATACTTCTAGGGTTGCTGACCTCATTTTTTCCTTCCTTCCTTCCTTCTTCACCCTCGGAAGAGGTGACATCTTGCTGAGATGCAAGAGTACAGTTCAAGGCACCTTCCCCTTAATTAGACAGAACTGGGATATTTCATGTCAATTATGCATTTCCCATAATGAACATAGATTTCTTATTTTCCTAAACTCAGAGTCTCAGTGTAATTATAGCCAGAGTCAAGTGTCCCCCTCCAAAAGGGATTCAATATTAAAATGCTCAGCAGAACAGAACTTAACTCCAAACACCAACACATAAAATGTAGAACTACAAAGGAGTATTGCTTAAGTGTCCAAGTAAACAGAGAAGTCTTTGCATGGAGCTGCAATGCCCAAGGTATTGGCATGACATGGGCGTAGCCAAGGGGGGTAGCTGCCCCCCGGAATCAATACAAATCAATACAAATCTGAGGTTCTGCCCCCCCTAATGAAAGCCTGCCCCCCCTAACAAAACACCTGGCCCATGCCCATGTGGCATGAGACTATTTTCTGTGCCTCAGTGCTATAATACTGTGGGAAACGAAGCTGGAACCACAAAGAGACGAGAGACGAGTTTCAGACAGGGATCTCTCCCAGCCCATGTGGAGATACTTGGGACTTCCTGCATGCAAAGCAGATTACCACTGAGCTACAGCCTTTTCCTAAACCCACGCCAGCCTTAAAGTGCTATAATAATAATAATAATAATAATAATAATAATAATAATAATAATAATAATAATTTATTATTTATACCCTGCCCATCTGGCTGGGCCTCCCCAGCCACTCTGGGCGGCTTCCATAGAAACCAAAAATACACTAAAATATCACACGTTAAAAACTTCCCTGAACAGGGCTGCCTTAAGATGTCTTCTGAATGTCAGGTAGTTGTTTATCACTTTGACATCTCATGGGAGGGCGTTCCACAGGGCGGGCGCCACTACCGAGAAGGCCCTCTGCCTGGTTCCCTGTAGCTTTGCTTCTCACAATGAGGGAACCGCCAGAAGGCCCTCAGCGCTGGACCTCAGCGTCCGGGCAGAACGATGGGGGTGGAGACGCTCCTTCAGGTATACTGGACCGAGGCCTTTTAGGGCTTTAAAGGTCAGCACCAACACTTTGAATTGTGCTCGGAAACGTACTGGGAGCCAATGTAGGTCTTTCAAGACCGGTGTTATGTGGTCTCGGCGGCCGCCCCCAGTCACCAGTCTAGCTGCCGCATTCTGGATTAGTTGTAGTTTCCGAGTCACCTTCAAAGGTAGCCCCACGTAGAGCGCATTGCAGTGGTCCAAGCGGGAGATAACCAGAGCATGCACCACTCTGGCGAGACAGTCCGCAGGCAGATAGGGTCTCAGCCTACGTACCAGATGGAGCTGGTAAACAGCTGCCCTGGACACAGATTTAACCTGTGCCTCCATGGACAGCTGTGAGTCCAAAATGACTCCCAGGTTGGGCACCTGGTCCTTCAGGGGCACAGTTACCCCATTCAGGACCAGGGAATCCTCCACACCTGCCCGCCTCCTGTCCCCCAAAAACAGTACTTCTGTCTTGTCAGGATTCAACCTCAATCTGTTAGCCGTCATCCATCCTCCAACCGCCTCCAGGCACTCACACAGGACCTTCACCGCCTTCACTGGTTCTGATTTAAAAGAGAGGTAGAGCTGGGTATCATCTGCATACTGATGAACATCCAGCCCAAACCTCCTGATGATCTCTCCCAGCGGCTGTTTTATTAAGAAGCGTGTCAAGGGCTCAGGAGCAGAGGCACAGGAGAGGGAGGAAATAGAGACCGAGGGGGAGGAATCTGAAGGAAATGTTAGCGATGACAGCCGTCCGAGGTCTCTGAGTCTCTCCAGCGACTCGGAGGATTCACAGAAAGGGGCTCCCATGGTCAGAGCAAGGGGGGTGCCTAGGGGGACACCCCAGGAAGAAGGGGCAAGAGGGGACTCAGAGAGCAGCAGTTGGAAATCAGGACCAGCTTCTCCACCAGAGCGCAGTAGGGGGGAGGAGTCCCAGGCATCGGGATCAGGCGGCGCACCGCCAGCGGGAGGACATGAGTCAGGATTGGCCACACCTCCATCGGAGAGCGAGGAAACGGTCAAAAGGAAGGTCGGAGACTGGGCGCGCGCGCCAAGTTCAAATGTACAAGAGGGCGGCGCAGTGGGCAGCCCGGATAGGGAGCCAGGTCCTAAAGCCCGCCGAAAGGAGGGAGGAGACTCAGGGGGGTCAGCGTCAGCGTCAGAAGAGTCCAGGACGGAAGGGACCCCGGGGGGTAGAAGGACCCAGAGGAGAAAGGAGAGACGGAAGAGGTGGAGTAAGGTTAGAGTCTTAAACTGGTGTACAGGGGGCGGAGACTCAGATGGAGCTTCGCCGGTCTAGCCTCTAAGACGTAGAGCTGGGGCGCTCCGGTTTGGAAATGGAAACTGTACTTCAATAAAGACTTTTGTACATTACTGCCGGCTAGCGTGGGTCCTCTGTGAGCTGGGACCTGGAGCCAGCTCTGACAAAGCGGTTTAATAACCGCCTCTTTCAGCGGGTCTGGGAAGGCTCCCTCATGGAGGGAAGCATTCACCACCCCACGAAGCCCATCACCCAGTCCTTCCTGGCTAGCTTTTATTAGCCAGGATGGGCAAGGATCCAGGAGACAGGTGGTTGGCTTCACTCATCCAAGCAGCCTGTCCACATCCTCGGAGGTAACAGATTGGAATTGATCCCATGCAACTTGACTAGACAGGTCTCTAGCACTCCGCCACCACGGCCCTGCTCCCACGGTGGAGTCTACTTCTTCCCGAATCTGAGCGATTTTATCTGCAAAAAACTTTGCAAAATCATTGCAGGAGAACATGTGGCCCGAACTAGGCCCCGATGTTGCAGGTGGTTCCGCTAAATTGTGAACCACCTGAAAAAGTCTCCTGCTGCTGTTTTCTGCAGATGCAATAGAGGTGGTGAAGAAATTCTTCTTCGCCGTCACTATCGCCACTTGGTAGGCTCGACGTTGAGCTCTAACCTGTGTCCGGTCAGGAGTTATCCGCCACCGGCGCTCTAGCCGTCTCAACGATTGTTTCATTGCCCTCAGATCCGTGGAAAACCACGGGGCTGTCTGGGCTCCATGCAATCGGAGAGGGCGGTTCGGAGCCAAACAGTCAATAGCCCTGGTTAACTCCACATTCCAGCGGGCCACCAGGGAATCAGCTGAAAGGCCATCAACATGGGATAAAGCATCGCCTACCACTCTCTGGAAACCATTTGGATCCATTAAGTGGCGGGGGGTGGACCATCCGAATTGGTCCCACCTCCCTGCAGAGGGGATGGGTCGCAGAGAAGTCCAGTTGCACCATGAAGTCATCTGACCATGGCACTTCTTTCGTTTCACTTTTACTTAGTGTCAGATCACCAACATCCATAGAGGTAAACACCAGGTCCAAGGCATGTCCGCGGCTATGGGTTGGGCCAGACTTATTCAGGGACAGCCCCATGGAGGCCATGCTTTCCACGAAGTCCCGAGCGGCCCCTTGTAAGGTCGTGTCGGCATGGATGTTAAAATCCCCTAGGACGACCAAACTAGGTGTCTCCAGGAGAACCTCCGCCACGACCTGAAGCAGCTCGGGCAGGGAATCCTTGGTGCAGCGGGGAGGTCGGTACACCAAAAGGAATCCTGTACTGCCCCTATTGCCCAACTTCCAGAACATGCACTGGGAAAACTGGGTCTTCCCAATAGGACGCCTGGTGCAAACTAATGACTTCCTAAAAATCACTGCAACCCCCCCTCCCCGCCCACATGACCTGGGTTGCTGTGTGTAAGAGAAACCTGGTGGACAAGCAGCGGCAAGGACAGGCCCATCTGCTTCATCCAACCAAGTCTCTGTTACACATGCCAGGTCAAATCCTCCATCCATGATCAAGTCATGGATGGCAGTGGTCTTATGAATCATTGACCTGGCATTGCACAGCAGCACCTTCAGGTCATGTGGGTATCCCTTGCTGATTCTAGTATCCATCCGGTCAGGACCAGACCCGGAGGCAGGAATAGTCCTCAGACAACGACTAAACCTGCCCCCTCTGTAATGACATGGTCAAGTGTGCCATCTATATATTTAAAGAAGGAATACTTGGGGCTCTGTGTAGTGCCAGTTTATAATAAAGCAATCTAGTCTTATATTCTCCCCACTCTTTTCATATATGCCAAATTCCCTGTGATGGAGACTTCCCCTCTTCCAAAAATTTTAAAATAAAACCCACTGCTCTGAGGCAAGGAAGAAGGGTTACCCCTATGCTATCCATATAATCAGTTATCAGTAATCAATATATTCATATATGCTCACACATAATCAGGGCTTACAGTATTTTATAATCCATTTTGAATCAAAGGGAAGCTGTGCCTTAGCTAACTGCAAACTGCTTGAAACAGCAAAATTAGGAACCGACCTTTCCCCTACAAACATCTGTGTACCCTGGACAAGGGGAAGACGTGAATTAGAGATACTGGTACAAAATCCCCTCAAATACAGGCTAAATTAATCCACAGAACAGGAAGAGCAAAACCACAAAATCTCCAAACTCCCTGTCCTGTCATAACCAGGGGAGAGGTTAGACAGAGCGTCACTGCAAGCAACGGAAAGCAGAACTAGAACTCCGTGCTTGACCAGTGCTTGACCAGGAGCTGGTAGCGTGGCAAGAAGCTTGCTAATTGGCTAATTTCCACCGACAATATCGTGAGTCCCCCATGGTTGTCTCATGATCTATGATTTGCTGTGATCTGCTCAGGTATAAAGACCTCTGGATTTCTGTCAATCGGGTCCCAGTTCCTTTTGGAAGAGATTCCAAACTGGGTCCTTATTGCCTGGCAATAAACTTCACCTTCTAATTCTCCATTGCTGCGTCTGCCTGATCCTTTTATCGCCAAGCGAGTACCGGCTTACATTCACGTGCTTCAGCTCCATTAACCACTTTTGTTCACCCCTCCTTCAGAGGACAGCAATTCTGAAGTTTGGCAAGACTCACTACACAACCTTGTTTCATTTCAGAAACTCAAGTTCGCCCCCTAGTGATATAATTTGAGAAATAACTCCGTGTTTTCTGCATATGAATGACAAAAAGTCTGTGCCCTTCCCTCAGCGAGACGGCCATTCATATCTTTCAGCATCACACAGACATATCTATAAGGGTGTGTGTTTTGAGAGTGGGAATAACCATGTGAATATATTGCAGCCTCATCCTATGCTATAATATGCACTTCTTCCCTTGTCTTGCTTGCACTGGTTCATGGAGCCAATCTATATCCTTGCAGCAGCAGCAGCCTCATAAAGAAGATCTATAAGAGCCATGCTGTAGACTAGCATCCCGCTTCTCAAAATGGGCAATCAGATCCCCAGGAAACTTGCAAGTCCGACTTGAAGGAGAAAGTCTTCTGCTGCTGCACCCCAGGATCTGTAGTTCAGTTTCAAACTGCTTCTAGCTTGGAGCATTAGTGTTGTTAACCCACCAGTAAGGAAAAGGTGCTGGAGCAATGCTATGCAATGGGCCTGGGGCGGGTGGGTGTTCAAATGGATGGAATCACCAGCAGCACCTTTCAGTTTGTATTAGAGCCTAAGGTGGAAATATATTGTAGCAAAGGGCTGTTGGCAACAAGCAAACAATATAATCTGCTTCTGACCCCTTGCATCGTCTCCACCCTTTAAATCCACATTTAAGGACGTGGTTGCTATTCAAATCCATTTTAATAATGGTGAAACATAGAACCAACTTAATAATAAATACCTATTATTTATTTTGGATCAATGTATGCAAAGGATTAGATCTATGAAAACCATGTCATACATGCAGGGGGGCATGCTACCAGTATTTGCAGGTAAATCTATGAACTATATTGTATGGTAGATAAGCAACATTATTGTATAAGAATACACATCAGTTCTATGTGTTAGCACATAGAATTGATGGCAACAGTTTTACATGAGAAGAGTCTGAGCAGATCATTGTCTCTTATCACATTACCCAACCATGTGAACTGGAAAGTGGCACATAAATCCACCTTTTTAAAAAACAAAATAAAATATGAAATTGTTAAAAGTTATAAGAAATTGTTGGTCTCTAGACTTGATCTATGATTGGAATCACTTGCTTTTTTTGTTTTACTAATTAGTAGATCCCATATGGATCTCTTTCCCTCCATCCGTTCAGCTAATAGGTTGGCTAATTTTGGTTGGGAAAATGCTTAAACTCCCTCTTGCAAATCTCTACTCACACATTTTTCAAAGCAGATGCCTGAGGCTAAATAGAAAGGGAGAGAAAGAGGGGGGAAAGATTCTAATCTTACATCTCCAACATAACATCTAGTTTGGGCAAGTGCTGCCAAGTTGCTGGTGTTTCCAAGTGTCAGACTTGCTAGAATCACAGGCCTGGTACCTGCAAAACACTCTGAGATGGTGCCAGGGACGCGGACTTATAAAAAATATTGGGGGGGCCCGGGAAAGCTCATGAATAATAAATAAGCCCATGAATATGCAAATAAAGTGGCGCCGCCTCCTCGTGAGCGAATAGGGGAGAGCGTGCTGCGCCTATTAATCAGCTCCAAAGGAAATTGGGTGGAGCTTTTGCTCGGGAGGGAGGGCAGGAGGCATGCAGCCCGCCCCTCCCTGTGCATTTTGGGCTGGGGGAGGGGCGGCGATGGCGCTCTGCTGGAGGGGCGCCGGAGATTATTGGGGGGGCGGAGCCCCCCCAAACGAATTTTTGAGGGGGCTCGGGCCCCCTCAAGCCCCATGGAGTCGGCGCCTATGGATGGTGCCAACTCCTACAGCCAATAACAGCAAGCCCAAACAGGCCAGCATGGTCAACAGGTGTGGCAAAATGCCAGCTGCTCCAAACAAACCAATAGTGTGGCAAGTCCCTGTGCTGTAAAATCTTCTTCCTGTTGGTACTAAATTCTTAAAGGTGCTGCCACCTGGAAACACCTAGAAGGCAACCTTTTAAGGCGGTTTCACGTTAGAAAATTGATGTTTAGGACTTGAATGGATGCATGCAGTATTTTGTGCTGAAGTACCAGCTATTCCATCATTCCCTGGGGCCAAAGATATCAAAGTGGAGCTAAGCCGCTGAGAAAATGTTTAGGTGGCATAGTCTCAACAGGCTGTAAGAGAAGTCCTTGCTAGATCAGACTAAAGGTCCCTCTGCTCCTGCTTCCAACAGTGGCCATCCCAATGCCTTTGGGAAGCCTTCTCCCACTGGTGCTCCCTGTGCGAGGCCAAAACATGACGCCTCCCAGTCCAAAGCAACCTTCCCAAAGCTGGTTAAGGGAGGCATCAAGCTGGGAATGAAGCACAAGGCTCTGGCAAGGTCCTAGAGCCCTCCTGCTTCCTTTCCAAAGCTGAGCAAACACTTAGACTAACTAGACTTTGGGAAGGAGGTGAAAAAGCACCTCCTTGGCACCTCTGCACCCTGTGCAGGGGAACCGGTGCTGCCATAAAACCACCTCTGCTGGAGGTCACTCATGGCAAATTGTGGATCAGTTTCTTCTTCTTCTCATAGAAATTATGCATCACTGTTGAAAATCTACTCAGAATGCATCCCAGAGATGGCAAAAGCATGCCCCTCTTGCGTAGATTCCACCAGCATTCTAGGAATCATATCATAATAGCCATCTCATCCTGAAAAAAATCTGCTTTCTGCATCTTTGTCTGCTTCACAATTAAAGCCTTTAAATTAGGTTCTCCTTTTCACTCATGCTTTATCTTGCCCAGCCCAAAGGGAAGTAGTCAAATTCTCCCTGGTTTAAAGGTTCAGAAGGGAGAGATAAGTAAGTATGTCTTGACTTGCAACATAATCAGCTCTTGCACCCGATCAGCCTTTTGGAATGTAAATGTATGCAAATCTTCAGCAATAAACCATCTCCGCCCCTATCTCTTGCTCTCTTTGGAAGGAGAAAGCAGGAGTAATCACAGTGCAGTGGTGCTGGGCAGAGCATTTCTGCTGATGAATGCAGCCAATAATAACATAGTTTTATGTATCATTAATTCTCTCTGCATTCAAAACAATAACTTTCTCTGAGTGCAGATAATGCAGTAATCACTCACAATTGCCAATAGAGTTATCGGCATTCAGCTGTGTAAAACAACGTCCAAAATGTGTTTCTTAGCCACTTAAACACACACACCCCAACTCTCACTCTTTAACATTCACATTAAATGCAAAGCTGCACAGAAGCCTAACTCAACGAGTCAGCGGCTGATCTTCAAATGGGGGCGAGCAAGGCAGACCACTTCATGTGTTCTCAAACAAAATGGAAGCTTAGGAACTGTAAATCAGTCTATTCACTTCTTTATCACATTGTATATGACACCAAGAATGGGTCCTTAAAATGTTGACAAGCACTGTAAGAAATCCCTACTGATTCTGATCTTTCTGGACAATTGTTCTCCCAGGCACACTCCCCAAACTGCCCATTGCTATTTTTAATCCTCACTTTTGTTCTGGTCAGTGTTGACTGACAATCACCAGGAAAATGTGCTGAGTGTCACTGTGCTCTCTCAATGGATAGTCCCTTTCACTTGTTACACATGTGAAGAGAAGTCTCTGTGACCAAGGTGCAATAGGTCCCCACGGTTACGTGTCTTCCTTTGACACCACTGCTCTCATATTAGGCATGGACACCAGCAGAGGGAAAGCCAAGGAATGTAGGCTTCCCCTGTACCTGGGACCCAGATAAATCAAGTGTTCTATTCCTGAAAGGTCTACATGCATAGGCTTTCTCCCTGCAAGCATCCAAGTTTAATATGTGGATGGCTAGCAGTGAGGAAAGTTGTGTAATCTCAGGGGTGGAGCCAGTGGTATATAATATATGATGGCAGGAGAAGAAGTGGAGCGGAATGGTTCAGCAACTGCACTCTTAATACAGTGTTACCTCGGGCTAAGTACTTAATTCATTCTGGAGGTCTGTTCTTAACCTAAAACTGTTCTTAACCTGAAGCACCACTTTAGCTAATGGGGCCTCCCGCTGCTGCCGCGCCGCCGGAGCACGATTTCTGTTCTCATCCTGAAGCAAAGTTCTTAACCCAAGGTACTATTTCTGGGTTAGCGGAGTCTGTAACCTGAAGTGTATGTAACCTGAAGTGTATGTAACCCGAGGTACCACTGTAAACTACCATCTTATTGTTAGGAATGTTAGGATATTTCCGTTCCACCTTAAAAGGGAGCAGGCTTTGAGAGTCACAGAGTCTGCGTATTTCCTGTTCACAGGATGTTTATGTTTTCTATTGCTTTCGTTTTCTCTTCGTGCCTGAACGCTGAAGCAGGCGGTCATGTTTTTTCTTTGTTCTGACCAACGCTGAATAAACTTGTAAATATGCTCTCCTGCGTGCATCTTTCGCTGTGCATTATCTGCTGATAAGAGTGTGCACCAGCCCTGGAATGTGGCAAGCTATTTTCTGGAGCTCGTGTCGCTAATTGCTGTTACTGCGTGTCTACGGGAGATCGATGGACCTCCAAATGGAGACGTGGGGCCATGATGGACTTTGTCTCCCTGGCAGTATCCCAACACTTATGTGCTCAATAAATGCCCCCCCCCTTGCATAAGAAAATCCCTTCTCTGACTTTTGACAATTTTTCATTCAATCTATGCAGGCCAAACCTCCTTCAAGAAAATAAAGCTGTCATAGCTGCAAGCTAGATTGTTGTGTCATTTCATAGGAAGCTGGATAATTCACATCCTAGAGAGCAGGTGGCAATTTGGCTCAAGCACTGCTCTAAATACTTGGAAGGCATCTAAGAAGCACCTTAAAATCTTGAAGACTTCCACCTCTGCTGCAGCCTTAGGTGCAAGTTACAATCTTGTAGTGTTACTTTGCCATTTCTAAAATGGAAATAAAACTGATTCACCACACAGGATTGTTGTGAAGGCAACACACAAAGTTTGTAGAGCATTTTAGACACTTAGTACTCTAGTTGTATGTCATTGTTCCTTCTACTTGATGGGAATAAAAAAGAGGGGCATCCGTAGAAGAGGTCTCCTCACGTATGTAGAAAAATGTTGATTTTGAATTCTTAAAAAGAAAAGAGGGGAGGGTGGCAACAGGTCAATGAGAACTGAGCATGCTCAGTGGCCTGCATGTGCCATGAAATGTTAAGAGCAGTTCAGCAACAGTTGAAGAAGAGAGAGAGAAATAGCCAGAAAAAGGAAATGTGAGGGGAAGGAGGGAGGGAGGAACTAGCCTGTTCAAATCCCAGCCAGTTTGTAGAATGACTGAAGAACAATAGAAACCATGGTCTTGTTATATTAAATTATTAAAACACTGAATAAACAGTGTCCCAGCATTACTATTTTTCAAACGTATATATTTATTGTTGCAATGAATAAAAAGTGAATTCATTTAAAAACATTATTGTGTACTAACTTTATAACAGTTTTCTGTATTTTCTCAATTAATGGAGCCTAACATTACATCAATTAGCATGGGAGAGGGCCCAAAAAAATGAGGTTTGAAAGGAGTCCTCATGCTCTTAAAGGTTGAGAACCCTCTGTAGACAATACTGAGCTAGGTGGACTGATGATCTGACCCAGTATAAGGCGACTTCCTGTGTTCATTTGTAGAGAGAAGGTGATGGTAAAAAGAGAGGGGAAATAATATTAGATACTGATAAACTTATACCCTGCGAATGAACAGAATACAAAAGCAGTATGCAGCTAATCAAATCAGCCTACTACTGATCCCTCTTCAGTCAGTTGCAGAAGGTCAGGAAAAAATGTAATTCAAAGGAAATGCTGGAACCAAATGTATGTTTTCTTGATAGTCAAGATTGCTTCCCTGAGACAACTACCTTCTTTAGAGGTTAATGATCTTCTCTGTTAGGCTCAAATGGCTTTCTCCAGTCTCCTTTGGTGGGACAGCATCTCCACCTCTTTCATGAAACGAAGGCATAATTCATCCTGCCATGGTAATGCCACACACTGAACTGCCACAGGGAGCCCCACAGCACCTTTCACAGCCTGCAAGAGATGTTCAAAGAGCAGAGTTACTGGGAATGCTTAGGCTCTGGGTCTCAAACTTTCTAGAGTGATGCACCCTGATCCTGTGCCTGTTTCCTCTGAAGTAAATCCTACTGACTTCAGTAGGGCTTACTTCCAAGTAAGCATGCATAATAAGGCAGAAAACTTAGGGTCACAGACTTCACCCTCTGAAGACAAGCTGAGGTCAATCATCAAGCTTTGCCCATCTATCAAAGAGTAGACTCCTGATCTCTCTCTCTCTCTCTCTCTCTCTCTCTCTCTCTCTCTCTCTCTCTCTCTCTCTCTGCTATTGTGTGCCTGCATGGACAGGGAACATCAGGACTGCTCTCTGACATTGAACTGTAGTCAACGTTCAGGGTAAGTTGGGCTGTTAGCCAAATAATTCACCAAATAATTCGCTGCTATCCCCTTTCTTTTGCTTGAAGATGGATTCAGACAACCATTTGTGCCCTGTTGGTCACTTAATATGCAATGAACAAGTTTTAAGGATTGCATTATTTGCCTAAAAATGTTGTAATTTGACCCCCTTGCTGTTACAAAATGAACACAGTCCTGAATGTTGCCGCTATTGTCTGCAACTCTTGTCTCAAGCCCCCTGTCATAAACTCTTCCTTCCTTAAAGAAAGAGGACAGAAGCAGTCAGTTGGGATCAGAGAGATGTTGCTATGATTCTCTATTTCTCATGCACAGTATTTCACCTAAAGCTGAAACAATTTTGCATCAAAACATTATACAGTCATACCTCGGCTCCCAAACGCCTTGGGAGTCAAACATTCCGGCTCCCAAACAATCAAAAACTGGAAGTGATTGTTCTGGTTTTCGAATGTTCTTTGGGAAGCTGAATGTCCACCGGGGCTTCCGCAGCTTCCAGTTGGCTGCAGGAGCTTCCTGCAGCCAATCAGAAGCCATGCTTTGGAAGTCAAACATTTTGGAAGTCAAAGGGACTTTCAGAACGGATTCTGTTCAACTTCCAAGGTACGACTGTATAATGAATGTCTTTTTGCAATTGTTCCTTCTTCAAATATCCTCTGGGTGTATACCTTTGCTGTTTGGCATCATCATCTGACACCCACTGATTGTGCAGTAGTAATAAACATGTGGCAGTATTTCACAGGTGCAGTACTAGACATATTTCAAAGTGACATGTAGCAGTCACCATTTAACAACCGAGGTCCAAACAACATTACCTTAAATGCATGGCCACACCAAATCCACATCTCCTGTAACTGTTTAGTTGCAGCATATGTGGGGCATGTCGTCATCATGCCCAGTGTTTCTCCATTTCCATTCCACATCACGGGATGTTGCTTATGAGGGATATGAAGAAGCTGAACGTGATGATGGCATTGCATCATTCATGCCCTTATAGCAGTTAGTATTGGACAGTTTTGATAGATGATTTGCAATAGTATTTATTTAGTAAATTTATATGTTATATCATCTTAACTGATTTATGCAATAGACAATTTCCGGTGTTGATGTCAAAGTTCGATTCTGAAATCAAATACCACATTGTGGGATCATACAATTTGACATAAAAATCCAAGTTTTGAAAGCCACTGAACTTGAAATGTTCAGCTCAGACATCGCTTAAATCCAAACCCCTGTGTTGCAATACAGAATAATCTCCACAAATACAGCCGCAACATGTGGCTAATGAATATAGTAAATGTGTTATTACTAGTAGTAGAATGTCATCCAAAATTTACAATTCATCAACTTCAAAATAATATATATATATCAGTCCATAGCCAAGAAGTAGTCAATGTATTTGAACCGCTTAAATCCAGACAGACCTCTTTCAGGCTCTTATCCCAGGGGTCACCAAAGTGTCCTCGGTGCTGTCCCAGCTCCTCTTCATCAGCCTCTGTAACGGTAGTGACTGGCACAACTCCAGCAGGAAAGTTCAAAAGATTGTACAGCATGGTATACGAGATGGCAGCTGGGGGGAAAGAATACGCAGAAGAAGCAGTCTGATGGAATCCAAGAAGTAACGACATATACACAGAGAGAAAACTACCCCCAACCTACAGCCTGAAGTGGTGACAGGTTAGCCACATTAGTGAAAACGAGGCCCAGTTTACAGACCCATCCCAGAAAATCAGGAATAGCTGCACTGCCTCAGTATTGGCTTATAATGGAGAATGGCAAAAACAGATTCTGGGCCTTACTGCAAGTCCAGTCCTATTTCAGAACTGTCCTAATTCTTAACAGATACTCAATAATCTTCATAATTAATTTTTTTTTAAGTGATAGAAATATACATACTCTGTGAATAATGAGGCTTACCCAATAGTTTTGAGGGATATCTAAGATTAAAGGCAGGTCCCAGAACTGGACAGAGGACAACATCAAGCTTGCTTTTCTTCCACTGGTCAACAAACTTTTTACGATAAGCCTGAATGTGCAGTGCAAGAGCATGTTAGAGTTTAGATGAGCAGTTAGAAAGAGTCTGGAAACTGCAGGGGTTGTTATCTGTTGAGAACAATACTGCCAGCATAATCCACCTTATTTCAAGTGACATTTCTCCAATGCATAGATATATCCATTAAGCTGCATACAATATCTCTATTGAAAGTGAATTAGTTTGGGTGCAGCTGTAAGAGGGAGGTGTCTGTAAGAGTCTCTCAGGTACCTTAGGCCTTGGTCATTTAAAATTTTACAGGTCATACTCCCTCCCCAACCTGCTGGGTTGCTAAAGTGCAAATTTAAACCCTGATTAGATGACAAAACTAGTATGTAGTGCTGCGAACCAGATTTGACTGAATTCTGAACCTATTTGGCCCAATTTGCATCCTGTCTAAATTGGGTTGAAGCAGGTGCAAAATACTACCAGTCTGATTGGCTTGTAACAAATTGATTTGTTGTTGTTGTTGTTTAGTCATTTAGTCGTGTCCGACTCTTCATGACCCCATGGACCAGAGCACGCCAGGCACTCCTGTCTTCCACTGCCTCCCGCAGTTTGGTCAGGCTCATGTTTGTAGCTTCGCAAACACTATCCAGCCATCTCGTCCTCTGTTATCCCCTTCTCCTTGTGCCCTTCACAATTGATTTGTAGAGATGTGTATAGATAGATCTGTAGTAGTAGTAGTAGTAGTAGTAGTAATTTATTTATACCCCGCCCATCTGGCTGGCTTTCCTCAGCCACTCTGGGCAGCTTCCAACAAAATATTAAAATACAATGGTCAGTTAAACATTAAAAACATGTAGCTCAAAACAGTCTCTCAGAAAGCCAGACAGAGTGTCTCCCAAGTGTTGCAATTGTTAATTACAACAACATATAAGGAGAACACAGAGGTGCCAACTTCTCTGGAGGATTGAGAGGACCAGCTTGCTAGATGGCAAATGAGTGGGACCCCTTCCTCAACTCAGTGTCAGAAGACAAAGCCAGTGTCCGAAGTAGAGCTTTAGGGTTGGCTATGATATGACCTAGGGGAAGAAAGGTTGCAGGCTGGAACAGGCAGCAAGCTGAAGGCTGATTTCTGGTTGAAATCAAGGCTGCAGCTATGAGAGGCCCTTTGGACCGCCTCTCCTGGTATGTCCCACAGAGAAATCTACGGTCTGCAAATAAAAACATCCTAAAGATCCCAGGCCACAAAGAGGTTAGGCTGGCCTCAACTAGAGCCAGGGCCTTCTCGGTCGCGGCTCCAATCTGGTGGAACACTCTGTCACAAGAGACTAGGGCCCTGCAGGACCTGACATCCTTCCGCAGGGCCTGCAAGACAGAGCTGTTCCACCAGGTCTTTGGTCAGGGCGCAGCCTGACCCCCTCCTCTGGCAATCGGCAATATGCACAGAATTTGGCTTGATGGTTGCCATTAATTTGATTTTAATTTAATTTGATTTAATTAATTTTATAATGAATGTTTTAGAATGTCGGATTATTTTGATTGTTGTTAGCCGCCCTGAGCCCAGCTTCGGCTGCGGAGGGCAGGATATAAATAAAATTTATTATTATTATTATTATTATTATTATTATTATTATTATTATTGGGGTGTTAGTGCTGTGAACCCTCCATTGTAGGCTCAATTTGTATATATGCGTAACTAAACCATATATCATAAAGACACCCCCGTCTCCGCTGTGCCTCATTCCTAAAAGGAAACACAAACCTTGGGTAAGCACACCTGGAACCCCTGGAATCTTGAACTGCATTAAGATCAGGGTGGCATGCAATAATACAGTGGTGCCTCGCAAGACGAAATTAATTCGTTCCGCAAGTTTTTTCTTCTTGCGAGTTTTTCGTCTTGCGATGCACGGTTTCCCATAGGAATGCATTGAAAATCAATTAATGCGTTCCTAGGGAAACCACCTTCAGACCAGGTCCGGGGACAGTCTGTTCCCCGACCTCTTCTGAAGGCTGGGGGGGGGGGGGAACAAGGGCTTTTTTCCCACTGCCAGCCTTCAGAAGGCTGTTCTGAAGGCTGGCGGTGGGAAAAAAAGCCCTTCTTCCCACCTCCCGCCCCGCAAGCTCCGGGGACAGGAGGGCTTTGCTGCCGACCGCCAGCATTTTAAAAGCCCCTGCTGTCCCGGGGCGATTTTAAAATGCTGGCGGGCGGGAGCGAAGTCTCTGCTGTCCCGGGGAGATTTTAAAATGCTGGGGGGCGGGAGCGAACGCTTCGCTCCCGCCCGCCAACATTTTAAGATCGCCCGGGGCAGCAGAGACTTCTCGCCCAAAGCAAGGGGAGCTCTCCGAAGGGCTCCCCGTGCTTCGGGCGACAGGCTGCCGCCCCAAGCCTCGCGCACCCGGTGGGACCTCCTGCCGGGTGCGCGAGGCTTGCAGACACTCGCCCGAAGCAGGGGAAGCCCTCCGGAGGGCTCCCCGTGCTTCGGGTGACAGGCTGCCGCCCCAAGCCTCGCGCACCCGGCGGGACCTCCTGCCGGGTGCGCGAGGCTTGCAGACACTCGCCCGAAGCAGGGGAAGCCCTCCGGAGGGCTCCCCGTGCTTCGGGTGACAGGCTGCCGCCCCAAGCCTCGCGCACCCGGCGGGACCTCCTGCCGGGCGCGCGAGGCTTGCAGGCACTCGCCCAAAGCAAGGGGAGCTCTCTGAAGGGCTCCCCGTGCTTCGGGTGACAGGCTGCCGCCCCAAGCCTCGCGCACCCGGCGGGACCTCCTGCCGGGCGCGCGAGGCTTGCAGACACTCGCCCAAAGATTTTAAAATGCTGGGGGTCGGGAGCGAAGTGTTCGCTCCCGCCCGCCAGCATTTTAAGATCGCCCGGGGCAGCGGAGAAGTCTCCGCTGTCCCGGGAAGGCAGGCGGGGGGGGGGGAGCAAAGACTTTTGCCCCCCGCCAGCCTTCAGAAGAGGTCCAGGACCTCTTCTGAAGGCCGGCTGTGGGCGAAAGTCTTTGCTCCCGACCGCCAGCAATTTAAAACAGGTCCCCGGAGATTTCCCTATGGGCTTTCGTCTTGCGAAGCAAGCCCATAGGGAAATTCGTCTTGCGAAGCGCCTCCGAAACAGAAAACCCTTTCGTCTTGCGGGTTTTCCGTCTTGCGAGGCATTCGTCTTGCGGGGTACCACTGTATATTCACAGAGATGTGGGCACTACTCTTAAAACTGGCTGCTACCCTTGGAGTGAAATTCATATAATACAGTTTCTGTATTAAAACTGATTTCTCAGCCCAGATTAAGCTTTGCTTTTTATTTGTCCTCCCCACCACCACCACCACCACACACACAAAAAATGTTACCATCACTTTGTCATTCAGCTCCCACAGGCAATTCACAGACCTGAAACATGCAAGACATAATAAACAGCTGATAATATTAAAATGACAGAAGACTGTCACTGCAAGATCATAAGTACCTAAGACAAGACAAGCTTGAGGCTGGCCAAGGCATCCTTATTGTACAGATTTTCATTATCCCACATTCTAGAGCATCAAAGTTCTATTTAACATAATGAATGCCTTTTATTTTCAGACCTCACATCCAGCTCCAAAGGGTTCCTGATTTTCACACTGTTATCTGGCAATGTTCATTCCTGGAGTACCACAAGCAAGTGCTGCTGAATCTGAAGTCATACTAGCTCAAGGTTGAACAATACTGATAAGACTTTGAGTTAACTACAGCAGCAGGAAATCTAGTTCAGAAGGAGGTTGGGGAAATCAACCTCCCCGCCCTCCATCTTATGTAAGGCACCATCCCTTACATCTTGTGCAGGCCTCATTTATGTATTTTTTGTCAGAATCTATTGCACCTCTTACCTTACTCCACACAGTGCATTGAGATGGCTGGCCAGTCTCGGAAACTAGAATGTAAACAAAACTGGATCCATTAGGACTAGTAGATTTTCCCCCTTCATATGCAAATTTCCCCCCTAGTATATGCAAATATACTAGCCAGAGGTTACTCTTGCTCATGGGCCATTGCAGTCCCGTCTACCAGCTCTACAGATTTCTATAGGCTATCTGGCTCCAACAGCAGGTCTACCACCTCCTAAACTAAGCATGATGGAGGATAGAACTAGCGGTATCTGGCCTAGGATGAACAAACCAGGTGTCTACCTGGACTTCCCTTCATTTCAAAACTGCAGTTGGAACAGAGTCTTAACAGCCAGTTACTTGGTAGATGTGCTATTCTTATTTCTGTCCCAGCTGCTAAATTCTTCATTCCTCCTGTGTACTAGATTGATAAATCTGCTATCTTTCTTTTCTTGTGCCTACCATCAGAACCTCTGTCCCTCTAGTTTTACAATATTTCCCACCCCTCAATACCATCATGTCCTGAACTACAGTGATAAGAGTTGGCACGGTGATTGTTCCAGATAATAATGGAAGAAATTAATTATTTATTATTAATAATAATTTAATTATTAATACAAAATTTATTTACAAAAGTAAATAACCACCTAAAAGTGAATAACCTCCTAAACCAGGCCTTTGGCCCTCCAGATGTTGCTGAACCACAACTCCCATCATTCCTAGCTATTGATCATGATTGCTAAGGGTGATGGGAATTGTAGGTCAGCAACAACTGGTGGGCTAAAGTTTCCCCACTCCCAATCTAAGTAAAATGGTCGGGCCCTACAATATCTCAGAATACATAATCTCTAAATAGCTTCTGTGGTAGCTCTAGTGGAAGAAATGCACATAAATGACACACCCATTGTAGCTCATTTCTCATTTTACACACATTTTATAATAAGAACATTGTTCAAAAATGTTGTTCTTAAACTTCTCTCTGGAGCAGCAGCAGCAGCACGAGATTAGTAATATAAATGAAACCTAAAGAGGTCCAAGACTCACCCAGGGTTTGACAAACTTGGCCAAAACTTTCCTCACCAATTTCGGGATTCTAAGATGAGCCACTTGGGGTTTCAAGCATGGGTCGACTATATCTCTTTCACTGGAAGGCAACAGAGGAAGAAGGTGACATAGGGCAATCCAGTTCTCTTTTGCACAGAAAACATTGATTTCTCACAAAAATGTACTGCAGCATGATGATGATGATGATGATGATGATGATAATAATAATAATAATAATAATAATAATAATAATAATAATAATATATTTATACCCTGCCCACTCTGGACGACTCCCAACAGAATGTTAAAAGCACGATAAAGCATCAAACATTAAAAACTTCCCTAAACATGGCTGCCTTCAGATGTCTTCTAAAAGTCAGATAGCTGTGTGATTAACATACAAAATTTGCTCTCCTGGGATGTGGTGACTACAGCCATTCAGTTAAATGGCTTTAAAGGGGGGTTAGACAGATTCATGGAGGACTGGACTATCAAGTTGCTACTAGTCCAGATGGTTAAATGCAACTTTCACATTCAGAGACAAAATACAACTTGCTGAGGAACAGTGGAAGTGGGATATCACCCTCATGTTCTTCATTTGGGCTACCCAGAGGCATTTGGCCGGTTCCTGTGAAAACAAAATGCTGGGCTCGATGACCTTTAATCTGATCTGACAGGATATTTCAAGGAAGTTTCCCATGCTAAGAATGCTGTATTAATTGGCAAGTCCCTTTCCACAGTACTGTTGAATAGTGAACTAATTTGACTCCTTCAGAGTTTGACTCTGAAGGTTGAGATGTACTATGCGGCAGGAAGTGACATCATTGGCTGCTCCACCCTCAGGCAGCAAAATGTCTTGAACCAGCCATGCTTTGAATACCTGGACAGCATTATTTGATTAAGGTTCTTGTCCTCCTCTTTGCTCTTCTCTTGTAGTGCCTTTTAAGAGTCATGGTTACTTACAACATAGCCAACAGAGTTGAACCTCCATCAGCAAAAAGGCCTTTGATATAAAGTTCATCTATGGCATAGTCCACTGAAGGTGGGGTGAAGGGAACGAGCTGCAAAAAAAAAGGGTTGGTCACTGAGCAAGTATCAGGTGCCAATTCATTGACTCAAAGTCTTCTTTCACAAGCACATCCCAACTTTCTGCTCCAGACAGAGGTCAAGATTAATTCTTTCCCCATCTGCTGTTTGTCTGCTCGGAATGCAGACACATGCACAGAACATCTTTCCTTCCTAAGACATACAAGATACAAGATATGAGCCAAATTTGTAGTGTGCAGTCCACCTCCACCACCTTCCCCTGCCACTAAGTGGGCAGCATGATAGAGCAGTAGAAGACTATGCATGGTGTGAAGAAAGTGGTAGAGAAAAGTGTTTCTTCCTCTCTCCTAAATCTAGAACCCATGCGTGTCCAATGAAGCTGAATGTTGGAAGAGTCAGGACGGACAAATGAAAGTACTTATTCACACAGGGCATATTTAAACTATGGAATTCTCTTCCACAGGAGGCAGCGTTGGCCACCATCTTGGATTAGACAAATTCATTGATAATAAGGCTATGAATGGCAACCAGCCACGAATTCTCCCTATGTTCTCCCTCCACTGTTGAGGCAGTGTGCTTCTGAATACTGGTTTCTGGGAGTTGCAAGTGGGGAGGGTGTTCTTGTGCTTGGATCCTGCATGTGGGCTTCCTATAAGCAACTGGTTAGCCCCGTGAGAACAGGATGATGACTTGGTTGGAGGACGGCACTGCAAGATTCAGAGAAGTGCAAATTTCAAGGATGGCTGTGTTTCAGTTCATGTATTGCTACAGAATTAGCTAAGTCCACCTATAAATAAATGCAAACTGAATTCATTCCTTAGGGTGACAATGCATTTACATTAAATATCTTTTATTTCTTTTGGTCTTTCTTTCTCAATTAGTTATCCAAGTATGTGTGTAGTTAGGACTGGTACTGTAGAGAGCCAGGAGGGAATTAATTACCTCTAAAATGGCAATTTACCCCAAAATGGAAGGCGCCGTGAAGCTGACAAAGACCCTTTTTAGATTTTTCCAGAGTTCCAGCTTCCAATAAAACTGTATTCTGCAGGCTGAGCACCTCAGCGCTTAACAACAGCCATTTATAGACTGCTTCTGGAACTGGATTGAATGTACTGCGTAAGTAGAGCCCACCATCTTGCAATTAACTTTCTTTGTACTTGGCTACTTATATAAATCAAAGGGCAACAGTCCCAAAGCTACACACCGTATGGCCAGCTTCTTGGAGAAGCTTCTTGGTTTCATGCACAGCCCGCCTCATACAGGGAGGGAGCAAAAAATAGCCATCAGTGTCATAATAGCCAATCCGAAGTGGCGTGGAACTAGAGTATACCTAGGAGAGAAGAGAGAGAACCTTCAGGTAATATCATCAATGGATAGATAGATTCGGAATCAATTTGTGGAAATCAGAATTGGTGGGAGGGAGGAATTGCTTTCGTACTGTGCATTAAACTGGATATCTCAAAGATCACAGAGCTGCTACCAAAACCAGCAGTCACATAAACAGTTAAACTAGAGCACTAGAGTAGAGCGTTGGTTTGGGATTGGGGAGATTCAGAATAGTCATGACGCCATGAAGCTTATTGGGTTATCACCATTTTTCAGCCCAGGGATGGGGAACCCTTTTCATCCTAATGTCACATTTCCTTCTGGGGAATCTGCCAAGGACCACATAACAATGGTGTACAGAGCCAGAGTCAAAAGTGGGAGGAGCAACTAATGTGAACAGCAATGTCTGTACACAGTAGAGTAGTTTCTACAAACACTCACATACCTCTCTCTATGCTTTATCCCAACAAGCAATAAGTATTCTCAGAGTTCAAGGACACAAAAACCAAAGCCTTAATTGTTATCAGGAACTGAAATTTATAGCAGAACATATCCTTCAAATTGAAAGGTAATATATAAAATTGCTTGGGCTTGCTTAACACTCATGGGCAAAGCTCCATTATTTGTTCAATGTATGAAAGAGCAGGATAATAATGCTATATTACAGAGCTGTTTACTTTCAGTGTATGGAGAAGTTTTGGTGCAAAAGATAAAAGTGGGGAATCAGGTTAATGCAGAATGAGTAAAATTAATAGTAGGGAAAGGGGGAGAAAGTCCTTAGGCAACATAGGTTGCTACCAAGGCACTCTCTACAATGACTCTGGCAATGGCTACCAAATTCAGGAGCAGTGTCTACAGCTACAGGAGCAATGGGGTTCTCTAACATATCACCCAAAACATTCCCACACACTGAACAATTCACAATGTAATCTTTTATGTACCTCTTCATTGAAAAACACAGGTGGAACGAAGGGATCCAGCTGGAACATGTCATCACATAAGAGAGCCTTCATGCACAGAGCTAGACTTTCCACATCCCTTGCCATTGGGCCCACTGTTCCTGGAACTTCAATTGAAAAGAGAAGGTGAACATGGTTGCACATCATGCACAACCCATAGGATATGGGGTTGTCAGATATGGAATGATGACCATCTAACAGAACGACAGAAGTGCATTCTAATCCCTAACCTTTTTTTTAAAAGTTTGCATTTTTTAAAGGCAAAGGGTGAATGAACGAGTGAACATACAACTGCACCAAATAAATGGGTGAAGAACCCAACTGAAGTATGGTGGGGGGAGAAAGTGAGAGCAGGTTCCGCTTTTAACTTGCTAGTCAAAAACAATATAACTTTCAAGCTGGAATGATACCTGGGCCAGACATTGTTTAAATTTTACCCAACATTCATCACTTTGTGGAGATCATATCCTCACCCCACCAATGTGGTTGAAAGGCGTCTTTCAATTACACATTCAACCACCGCACCTACCCAATAATCATCTGCCACAGCACATACATGCCCTTTTTGCATTCAATCAAAAGTGATCCTTCAGACCTTTCTGAATTTGGATAGAAAAGGAAGAGGTCCTTTACCTGTGAGAATTCCATCAATGGGGCCCCTTACTCCTAAATTGCTGTAGAACAGAGAAATGTCAGAACAAGCAGCTGGTAAAAAAGTAAATCTGATACATGGACAATTCTGCTGCCACCAGAACTACTGCCAGCTTCTTGGAGGATGGCCACCCAAACAACACATTATGTTCAATGCATGCTCAGACTGGCTACTTTTGTTGAAAGAAAAGCATTTGTGGAGCCCTAAGCCATATCAAGGCCCTGCCTTGGTTTCCTGTCGAAAATTGCCCCCAGCTATTTGCCCCAAAGGTGCTATTTACCAGACATGAAAGCAATGCCATAAACCAACTCTCCCCATGCTGGTGCCTTCCAGATGTTTTGGACTATAAATAACTCTCATGACCTAATGAAACCATCCGAGGTTTTATTCTGTGGTTAGTTGTGACAAGAAAGATACAAGAATAATAATGAAACAGAACCTAACCTCTTCAATGGGGGGGGGGGGGAATGAAATCAGTTCACTATCACTGAATCAGATAGATTTCCCCAATTATTAATTGAATTTATATCCTGCCCTTCCTTCTGAAAGAAAGGATATACACAATAATTTATCAGAAGAAGTTTTCTTAGCAGCAAATTTATGCAAATAATGGAAAATTGTCTTTATGTATGCTGCTGAGTCAATTAGTTCACACTCAGAAAGGCGAAATCAATGTCCATTTGCCAGGCTTCCCCAGCTGCATAAATGGGGTGCTGCCTGGGTGTGTGTTTAATTTTTAAATATATCTGCTGGGTTGTTGTTGTTGTTGTTGTTGCACTTTTAACTGGCTTTAAGCTTTTTTTAATTGTGCATCACCTTGAGATGCTTGTGTGTAAGGTGATTAATAATAATGAACAACAACAACAATTATACTATAAGCTGAACTATGCACAGTAAATATTTTTAAAAGGGAAAGGATTTATGGGATTTGAGAGAGGCTGGCATGTCTGATGAGTATTGCAATCAGCATAATATTCACATGCATTTGCTATGCTAAAACCACACCAGATAGAAATGGGAGTAATTTTATGGCTTTTAACCATGCTTAACCAGGATTCCTGGCTTAGCATGGCATCCGAATCAGGGATAATTATGTGTTTTGCTTACACAAACCACAACAGGTAAGCCAAAACACACCTTAGCTTAACATCAAAGTTTGTTTGGAAGGAAAAATCCTATAACCCCCAGTTTGGACATAACACACCTTATTAAATCAGATATTATGTTGCAAACTGTCTAAAGATTTTGTGAATATAGCCATGTATATTGTTAGTCCTGTTATTGTTTAATGTAATCAATATAATTTGTGGGAATGGGAGAAGGATGAGTGACTTTTTGGAAAGATGGTTCTGCAAGGTTACCAGAATCATGAAAAGCAAGTTCCAATGTCTAATAGTGATAAAGAAGAGATTGTTTAACATTAGATTAAAGGAAATCCACATTCCTTGGGAGATAAGGCTGCACATGCCAATTTGCTTAGACCCTCAGAGCACCGGGATGAGAACAGAGATTATGATCTTTGAGTTCTGTAGCCAGAAAAGGTTTTGCATTTAGATGGGGGTCTGAAAGATGCAAGGATCTTGCAATCTCAAAAATTTCCATGTCAATCTTGCAACACAGATCATATCTACAATTAAGACTGCACCACATAATAAAAAACTGAGTTGATGGTATAAGAGTTGTGGCATCAGAACAATCTTCGAGTGAAGATCACTGCAAGAAAGGTTCACCATGGTCCAGTTCCACCAACTCTTGAACCATGTTCAAGTTCACAGTAAATATTAACTATGGTTTACCACAATTTTTAAACTGTGCCATCAAGCAGATCACTTCCCTAAGAAGTTCGAGAGCTACTCAGGAAGTCATTCATCATCTTTCCCAACGAAGTCTCCAATATTTATATTATGAGAGAGAATTTTCATGCTTCGTAGCAACGAATGCCATTCATTTGCTACGATATTATCAGTACATACCTCAGTCTGCCTGCTGTTGGCTTCAGCCCACAAAGACCACAGAAGCTAGAGGGTAGACGGATACTTCCACCCAAATCTGATCCAAATCCCAGGATGGACCCTCCTGAAGCTATTAGGGCACCTTCCCCTCCAGATGATCCACCAGGGCCTCTCTTATGATCACGAGGATTCACTGTCTGGCCAAAAGTAGAGTTGCTGCAGTCATAGCTACAAGACGGTAGAAATACAGCAGTTACCCATTTGTTTGTTAGAAGGCAATCATGGCACTTGCTAAAAATAAATGCCTGTTGAACTCACAATGGAACTGCAGATAAGTAGCATACAAAATACTAACACCCTGTATTGGACATGTGCCATCAACCAGACTATAATGGGCTGAAAACAGAGGACAGGTACAAGCAGCCATATCTTGGCAACAAGTTTAGGCAGGCCCGGCCCACTGACAAGGCAGGGTGAGGCACTCACCTTGAGCCGCAGAAGCCTCAAACGGCGAAATAGGATATACCACCCTTAAGTTTAGGCAATTTTTTTAATGACCAAGCAACAGAACTGTGGTACTAACCATATTCGAAAGAGCAAAAATACTCATAATACTAATTTAGCCTGGAATTTCCAAGAATGCATTCCATTGTAGAGCTACATTTCAAAATAGGCTACCAGGGCTGTTAACCAAGTGCTAGAGTGGTTGACAGATCCAAATAACGGCAGACTTCTGTATTTGCAAAGATAGTGGAATGGCCATTATAGGTTGTATTCAACTAACTTTTACTGTGAAGAGGAGACACATGGAAATTAAGGAACCTAAATTAGCCATGGTCATTAATCTCAGTGGGTCTACTCTGAGTAAAAATTAGTTAAATGCAACCCATGTGTCTTTCTTCACTAGAGGCCTCAGTGCAACCTGATACCTGACTAGCACTCAATGCAGTTTCATCTGAATGTCTGTTGCCCTGCTGCATCTTAAGATCCTTCAACCCACATCCCTCTCACCTATGCTAGATACAGAGCCAAAGGCTTGTCCCTGTTTTACATCACCATCATCATCATCATCATCATCATCATCATCACCAGTTTATTTATTTAATTTCTATACTGCCCTATACCTGAAGGTCTCAGGGCAGTTCACATAAAATAACAAATACATAAAATCAAAACAAAAGCAACAACCCAATTTAAAAAACCCCCAAACAACATTGTTACTATCTACACTCTTTGTGTCAAAGATGACTGCAAACTCCTGGAGGAACAAAATAAACACAGATTCGCCATCTGAAAAGATGGTTACGTTACACTTGGTGGCCAAAACCAAATCATTGGCATTGTCCAACACTTCCTCCAGCTTGCTAATCTTCTCTTTCTCCTTTAAAAAGCTACCATTTCCAGAAGTCCCACCAGCTGCTCACCACCCAGAGCAGGCAGCACTGTGGGACTTTCTAGGGAACAATGGGAGTTGATGATGTTCCATCACTCTTGGAGGGAATTGAATGGCCAGCCTGGGTGCCCACAGTGTTCACATGGTACATATCAACCTATCTCATACCCATCACTGGTAATGAATAATGTGCCTCAGGATCTGACATTTTGAGTCAGTGAAAAACTTTTACATGTATGATTTCATTTTGTTAAAAAGTCAGAGTGAATTGATTCAGTACACAAGGTTGACTTGCACCAGTACACAAAAAAGCATATGCAACTTACTTCAATAAGGATTGTGGGACATTGGTGATTACAAATGGATTTGCTCCCTGTCTTTTTAACACCTCGACCAGCACACTGTCCTCTTCTGCCAAGGCACCAAGTGACTGGACAAGGCCACATGTTGATAAATGACCCTAGAAGCAAAGAAGCTTGTTAAATGCCTGGGTGGTTGTGGCTGTTTTTCAAACTATTAGAGAAACAGTTCTAAAACAAAACTCTGAACTAGCTCTGTATTTTGATAACTATCCAACACCATACCCTGCTTACGGGCATTTTCTGCTAGGTATTCTAACAAAGAATTCTGTGCAACTTGAAAGCATTCTTAATAATAGCACACTTTGCACTGCCATCTCAGTATACGCTGCAATATCAAATAGCTGGACGGTCAACAGTTTTTTGTTGTGCTGTTTTGAAGTTCTAACCATAATCTTACAAAGCTTTCTTATATGAATCCCAGCTTTGCTGCCCTAGGCGTTTAGTAGTCCATCTGCACCCAACTCTAGATAACCATTGTGACTCAGAGAAATGGAATCACCTTATATGCAATGTGGTCCTTGATACTGACAGGCACACCATACAGCAAGCCCCTTTCCTTCTGTTTCTTCAGCTCCTGGAGATGTTGCTCACATTCTGGAATAAAATGGCGCACGCAGTTCACCTCCTGGTGAACTGCCAAAGCCTTTTCAGTGAAAAGCAAGGGAAACAAGGTGGGGAATGAATTAGTAATAGATATGTGTCCCTTTGATACAGTGTTTTGCATTCTTCAGATATCTAAATCCAAATGAACTTCTCTGCTACGTCAACCCTAAGCAGAACTAAGAGTGCAGGGGAAGCCAGACATTCCAACCAAGATACCTTTGGTGGGGCTGGGGACATAGTGTGTCTGTGGCCACACAAAATCTTACTAGCCTGGAAGAAGCAATACTTAGATTCTTACAAATGAGCTACTGCATACTCTGATTCTACAAGAATGCATCCAACAACAGATTACTACACGGTTAATATTAAAATACTGAATCCTACACAGGACCAGCTCTACCATTAGGCAGAGTGAGGCAGCAGCCTTGGGCAGCAGATGCCAGAAGGTGGGGAGTGGCACCAAGGATTCAAAACAGAGCTGGGTATGTCATGTGGCCTGCCTCATTCACTCTAAGCTACCTTGCAGCCTTTAGGAATAGTGGAGAAAGCTGTCCCGTGAGTGGTGTAACTAAGGTTCAGTTGCCAGTCCAGTTAGCTTCTGTATTTGAAATTTGAGAGGGAAGAGAAAAGTGCCATTCTTTCCTCAACCTCAGGCACCAAACTGTCTTGGACTGGCCCTGATCATACCGTTGTTGCTCCCCCAACCCCCAACTTACTGAAGAGTAATGGATCTTAACTGTGGGAAATCCGGAGAGGGAGAGAGTAAGTGATCATGATCTGGCAAAACTATGCTTTAGACCTGAAAGTGTAGACTGAGACACCCAAGACCTAAACAAGTATTCCTAATTGTAAGAGGTGGTGTTGGGAATTTCAACTAAATTAGGAAAAACAAGTTTGTGCAAATTTGCTGAAATAATCCTGATTGCATAGTGCAGGGTTATGTCCAAATATTTTGACTACTGTGAATATGGGCATTTTTGTCCTAGAGGGACCTATTAAATAAACTATGTATTGATTTATCCGAAAATATTTCTATGCTGCCAAATACAATTTTAAAAGTATCAAGATGGCGAAGAACACAACATATCATTCTTCTCACCTTTTCCATGTAAGTGTAAAGGACGCTTTCTGGAGACAAGGACCCTTCCTTCAGCTTCTCCACTAGCTCTGCCAGAGGCAGTGAAAGGACATGAGCGGCTTGTACCCCAGGATTCTGTGGAGACAGCATACCGCATGGCAATTCTCGTGGACTATGTGAAAAGGGGATGGGGAGCTGAGCCCTGGGACCTCTCTATCCAGACCTCAGAACTCACCTCCTCCTTAGGCCACACCCCTCTCCCAAGGCCACACCCCTCACTGGCACTGAGCAGCAGTCTCCTCAAGTGCTCTTGCATGGCACTCATCTGTGCTTGAACTTTGACAATGACTTCTGCATGCATGCCTGGATAAAGACTGGAGAGATGTTGGGGGAGTGGGGTATACACACTTTTGATGTTTTGCATAGCTGGAGTGCAATCTACTGTTAAAAAGGCAGGAATCATATCCCTTGCTTTGTCTGCTCCCCAACTGCTTCCCCCAGCCTATCTTGGGCATGTTGTCTCTGGAAGGTTGCCCTCTAGGGCAGTGTTTCTCAACCTTTTTCTGACCGTGGCCCCCTTCCAACCTTATTTCTTTCCTCCCCTGTCCTACCAGTAGAAAGGTAGCTATTTTGTTTGTAAACAGGACATGTTTTATTTAAATTTTTTATAATTATATAACTTATATAATTTCACCTGTGGCCCCCTTGGAATATCCTGGGGGGCAGTGCCAGATTTACATATAAGCTACACAAGCTATAGCTTAGCGCCCCACTCTCTTGGAGTGTCCCAAAAAAAAAATTAAGGGGAAAAAACTGGGTGTACATTTCCAAAATATAAGATAAAAAACAAATAAAATAAAACCTACATACAGTAACAGTGTTTTATGTTGTGTAGGCTCCTATGATGTAAGTAATGGGCCCCACGTGCTAGCCTGCTCGCCAAAATATCACTGGTTTGCTCATTTCTATATATAGGGTGCCTATGTTCTGCATGGACTGGTTGCATGGCAACATGTGCAAATGGCTTTAGATACCTATTAGGTCCATAAATTACAATACAGTGGTACCTCGGGTTAAGTACTTAATTCATTCCGGAGGTCCGTACTTAACCTGAAACTGTTCTTAACCTGAAGCACCACTTTAGCTAATGGGGCCTCCTTCTGCTGCCGCACCACCGGAGCATGATTTCTGTTCTCATCCTGAAGCAAAGTTCTTACCCTGAAGCACTATTTCTGGGTTAGCGGAGTGTGTACCCTGAAGCGTATGTAACCCGAGTTACCACTGTATAGCATATATTCAACACAAAAAACACTGACAATTTGTTGTTGACAAAGGACAGCTGGACCAGTAGCTATGGGCCTCATCAAACTTAAATCTGGTCCTGCTGGGGGGTCCCAAGTGGCCATATCCCTGCCCCCCCCCAGTTGAGAAACACTGCTCTAGGGAATGAAGTCTTTGGGCCAATAAGAGTTGCCCACTCCTTCTGTAGAGTTTTGTTAATGTCAAACATTTACTAGGCTTTCTATTTCAGTTGTTCCCAGACGACAACAATCAAAATCTGATCATACTAAAAATGTGATTGTTCACTGAAATTCTTTTCTTTGTCAAACAATTATTCCAACCTGTGTCACTATAACAGAAGTCTACGGTGGGAATATCACACACATATCCAAGAGATGTATACCTGCTGTTTAAACTCCTGAACAACTTTTTCCATTTGACCCAAGCCATGCTCTCTCTTCCTTCTTGCCTCTTGTATTTGTTTTTTGATCCTATTCTGGCCCATCCATCTGAATGCCAAGAAAGCTGCAGCTGTGCTGCTGGTCAGAGCAAGGACAATGTGAAGGTCAATCTTAACCTGAGGCCATGACTGCTTCAACCATTCGTGGATCATAGTGGAAGCACTCTGCAACTTTCTAGAGTCAGATCAGCAGACAGTATTTGTGGGGTTCTGAAAAGACAGCACAAAAATAACGTGAAGGCCAAATAATTCCATCAAGTTACTCTATATGCACTGTTCTCCACTAGCTGCAGTCAATTTCATATGTCCCCAAATGCACAGGAACACATTTACAGCCTTCACCTCAAGCGAATGCTGACAATGAACTTGGAGAGCAGGACTGGCCCAAGACATTTTCCTCCCTGAGGCAAAGGACAATATGACACCCCACCCCCCACAATTCCATGTACAGAAGCCAACTTCACCAGCAGTCAAACCCTATAGTTCTTTCAGTAGAGCATGAGACTTTCAACCCCAGGTTCGTAAGTTCAAGCCCTATGTCAGGCAATTCTATGATTCAAAACCGATGATGGCACAGTGGTGGACTTTGGGTTTTGAAATTTCAGTGACACCCTGTGTGATGCCAAAATTTGGCACACACACCAGTCCTGCCTCTCGCCTTCTGTTCTAAGTCACTGCTGAAGCACCCCTGTGGCGCACTCTCAGCTCGGCTCTCAGTGTGGGTGAAACAGTCATCCTCTCCTAAACCATAGCTGTCAACCTTCCCTTTTTTTTGCGGGAAATTCCCTTATTCCAGCGCCGGTTCCTGCTGCTTCCTGCTGCTATCCCGGATTGTTAGATATCCCGGAGACTGTCCCCGGGACAAGTGAGGCTGCTGATCCCTTATTTTTGAGGCTGCTGATCCCTTATTTTCAAATCTGAAAGTTGACAGCTATGCCCTAAACCTGCCTCTGGATGGAGCTGAATCCTCCTTTGCACCTGAGACAGCAAGCAAGATTAGATGTCTCAGGACAAGCCATGTGGCAACAGAAGGAAATGGCTGGGGAATTCAAGAATGGCTGCAGGCTGCCGCTCCCCTGCTAGCCTCTGCTGCTGACGGACACCTCACTTTGCCTAATGCCCTACTTGGAAGTATGAACTTCAGGTGTGATTCTGTGTGGCTGAATGCAACAATAAGCATGTTTCTTCCTTCTTCCCACCTCTCTCTCCCTCTTGCCTCAAACACACACATTATAAGCATATTTCATGCTATTTAGGTGAAATGTAATGAATTTTTAAAAAGCATTTTCAAAATAAGCAATTTTAAAAATAAAAGGAAATGCCTCATTTGGGTTAGAGTTCCACATAGTGATAGGGGGGGAAACATGTTTTTCTACATTTTAAGTAGATAGATAAGGATGGAGACAGTTTAACTCTCCCCTGGAGGCCCTCTGGAAAGATTCTCAGATAGCCTTTTCAGTAACTCATCCCTCCTTTCAGTGGAACAAGCTAAGGACTCTGAATACAGAGTGCTTGGCACGGTCCTACAATTTCACTGCCCTGTACCTACCCATTGTGAAGTGGACACAACTAAGGCAGGCTCACCAAATACATACAGAATTAGGTGCTTTCTCCTCAGTTCAATATTATGGAGTTAATTATTACATCTGCCGATTTAATAAAAGCAGGATTTTAATTCATTTAAAAAATAAATAGATCTAGCTTTCCTGCTTGGATAGTGCAAAGTTGAGGACCCTGTGGCCCTCCCAATGTTGCTGGGCTGCAACGCCCACCATACCATTCTGAGGCTGATGGGAGCTGGAGACCAACAACATGTGGAAGACTGCAGGGTCCCTATCCTGGAATAGTGAAGTCATCCAGTTTCTACCTCCTGACTAGCCCTGGACATATATGGGCAGAGTTGGACATACATACATACATACATACATACATACATACATACATACATCAGCAGCCTATGCACACAGAGAGAGAAAGATCCCAGCATGTGCACATTGAAAGAAACAGCACAACAACCTTGGTCAAGCATCTGCTATACATGCAGTAGATTCGACATTAAATCTTTAGCAATTCCAGATTGGTTCTAAAATCCCAGAGAGTCACTGCCAATCAATATACTGGCCCAATGATCTGACTCAGTATAAGGGAGTTTCCTATGGACTCCTGGAGACACTGCACTACCTTCCTTCTTCCTCTGACTCCACCCTCCCTTTTCCTTGTATAAATGTGTATCATGTAGATGCGTTTTCCAGACTCTTGCCCAAATGCACAACCACATAAGTCAAATTCTTAAATCTCACTTTGTCTGTCTCACGCTCTCTAATTTTCTTCCCTTACAAAAAAGCCACACTTACCTTCTCCTCTAATCTCCTTCTCTTTCCTTGAAGCTAAGGAATTGCCCAAGCTGTTCAGCATTCAGAGTGGGTGGCTCCAGGGAATGCAGCCAATGGGGTAGGGGTTCAGCAAGTGATCTTTTTCCTACTCCAGGAAGCACTACATGTGTGTTTGTTTCAATCAACTCTTATAGCGGAAATCCAGTAATTTGATTCATGAGGAATTACAGTGCAAGGTTCTTGTTGTTTGACACAGGCTCAGACTAGTTCTGGGGCTACTCACATAGTACAGACTTCCAGCCTACAGGATCACCATTTCTAACAACAACATAAGGTAGGAGGAATTCAACGGCTGAAGCTTTCCCAGTTCAGAGATGAAGTAACAGGGAAACAACCATATGCTGCATTTCTGCCTGCTGACGGGGGACAGGGGGGACGGGACCAAGCCTTAACAGCCTACCATTCCCTAAAGCAGGAATTAGCCCTTGCAGTGTATGTCAGGAGTGGGTTGTTTTTTTTAAGGAACTCTGATTTGATCTGTTATATATTAAGAATCCATTTGCCATTGGGTCAGCAAATATGCTCCAGTGAGCTGTGACAGAAGTGGGATGGGAAGGTATCCAAGAGGGTGGTAGCAAATTGGAGAGGTATAGTCTGAAATTTTATGCTGTACTTGTATTTGTTTGGTCATTCATTGTTACGGTAAGATGGGAGCGCTCAGGCTGCTTGTTATTGTCAAAGGAAAAAAATCATTTTTTGCTTCTTTATTTTGAAATGTTCTACTGTGCCTTCATTCAGCCATGGATTCCACAATGGTATACATTTTTCAAAAATTGAAATATTAATGCAAGAATAAAGACAAACAATAAAAAGCAACGTATAATGAAATCTAAGTAATTAAAGTGTGGTGTTGATGGTACAGACATGGAAGACCCAGGTTAAAATTCTGCTAAAAGAAAACCCCACCACTGGACAAGATGTTAACTTGCTCATAACATGTTTAAACATAAGAGTTGTGTTGCAACTTTGTGGACTGAGAAACACTGCCAAAATTATTGATTCCTATTTTCTGTAGGGAATTTCCTGTAGGGATGAGGAGGCAAATTCTGCAGAAGACCAAGAAGTACAGGATGAGCCCTTTAAAAGAGGCCCTCTGGATACAGAGCACACATGTACAGAGTACACTCTGTACATTATTGCACTATCCAAGTCTAAAAGCAAATGGAGTAGAAGAAACCAAAATACCCACAGTGGGGCACAAGGCTAGTCAAAATATACTCATAGAACATTGGGGGCGTGTGCATCTTTTAAGCATTTCTCTTTGCATACCGTCGTTGAAGGTTCACTGCTCACTAAGTTACATATTAACATTCTCTTCAAATCTGTCTTCTAGCACACATTGATAAAAATGTAACTGAGCAGACCAAGCAATGTCCAGTACACATGCAGCGGTACATCAAAGTAGTCAACAAAGCAGATCTTTTAGCAGATACAGTGCTCCTTTCCGACAGGATCAGATTTTCCTCCTGCCCCTCCTTTCATGGGAGACTTTCTCTACCTCCTTCATGAACCGAAGACACAATTCCTCCTGCCACGGCAGGGCCACACACTGGACAGCCACGGGGAGCCCAATGGCACCTTCGACAGCCTGCAGGAGAGATACAAAGGCAGCATGATATCGCAAAGCATATTTCATTACTGAGGGAAGCAGCCAGTTTGAGCTCATGGCTTTCAGACTTCTCCCTGCGTGGCTCCCTTTTGAATTGATTGAGACTTTCAGGATCTACTGGGCAATAAGGAGGCCTATATTCAACAGGATAATGGAAATGCTCAGAATAGATTTCCAACATGACTGTGGGGGTTTAGTGCTTTGGGTTAGGAGCTGCATTCCATGGATTTGTTTATAAAAATGTATTCCTACACATGTCACTTATGTTGGAATATTGCTAATAATTGTACTCTATGACCTTATGGTTGTGATTTTTTTTACCCAGGTCAGAGATTTGATGTCAAATGCTCTTATAGGAAATAATTTAATCACATTAACCAGTTTAGAACCTATTCCAAATAAACACACTTAGAATAAGGCTGTACAAGTTACTTTTAAAATGTAATTTTGTCTGGCAATAACTAAGCTCCTACTCAGATCAGAAGCCGCCAATGAAGGTATATTAGTGAAGCAGTTCCAGCTTTCCAATTTAATGGGCGGTGTTAACCAGCTACAAAATTTCCCTAATTTCAGGAGGGAAGCAAGGAAGGGTCAATCTGCTACAAAGCTGTACAGCAAACAGAGCCCCAACGACATGAGGCGGGGTTTAGGAATCTGTTGAACTCCAACTCCCATCAGTCTCTACACCAACCAACATGACCAATGGACAGGATGGATAGAAGTTGCAGTCCAACAACATCTGGGTGGGTGGGTGTGTCACAGGTTCCCCATGCTTGATGCAGCGTCTAGGCACTGTCCTTGCCTTGGTTGCTATTGACTGACCTCCTTCATCCTCTTATCCCAGGGGTCTCCATAATGCCCTTTGTAAAGCTTCAGCTCTTCCTCATCTGCCTGTGTCACTGTAGTAACTGGGACAACTCCGGCCGGAAAATTCAAGACGTTGTATAAATGGGTGTAAGTGGTAGCAACTGGAAAAGACAACACACAATACTTCTCATTTTGCGGTACCAGACCTTTGTTTCATGACACTAACATGCAAATGCAATAAGAGCGCAGTGCATACTTCTCTGCACAAACACAAAATAAGGAAAAAGAAAATGATCCTGACATGGCAGAGCACTGCTGGATTGTCTTGTGCTACTTTATCAACTAATCTAAAATAACATTCAGAACAGTCGCACAACTGTTCAGGGGAAGGAATCTCAGAAAGGTGTTGATTGACTCAAGTCTTTTCTCAGATGCCTAGATGCATCCACATCAACAATGCACACACCCATGGAATCAGCCCAAAAGGAACTGGGTTTTCCTGGTTTGGCTTCAAGCATGTTGAGAACCTGAATAATTGACTTGATTAAAGCCTGAAGCCTTGAAAAAAAAAATAGAATACGATTGAAGGTGCTTTCTTATCACTTCTAAGAAAATATGGCATTTGCCTGCCGGCACATTCTTCCTAACTGTACAAGCAACCACAAGAGGTCTGGTCAAGCTGAAATCTGTTGCAATCTTCTTGCCTTGAAGTTTTAAAAAGGTGATGAGACTTAATTCACTCAGTTTTGTTTTGTGGGATTAATAATACTGGGTCCAGAGAAGAGTGAGCAGAACTCCACTCAGAAAACAAGATTAATATGGATCCTCTCACCACTAGTGCTCCTGTGGTCTCCACAAAGCCGCTCCATCTGGAATGGTGTGTGACCAGGTACTGTAGGGGCCAGCTAAGAGAATGGGGGGGGGGGTTTGCCAGAATTCAAGGGGGCTGCCTTGCACAGGCAGAAGTTCCTTTCCACTCACTCAATACACCTTTTGATTCCAATTATAAAATAACAATGATAATATTTTTCTCACTGACACCGGTTGAAGGAAAAGTACCAAAGTATAAGTACAATTTCATGCAAGGTAAATATTGAATAATCAAGGAATTAATGCATCAGTCAAAAAATCCCATCTACTCACAATAGTGTTGGAAGAAGGGATGGGTTGTGAGACTACAATGCAACGCAGCTACAGTTCTGCTAGCAGTACCTTACAGATTCACAGTATATTATGTCCTGGGTGGAGTTAGACTTAGCTATACCTTAGTTGGTTAAGGAGTCCATCCCAACTGGTATGGCATGATACAATGTAGGTGAATCTACAGCTACATATGCTGCCATATTGGTATCCTTCAGGTTGAAGGGTAGGTTATAAATACAATAAATGGTGGTGATAATAATAATAATGGGAGCTGTTCTGTAGTAGTGTGTTCCTGTTTCATAGCCCTGCACTACAAATCTTTCTCACCACTTTTCAAATTCATTATGCCCCTTGAAGGAACCAGAGCTAAATGGATTAATAAATGCACACATATCAAAAATTTCTTCCTTTCGCTTGATTACTACTGAGCAGGAGACAGTTACACATTAGTGGATGGATGTTCTAACATCCATCTCCTGCCAAGTTGGGATCATCTGCCAGGAAATATGGTAGATATCAAGGATGGCACAATGTGGCTAGATGGGCCCATATACCCTCTCTCCACAAACTTTTATAAATATTTGGATCATAAGGCTGGGAGAGAAAGATGGTCATCATCTATTCCTCCTTTGCTCAGAGCAGGATGCTCTACAGGTCAGCTCAGAGAAATCCACATAATTTAATCCACAGTATGCAACAAGCCAAGGGAACAGGATCAACATAATAGCATGTATACTGGAAAATCAGATAAGATGTATTATTTGGTACCAAATAGCTTGCCAGCATATCCCAAATTAAAAGCTGGTCCCAAAGCTGGACAAAGCACAACATCCAGTTTCAACTTCCTCCATTCTGCAATGAATTCATCACGGTAAGCCTGGGGAGAAATACGAAGAGAAGACAGTGGCTATTATGTACAAAATGCCACCATCAGTGTGAATTGATTAACAGAAATGCATTTACATCCTTACTTGTTGCTGATCAGCACAAAACCTAAGAAGCTCTACAGTGTTCTAGTCATTTTAGCTGTGGAGAAAAGGCTGAAGTGTGCTATACCTGAAGGGGTGTCTCCACCCACATTGTTTAACCCAGACACTAAGGTCCAGCTCCAAGAACCTTCTGGTGGTTCTCTCATTGCAAAAAGTGAAAATATAGGGAACCAGGCAGAAGGCCTTATTGGTTGTCACATTTCTGGAATGCCCACCTGTCAAATTTCAAAGAGTTAAACAACCATACTACTACTACTACCACTACTACAAACAAATCAGGAGAAGACTGAGACACTCCAAATGCAGAAGACTTGGGAGATGATTGACATGCTACTGCTGATCTCCATACCCTCAGCATGAGTCCTATTTTTCCTCATTCTTTCATGGCTCCTGCTCACCCATTAGTACTTTATCATCAGCTTGACCTCTGTCAAAAATGCTCTTCACTTCATCATTTGGCCCAACCCTCTTTGGTCACTTTAAACTATCTGCTTGTGTACAGAACAGCACACCATAGCGCCATCAGTTGTATGTTAACATAGACCAGAACTGTGGAATACAGTATTAGCATAGGTCAGCATCATTGATGGTGCTGTAGCTGGAGTTCTAGGGACCATATTAGCTTTCAATTAATATCAGTCTCCAGAATCAAATCATATAGGATTGTCAGGTAACTATTATTTGCACGTCTTGCTCTCAGCAATGAAAGGCACAAAAACTACCCAACAGGGAGACTGTATGCACACTTTCCCAAGAAACTGCCCTTTCTGAACAGGTTTCTCTCTGATGAGCAGTGATTGGGGGCAGAGAAAATTTGAGCACTTGGGCACTTTTCTTTGTCTTTTAACAAGAAAACAAAATTACCATCCGGTCAACGTTGTTCTTCCAGAAGTTTTTCACTGACCTAGGAAATTTGCAGAAGGCATGCAGATTAGAATTCATGACAGGAACAAGAGAAAAAAAATCCTCAGAGAAAATTAACTAAAACTGCCCATTTTGGCCATATAGTCACTTTTCATCACAGATGCAGTCACACAGTACATTCACAACCATGGATATATCATTATTCACAGCAGTGGTTGTGAAGTTTTAACAACATTGGTATTCCACACAAAATCCCCATCATGATTTTATTTAGTACTTCACAATGAATGCATTTAAAAATTGTGTAAAAATTAACTTACCCTACTCCAATAAGGGCATTCAGATGTCGAGAGATTCGTGGGAACTGTGAGAGGGAATACATTTATTATTATTATTATTATTATTATTATTATTATTATTATTATTATTATACGCCACCTTTTTCCATTAGGAATCCAGCATGCTTTGATCAAAAGTTATAGCTAAATTCAAAAATATATTAATGACTGAACTCTCCTATGATTAAAAGCAGGTTTGAGACAAAAAGTCCCAGGAACAAATTTACGCTTCACTACCATGTATGCCCAGGGATTTCCCTGGAACTAAGTCACCAATTGCCAGGGCCCAGAATAAACTATCATGCACACACCAATGTATCTCTATTGTTCCTGTGTGCAAACTGTTAACTCCTGTGGGACCCAAGCATGACTGAATAGTGGGGCATAAATATAAGAAAGGAAGGAATAGTAAACCTATACGTATAGTCCCACATCTATCCATCTGGATGCTATCTTCAGAGCAGCTTTTAGAAAAGTGTCCAAGTGATAAGTTGCAAATTACAGCTGATGGGGTTTCGATGAGAGGTAAATCCTCTTTGTAAATTATTCATTGGAGCATTCTACTAAAGAAACTGATGGACTTTCTGTCTTATTTCATTATTCAACTAAAAACTAATGATCCACAGGGTTTGTCAGTGCACACAAATCATGACCTCCCAAGGGGTGTTAATTCACACTCACAATATTTCCACTATCACTAACATCTTTAAAAAGCTTTTGTGCAAGTTCCCCAACTGGTTTTTTGAGGGAAGGTGGAAAAGCAGTTTTGTGGAGGTACTTTGTAAAAAGGGAGACTTTCAGAATTACTTTAAGTACATTCACACAAATTCAACCATGGTCACATCCCTCCAGATATAAGCCCAGGTCCCTTTCAGACAAACTTCACATAACAACATCATTGTTTCTACTGATTTTATCTGTATAGTTGTTTTCAGCCACCCTTGGCTCCTTCAGGAGGAAGGGCAAGAGATAGGAATAAAAAGTAACACTTGTAATTTTTTGACTAGTAAGAACAATTGTAATATTTTTACTACTTTTTGTTTACTCTGGTAAGTGCTTATAACCTTAGGATCTACTACTAGTGATCCCATTTGACCTGTCAGTCTCCATTGACCTCCAGTAAGTTTTCTTTTTAAAAGTTGCCTGATATGGATTAAAATTCACTGGTATTGCAAAATTGCACTGTTTGCAAAGCTGTTTTGCAACTTATCATCTTGTTGTTAGCATTCATGTTACACAGCATTTTTCTCTCCTCATAGTTGGCTGAAATTTGTCACATGTACCCCACCTACCCAAAAAGCATCTGCTCCCACTGTGCTTAACATGATGAAGAAGTTAAGGTCAAGTAAAGGCTAAGGGTTTCTTGCGATCCAAACATCTTTCCAGCAGCCATGCTTTTTACAGGACCAGCCCTCCCATTAGGCAGTCTTTGGGATGCAGGTGGAGCTGTGGTCTAACCCACTGAGCTTCTTGGGCTTGCCGATCAGAAGGTTGGCAGTTTGAATCCCCAGAATGGGGTACAAGTAGATAAATAGGTACTGCTGTGGCTGGAAGGTAAACAGCGCTTCCATGAACTCTGGCTTCCGTCATGGTGTTACATTGCGCCAGAAGCAGTTTAATCATGCTGGCCACATGACCCAGAAAGCTGTCTGTGGACAAATACTGGCTCCCTCAGCCTGAAGCGAGATGAGCACTGCACCCCATAGTTGCCTTTGACTGGACTTCACAGTCCAGGGGTCCTTTAGCTTTTTGCTTTTTTCTTTATTTATTTTTAGGCAGAGTGAGAAGACCACTTCAGGCAACAGATGCTGGCTGGCAGCAGTGGCTCCTCCAGCTGTTTCCCCTTCAGTCCCTGCCAGCCCCAGCTTCTGAGCTAGGGCTCTGCCAGTAGTGATGCTTGCTTGTTGCTGGGATGAACCTGATCTGTCTGTCTGTCTGACCTTGTCACCTTCCCCTAATGGATCAAAGACAATGCCATTAGGAGAGGGTCTGACCGAACAGGCCAGAACCAGGAAACCGGCCCAGGCTATTCATCCCAGCAGGCATCCCACGTGCCCACATCCTACTCGTGTGATGCACACTGATGCCACAAAGGCATTGCAGCATTTGTCTGAGCAGGTAGCAAGCAGGCAAAGCAGGGAGTGAGCTGCAGTGCTGGAGAATTGAGCTGATTAGACCATGTAGCCTATTCTGCACCCCTTAAGCTGGCCTGTTGCTCTCAGGTGCAGTGAAGGCCACTGCCCCATAGGGCTGGTTGGTAAATCTGTCAATTTCAGTTTTTCCTTCTTTAATTCTTCACATTTCCAAATAATTTTCTGAATTTTTTTAAGGTCCTCATAAAAATTCATCAGAGAGTTTGTGGGAATTTCACCTAATGCATGCATCTATCGATGTATTTTTGCCTAATATGCACATTTTTGCAAGTCATTTCCCACTAATATAATGCATTTTTCATTTTTACTAATATTTGCATTTCTATGCAAACTTTTGTATATGCATTTGCATACAGGTGACTTGGCTGAAGAACTGGATTGCAAAGTTCAGATAAGTGTGGATTTCAGAAGTTGACTGTGTTCACATATTGCTTGGGAAAGAGCACCTTTAAATGCAAACTGAATCAAATGACTCTCCCATCCCTGTGCTCTCATCATCAATATTTACGTAAGATTCAGTTATCAATCATGTTGGCTTTTATGCATGCCGCAAAATCAGAATGGCCCTTCTCTCAAACCCTCCCTATCATTTTTATCTACACTTTGTGGATAAAAACTGAAACTGATAGAGACAATTTGATAAATTTATGCCTGTGCAATTCACAAACAGCCTCTTAAAAGCAATTGTGCTCAACCCAGGCAAGGCTAGTTGCACTAGTTTCAAAAGAAGAGGGTAACACTCATGCTTAATTCACTTAATGAAATCAGTGGGACTTGAAAGTTCACAACTATAGCTGGAGTTTGTGCCTGCCTTTTTTCTTTTGACTATCAAGAGATTTTTTGAGTGGATAGTCATGATAAGAAGAATGTATTGTGGCATATGGGAAGAAAAAAGTTATTGCACGGGGGGGGGGGGGAGAGATTTCTGGCAATTCTATTTTCTCCACTTTGCTTTCAACCTGATCGTTTTGCAGAGGATGGGCTCATCAGAAAGCAGCATATGAAAACCTGAGACTGGCTGCATCAAAGTCATTATTCTTAGATTATGATTTTCCACCTTGGTTATTCCGCTTTATAAGGAAGGCAGCTAGAACTTGATTTCAGTTAACAAGATTGACTGAGGCGACCGAGCTCTAAATGAAACAGTCATTTCTGAGACATTGTATGAGGGAAACAATCAAATATACTAGTTGGCATTACGATTCAGCTTGGAAGGAAATGGAACATGGCTTGCTCTAAAGATCCAGAGCCACGTTCTGATTTAAATATAACAATAGCAATCAATGCAAATAGGGAGTCATAAGCTTCCTGTGCCGTTAAGGAACCTGTAAGCAATCTCATTTTCAGACGCATAACAAAAGCTTCAGCATATTTCCAAGAATGCTGGAGCAACCTTGCAGATTTACTCCCTGGCAATCAAGATTCATCATAGGCATTTTTGGAATGGAGGCCAAAATATTAAAACAGAGGCATTTTCTGCCCTGGATCGTGAAAATCCTTGCCCCGCCAGTCTCTCCTTTCCATCCTACCTGTAGTGCAATCCTTGGCAAGTCAACTTTGAAGTAAGCCCACTGAGTTCAATTGGAATGGGATAGCTCAGTTGGTAGAGCATAAGACTCTTAATCTCAGGGTCGTGGGTTTGAGCCCCATGTTGGGTGAAAGATTCGTGCATTGCAGGGAGTTGGATTACATGACCCTCGTAGTCTCTTCCAACTCTACAGTTCAATGATTCTGTGACTTAGTCCCAGGTAAATGTGTACAGTATATGACTGCATCTCTAGTCCCGTGGCTTGTCATCTCTTGCAATCCCTGCCCCCATCTCTGTACTTTTCAATTTCTAAAGATTTACTGTCTGCTCATGAACCTAGGCTCACTTCCCACCTCTGGACTAAATCAAACCTTGAGCATGAAGATATTTGCCAAGTAGGGAACCTAGTGTTGTGGCAGCCAATGGCTTCTTTGCTGTACTCCTAGCTTAGGCTCTGAGCTCCCACACCAGGCCTAGCTGAAAAGCTACCCTCCAAATATTCAGCTCACAGAGGGTCTATCAGCCTCCCTCTAGCTATCTGGCAGCATCTGAGGTTTTCCATGATCGCATTACCAAGAGAAAATAAAACCCACAAGAGTGTTGCCAGCAATCCCAAAGCTGCACTCCCTACTTCTGCCTTACGACCTCCTAGAGGTGAAGGATTTCCCTGAACTTTTCCAGCAAAAGTTGGCTGAGAATCCTGTTCAGTAGAAACTGGTGGAACAGTGTGGGCATTGCTCTTCCAGCTTCCCAACACTGTGCATCATTACTCAGAGAGGGAGATGCAGAGAACTCAGCAGGATGAAGCAGGATAGATCTGAGGTTGCGGCGCTCATCTCGCTTTACAGGCCAGGGGACCTGATGTTTGTCCGCAGACAGTTTTTCCGAGTCATGTGGCCAGCACGAATAAGCTGCTTCTGGCAAAACCAGAGCAGCACACGGAAATGCCATTTACCTTCCCGCCACAGCAGTACCTATTTATCTACTTGCGCTGGCATGCTTTCAAAAGGTTGGCAAGAGCTGGGACCGAACAACAGGAGCTCACCACGTCACGGGGATTTGAACTGCTGACCTTCTGATCGGCAAGCCCAAGAGGCTCAGTGGTTTAGATCACAGTGCCACCCGCATCCCTTATTGTTGACATACACAAAGGTAGATATGGAGAAAGTCTGTGTGTCTGTTTCACAAGTTGGAGACTCACCAACGGCATTAAAATGAGAGCCAGGATCCTTTTCAGTAAATTTGGCAACCGGTAACAATTTATCTGGTTTGTCCAAGTGGAATCCACAAACTCTCCATCACTGGGAAAGTAAAAAGAGGAAGAAAGCAGGTTCTATGCTGTAAGATAATGTCTGTAAATGCTATTTACCTGTTGCATTGACATGCCTATGCTACAGCTACCATCCTTGCAGTTAAAATCCCTGATAGACAAATGCAGAATCTGAAACTTAAAGCATGACTGAGGGGCAGATAATCAACTCCTGAAGGAAATGGAATTTTCAGTAATTCAGCAAAGACACCCCCCCCAAAGACGCAACAAGAGCATAATTTAATTTAAGCCTCTCCCCCCCCCCATTCATCAATTTTATGAAACACACTATAATTCAGTTCCACAACCTATTGTCATTGTTATCTGCACAATACTTGTATACAAAATAATACTACAATTAAAAATATATATTTTTATGCATACATATTCTATTGACATTTGTTATTCCAGAACATAATAAAAAGTGTCTGCTGTTCTAAAAGCCATTCCAGAAATGCGTTTTGGCCATTACTTCCTCTTCTATAATATTTGAATGTTATAATTACTATGTTACACCAGATTTTTCAAAGCAATCTGAAATAATTATTATAAGCCTCTTTTGTTGTTGTTGTGGTTAAATTATTAATAATAATAATATGCCTCTTTTGTTCCTAATTGTTTCCCACTAAAGAGCCTTGATATCTCTTCTTCAGAAAGTTTTTGATCTCCCGATTTGTCCTCCCGTAAACACATACATACACTACATATGTGTCTGTACGTCTTGGTTTCTACTTACAACTTTTCCAGTAATGTTGAGCATCCGTCTGCATAGAGGCCTTTGGTGAAGAGCTCATCCACCAAAAAATCAATTCGAGGAGGAGTGAAAGGTATAAGCTGAGCAGAAAAACAAGGTAAAGATTTAAAGGCAACAAAAATATATAATAAATATATGCAGTTATCATTCTGCCTTTATACATGTGATTCTTTGCAATCAGTAAAAGGAAAGGAGGACCTATATATTGCCTGGATACACATTCTTGGCGGAGAATGTTATTGTCTAATCTCCACAGGCCTCTATTAACTTTTGTCTAGAATTGTCTAGACTCCAGCCCAGTCTATAGGTACAGGTGCAGCCACAAGCTTGAATAAGTACCAGAAAATGTCAACTTAGCAGAACTCTGGAAGCTGCAAAATTTCTAATGTCAGAAAACTGGAAATGTAAGTTTCAGCCAGTAGTTGGTAACTGGTGTGCAGACATAGGGCGGTATTCAACTAAATTTTACTCAGACTAATTGGAATTAATGACCATTACTAACATGGCAGGCCCTCCAAGTGTCCCTATTTTCCAGGGACATCCCTGATTTAGAGATGCTGTCCCGGTTTCTGATTTGATTCCGTAAAGTCCCTCTTTTCCTTAGGATGTCCTGAATTCCATTGGAGAAATGTTGGGGGGTATGGAGCCATCTGAAGGCAATCCTGTGTATAGGGAAGGTTTTTTTAAAAAAAATGTTTAATATTTTGTTATGTTTTTATATATCCTGGAAGCTGCTCAGAGTGGCTGGGGCAACCCAGTAAGATGTGTGGGATAGAAATAGTAAAAATTATCATTATGGGACATCCCTATTTTCATCAGAGAAATGTTGGAGGGTATGACTTGGGCCTACTAAATCCAATAGATCTACTCTGTGTAAAAGAAAGATGAATACAACCTAGGGTGTGTACACTCAAAAGTCAAGTGTATGTTACGTGCAGCAATCCAATGGCTACATTTTCAGTGGTGACAGGCATCTTCTAAAAAACAACGCCAGTAGACTAGCATGGCTCCAGAAAATAATGAAGAAAATACCTTACTTTTATTATCCCCTTCTGCTTCCTTCCCATAGCAACTTTTCGTCAAGTTTCTTTCTCCTTTGCTCCCCACATCTTCCACTTGCTATTTCTTTTTTTCTTAATTAACAAATAGCACATTACACTGCATCATTTACAAAAATCAAGAATCAATGTTCTTGCTGGCAGTGCGCATTGTTTCTGCATAAATAGCCATCTCTTATTATTATTGATTTGTTACATGTATTACAAAACCCAATAAAATTAAAGCAATGAAAATGCAGCAAACAAACTCAATATAAATTAAAGTTCAGGCAATGTAAGAAAAGGCTCTCCATGGGCCCAGAGCTTACCGTGTGTCCTGCTTCCTGTAGCAACTGTCGGGTTTCCAGCACAGCTCTCCTCATGCTGGGAGAGGGCTGGAAATAACCATCTCCATCATAGTAGCCAATCCTGAGTGGCCGGGAGCTAGAGTAAATCTGCAGAGAGGAACCAGAGTAATCACATAGTACTAGTTACTAGGACAATGAGAAGAAGGTGACATGGCTTTTCACAGCTCAGGTGAGGGTGAAAGCTAGGGATCAGGGTACCTGACGGACTGCTCATCTCCCCATGTATCTGTGTGCTAAAATCTCCATCAGAGGCCCTTCCCTGGGTACCACTATCATATGAGGTGTGGCATTTTGACTCTGCTTTGGTTTTAGAATGCTCTTTCCCACTGTCTGATTTGTTGAGCCCGGCCATCTTGTCAACTGAAGAGTTGTTGACACAGTGTCAACATCAATCAATTCAGATCACATCAATTCAGGACTGTAAGGGATAGAGTATTCACCTTGTTCCTCTTTGGTGCTGACCTTTAAAGCCCTAAACAGCCTCGGCCCTGTATATCTGAAGGAGCATCTCCACCCACATCATTCAGTGAGATCTAGCTCCGAGGGCCTTCTGGACGTTCCCTCACTGCAAGAACTGAAGTTACAGGGAACCAGGCAGAGGGCCTTTCAGGTAGTGACACTCACTCTGTGGAACACCCTCCCATCAGATGTCAAGGAAATAAACAACTACACGACTTTCAGAAGACATCTAACAGCAGCTCTGTATTGGGAAGTTTTTAATGTTTTGTGTATGTCTTAATATGTTTTTATTTTGTTGGAAGCCATCCGAAAGATGGGAGGGGGACAAATAATAACATTTCATGAAGCAACCTGAAAATTCAGGGCCACATTCTGAACTACCAGAAACCTCAGCTGATACCTGAAGAAGAGAGAGTCCTGCTCCTGTCTTAAACTATTCATGTAGCCATGCAATAGGTATCATTGTTCAGCTCCTCTGTGTGGATAATATCACTATGTATTTGAGTCACTAGGTGGCACTAGACTTAGTGCTCTGCAGGTGGAGTCACAAGTTTCGTTTTGTTGTTAGAGAGATAACAAACTGACTCATGGGTCTCCTGAGCCTTTAATTTCTCTTACCTAGATGTCAGATTTGACTTCAGATTTCTCCCTCCTGACACTTAGACCAAGCTTGAGTTTTTCCTTCTTTCGTTGTGAAAGGGTTTCAGACTTCAGATTTCAAACCAGCTTCACCCTGGGCCTCCATTTTGGCTTTACCCTTTAGACCGTTGCTCCTTCCCTGGCTGACAGCTCCACTCACTGCTGCTATAGAGTGTAAAACCCCTATAGTGACACCTAGCATGCATGCACTGATATCTTTGCATTGACAAAAATTGAGATTCCCCCACTAAAAAGGAAATTTCATTATGCATTAAAAGCCTATGGTGAATCAACTACTTCAGTGTGCTGTTGAACACAATTCCATTACCTCCTCATTAAAGGGAATTGGGGGCACAGATGAATCCAGGCGAAATAGTTCATCACACAGGAGGGCCCTCATGCACAGAACCAGACTGTCCACATCTCTTGCCATTGGGCCTGTCACGGAGATGACTGGAACAAAAGAGTAAGACTTCTGAACATGGGGAGGAAGATAGGAGTGCTAGTAGCATGATTTCCATGCAGTTGCCTTCCAGTTATTAGGGTTTCTACGTGCACAACAATGCCAAAGGGCCATTTCTGAGGAGGAAAAAGGACTCTGGAATTACTTTCTCCCCAGGCCCATCAGTTTTCACATGATGATCACTCAGTCATCCCATCCACAAAAACTGCCAATTTTATTGTATTCTGAAATGCATCTAAGGTAAAGGTAAAGGGACCATTAGGTCCAGTCGTGACCGACTCTGGGGTTGCGGCGCTCATCTCGCTTTATTGGCCAAGGGAGCCGGCGTACAGCTTCCGGGTCATGTGGCCAGCATGACTAAGCCGCTTCTGGCGAACCAGAGCAGTGCACGGAAACGCCGTTTACCTTCCCGCCGGAGCAGTACCTATTTATCTACTTGCACTTTGACGTGCTTTCGAACTGCTAGGTGGGCAGGAGCTGGGACCAAGCAACGGGAGCTCACCCCATCGCGGGGATTCGAACCGCCGACCTTCTGATCGGCAAGTCCTAGGCTCTGTGGTTTAACCCACAGCGCCACCCGCATCCCAAAATGCATCTACAAATATGTTTTTCTAGGAGATGGTGGTAACTAAAGATCTCACTGGGTGACAATGTGTTCACAGATTCATTTCACCATATGAAAACTGAGCAGTCAGGTCCCCTACATGATAACAACAAGAAGAAGGTAAGTTTTAAATGTGCAACCATGAATTTTGCAGTATGAACATTAAAAAGAATTGAGTTGCAATTTTCGCACCCATTTCAGACATGCTGTGAAACTATGGCTTAGCACAGCCATCTGCAACCTTGTAACTTCCACACCTTTTGGACTACAAGTCCTATCAGGGGCTATATTTGTGTGCAGCCGTTGGCAGAAGGTCAATTTCTGGTGATTTGAAGTAGATCTGACCCCCAATTGTTTAAATGGCAACAATATAATGACTTCCCCTTAATACTGCTGCACTGAAGAGCGTTGGGGATGGGGAGAGGATTTTTATGTGAAAAGACATTCTGGATTTCAAAACAAATTGCAGAGCTCAGAATGTCTGTTGCACCTGGTTCTGTGGATCTCAGGATTCTAGTAAAATTAATTAAGTAGATCCCACAAGGCCTAAGGTCTACATGCATTTGCATAGAGTATTTGTGTAAGCCAGGGGTGCCAACTTGAATAAAATATTGGGGGGCAGGTAAGCCCCATCCTGCATAATCAATCACACGACATGATCAACACAAACCATTTGAATGGCAATGCCCATCAGCTTTGGGGGGGGTGTGGCAACCTCAAATATTTTATTGGAGGGGCAAAGACCACTTGGCCCCTAGCAATTGGCTCCTATGGTGTAAGCACAGGCACAAAGATCATTTGACTTAATTTTTTTTTACTGTCACAGAATCTTACAAAATTAAATGAATTTTCAGGTTGCAAAAGAAATGCGCACCATTTTTTCCTTACATATAGCCAGCAAAAACAGTTAAGATACATCTGATCTTCGTTAAACAAATCAGAAATTACCATTAACACCTGGCCTTCTCATAGAATGGCATTTGCATTTGTTTGTTTTTAAATGAGCCCAAACTCTAAAAGTTTATTGCTTATCGGAAAACTGCGGTCTCCATCAAAGGGCTTGTGCTTGTTTAAATTCTCCCATGAGCTAAGTAACACTTTCAACTCTCGCTTATATTTTATCAGCAATAGACTTGCTCACCTGAGTTCATTCCAGCTACAGGAGTGCTAGCACCTTTGACGCTGCACAAGAGCAAACGGGAAAAGTAAATTAATGATGGAGAAAAGCCAAATGACAGAGAGAGCCAAAGAGACCCAAGCCATGAAATGCAAGTGACATGCGTCAAAGGATGTTCCTAATAGCTGAAAGCCATTGGAAAGCCATTGGAAATTCTGTACAAAGTACCTTCCTTTTTAAAATATTTGATAGGGAAATGTTATAGGCACATTTCATTATCCCTAATTAACTTCCCAGCCTCTGTAAAACTACACAGAGGAGGGCAGAATCTGATGTCCACCCCTCACGGAAGCAGATCCTGATATTTTAACTATGCAGCTTGCATACACTGTGGATTCAAACAATTTCACTTCCCTTCTTAGAATTTAGACCAGAACTAACAAAAATTTGCAAAGAGATTTGAGCTTTAAGTGAAAACAGGCTCTGGGTCTTCCCTGTGTTTAATACTTTCTGTGGCACTGCCCACTTTTTTTTAGTCCAGAAGTCAGGAATTATGCTACTAATGCAGTTCCCTTCCCCCACACCCACCCCTATTTCATAGATATAGTCACGTTTCCTGGAAAACTGGCATATCCTCATGCCTCAAATACTCTGAAAGTTTAGTTGACTACATCTCATAAAAAACAAATGTTACTTGCCAATAACCCAAGTTTGCTTAGACAAAGAGGAGCCCTTTACTGCAACCTCTTTTTGGTGTTATTTATTTACTTATTTAATTTGTATATCGCCCTATACCCACAGGTCACAGGGCAGTTTACAACATAAAAACACAAAATATATATTAAAAATAAAACCAATGTGACTTCAATGTGAGCCAAGACTCCACAGGGCTTAGCCTCAGAATCTGCTTTAAAAAAAAAAAAAGGCCAAAACACAGGGGTTCATTGAGTGAGAAGTTGTCCAATTAGTACAATAATTTTTGCCTGCACAATGGGACTTCTATATGCCCCCACTCCACATAGAATGAAGAACTTGGTGCTGTTCTTAAGGAGACCCTGAATGCCAGGTGGGCCTTGGCAAATGCCAGATCACGCTAACTAACAGGGATTATGTAATGTTTGTCACCCAGAGAACTAGTTTCCCAGGGCTCTCTGTATCAAGACCTGTATCAAGAATGTCTGCTTTTAAACTGCAATTCTGCTGCTCTTCACTTGGTTGATTGTACATGATTTATGGATGGATGGTTCCAAACCTGTGAGACCTACCTCAGCCTATAGCCGGTGGGTTTTATTCCACAGATCCCACAGAAGCCACATGGCACTCGGATACTTGCAGCCACATCGGTCCCAATCCCAAGAATGGAGCCTCCACCTCCAATGAGTGCAGCTTCCCCTCCGCTAGAACCTCCAGAGGTTTTCTTGTGGTTGAAAGGATTCAAGGTTTGTCCAAAGAGTGTATTGCCACAGTCAATGCTGAATGGGATGGAAAGGGGCTAGTAAGTTAATGCTCCAGTAAGGAAGAGTACACAAAGCAATCCTTACAGTTGTTAAGGACTGCAGCAAGGGTATTTCTGAGAGCAAAACTATTATCAAAATCTTCTAGTGACTGGGTGTCACTTTCTCCTGTGAGACGATAGCTATTCAAAGTGAAAGGCCCAGTGTTTAATGGAATACTTTTGTCTGTCTTCCAGCATTTTAGCTCTGTTGTACTGCCCTTATGATCCTGTCCTTGGAGGATTCTGTTGTTGAATGTATGTTTATCCTATATATCTGAATGGTGGAATAAGGTTGCAAAGACTGCTTTCCTTGGTAAAGGTTGTCCCTTAATAATTACGTACCAATTCCATTAAAAACTGGGCCTTTCACTTTGAATAGCTATCATCTTACAATAGCTATCACTTTGAATACAGCTATCATCAATATGTTAGAATTCCTGCTCCGTGATTGCAGTCATAGGATTGTTGTATTTCACATGACGATATATGTTTTGACTCCACAGAGTGGGAAGTGACAGAGACAGGATGTTTGTGTTACTGTGTTCCGTGAAGTGGGACCATTGTCCTTTGTTCTTTCTCTTTGCTGTCTGATGCTAGATAGGGAGGGAGCCATGTTGCAGTGTTCCATGTGTGTTTATATGTAAATAAAGTAGATTAGCCAAAATGCTGAGTTGCATTCTTATGTAAGTGTTGGAGTGAAGAAGTGCTTTGTACAGTCTGTTCTTATCTGTTCAATTCTAGCATCTAGAAAGATTGGCTTGAAGAATCAGCCCAGCATGCTTTGGGTTTCTTGGATTCGGGGGCCTCAACCAGTTCTTTGCCATGAAAGCAGTAAACCATGTACTGAGATAACACTTGGAAATCGATCTTCACAAACACACTGTAGTTCTTCAAACTTCTCTCCTTTCTGCCTAGAAAAATAACCCTAAAAAGCAGGGATGGGAACCTGTGGCCCACCAGATGTTCTTCAGCTGAAACTCCCATAATCCCTTGACCACTGGCCATGCTGGCTGGGGTTGATGGGAGTCCAGAACCATCTCCTCAGGTCTCCCAACTCTATCATGAAGCCTGACTTGGATTTCTTCCTGTTGAGTGAGAGTCAAACTGTGTCTGTATGGCACCTAGCTGTGATCTACCGGGTGCATCATTTCCTGGCATGGGGATAAAGTGATAGGAATAGGTCAACCTCCTTATTTTCTGTGTTTTCAGTTGCTGTAGAGCCACCAAAACTGCCATTATTTACCTAGACTGCTAAGGCCCAGCTGCTGCCTTGAAGAATTAAACAAATGAAAGAAACACACACGTACTTCACTATGGCCTGTGAAAGGTTGGTCTTTACAAATGGAATTGCCCCTTGTTTCTTTAAAACTTTGACTATCACAGAGTCCTCCTGCTCAGGACGGTCTAGAAATTTCACCAAGCCAAGTGTATTGGGGTACCCCTGGAATTAGAGAAATAAAGTGAGATACTTATCCTTACATCTGTTGACCATATCCCAAAAAAACCACCCAAAACATTAGATAAGAATGTAGAGGTGACATTTATTTTAAAGAAAACAACCACAGTCCCTCCAGTCATTAGGTAATATCATCAAATTTCACTTAAGAGTGAATTCATGCATATATTTAGAGGGAATTAGGTCAGTCTAAGAAGCATTTGTAGAGCTTTAAATATAACACAAATAGCTTGAGAAATTAGTGTGCCCTCTCCTTTGACTTTCCCTCCATGCAGATGCCCATAACTAATGGTAAAATTTGTGATGCTTATGGGAGAGGAGCAGTTCCACTGTAGGTGAGCAAAGCATAGGGGCACCCGCCCCCCAGCTGGTGACCCACATGGCTGATTTAATCATATTATATAAGCAAATAGAAATATAAAAATATACATATTCCTCTTGACTTTAAATTCACAAGCTTACTCTGTTGCAGAGCCCTCCTCATCTTACCCTCATTGCAATTATTCAGGGATCATGGCAGAAAGTACCTTGCAGGCCACATCTTCCTTAATACTGACTGGGACTCCATAAAGCAATCCTTTCTCCTTTTTTTTGGTCTCCCGGAGCTGTTCCTCACACTCTGGAAGGAAGTTGGTCACACAGTTGATTTGCCGGGTTACCTCCAAGGCCTTTGCGTGAGCAAGAAACAAAACAGGGGGAGAAGAAGGCAAATTTGTGACAATATGCTCTCTTCTTGACTGTTCACGTTGTGAAGGTGTCTTTTCCACCTTGCAAACGTAGTGTTTTATCTGTGATCATTATGCAAGACAAGCATGCTAGTAGAAAACTGCAGCAAAAGGGTGTGCTCCAACTTCCGTTTGTAGCATAGGGTTCACCCTATCAATTCACTGTGCTGAAACTGGATATATGCTGGTCCTATCAGGATCTGGTTGGTTTCAGCTGTTATTACAGAAACCGCTTTGGGGTCACCGGCTGTCGAAAAGCAATGTATAAAGAAACACCCAAACAAACCACTCTATTTGAGGACGGATCCGCTGCCTATTCTCAGCACCACACAAGACTGCATACACTTCTACAGCTGGCATCTTCCAGCTGCCAAGCAGGCGCCGCATTCACTCCATCCACTTAGCAAAGCCCCTGCTCTCCTCCCTAGAAGCCTGAAATCCAAGTCGCTCCAAAAATGGAAATCCCTTGTAGCTTAGCTGCTAGGGACCATAATAAATCTATCACAGCTGAAAATAACTACACAGATCATATGGTATATGAAAGGCCTGAGTCCATTACATGCCCTAGATGCAGGGGGTGGGGTGGGGAGGAAGATAGTAAACTCTCCCATTAAACCTGTAACTGTGACAGGCCTAGATGCGCTGTTAGCACAAATAGTGCAGTTTGCAAAATTTGACTTTTCTTGGAGCTGGATTTGAATCAGCTTGGCTGTGTGTGTGTGTGCTAGAGGATACAAGAACTTTGGGATAAGGGAATAGTGTCTTGTTTATTTGGTCTAAAGAGCAAAAATGGTGGAGACTTTTATTTTTTAATTAAAATTCAAAATTATTCTGTGAGCTAAATCATCTTAATTCAAACATATTAGACCAGTAATGTGTAAGTAGGGATGGATGAATTTGTCAGTTTTAGTTTCTCTCACTAGGTCATTTTTCCAATCTGAAGTTCACATCAGTTTGCAATTAAAAAAAAAGCCATCCTCCTCAGTGTGAATTTTTCCTAATATTCATATATTTCTTTGCATTTTTGCCTAATAGGCACATATTTGCAGAGCCTGCTACAATGTATTTTTGTGTTTTCTCTCCCCACTAATATATGAACTTTTTTGCACAAAAAACAGCACATTTTTTTGCACCATATGCATTTTGGGACACATTATTTGGCTGGAGAATTGCACCACAAAACTGTGCACATTGTGAAGAACAGCTGTATTTCAGCTAGTATATTGCACATCAGTGCCTTAAAATGAGCACAAGAGCCATTATGCTGAGAGACACAACTCATTTATACTGTGTCACTTTTGAGTTTGTACAGTGTTTATCCTGCCTCACTCCTTAAGTAATAATGATGATGATGATGATGATGATGATGATGATGATAATAATTTTATTATTTATAGCCTGCCCATCTGGCTGGGCTTCCCCAGCCACTCTGGGTGGCTCACAGCATATCTAAAATCATAATAAAAACATCAATCCTTAAAAACTTCCCTACATGGGCTGCCTTCAGATGTCTTCTAAAAGTCAGATAGTTGTTTATTTCCTTGACATCTGATGGGAGAGTGTTCCACAGGGTGGGTGCCACCACCGAGAAGGCCCTCTGCCTGGTTCCCTGTAACTTCACTTCTCACAGTGAGAGAACCACCAGAAGGTCCTCGGAGCTGGACCTCAGCGTCCAGGCAGAATGATGGGGATGGAGAGGCTCCTTCAGGTATACTGGACCGAGGCCTTTTAGGACTTTAAAGATCAGCACCAACACTTTGAATTGTGCTCGGAAATAAACTGAGAGCCAATGTAGGTCTTTCAGGACCAGTGTTATATGGTCTCGGTGGCCACTCCCAGTCACAAGTCTTCTGGATTAGTTGTAGTTTCTGAGTCACCTTTAAAGGTAGCCCCATGTAGAGCGCATTGCAATAGTTCAAGCAGGAGATAACCAGGACATGCACCACTCTGGCGAGACAGTCTGCAGGCAGGTAGAGTCTCAGCCTGCGTACCAGATGGAGCTGGTAAACAGCTGCCTGGACAAAGAATTGACCTGTGCCTCCATGGACAGCTGTGATTTATCCCCAGGCAGTCTTACCTTTTCCATGTAGGTGTAGAGAACACTTTCTGGAGACAATGAGCCATCTTTCAACTTTGCAGACAGTTCCACAAGGGGAAGAGCTAGGATTGGAGCAGCTTTCACTCCTGGGTTCTGCAGCAGGGAGCAAACACATTGCTGGCAAACTGCTATGTCATGTGCATTCGCTTGCTAGACCAACATTGCTACACAGCATTGTGGACACATTGCACTTTCAGACATGCAAAGCAGGCTACAGATTGGTCAGTCAGCAGCAGCATCACATGCAGCTCAATGATTATATATCTAATTAGTAGCAAAATAACAGCTCACTGATGACCAGGAATGGGTACTGACCCCAGGCTTTAGCAGCTAAATTGATCTCCACCCTGCTTTGCATGGCAAGTCACAGAGATATTTTATATGTGACTGTATCTGACAGCTAAGATATCCTTAAAAAGATGATACAACTGAACAAGAAAATTTTGAATTTGAAATATTGACTTAAAAATATTGATTTCAACCAATTACACACTTCTTCTCCTCTGCACTGTGGTCACCAAGAGTTTTGAAACAGTTCTGTATCACAAGCAGAGCCTGTAGGTTGGAACAGTTTCTCCAAAGAGGTAAATATATGGTGACAGATGCCCTCTGCATCCAAAGAGAGTTCTGGGCTGTATTTCCACAAAGTGCAAGTAGAAAGAGTTAAAGCTAACAATGGACATTGTAAGTCTGCAGTCAGATATGAGGATTATTGTGTTAGATTTACTGGTTGTAATGCAATTTATAGCATTCATTTTATACTGCGATGCCTTGTTGTGTTATGCAACTGTGGCTTTTTGTTCAATATACCACCATGGCACACTAAATTAGAAATGACGGGAAATAACTGTATGCTGGTATACTGCCCCAAGTTTTGTCAATGCAACTCCCATTGTTTTCTAAGTTAATGAGGTTGCAAGAGGGCCTCCAGTAGATTCCACTAGATTTCCACGCATAGCTTTTACATTGCATGAAAGATCCCATACAATGTGAAAATGAACAGGTAAGGAACCATTGTGAAGACGGATTAAAGTGCTGTATAGATATGGCCAAAGTTCTCTCTGGGAATGTTACTCTCTTCACCCACCCCTGTGCAAAATGAGAGACTAGTGGGAAGGAGTTGCTCCTTCTATCCAGAGACATACCAGGCCCTAGCATGAAAGTGCAGCAATGGCCTTGACAGGCACCAGCAATTGCCAAGCAATCCTTAGGCTCAAGTATCTTTTCTTTAATGACAGGTGATTTGTTAACAGTCTGCTAATAACGCGGCCAGGGACAGCTGCATTCAGGCTGCCAGTGGAAATGCAGCAGGAGGAAAAAAGGAAAGCAACTTTATACCCTCTTTTCCATGACACAAGGTTTGCCTCAGTTTCAGCAAGTTCCTAAAGTTAGATAGGGTGCATAAATCTGGGGGGGGGGGCGCTCCCATAATAATCTTAGCTGAAGGAAACAGAGAAAGCATGGACTGCACCATCCTACTAGATTTATAGGAAATCAGAGCTTTCAGAGGAAGAGCAATCGTGTTAAATTCAACATACACATATTGGGAAAGTATTTTGTCATCACTGTAAGACTACCTAGAAATAACTGCCACCTTTCATGCTATTAGCACTTTTGCAAACCTCAGCAATCAACAGCATCTCTGCAGAGAGTACCAGAAGAGACCCACTGAAATTTTGATACAAAGAAAAAAAAACCTTTATCCAAGTGAAATGAAACCTCTAAAATATATTCACCTGTTGTTTAAACTGTCTTGCTGCTTTCTCCATACGTTGAAAGCCAAGCTCTCGCTTGCCCTTGGCCTCTTCAAGTTTCTTCTGCACCCGCCTCTGATTCACCCATTTTACCACCAAGATTGCAGTGGCTGAACCACAGAGCACAGCTGAGACAATGCGGACATCCACCCTTTCATCAGGCAAGAGAGATTTCACTTTGTCTAGAGCCATAGTGGGAAATCTGCTCACAGCTCTCAACCAGGGAGAGCTGCTAGAGCTGCGAGTTCCTAATAGCAAAGACGGCAAGGAAGGGAAGGAGGTGGTGAATTTTAATCCCACCCAGGAGCTATCAGTTCCAAGCCACTGGGAAACAGAAGCTTGTGCGTCTAGGACTGAAGAAAGTTTAGGAAAGTGTCTCACTAGCATAGCCAGGCACTGATTGACAGAGACTCCACGTCATTTGCCAATCGTCAGTGAATCCTCCCAAACATTCCGACATTCTTCTGAGCTCTTAATCTTAGCAGTACAAGATCCACCTGTTCCTTTCCATATTCTAGGGTTTGTTTGTTTTTATTTTATTAAAAAAAAAACACCTTATCATCTTCCCAGGGGTGTGTGAGCATGAGGGAGACAATTGCAGGGTAGTAGAGGACATCAAGCCCAACTCATCAAATAAGATCGTGAGCAAGTGAAATTAACTACCAGGGCAACATGTGATGAAAATCTATATGTGCCAGATGATAGCTGAGGTGCTGGCTGCAGTTTTAGGAACTGTCACAAATGGACTCTAGATAAGCTAAGAGGCACATCTGGGGGATGGGTGGATGGATGGATGGATTTACTTACTTACTTACTTACTTACTTACTTACTTCTGAAGATCACAGAGTGGTTTACAATATAAAAATACATACATACTACTAATAATAATAAACAAAAACAATAACCCCCACACACAGTTTAAGAGGCCATAGATTGTTTAATTAGCCAATGCTTGGGAGAAGAGGACTGTTTTTGCCTGGCACCTAAAAATATGCAACAAAGGCACCAGGCAAGCCTCCCCGGGGAGAGCATTCCACAAGCAGGGAGCCACCACAGAAAAGGCCCACACTCGTGTTGCCGCTGTCCAGACATCCTGCGAAGAGAAACACGAAAAAGGGCCTCAGATTATGATCACAGGGTGGCTTTAAAACAACTACAGCGGTACCTCAGGTTACATACGCTTCAGGTTACAGACACCGCTAACCCCAAAATAGTACCTCAGGTTAAGAACTTTGCTTCAGGATGAGAACAGAAATCGTGCTCCAGCGGCGCAGCAGCAGCAGGAGGCCCCATTAGCTAAAGTGGTGCTTCAGGTTAAGAACAGTTTCGGGTTAAGAACGGACCTCCGGAATGAATTAAGTTCTTAATCTGAGGTACCACTGTACTTTGAATTGGGCCTAGAAACTAATTGGCGTCCAATGCAGTTGGGCTAGGATTGGTGCAATATGTTCAAACCATCTTATCCCAATGAGCAACTTGGCCACTGAATTCTGTACCAGCTGAAGTTTCTGAACTGTCTTCAGAGGCAGCCCATATAACATTGCATTAATCTAATCTAGATTTACTGAACCAGAGCTACAATTCTCAGAGAGGTTTAAATAATCCTGAAATCCGGAGAAATGTAGTTTGGTGTGGGGAATGGGGTCTCTCAGCACCCTTCACAAGTTACAGTTCCCAGAGATCCCTGGGGAAAGGGGTTGTTCATGCTGCTTTAAATGTAGGGTGCAGGTGGGGCCTAAATTGAGGTATGGCAAACTGTTACCAGAATCTCCATATTGGGGTGGGGGGATATGAAACCCTGTGACCCATATGTGTGGGGTAAATAACAAAATGATCCCCTGGCTGCCTGGATTCAAAATGCAGGGCTAAACTCACTCACTCCAGCAGGAGAGAGCCCCCAATCGCAGAGTTCAAACTCACAAAACTCAAGCAGTCATATAATTTGGGAATATAGGCTTTTCAGATATCATTTAGTCTGTAGCAACTCTCCCCTCTTTCTGTACCTCTTGCAATGAACAGAGCACATAATGCTAAGTAAGTTTAAAATGTTTTACTTACAACATAGGCTTGCTGTGTCTTTGTGGGGCCACCATTTGCTTCATGGAGCAACATGCAGTGGCCCAGGAGTCAGGGGGATGAGGGATCACATCGCACAACTGTTTGTGTGTGTGCAAGACCTCCCAATCTGGCTGTGCATTTCCCGCTGCAAAAACCAGATTCCCAGACAGCCAATCAGGTGAGCGGGGGGAGGGGGGCTGGGAAGGACCAGGACCACCTCTCCCTTTTAAAAGGGAACAGTGCCCAGTACCCAGCCTCTTGCCCACATGGAGCCTCTTGCCGTTCAATCACCCGCCCTGTTCTTGGTATGCATGGGCCAGCCTGGTGATGAAATCAGAGATTGAGAAAACCCTGCATCATAGCGACATGTGGAATGTGAGCCAGTGGTGAGAAGGGATGTGGAAAGATTAGTAAAGCTGAATTTCACATATTTATTCAAAATAGGCCGTCTAATCTTTCCAAGAGACTTCCAGAAGAGAAATTTCACTGTGCTTGGGAACAACATTTTATTTTTTATTTTTTTAAAATCACATATCCAATTTAGTGGAATAAGTTGGTCAGGCATTGTACCTACTACCTAGTGAGATAAGAGACTTCTTTGTACTTCCCTCCTGCCTTGGCAAGTCTCTCCCCCACCACATATTTTGCTCTTTGGTATATAACTTTTAAATGCAGGAAAGGAAAACATTTTGCTGATCCAGAGATAAGATTTAATGGATTCCTAAAGTGTTTCTTTTAACAAGCCTATTTAAACATAATTGAAATAGTTTAGTCGTCTTACTGCAGAGAGGTGAAGGAGGACAGTTTGGCATCTTGGGCTGAAAGTCCTGAATACAAGGAATATTTTGCTGGTGCTCATGATGGATTTTTATTTTATAGTATTTTGCACATAACTAAGAAAAAACAATTTTCCATAGCCATGAAATACAAAAGTTAATGCCTTTCCCCCCAAAACATTAACTGGTTTAAAGGTATGTTAAGAGCTCCTTTGACTGTGGTCGTCCAGCAAAATTACATGATTAAGCACAGTGTTGACAAAAATTGCCAACATCCACATTGGCTTTATATTCTTTTCACTTCCAGTATTCTGCGTCAAAGATTTTTGTGCCACCTTAAAGACTTAAATTCCTTGTTGTTTTTGCTTCTATAGTTATCACCGCTTCTGTAGTTTCTCCTCTAAGAACTGTTACACTATAGCACAGTTAAACAGTATATTTTGAGAGCTGAAACTAAACAACATCAGGGGGACACCATACTGACTGCTCCTACTGTAAGAGAAGGCAACAGAAGACTTTGACCTATGTACATCCATACTTTGCTCTAAAAATTGCATCTTCTTTTTCCCCAGATAGAAATGCATCCAAGGATAAAGATTTGACCAGCCATAGACAGCAGGAATGGTTGACCTTTGGCCCTCCAGATGCTACTGTACCACAACACCCATCATCCTTGTGTGGGATGTAATCCATTGGTACAGTTAAATGCAACTTTCCTTATTTCCCTAGAGTGGACACAGGGACATCCAGTCAGTGTAACTTCCTGTTCCACTGGTCTGGAGCTTCCTCCACCTGTGTGTGATCTGGGAGATGAGTGTGGCTCTGGCTGACTCCATAAAAAGAGCCAAGTCTTGCAGCCATTTTCTCAGTCTTGAAGTTGCCTTGCTCCAGTGTTTTCTTGTTCTATCTTTTGCAGCCATGCTGCTCTCCTGCAGCCATTTTGTTGTCTTCATGTAATTTTGCGGTCTGCTGGCTCTCAGCCAGCAGCATGTGAGTTCAGTCTCCCTATGACATGAACCCACACAGTTTCTTTGTGTAACTACCAAGTAAAGTCTGCCTTTCAGGGATCAAATAGTGAACTGAAATGTGAGTAAACTTTTTGTTACTTTACTCAGAAAGACTCTTGAGTCTTTATTCTTTTAGGAAGGATAAAAGGGGACACCAGAAAATAATCTTAACTAAGAGATTCAAACAAATCTGCAAACTAGCTTCCAGCTATATTGAGGGGAATCTGCTCTGCTACATCACTTACTAGCATGAGTGAAGGAAGGATAATACTTATTAAATATATCCTTTCCTACAGTCCTTAACATCCCCACACCTTGATCACTGGCCAAGCTGGCCTGGGCCGGTGGGAGTCCAGCATCATCTGGCAGTCGTATGATTACAGTTTAGGGTGTTTCCAGCAGCTCCCCAATCTTTGGCCCATTCGGCGAGGGGGGTTAAATTAAATTACCTCCTTGTTTCACTAACTGATGCCACCTGCAATAGAAACAACGGAGAAAGAAAGAAGCAAACTAGTAGCAACTACCTTTTTAAAAATGTAAATAGCGCCCAACTGCCCACAGGTCCCTATGTGAACTGCTCAACTTCACAATACACCTCCAGTTAATTCTCTTATACTTGATGCATTTATCAATTTTCTTCATTTTACTCCCACATCTGTCCACTTCTGCACCTTGGTGATCTCAAACTAAGCCCATAGCTTTGAAGGTGGAAAGTTATGAAGTGGCATGGGAGACAGAGAGGAATGCCGGCCACTGCTATGGAATGGGTAGGAAGCCACACATCCCACACAGTGGGCATCACACAGATAAACAATTTCCCAGGATAGCCTTCTTTAAAAGATGGGTCCAGAGCAGGGCAGAGGATGACACCCAGTTTCAGTTTCCTCCTTCGGCAAAGAACTCTGCACAGTAAGTCTGTGAAGAAATTTTTGGTGAAGCTGCAAGTAAGAAAGAGATTCTAGACACCCATAAACTATGTGGTTTTTTAGAATGGTTACATTGCCACCTTGTGGCTGATTCTGAAGAGTGAACAGTCTCAAAGCAATATCCCAGTAGAAAAGTAAGAGTCCCTTAGTGCATTTTAGAAGCAGAATGGAAAATAGACCATGCGCAGTGGCGTGTGAAGAAATATTTCGGAGGGGAACTGTTAGGTACAGAGGCACCAGCTTGCGAGGGCCTTTGGTGGGGGGCAACGCTGCTCACGTGAGCGGCATTCCCTCCCTTATGGAACGTTACCCTGGGGAAAACGCAAATAGAAATTGGATAGGAGTTATGCTACCTAAGCAGACTAACCCAAATCCACACACATACCAAGGATGGGCTGATCACTGTGTCAAGCAAAAATAGGAAGAAGGTGAGGTGTGGGAGATGGAGGTGCCTGCAGGCAGGTGTTGGGTCTTTGGTACTTCACTGTGTAGCCTTCTCCAAACTGGAACAAAGAGAGAAGTGCTGATTGTATAGATTAGGATACAGCACTATCCATTTCCAGAATCCACTGCTAAAATCCAGGTTTACCTCAATGTTTTCCTCTTCACATCAATGGAAGAAGCCAGTAGGCCCAGAGTAAGTAGCGAAGTCCAGATTGCTTGCCCCATAATTCCAGGTTGATCTTCACACCTCACACCTTCAAGCCCCACCCTGAATCTTTGTTCTTGGCTTCCAAAAGCAAACACCATCCACACAAATGTGTCTATTCTGATATGTGGTCACTAAGCAGTTGCTAAGGATATTTGGCCTTGATATCAAGGGAGCTACTAATTTTCAGTCTATCTGAGTTACATACACTTAACTTTAAGATGAAAAGATAGGGTAGAATTAAGAGGTTTATAATAATAATAATAATAATAATAATAATAATAATAATAATAATAATAATTTATTATTTATACCCCGCCCATCTGGCTGGGCCTCCCCAGCCACTCTGGGCGGCTTCCATAAAAACCAAAAATACAATAAAATATCACATGTTAAAAACTTCCCTGAACAGGGCTGCCTTAAGATGTCTCTTGAATGTCAGGTAGTTATTTATCACTTTGACATCTGCTGGAAGGGCGTTCCACAGGGTGGGCGCCACTACCGAGAAGGCCCTCTGCCTGGTTCCCTGTAGCTTTGCTTCTCGCAATGAGGGAACCGCCAGAAGGCCCTCGGCGCTGGACCTCAGCGTCCGGGCAGAATGATGGGGGTGGAGACGCTCCTTCAGGTATACTGGACCGAGGCCGTTTAGGGCTTTAAAGGTCAGCACCAACACTTTGAATTGTGCTCGGAAACGTACTGGGAGCCAATGCAAGTCTTTCAAGACCGGTGTTATATGGTCTCGGCGGCCGCTCCCAGTCACCAGTCTAGCTGCCGCATTCTGGATTAGTTGTAGTTTCCGAGTCACCTTCAAAGGTAGCCCCACGTAGAGTGCATTGCAGTAGTCCAAGCGGGAGATAACCAGAGCATGTTTATATCATTGTAATAAAGAATGGCTATATCACAAGCACAGATGCCTCTAACAAGCATTGCCTTACTAGGTAGCCCAATACACAAGTTGTCCCTGGTGCTGCTGCTTTATTAGGGTGGCCGTCTTACTAAAACCATGTTTAAAGAATACAAAACGCATTTTAATCACAACACAAGGTCCGAACAAGATGTAACTCTAGCTTTTTTCCTTGATTGAAAGTAGACACAGTGGGAAGCCACTTACTATTGGGCATCAAGTGAAGGAGAAGAACCTTTTCTTTCCCTGCACATTCCTAAAAAATAATCTTTCTTGCTGCCATTAATCTCAGGAACAAAAGTTCTCATTTGCTCTGCGGGAGTCTAGCCTAGCTTTCCCCTTGATATGCTAGTCTGTAACTTGAGAAGTTGTTTGTTCACTGGGCATTTGGACAACACTTAAGATATATCATAACCAAATGGTGCATAATCGTTCCTGAAATCAGGAACTGATTTTTGCTTATGCTTCATTTCAATTATATGCCATTTTGAATCAAGATGGTGGACTCAACCTATGAAAGCTTAACTGATTTTTGGGTTGCTTACAATTCCTGAATAATGCAGAGTATGAGGTCGCTGTATTCTATACGTGAGAGTATATTCTGAATATAGAAACATTTGATCACGTACAATTTGAAGTAGTACAGTGCAAGCACGACTTCTGCTGTTTGTGAGAACTAGGCCTTAGTCATAAATAGCCTCCCGCTGAGTAGGATGTTGGATTTCACAAATAACCACGCCTTAATCTGCATTTTAAAATATTTCAGAAGTGAACTTGGAGATGTTCTAACCCTCACTGTGGTAAGTTGCATTGTTCCATTAGTATTGATGTTATAATCATTTGGGAGTTCTCCTCTCACGAACAAGAGTCTCCACCTCCTTCATGAACCGAAGACACAGCTCCTCTTGCCAACACACAGCCACACACTGGACAGCCACAGGGAGCCCAACAGCATCGCTGACAGCCTGAAAATGGAGGGGCAAAAAGACAGGACAACACAACAGCATTAGAAAGCTTCAAGGTATAGTTAGGTAGCATGAGGACTGGGAAAAGGCAGGTGGATTTTTTCTGGTAAATGTGTGCCGACCTCTTTCATGCGCTTGTCCCAAGGGTCACCATAATGCCCTGTGTAGTGTTTGAGCTCTTCTTCATCAGCTTGGGAAACAGTGGTGACTGGCACAACTCCAGCAGGAAAGTTCAGGAGGTTGTATAAATTGGTGTAGGATGTAGCAGCTGAAAGTACAGAAAAGCTATAAATAACGTGACCTGGGTTTTTGCTTTTGTTTTTAATTTCAGCAAGATGTTTGCTGTTGTTTAGAACTACTCTGGAGGGAAACCATAGCTAACTGAGATTTTCCCCCATTTAAGTTAAGCCGAAACCAGAGGCAAAACAAGGCAGCATGGTGCCCTCCTGATGCTGTTGGACTACAACTCCCATCAGCCCCAATCAGCCTGAGCCAAACTGCTCACAGGTCCATGAGTGAACTGCTCAACTTCACGATATGCTTCCAGTTAATTCTCTTATTTGACATGTGTATCTATTTATTATTTACACTTGTAGCCTTCACCAAACGGCCCCACATTCATACATTTCGACCCCTTGGTCATCTTGAGCTAAGTATGTTTTTGGCATGTAGGAAGATACAAAGGGAGTTGAGAAACAGACAAGAATTTATGTTACTGCTATGGAAAGGCGGGGAGGCCACATGTCACACACAGTAGACATTACTGGGACACAGATAATACCAAATAGTTTCCCAGGATAGCCGTGATTAAATGCTGGACCCAAAGCAGGGCAGAGGATGACATCCAGTTTCAGTTTCCTCCATTCGGCAAGGAATTCTTCACGATACATCTGTAAAGAGAATGTTGTTAAAGTTGGAAGCAAGAGAAATTGTGAGCACACAGAAACTTTGTGATTGCAATGACTATACTGCCACCTTTGTTCTATTTATTATTTATAAAAATATTAATACCCACAAAAAATACCAAAGTGGTTTACAGCAATTAAAATACCACAAGAACAATCCAAAAAGAGATGCCTTTAACAGAATTATCTTATTATCTGTAAGCTTCTGCTTAAGTCTGGCAGCAAAGAAACAACTTTAGCAAACCCTTGAAAGTCAATACAGAAGCCACCTCTCTACTGGAGGAGCATTCCACAAGAGTAGGCAAAAAACTCTGAAGGCTCAGTTTCTTGTCAAATAAGTCTCACCAATTTGGGGGGCAAGAGATGATGCTTCTACAGATGACCTCAGTGATCCAGCTGGGGTATAAGCATTGTAGCTGATAATGGAACAAGGTCTCTTCTAAAAAGGCAGAGTCTGCCACAGCCCACAAACAATGCCCCAGTAGAAAATACACACACTACCCATCAAGTATGAAGGGTCTCTTAATGCATTTTAGAAGTGAAATAGAAAACAGACCCCCTGCCCTTCATATCTGAGTTTAAAATGTGGTGCTTCTGTTAACAGCCAAATACAAAAGATCTCAGGTGAAGCAACTCATAGAGCTGTTTTGTATAGTATCAGTCTTACATGGAAATCCATTCTGTGTCAAAAAAATAGCATCTGTTGAACATCCATGTATGCATAGCTCACTGGACAAGATTAGATGGCAAACTAGTTATTGTATGAAGCCTTAGTCGTAAACATAAACTCACCGCTGCTGCCACATGGTGGTTCCATAGGTTTTTTGCTGACCTGCAACATTGGAAATAATGAAAAGATGACTGCCTAGCAGAAAGAGGAGTACTCAAGAGTGCTGCTTAAAGTATGTCGGCATGAGTGTGGGGGGGGAATGGGGTGGTTCCACTGTGGCTCTGCAACAGTGTACAAAAATGGGATGCCGCCCACCCTGTGCTGGTTAATGTTTGTTGGCTATGTGGTAATTCACAATCAAGCTCTTCATAAGAGATTAAAAGAGGACTCAGTCAATCACTCTGTGGGACTGGAAGGGATGAGGAACCAGACTCTCCTGCTTTGTGCCTCATGGCCTCTGCAACGCTTTGCAGCCTCCCAAAGATGCCTGCTGTCATATGAAAGGCATAGCAGAATAGCACCGAAGCTATATGCATATTGCATTAACCTTAAAGTTGCCTGCCAAACTATAGAGATAAATGGGACCTGAAAGCATCCAGATTTCCTTACAGACAGCATTCCTATGTGACTAGAGCAAAGTTGCCAACATACAGTCCTTTTGCTGGGTACTACACTCTCCCTTCCATCTGTGCTTCCTGAAAGGCAGCGATAGGGAACCTGCAGCCCACCAGATGTCATTAGATCCCAACTCCCATCAGACCCAACCAGCATGTCCAATGGTCAGGAATAACAAGAGTTGCAGTCCAGCTACATCTGGAGGGGCGAAGCATCCCCATTGCTGCTGGAAGGTGATGAAGGTTTTACAGGAGAAGTGGACAACCTGTGGCCCAAGGGCTGCACATGATCCTTGGAATAACTTTATTTGAACCTCAGCCTAATTTCAAATACTGTCTGCAAGTGATCAGTTCCGTCCTCTGAGAAGAGCAAATCTGTCTCTTCCCTGGCAGTCTGCTGGGCAAAGAGGAAGCAGGATAGAAGAGGGTGTTGGAAGAGGAAGAGGAAGGAAATGGCAAGAAAAATACCCGCAGTTGCATGTGCCCCCCCCCCAACGGATTACCCCCAAGGCTAATGTCACCAATGATAATCTTTAAACCAGGTGTTTCTTACCCAACTCCACATAGTGCATTGAGATCTCTGGCAATCCGAGGGTACTGGAGAGAAACACAAGCTTAGTTTCATTGTGAATCCCCAACAATCACATCATTGGTGTTGAATACAGTGGTACCTCGAGTTACAAACGCTTCAGGTTACAAACTCCGCTAACCTGGAAGAGTTACCTCGAGTTGAGAACTTTGCCCCAGGATGAGAACGGAAATCTTGTGCCGGCGGCACAGTGGCAGCAAGAGGCCCCACTAGCGAAAACATGCCTCTGGTTAAGAACAGTTTCAGGTTAAGAACAGACCTCCAGAACGAATTAAGTTTGTATCTAGAGGTATCACTGTACAGAGCAGTCACTTCACCATCTCTTTGACGTGTATTCACCTTACTCTATCCAGCCATCCTACCCTATGCTTGTCAGCATCTTAAAGCATGTGCAGTTGCAGTGAAACAAAGGAGCCAAATACTTACTATAGGTTTCAAGAGGAATGCAAAAATTCTCTTCACTAGAATGGGAAGACGATAACAATTAATCTGGGATTTCAAATTTGAGTCCACAATGTCTCCTTTGCTGGAAGATGAAAGAAGAAGAAAATCAAGTTTTTCAGTTTTTATATCTGAAGTTGCATTGCTTAACCTGCGAAATAATTTAGGTTCCTGAGAATTTCAAGTGAGAATAAACTTGGAATGATGCCTTCCTGATTTCCTAGCTTACAGATGGTTTAATAGCTCACCTTCTTTGCACACAACAAAACAAAAGTTCAGCCCTGATATCTACATTGAAAAAGTGCTCAGGTAGCAAGTCTGTGAAAAGACTCTGTTACCTTGGGTAGTCTTTGCCAGTAGCACTGACTTAGAGGAATTAATAGCCTCATTCAGTGTTATAGCTCATAGCTGCCTAACTTCTTATATTGCAAAGTTTGTGAAGCCAAAGTTAGTTTATCCTCTTGGCTGCATTTGGCTATGTGTTTTGCATGGTACTCTGCATTATCTAAGACTTTTAACAAAATGAACTTTTCCTATCCCTGAGTTTTCCCTAGCATTAAACATACTCTGATGAAAATCTGTTATTTATTAATGTGTCAATTATCATCACAAAAGCTATCCTGGGCACCACGCTTTTCCAATGCATGGCCATAATAGCAATGTTATCAAGCAACAGCCATGTTCACATACCAGAACGTCTACTTACAACCTGTCCAGCAAATTTGCACATCCATCGGAAAATAGGCCTTTGGTGTAGAGCTCATCAACCACATAATTAAGCCGAGGAGGAACAAAGGGGATGAGCTGCGAGGAAAAGATAACAGCTTTTATTTGACAGCAGGCAAAATTATATGAGCTGCACATAAGGATTATGTAATCCACCCCACTCTTTAATAGATTCAGAGAGCTCTCTGAAAGTGTTGAGGAAAATGAAGCAAAGTTCTAGTAAAGGGTTGGGTGGTAGAAGTGCAACAGGAATGGAAATTTTCTATGCTCTCTCCTCATTTTGCAGCTAATTTGCCCCAGAAATGATAAGCCCTGGGCCTATTATGTTCTTCATGTATACCCCAGATAAATTTTAACCACCACAAACAAGTGTTTAAACAAAATGTCACGCAGATACATTCTGAGGACCAGGATTAGCAGCCGTTTCTTATGGGAATGTACTCTCTAGCACTTGCATAGGTTTGTTGAGTTGTGTGGATTAGTTTCCAAAACTACAGGTATGTTGATATTAAGGCCACTGTATGTGCAATAAATTTCCCACATAGGAGGTTTCCATACTCTCTGTGTATAAAACTGTGTATCCATGTGAGCAACTAAATATGTGTTAGAACCAAGTGTGCACATGTGGTGAAAGATATTCATGTTCATCGAGCATGACAGTATACAAGCATTTTTCCTGCACAGAATTCCTAACTGTAGAGAAATGGCATACAGTGGTACCTCGGGTTACATACACTTCAGGTTACATACGCTTCAGGTTACAGACTCCGCTAACCCAGAAATAATACCTCAGGTTAAGAACGTTGTTTCAGGATGAGAATAGAAATTGTGCTCCGGCAGCGCGGTGGCAGCAGGAGGCCCCATTAGCTAAAGTGGTGCTTCAGGTTAAGAACAGTTTCAGGTTAAGAATGGACCTCCAGAATGAATTAAGTACTTAACTCGAGGAACCACTGTATTTTAATGGCATATTTTTACAGCTCTTCTGTTATATAAATGCATACATAAGAATTCTAATATATTTACAGTTGCCCAGTTCACATACTGTGCTTGTTTTCATGAATATATAGCAGGGAAAGGCAAGGAGAATGTCTGGATGGACAAGGCATGGTGTGAACTGGGCCTCATTCCCCCACCCAATAACAAAAACTGAAAGCAATGTAGATCTGACAGTGTTCATCACATGACCATAGAAGCTGGGCCAAAGTGTCAGAGATACAAACAAAATCCTAGAATGGAATTTGGGTGAAGAAATTAAGAAACAGACATACTGTATGTCCTCTGAGTTGAAGAAGATTTTTGGTTTCCCGAACAGCCCTCCTCATGCTGGGAGATGGCTGGAAATAGCCATCATCTTCATAGTATCCAATCCGTAGGGGCTTTGAACTGCTGTATATCTGGAAGAAGATGAAGAAAATAGGAACTTCTATTTACAGGTGGCCATTGAAGCATAGAAATAGCTTCCAACCACTTTTATAAACCACATCATGGATCCCTGCAGTGGGACTGCTTCTTCAACACTGATCAAAAGTTTTGGAAGGTGACAGAATATAGAATGCCTTGAAGGTTTTATAGATTTCCAGGTGAAGATTGCTACAAGTAAGGCTGCTTGTGTCCTTGAGCTCCATGGCCTGTTTAAATTCATTTTTATTTTGAATAGCTTTAAAGCCAGTTGGCTCAGCTGTTGATGTTAATTGCCACATACAAGCAAATAGCATTTCTGTTTTATCTGTTTTACTCTTATGTGGACTTAAAAGCCATATATTTTAATTGGAGGACAAGCGCTGGGAGAACAGCTGTTTTGATTCAGCGTTTAGCATTCAGCTGATAAAGAATGTCCGGAAGCTAATCTCCACCAAAGGAGACCCTGCACTTTTAACAGTTTTAATATGGTTACCACACAAGCACAGACCAGCAGTGCTTCAGATAAATCATTTGGAACTCTATTGCCAAATTTAGCCTAGAAATCTATGCTGGAGTATTGTGAATCAGCAACTGGAGCAGCTGGAGGAAGGGAGGCAAAAGTAACTGCAAGGCTATTGTGGCAGGATGAAATTAATTTGTCTTATATGGATATCTCTGGTTCTTCACATAGCGAGAGTGCAATAAATGAGGCTGGAGATTATTTATCCCAAGTAAGAAGTTTTGCTACATATTCCTCCAAGGAAAGCTTAGCTAACAAATCAATTGGTTCAGAAACTTTTCTTCCAAATCTTTCATGTGCCACAAGAATAATATTGCAAAGTATTTGAAGTTGATCAAAATAATAAGAAGCTATGGGACACTGGGTCTGTGGAGCAGTTAACGGGCTGAGTTTGAACTGATATGATGAAATTGATGCACCAGGATTCAATTAAATGGCCAAAATATTGGCAGACACAGAACTGCATCAGATCATACATTCTCAGTGTTATGATCGTTGTATAAATTATTTGAAAGGGTCTCATTGTAGACCAAGGGTTGTGCTGTCCATGGTGCTGAATATTTCAGCTTCTCCCTCCTCACTGACACCACTTACCTCCTCTCTGAATGGCATAGGTGGTATTGAAGGATCAAGGGAGAATAACTCATCACACAGGAGCGCCTTCATGCACAGAACCAGGCTGTCCACATCCCTTGCCATTGGGCCAATTGTTGCTGTAACTGCAAAAAAAAATGGAGACATAGGAGGTGGAGGAGAGAAAGCATGTGGACTTTTATGCCCTAGTCTACATTCCAGTAGCCAAGAAAGGGGGAGGAACCACACAGGTCAGTGGTAGAACACATGCATTACACACAGAAGGTCCCAGGTTCAAACACAGGCACCTCCAGTTAAAATAGTCACATAGTAGGGGATTTAGACAATACTGGGCTAAATGGACAAGTAGTGTAACCCAGAAAAACTGTTCTTAAAATTCCCAAGTTCACTTTCACTAAGTCAAGTACACAACTCCGCTGACACACAATGGATTTCAGTCTGAATAGGATGCACTGTGATCCCTGCTCTTATTACCAAAAGTTCAAACTTTACGCAATTATTTAAGTTCAGAGCTACTATACTAATGATTTGGTTGGTAGGGATAATCAACATGGTGAGCAGATGATGCTGGATCCCAGCTCCCATCAGCCCCATTCAACATTGTCAACGTGCAGATGGTCAATGTGAGATAATGGAAGTTGAAGTTCAGAAATATCTAGAAGGACCACTGTGGCGTTTGCCTCCTAAGATGGGTCAAGGAAAGGGTTAAAAGGGGTGTGATGTGATTGGCCAGTGAGAATGCAAGGGGGGATGAAAAGATAGAGTTGAGGTTTGGGAGTTGACTGTTGAGGTTTGGGAGTTGAGGTTTGTCAGTTGGGAGTTGAGGCTTTGGTGTTGGAGGAGGAAGAGGGTGGAATAGGCAGTGGGTTGGTCGAGTTGATTTGTGAGAGAGTGAGAGGAATTGTTAGGGAGTTAGATAGATAGTTGTGAATAATTCAGTTTGAAGTTGTTAGGAACTAAGATTTAAGAAACTGACAAGAGAAAAATAAACTGAAACCATACGCTTATTCCTGCACTTAAAAATAAACTTGATTATTTATTTATGTTAACAACTGTCTGGACTCCGTGTATCCCCATGAGAAGCAGGGTGGTGGCAGCAAAGAAAGCAACCGTAGTGGTGGCACAGGGTCAATAGACCGTGAAACGTCCGGGGGCCCTATGTGATCGCCACAACCACAATTGCTATCCCTGGTTTACAGCAAGGGGACTACATTATTTAAATACACTCTAATGTCACTGAAAGGATGTGCAAGTTCCTAGCATAGTTGAAAGTTCTTTTACTAATCTGAATGGGTAAAAATTACTTACCCGACTTCATGCCAGCAATAGGGCTAGCAAGACCAAGTGTGCTGGGAATGATGCAAACGAGAGAGAAAGAGTTGTAACTATCAACACAGTAGAAGATGATCCATGTTTCAGTTGCAAATCACATGCAGGCATTCAGAAATGATACTAGAGTTCAGCTACACTGGAGTTAACAATTCATTCAGTTACGATTTGCTGGCATGGTAAATATTATCATGAGAGAATCGAGTTTGACTTTAGATGTAGCATGATATTAACAACAGAACAATCACATGTTTCAAACAGCCAGGTGCAACTTCTATAACGTGAATGAATGTATAGCAAAGAAATTATGTAATAAACTAAAATTTAAAGTACTGACTTAAAAAGAATATATAATATTGTAGGGTATAATGTATCAATTATAATTAGAATAATAGAAACATATAAATTTATATCCCACTCTTCCTCCTAAAGTGGCCCAGGGCATTTAAATGTAGCAGTAACAGTTATGACAATAAACTTAGTTTTGCTCCAGTTATCTCTGAATGCATAAAATTGGAATATTTATCACAGTCAAGGAAGGGTGTTAAATCCTTTCCAGCCCCAGGGACCACATTCCCTTGTGAGCAACATTCCTGGGGCCACAGGCCCATGGTTGGCAGGGTTAGAAGGAAAAGTGGCTGGACTGATGGATGTGACTCTTCTTTTGGTATTATAGGCTACAGTCTAGCCACACAAAAGGCAGAAGTTTCTATACCTGACCCCCCCCCCCATAAATCTCTTCATCTCAACAAACACAAGGCATTATGCTGCATGTACGGGGAGGGGGGAGGAGACTTTGCTTCTGTAAAACAGCCACTGCATTTTGTGGAATAAAAATGCATTTTAAAAAAATGCATTCCAGCCAGCCAAAAGCAATTAAGGGGGACACAGTGCAGGGCTGGTAATGGGAGCAGGCCCACATTTCATCCCCAGGCTCAAAGTTCCCCACGCCTGAACTACAGGAATACCTACATTCAATATGCAGATTCAAAAAGCACTGGTTGTTTCTGCTCAAATGAAGCATCTCCCACTAATTCTCGGTAAACACATTCCATTAGCATTCACCCGTTTGACTATCTGCCAGCCCAGGACCAGTTAACTGAGTGAACTTTCCAGGACCCACCTCAGTCGATTACCAGTTGGTTTGAGTCCACAAAGCCCACAGAAACTTGATGGGAGCCGAATGCTTCCAGCGACGTCTGTCCCAAAGCCCAAGAGGGACCCTCCTCCTGCAATGAGTGCCCCTTCCCCTCCAGAGGAACCACCAGGACTTTTCTTGTGGTTCCGGGGGTTGGTTGTCTGACCAAAGATTAAGTTGCTGCAGTCATAGCTGAGTGAAATAGAAAGCGGGTTGACCATTAATGATGTATAGGAGCTTTATGCCTTATACTCAAACAAAGCATGAGACAATGGGTTGCAGCCAACACAGAGCTAAACAATATGTTCCAACAGCACAAGGAGTTCTGCTTGTGCAATGAAAAGTTCCCCCTGAATCCCTCCCCTAAATCTGTTCTGGGTTCTGGAGCAGATTTGTGGACTGAGCAAAGCATGTGCCGGGTTGGGGGGGGGGATTCCATTATGCTAACACTATTCCTTCCAATAGCACAACTATTAAGTTGAATATTGCCCAGTAGGTAAATAATAGAATGGAAATAGCATCAGAAAATTGAGAAATACAGGGAATGCGTTTGAATGACATCATGAAGACTAATGCAAGGTAATGAAATAAGAACCATCTTGCAGAATCACTCATGGTTATTCAGATGCTGCAGAGAAATGCACAAGAAGGATGTAGTGGAAATAGCTTGTCCCCTATTCTGAGATATATATTCTCTGAATGTAGATGTTTCATTTAGCATTCATTTAGTTTCATTTAATAATAATAACCAGTGCTAATGTACACATCCTGAAGAAAAAGTTGGTAGAATCCTAATGTTAAGAGTTGACTGTGGGTGGGGAATGCCACTATTAAGAACTTAAGAATAGCTTGCTGGATCCGACTAATGACCCATCTACGCCAGCATCCTATTGTCACAGTGGCCAATCAGATGCCTGTGGGAAACCCGCACACCTGAAAAAAGGTTCATTAAAAAGTTACCTGAAAATAAATAACTATTCAACCAGGGGGAAAGTTCTAACTTGCATACTCCCTGTTATGCAACATTTGATGTGTGGGAAGCATTCAAAAATACCACCAACCACCTGCATTCTGGTAAAATCCAGTTAACGACCTCATTTGCGTCCTTTTAGGGAAGGAGTAGAGAACTTATGGCTCTTCCTATCATGTTGGAATCCATTTCCCAGCACCCAAGCTAGTATGGTCAATAGTCAGGGATGATGGGAGTTGTAGCCCAGCAAAACCCACAGGTTCTTCATCCCAGCTCTATGCCCACTGGAGATGCACATGTGAGTGCAATGAGGTACATAACAAAAGCCCTGCCCCCTTCACCAGGAAGAGAATGCTCTTTATGGGGTGAGTGAAAAATGCAAAATTTCATTCTGAATAAAGAACAGATTTCATTAATAATATAAAAGATCCTACTTTCTATCTCCGGCATCTTCAAGTAGGGGTGTAAAACACTCCTGTCTGAATCCTTGAAGACCCACCACTTACAGTCCGGGTAGTCAAACTGAGCTAAATGGCTCAGTGATCTAACTTGGCAAAAGTTTATCTACTCGTTAAGCGAGTGGACGCTGCTGGGGCAGGGTTCGTCTGCCATGACATATTATAGAAGTAAATTCCCTATCTTAATTGTGAAGAGATGCTTCCTATTTATGACTCAGATCTCTTCAGAATAATTCCTCCCAAATCACTCTCCCCCACATTGATCATAATCTATCAAACTCTGCAGTGCTATTTTTCTAGAAAATATGCCATAAACAGCTTCCTCATTCTCTTAGAATGGCAATGGCACCCACCTGAAAGGTGCCAGAACTGAGTTCTGGTGAGTGCCATCTGAAAAAGCCCCAAATCTCTGTAATGTCCCCCATAGTGTTTTTTGCTACATTAGAAAGCCAAGCTGCTCACAATTTTTATTTCTTCTTTCTTAGTCCTATGGTATATTTGTAAAAAGAGAAAGCAACAGGGAATTACAAAAGAAGAGAGTGTGCTTAAGTATACTTAATCATGCTTTGGGGAGTGTTGGTCTTCACAAATGGTATTGCCCCCTGTTTCTTCAAAACTTTTACTATCACACTGTCGTCCTTTTCCACTTTGCCGAGAAAGTGCACCAACCCACACGTGGAGATGTGGCCCTTTGGGAGAAAACCAAACACAGCTAATTTAACATGATGGGGCAAATAAGTCTAGAGCTATGTAGCTTGGCCTAAGAATGAAACTATTAAGCCTTGTTGGTAAAATAGACGCCATAAAACAAAGAAAGTTTTCCCAGATCCCATGGGGATTGGCCCTGATAGAAAACCTTGATTGACTTTAGATAGATAGATAGATAGATAGATAGATAGATAGATAGATAGATGATAGATAGATAGATAGATAGATAGATAGATGATAGATAGATAGATAGATAGATAGATAGAATAGATGATAGATAGATGATAGATAGATAGATAGATAGATAGATAGATAGATGATAGATAGATAGATAGATGGATAGATAGATGATAGATAGATAGATGATAGATGATAGATGATAGATAGATAGATAGATGATAGATAGATAGATAGATGATAGATAGATAGACGGATGGATTGAATTTCTACACCATCCTTCATGTGAGGATCACATGACAACATAGTAACAAACATACACAACATAGTAACAAACAAACAAAACACTCTACCCACAGTTTAAAGGGCCATATAATATTTAATTAGCCAATGGCCATATATTATTTAATTAGCCAAGACCCACCCTGACGGCCTGCCATGGACTAGGAGCAAGTTTTTAATAATAATCATAATCATAATAATATACAGAATTAGAATGGATTCTTGAATATATTATACCCTAGCACCCAATTACAATTCTCAAACATTCATTCATTCGATTTGTTATATATCCCACCTTTCCTCCAAAGGACTCAAAATGGAACAAAATGGCTCTCCTCCCCATATTTATTTATTTATTTATCCATCCAACAATACCTGTGGGGTAGTTTAGGCTAGGAGACAGGGGCTGGCCCAAAGTGAGCCTCACAGGTGAGCAAAGATTTGAATTCGAGTTGCCTCAGCCATACTCTGACATGCTAATTACTACACCATTCTGGAGTCATTTTAAAAAGACCTATTTCAACCTTAACATTTGTGCATTCATAGTGAGCGGAACCAGGCAGTCCATGTAACATGCACTCATATCTGTAGATGTGCACATGCACACACAATTATGTGTGCCAAATTTGGAAATGTATATATATTTCATTGGAATGTGATCATGATGTGCTCCATTTCAGTTATCTCCATTCTCTAGAGTTTCACAATGGCCAAAATTAAATGGGCCATGCCCTGTATATTAGCTGAAGCTGCTGTGAGATGGGAGAAGTAATGATTATGTTGAACCAATCAACATCACAACTGATGCACAGACAGATCATCATAAGGAAAGGGGTGACAACATTTAAGGGTAAAAGGGGGATTAACCTTGCATCCAATGTGGTCCTTAATGCTGACAGGAATCCCATACAGCAGGCCTTTCTCCTTTTGCTTCTTCACTTCCTGGAGCTGTTCCTCACAGCCGTGAATAAAATCAGTCACACAGTTCACCTCCTGGGTCACTTCAAGAGCCTTGCCAAGGAGGAGGAGGAGGGAAAATAGGGAGAAAGAGAGCATTCACATTATAAAAAAGGTATTTCTGCAGCAAGTTCAAAATGTCATCATTGTCTAAAACTTTGGAAGGTAGAAGACTGTTAATTTGCTACTTGCAACTCCTAAGTTTAACAAACTGAAAAGTCATGTCAGTCATTTTGGCCCAGTAAAAGCATAATTGAGATTTAGATGACCCAGAATTTGGTACAAATTCATTAAGAGTTGAGCCAGTGCAGGCTGGGGGACTTCTGTAGCTCGAGGGCCATATTCCCTCATGGGTAACCTTCCAGGAGCCACATAGGTTGGGTCAGAGTCAAAAATGGGTGGAGCAAAGTATGTGACCTTTGTCCACTGCATCACATTTTGGGTATACAAGAAGACACACATCTCTCTCCAGCCAGGCAAGTAAAAGGCATGATCACATTTCAATAACACATTCCAGCCAGATAAAATCATTTGAGCATGGAACAGGGCCATTGTGATGTGAATTGCCTGGGGAGAAGAAGAAGAGTTTGGATTTGATATCCCGCTTTATCACTACCCGAAGGAGTCTCAAAGCGTCGAACATTCTCCTTTCCCTTCCTCCCCCACAACAAACACTCTGTGAGTGGGGCTGAGAGACTTCAAAGAAGTGTGACTAGCCCAAGGTCCCCCAGCAGCTGCATGTGGAGGAGCGGAGACACGAACCTGGTTCACCAGATTACGAGTCTACCGCTCTTAACAACTACACCACACTGGCACTGGGAGAGTGCTAAGGGGCATGTCAGTGGTCTGGAATGGCAGCAATTGATCCAGGAACCAGAGCTTACTCACTCCTGCCTAATGGCACAGTCATAGCCATGCTCTGCAGCATCAGGTGACAGGGATTGTTCTCCTATGAGCTCCAATACATTTCAAACCTTCAGCACTATCTGTTACTTGATCCCCCCCCCCATGCCCTTTGTAAAATGAGGACATTGGGAAATATTTAAAGGGTGAGGGGGGGAATAGATATCCCTATAACAGACACACTACATTGACAGAGCACCTGGGACTAAATGAGCAACAGCTACCAATTAGTACATAAAAATGGTGCATTATCTGGAAAGTTACGTGGTTGAACAGAAGCAGTTGCACTCACCTTCTTTACATAGGTATACAGGACACTTTCTGGAGAAAGTGTCTCCTCTCTAAGTTTCTCTGCCAGTTCCACAAGCGACAGGGAGAGAATAAATTCTGACTGGATTCCCAGGTTCTGCAAGAGGAGGCAGCTGTGTCAGAAGGAAATGCTTATCCTCACACATTGGCAATAGCTCCAAGTTATAAAAGTCACTTTGGTCACAAGCTCAAAATTGTGAAACCAGAATGCAGTCCCATCAGTTGTTGTTGCTTTTAAATGGGTAATTTTTTTTCATGATAGATCCAGGAAACAATAACCAAAACAAAATAGCAACAAAAACTAAAGTAGAATTTAAAGACATTGTACACGCATCAGTCATAAGTTCCTCAAACAGTAAACCAAGGCGGCTGAGCGCCTATCCATTTGGAAGCAATCCCTAAAATAAGGTAAAGATTTCTATTTCCTCGGGAATTTCTTAGTCAAGCAGAGGTACATAGATATATTAAGGAACAGAGAAATACATTTCTAAAAAGGCACCCAAAACAGCTCAAGGTCTTCTGCCATTTCACACCTTTTTGTCTGTTGGGGTCTGTATTACCTTTGCCAGAACTTACTAAGGCTGTGGACATATTAGCTGTGGACATAGTCACAGCAAGAGAGGGTGGACCACTCTCTGTGTGTGTGCTTGTGTGTACACACACAGACACACACACACACACACACACACACACACATTTATATCTATTTATTCACATGGACAAACCTGTCTCTGGTTTCTCAGTTGCAGCGTTCTGAATAAAAGGACTCCAAAGAACGCTACTTGCAACTCCTAAGAACGCACTGCAACAGTTGGTAGCAAAGTCCCACTTTAACAGTACAGAATTTGCAAGGTCTTCATATAATCCTATTACAATGTTGATTTCCCAGTGAGTGCTATGATGATGCAGGTGGTGATGCAATCAAAATGGGACCTGTGTTGCAGATAGGGACATTGATGCTGCCTGTATTGAGGCCCCAACTCCCCATTTCAATTGTTTCTCCTATCTTGATCTTGCTCAAATTAGTGTGTACACTTGAAGTCAGGAGCTTGAAGCAATGTTGGAATATTTGCCAAATCTGTTAAACACTAATCTACTGTCCTCTTGAGAGTCACAGTCAAACCCTGGATCACCAGCTTGTTATTCCTGTTTATTTATGGGATTATGAACTCTTGAGTAAGTGCAGCAGAACTATCACAATCGGCAGTGGCTGGGGAAGCAGCCTCCCAACTTTTAATGCATGTTCCTCCACCCACAAATGCAGGACTGAAGCTTGCCTGTGACCAGCAGTTTCAGAAGAGGAGATTTGCTGTTAAGAGACAGACTTTGGATACTGCTGCAAACATCATCATGCCCAGTCCATGCTAATCCTAACAATTTGGGCACCAAGATCCTGGGTTCAAAAGCCCAAACCAGCCTGCATGGCCTGACAGACCCACTCTCAAGCTAGTATTGGAAGAACGTGGGAGATACTCTGGTGACTTTTAAAAGTAGGGTTTCATTTTGAAATGGTTACAGGACAGGATTATGCAGTAAAAATCCACTTATCCTAATACTCTTTAAAAAAACAACTATTGAACAGACCAGTAACTTGTAACTGCTGCCTCCTGCCTTGTTTTTGCTGAATTAGCAGCACCAAAGTGACCTATCTGGGGTCAAGCCTAGACAGTGTCACGGAGGCCCTGGGCTGCCCAGAAGACAAGACCCCCCTCTCAGCCTCACTGATGTGGTCCAAAGGAAAGGAAAGCAATACACTGGGCACCAGCTTAGCTGCAGGAATTGCCAGAATGAGGCGCACAAGATGCTGTCCATCTTAGGGACTCAGCATTAGCTCAGTGCAGCAGTACCTGCTGTGCCCCCAGAAGGTCCCAGGTTTTATTTGAACCACACAAAGTGGACACGATCACAAGCAAACCTGACTGGAGTGCTCTCAGGTAGACATGATCACAGCCATTAAAAGTGTTGTTTGAGAAAGATCTCATTTTCAGAAGAGGCCTCCATCTCTTTCCCCTGCACCCCACCCCAATTAAAAGTTACCTTCTGTTTAAATTTCCAAATCATTTTTTCCATTTGTTCCAAGCTGTCGTCTCGCCATTGCCTGGCCTCTTCCATCTTCTGCAGGATCCTCTTGCGGGCCACCCATTTCCAAACCACAACCGCTGCTGCCGAGCCACAGGCAACAGCAAGAGCAGCCTGAGGATAAATTCCATCCCTGGGCAGGATCTCTATCAACTTCTCCTGGATCATGGCAAAGCCCTTCTCTCTGTCTTCCCAGCTTGCCCCTCTCTGATACTGGAGGAGGCTGGTGCTATTTAAGTATCAGTTCCTGAGCTATTTCACACTCCAAGAGACCATCAACATAGGGGCTCCCAAGATAAGACTCCGCCCAAGGCATCCCAGAAAATTGACCTTTGATCTGTTAAAACAGTAACTCAAGGTTGTTTTCCTGCTGGAGTCGACAAAAGCGTCCTTACAATTCTGAGCAGTCTCTTTCACATTAGATGTAACAAGCAACGACACCATTGCTCACTTCTTTTTTTAGGAGCAAAATAGTCATTATGATGACAACTTATTCCTTGTAAATAGAGCCTGTACATTACAAGGATCAGGTACATAATTTTCCTCCCCTCAGTGGAAACCAAGCCATCTCGTATATGCATGAAAGCACACACAAATAATTGGCCTGACCTTTAGAAGCCTGAAGAAAATGGCTGGGAGATGGACAGACTTTGGTCTGTCTTAGCAAAGAGTAACAGTTACTCATTTCCAAACTTAAACTCATTTGCAGTTTATAAAATACTAACCTATGCTGCTGAGGAACTTACTATTGCATTTTCAACGAGCTCTTCTCCAATACCCACCACACAGCACAGAGGGTGAACCAAGTTCTCACACACTTTGCTCATAGTTAGCAAGCTATAAGCTCCCTGCCTCCCCACTGGGTTGTGTGTGGCTATCTCCAAAGTATTGGCTAGTAGATTGCAAGAAACCTTCAAATGGAAGAATTCACAGAAACACAATGTAGTCTCTACCATGGTGCAACAATGGGGCCCTCCGAACTGTGTCACAGTTTACAGATGTTAGGTTGGCAGTGGGAGTCTAGAAGAGGGCATTTCCCATTGTGCCTCTCCCCACTTTTCTTGCTCTGCTTTTGTCAGCAGTTAACTCTGGCTTTCTGGCTGCTCTGGTTTCACTGACAATTGTGGTTTTCTAGTTTGAACCATTTTGTTAATTTGGTAAAAAACGAAAAACTGCATTGTTGCAGCAAGCCCACAAATGACCACCAGACACAAAAGCACCTCAGTTATTTAATAAAAATAGGCACAGACAAGTCCATGGTTATTATGGGCCTTCCCAGGCGCAGGCCGCAGCTTCCCATCATATCAGTTTCTGCAATATGTCATTCAATTCTTGTTTGATTTCTCCTGGGTCAGTTTCTCCACTTCCTTCATGAACCGGAGGCACAGCTCATCTTGCCATGGTAAAGCTATACACTGGACAGCCACAGGGAGTCCCACAGCCCCTTGGATTGCCTGCAGGGACAGAACAAGGCGATAAGGTTTTTTTCCTACCAAATAATGGCTTCTGATGCCCACTACAAAGCAGTTGCTTCCAAACACAACATGGTGACAAACCTTCGCAAAGACCTTGTCCCACATATCATTAAAGTGCCCTCTGAAACTCTTCAGCTCCTCCTCATCCTCCTCTGTCACCGACGTGACAGGCACAACCCCAGCGGGGAAGTCCAAGTAGTTATACAAGATGGTGTAACTGGCTCCCACTGCAGAGACAAAAGGACAGGTTAAAACTTTTAAGTATAGATAAGGGCACCTGGTCAAATCTCTTTGGCACTTCATCTAATCCCCCTACAGCAGAAAGTGCTTTACGATTCACCACTACGAGTCCTACGTGACAGATTCTCCTCCTCCTCCTTTTACTGGTGAGAAGACCAACTGGAGAAATCAAGACTTCTCTCAAGCAATAAAACATGGGCCACTTCATACAGGGACTTCTCCATGCCAGTGACCCTCAATAAGAGACGGCAACGTCTTTCTGGAGACTTCCCATGGGATCAGATTGGCCCATACATAGTAAGGCCCTGACAAATGTTACAGGGGAAGCACCCACTGAACACATGAGGGGTTATAATCAATGCAGCACTAAGCAACCGTTCCATCAGCACAAGGGTTCCTCCTTGTGCAACATAATATTCTCATTCTTTCTCTTCCTCCTTCCCCCAGATCTGTCCTACGTGTTTCCCCAACCCTCCAGAGCATATTTCAGGAAGGTGCATGGAGCAAGAAGGGTGAGAAGTCCCATTGCACCAGTGGTCATCCTCGTGCTAATGCAACAAGTTTGTTGAACACCACCAAAGCTGAATTACACTAGCACTGCCACCATGCAACTGAGACAGGTGTTTGACAAGAACATGGGCCACTACTGCAAACTCTCATCAACACAATTACTCCAGCACACAAGTACACTTGCTCTCACAAAAGGGGCATAGATTCGCAATTATTCTAAAGCCAGAGCTAGCATGGGAAAAACCCTCCCACCCATCCAAGCCCAGCTGCAGCCCTTGTGACAAGTTGCTGTGAACCCATGGGCTTTCAGATGCTGCTGGATTCCAACTCCCATCAGCCCCAATCAGCATGGTCAGGGATAATGGGAGTTGTAGTCCTACATCTGGAGGGGCACAGCTACCCCACCCTGCCTTAAAGCATGCTGCTACACAATGTCTTATTAGCACAGCTGACTTGGCCTGGATCATCTTATTGCATTTTTACATTTATATCTGGAGATGGAGCAACATCAGATGCACTCATAGCAAAGGGCTTGGTAAGGCCACTTCCGCCATAAGAGGAGGTGGTGTTACGGGTTCTCATAACCCCTCCCCGTGTGCAGAGGGTGGGTGGCCAGTGATTGGGGTTTCCCGGCTGTGTCAATGGCCGGGCCAGCCAATCCAGTCAGTCAAGGGGTGTTGCCTGCCCGTTAAAGGCAGGGCGCAGCCGGGAGATCTCTCTCTTTTGGCTTCCAGTGCTGCATCCTGGCAACTATCCAATTGTTTTGACTGCTCCTCAGTCACTGATGTAAGGCCCAGCTGAGCCTTGGGCTACTTTAAAAGAAAGGCAAAGGACAACTGTTCTTGGGTCTGGTGACTATCAAGTTTCAGTCAAGGAGTGGTTAAAGAAAACTGCTTACAACCAAAACTGGAGCAAAGAACCATTTCCCAAGGCTGCATGACAAAAGCCCCTCTTCAGGCATCCTACCTTAGGGTTCAGTCAACAGGTGAGGGAGGACAGCAGCAATGACCAGGTTAGCTATGCTCACCTCTGCCTGGTTGCTGTTCCAGTCACCTGCCATGCATTGGAAGCCAAACTTCAGAAGCAGTGAGCCTCCTGTACTCAGATAGGCTCTCTGCGGTTTTTTAGAAGCTTTGACAAGGCGGCTCTCCACTTTGGAAGTTCACTCTCCAAGCTTCTGGAGGGGGGCAGAGCTAATGGCCTCCCTTGAGTGTTTGCTTAACCACTAATGTAGAATGCTTGAAGACAACCAGAGAGATATTTGCTCTCCATTATGTTTTGTTTGCAATTCCCTACTCAGCAGTGACTTAGAGAAGAAGTACTAATACACTGAATGTATTTCCTATCAGGGTTTTTTATTATTATTGCATTGCTCTCTTGTACATTCAGTTAGAAGTACAGAAGTACCATCAACCTCCTCCTCAGGTTGAGAAGATCTTCTGCCAAGAACATGAATGCCACTACACATCACCCAAGCATATGTGCCTTTTAAGTAGGAATCTATTGCTGCTAAGCCACACTGACTCATAAAAGGTGGTTAGGTTGTGCAACAAGATATACTGTACATCCAGCCCCCAGAGTATTGTCTGGACAATAAAGAGGCTTCTGTAAACACAAAGGTTGACCATTCTTGGCTTAGAGCATCAGAATCCAGTGCAAGTTGCAGTATACATGAAAGTACTCCAACAGTGCCCTCTGGAGACTTCATTTCCCATGCAATGTGGAATTACCTGACAGTCTCCCAGGTAACCCAATCTTAAAAGCAGGACCCAGGACAGGACAAAGCACCACATCTAGATCTAGCCTCCTCCATTCACCAATGAATTCCTGGCAGTATTCCTAAGAGGGGAGAATAGTTTAAACAAAAAACAGCAACAGCAGCAACAGCAACAGGCATACTTCAGCATGAGTGGCTGCCCATGACTGGCAGCAAACAAGAATCTAACCGGAAGAACTAAGCATGGCCCCACCCCCAAAATTCCTGTTAAGTGAATGGCAGGATCCAAGCATCAAATCAAGCATGAGCATAATGACATTCTCTCCAAGGCAGCAGAAATGGGGATGTTGGGGAGAGGAGAGTACCCTGGAGTCGCACAGAGTTTGAAGCAGGAATCAACTGCTTTGGGCTCGCTTGTGATAAAAAGCAGCAATCAAAAGCCTTACTTAAATAAAGTCCCTTTAAAGTTGCATGTTTCTAAAATCCTCTGCAACTGTCACTTCTGCTGCAGCCACATGGAGAGATGACATTTTAAGGGGGGCTTGGAAAGCAGCGGCAATTTCTGATAAGGAATCATCAGCAAGCCATTTTGTTAGTGCCCTTGCAGCTTGAGTCCTCTTCAAGGACACAGTTCAGAACTCTGGAGAGCAGCCAAGACCTGCCATATTGGGGTCAGCCTCCATAGGTCCTCTCCACCCAATTTCTTCTCTACCAGATGTGGCCACAGGAGCAAAATATGCAGTCCCTCTTCTCTGCACATGTTCACATTTGGATGTAAGAACATAGGACGGTGCCTTAGATTAAGTCAAGCATCTGGTCTCACCCAGCAGTGACTCCCTGGGGCGTCAGACGGGTGTTTTCTCTCAGCCCTACCTGCAGAAGTCAGGGATTGAGTGTGTATTCTGTTAGAGCTTTAGAACTTTTAAAGCTCTGGGGTGGACCAAGATGATATAGAGCAATTCAGATGCCAAAGTGACCAAATGAAGTTCATGACTAATAATACACTGCAGTTGTAATTTTCAGTTATCTCCAAGGATGTTCTTTGCATGACAGACACTCCAGTATTGTCTTTTAACACTGATTTCAATGTACAGCATTATTTAAAATGGAAGGAAGATTTTGTATAAAGCTATGTCAGAACTAGACCTCACTTGGGTACATTACTGGGGGAAACAGCTGCAGAAGGCTATGTGAGTAAGCCTAGAAACTTGGCTGGATTTTCATATTACAATCTGAAATAAAACAGATATTGTAATATTTCTTATAGGATGGAAGATTTTGGTCCAAGGCTGACAAAGGTTATAATAGCCTTTCCCATAAACTTCTTGGGACATTTATGGAGCTTGAAATACTCTTAACAACAACAAAAACCCTAAAAGGAAATTACCTCAATTTCCGTGTGAAGTTCCCAAAGCTCTTTCACAGACCTGAAAATTCAAAAAGAAGCTGCAGGTGAATGAGAAATTGGTGAATTCAGCCTTTATGTTCATCGTTTGTACCAAGATGGTGCCTTCCAGGTGTGGCAGACTACAGCTCCCATCAGCATGGCCAAAGGTGATGATGGGGTTGTAATCCACCACATGAGCTAGTCACGGCCTATGCTACAGGCAAAACTACACAATACCCCAACAATATTTGGTTTGCTAAGGTAGCATATATGGGACTGAGGGGGCATTCGTAAGGAAGAAGGGGTGAATGGTGCAAAACCCCATCCATGCTCATGAATCCACCTGCGCCTCCATCAAACTAAGTCACACATCCACAGTCCAGTGACCAGGGTTGCTTCCCATTTTAAAGATTTGCTGAGGAGGAATTAAAAAGTAACCAGGGAGGGTTAAGCACCTTCCTAGGTCCCGCCTCAGTTCCCCCCTAAATGCACCACAAGGGCAGCAGGGAGTAGCGATTCGAAACTGCATTTCACCCCCTTAATATACTACTGTGCATTTTTAAATTTTAAAAATTAAATTTATTATGCTTTTTTTCAAAAGGCAGCCATTGTACATTTTAAATTTTGACTGCATTTTTCCAGAAAAGCTAAAGGAACTACTTTTCAGTAGGCATGTACAGAATTGCACTGCTAAGACTCCTGCACCAGAACTCAGTGAGGCCATATGGAAAGCCAACCCCAATCTGCTTTGATCTATGCTGAAATTTGCAAGCACTGGAAACTAGCCATCACCTGGACCTTCACAGAAGTTACTTAGATCAGGTAGTGTGTGGGGAGGGGGGAGAAATCAGTGAATGCTCCTCCCAGCCATTCCACCCTCAATGACATCTCCTGACTCTTTGCTCCCAGGTTGTGTGGCAGACCAGGTGACCTGCCTGCCACAGCAGGCAGGGAAAGTTGAGAACCAAGTTCAAGGAGGAAACAAGCGGGAATCGTTGCCGTTCTCGTCTTTCCACTGCAGTTGGGGGTTCAAATGGGACACGAACAACATAGCTGCTAGCAATGCTAGCATATGAAAGCTGTGGGCCCACCACACCCCCATCCTGAAGCCTTACCTCTCATTTATGCTTGTCAGCATTTTGGAAATACGAAGACTCTAAGGAAACAAAGAAAGGACTGATAGGCTTTGAGCTGAAAATGCCCATTACATAAACACATTATGCTCAAACAGAAGTGTACCTTCCATTTAGGAGGTATAACATTCTTTTTTATTATTAAGTAAATAAATCATCCTTCACTAGTGGGTCCCAGGGTGGGTTACATGAATTAAAAATGTTAAAAACTGTTTTTTTTATTAAAAAAACCCCCACAGTCACAGGAATAGAGTGGATCCTGAAAGCACACAAAGTCAAAGGTAAAGAAGTGTGTCTTCAGCATTCCATTGCACTGAAATGCAGTGCTAATCAGAACTGTTGCCCATTCACCAGGACTAAAAAAATCCCTTCTCAAAAAGTACCAACAGCCATAGGCTGCCTTCTTCAGCAAATCAAGACAGGAGCTAGAGAAGGGGATCTTACTATTGGCTTGACAATGCAGGCTAGGAGGCTTCGAAACCAATTTGGCAACTTTGCTAGAAGCACCAATTCCTTTGCTTTGGGATCCGCAGACTCCCCTTTGCTGAAAGGCAACCAAGACAATTAGGTTACACAACCCTGAGTGAATTTTATGTTATCCAAACCTTCAGCCATTTCAGCTCCATAGAACCATCAGCCATGGCTACTGATGTTCAGAACGGAACACTGATCGCTTAACAAAAAGATCCCTTCTTGTCTGCCACGCAGAGGCATTCACTGTAGGTTATATGTTGCATATAGAGTATGTGACCATTCCAAAATGTTTTCAGTGGTCCTTAGTGTTTTTGTTTTACAGTGGTACCTCTGTTTTTGAATGTAATCTGTTCCAGAAGATCGTTCGGCTTCCAAAACATTCAAAAACTGAGGCACAAAGGGCCGTCTGCAATTTCCATTGAGAAAATTGAAAAACACGTAGCAGAAGCTGTTTGACTTCCAAGGTGCATTCGAAAACGGAAGCCATGACTTCTGGGTTTCCGGCATTCGAAAACCGAAATGTTCGGCTTCCGAGGCGCTTGAAAACTGAGGTACCACTGTATTTCTGATCACACTGTTCTGCTGCCCTCCTGTTTGCCATCCTGACTCTTGGGAGAGAAAGGACAGAATAGAAATTAAAATGCTGCACAATAACATAAAAAAAAATACTTTTATTTGCATCAGGTAAAAATCCTGATGGTTTCCTTTTTTTTTCTTTTTTTACTATGTTTTGCTATGTTTTATATATACTGTAAGCTGACCAGAGTGGCTGGGAAAACATATCCAGATGGGCTGGGTATAAATATTATTATTATTATTATTTATTATTATTATTATTATTATTCCCCTTGTCCACCATGCAGCAGAAACAACTCTGAAACACAGCAAGATAAAGAGAACAGAAAGGAAAGAAGAAGCAGTGACCTCACCAAGAAAGGTATGAGCGAGATGCTTAGCTAAGTAACCAATGTGAAAAATGGAGGCAGGATCTTGCTGATGAGTACACGATGGTGAAAGCCTTTGCACCCAAAGTAAGGTAAGTAACCAATCTTCTTCTTCTTCTTCTTGGGGTTTAATGGTGTGGGTGCATATACACATGCCAGCATTTATACATACAGGAATACTTACAAGCCTTCTAAAAAAGTGGCACCGCCATCAGCAAACAAGCCCTTGGCAGAAATGCTACACATGAAATCATCTGTGCGGCAGGGCTTAAAGGGGACCAGCTAGAAAAGGAAAGCGAGAGTGCAGGATGAGAATCTTTCTCTCTGTAATGCCATACAAAGGTAAACTTCTGACTTGCAAAAAAATAAATAAATCACTCATTCATTCTTCATGGAAAGCATTTTGCAAGAACAGCAGCCAACCTTCCTGGCAGTGACAACTACAGCAAGATCCAGAGAAGGAGGCAGATGTTGTTTCTTTCAAACAACCCTCAACTGAAGCTATTTCTTGCTACCCAGATTCTGGCATTCTAGAGAAATTGGAGAAGTTTCAAAATTTTCTCCCCAAATCATGTGGTGAAAAGAAAAGAAGTAAAATATCCATCCCCACTTAAATGAAAGATTTCTATATGCGGCTATGCTTGAGGTTAGAGCAGTGAGGAATACCGAGTCTAAAGCCAGACACAAATAATCATCATGTATCATCCATGTTCAGGTCTAGGATCAGCAGATAAGCTTAAGAAAATGGGAGGCATTAAAGTTAGCAGCAAGTCACAACCTCACCTTATCATGGCATACTGGTCATTCTGAGTTCTCATTCTTTAAGATATAAAGCACCACAAAAAAAGGAAAAAGGAAAGACATTTAAGGACATTTTTCTTCTTCATTAAAATATGACTGACTTTCTACTCCTTTCCTTTCTACTTCTTAGCCACCCCATCTTCTCTTGCCCAGGACATCAATGGAATTATAGGTGGTGTTGGTGGGGAGGTGGGTGTTTGTGGGTGTGGAGACAGGTACATACCGTGTGGCCAGCCTTTTCCAGAAGTTGCTTGGTTTCTAGTACAGCCCGTCTCATGGAAGGGCTTGGCATAGTGAAGGAATCTGTGACATAGTAACCTATCCGGAGGGGCTGAGAACTGGAGTACACCTAGATAAAATGAGCACAAGGTTAAGAAAACAGTTTGGAAATCAAAACATAACATCATCATTTTGGAGTCTTTAAAGACAGATGCACTAGATCAGGCTTTTAAGTGTCGACATCTTATCCTCCAAAGAATCCTTGGGGCTGTAGTTCGCCAGCCACTAAACTACAATTCCCAGCACCCTTAAACTACAGTTCCCAGGATTCTTGGGGATGGGGTTGTGCTTCAAATCTATGGTCTGAATGCAGCCCCATTCTCTACTAGTCAATGATATTTCTCAGAATAATCCCATATCCATGCCAAGAGAAAGCATCTTGAAAATCTGAATTCCCAGTGTACCTTAAGCAATGATTGCACTACATCTGCACAAGTCTACTTTTCACAATAGGTGATGTGCCATTTTCTACCCGTTTCTGTAGGGAGGAATGTATCTAAAGAACACCGTTATGCAGTTTATCATGTAAGTAGGACCCTTCAATTTCCCTCACAAGCTTGTGGGAATAGGATGAGGACTAGGGAGGCTTCCGGTCTGATCCAGAAGGATTTACATGTTGTTCTTAACCTCTTTCACCCCACAATACCCTTGCCCTCAGCACAGACAGTCAGGAATACAGGTCCAATGTTCACAGACACCCCACCTCCAGACTAGAATAGACTAATAAACTGCACAATCTGGGATGGCAGCAGAACTTAAAATATGAGCCAGAGCTGCCTGCTAGATCATACTTTAAAGTGCAAATGCTGTGTGAGGTACTAATATGGAACGCATGCTCCGAGTGTATGAAGAGAGCCTGTTGCATCTCATCACAGCACACTCCAGCACACCTGGGATTAGGGTGAAGGTTTCTAGGGCAGAGGATACAACATTCCCCATAGAAATGAGCACCAGAACCTCCATTTTGTGAAGCTCAAGGTTTGCACTGCAAGGAAAGCACTCTTATTCCTCTCGGACCTTAGTCACCACAGTTCTTTCAAGGTACAAAAGGGGTCCATGCCAACTAGCCTTGTCTCCTCCCCATGTTCAGCCTAGACATCTGCAGAGAGGCAGCCCTCATGCATATATAAGCTGTGCCCATGAAGGATCACTCCCTGCAAATGTTTGTGCTGTACACACAGATCCCAGGTTTGGGGCTAGTCATAGAATCATAGCCAGATTGTGTGTCTGTCAGCAGTGACTACTGTATGTTAAACTCTTGAGCATCAGTACATAAGGTGTTGTTTTTTTAATCCCACATATTGGAAGTGGCCCAAAAGGAAGGGCAGAGCAATGTTACTGCTTTCACCATGCATCTGATTATCATAAAAAGGAGGGTGCCTTTTCCTTCAGCCCTCTCACCTGCTCATTGAAGGGGAGGGGAGGCACTGTAGGATCCAGCCGGAACATTTCATTGCACAAGAGAGCTCTTAAGCAGAGAGCTAAGCTGTCAACATCTTTCGCCATTGGCCCTATGCCCGCAGTCACTGGAATAAAAAATAAAAGAGAACAACAAGTCTTGACAACAGGATCGTCTTTCAAAACAGGGAAAACACTTCTGGGAGCAAAGCATCATGGGGATCAGAGCAGCTCTTTTCACCACAGAAAGCAAGTAAGAAGAAATCAAATTGCCCTGCTGTCTAACACCCCTTTAGAATCTCTTCACCATTCAATAAACAATGAAAACTGAAGCCTTTAAAAATAACCTGTGATATCTGAAAAGCAAATTAAATACTACTGTAAAGGGACTTATGGAAGAAGCTGGTCAGTTATTTATTACAGGAAGGGTGTGGGCTACATGCAGACCTCAACACAGAGACCTTTCTTGCTAAAATTTCCACATCTGCTGCCACTCAGAAACCTCTTCAATTTTTAAAAAGCTTCTGGTCCTCATGACTGAAGATTTCTACTTCAACGTGACAGCAAAATATCAACACACATCCCTAACAGCATGTTTTTAGAACTCATTTTGCAATTTTTAAAAGGATGACAAGGTAGAGTGTTGTTGTTTTTTAGAAAAAGTGTATAAAGTTGGGTTAACCCATTACCATGTAAGAATTCAAAGCTACCACATTTTTGCCACTTGACATCTCACTCTTTCCAAGCAAAAGATAATCACCAACCTGATTTCTGCCCACGAATACTTGGTATAACTCCTTTTTTGCTGTGAAAAGATCACCAGAGAAGATGTTTCAGCACAGCTTTCAGGGTTGCTGGTTTCCAACACCTAAGTTTCCACAGTGTTCTAACAGGGAACCTATTCCCAGACCCCAGCAGAGATGCTGCTTCTCACCCCTTTGAGGGTTCTCTCCACTGAAGAAGGGATAAATCTTAGCCAGCAATCTAGCGCATCCCATTAAAGGAAAATCTCAAAAGGCCTTTTGTCCAAGCAGGGGAAAGTTGAGAGACTGGCAGAGTAAATCCCATTAAGTTCAATGCAACTTGCTCACAGATAAGAGAGCATAGGATTGCTGCCCATTTCGAACGTGCACATCAGTAAAAAAAAAAAGAAGAAGAAGAAAGAAAGAATTAACTCCCCAACAAGTTTAGTGCCTGTGCAAGAACTTAAATTTGTAGCTTTCTGCTCCAAGGGTTAACAGCTTGCCTGATTCTTGGGAGTCTTTTGCCTTTATGTGTACAATGAACCTAGACCCTGTGAAGAACAGCCCCTACCAGCCCCCAAGAAAGGCTTTAGTCTATATATATATATATATATAAAGCTTAAATGCTGTCTTTTAAGGCTGCAAACTTGCACTGTACCTAATTCGGCCACCTGTGGTTTTGAATCCACAAATTCCACAGAAAGCAGCCGGGATACGAATGCTGCCTCCTATGTCTGTACCAAAGCCCAGGATGGATCCTCCACTTTTAATAAGAGCACCTTCGCCTCCTGAAGAACCACCTGGACTTTTGGAATGATCCAGAGGATGGAGCGTCTGGCCAAAGATCAGGTTGCTGCAGTCATAGCTAAAAACACAAGAGAAGGCAGTCAGGTGGTTAAGCCACAGCTAAGTCAAATATTCCTTGCCGCCCCCTACCCCAGACAGGATCCGTGCCATGGCTGCAGCTCCCTTGCCCAACCCCCTATATAAATATATTTATTTACTTATTTCATAACACTTATGCACCACTTGATTGGATTAAACCCTCCAAGCGGTTTACAAAAAAAAAAGGATAAACTCATCCATAAGATGAATCAATAACAATCTAAGACTTTCAAAAAGTAAAATAGCAATAGACTAAAAACAGATTAAAACTTGCATCAACTTTCTAAACATCCAGGTAGGCTTGCCTAAACAAAAATGCTTTTCGCAGGCACCAAAAAGTGTACAGTGAAGGTGCCTGATTCATATCAATAGGCAGGGAGTTCCAAAGTGTACAGTAGGTGCCGCCACACTAAAAAGTGAGGAAGACCAGGCCAGAAGGTACACATACCATCAGCTCCTGATAGAACCAGCAATGGCCTGAGAGGCTTGTCAGGGCACCTGATTCCCACCTTCCCTGGGGCTGCTGAAGACCTGTGTGCACTGAGGGAAGGCAGAACTGAGGAAGACCAGGCCACGGAGCACACATACCACTGACTCGGGTGGCTCAAGAGGACTCCGCCACTGTACTTTTTATATAATGTAGTAGTTTTAGTGTTTTAAAATTGTAACCCACCTCAGGTGCCTTGGCAGAAAGGCAGAATTAAAATCCAGTGCATAAAATAAACAAAGCCTGTCATTATGTTCCAGTCTCAGATATTACCCTGCCCTTTAATCACAAGAATTCATGAGGCACCTAACAAAATATGAGTCAGAACAAACCCTTTTAAACACCAACAAAATGAAACAATCAGGAATTGTCTAATGAAGCATGATGCAAGTTACCAATCCTCTCATTACCACAGAGCTGACCATCACAACAATGATGGGTTGAGAGAGAAGGTGGGGTCATTTACCACTTGACAAGCAGGAAGCAACTATTCCAGAGCTATTCAGAGGCTGATTTCAAGAGAAAACAAAGCTATAGAGAGCTCTGGAAAAGTCTTGTTGCCTAGCTAACAAAACCACTTGCCACACTCCACTGCAATCACAACAATGCCCAACAGTTTAAATGCTTAACAAACAAAAAAAACCCCACATTTGTGATTGTTTCTAGAAGGCCCATTTTAAACCCTATGGGTGCAGTTTTGCAGCATTCAGTTCATAACTTCTGTCTGACAGCATTTGTTTCATCTTCTATTTATCTGCAGAAAAGTGCTTTCACACATCACATAGTCATCCCAGGCTTCTGATGCCTGAAAACACCTATTGAGTTTAAAGAATCAGAGTAATCTAGCCCAACCTCTTGCCAATGCACAATATCTATAGACTGGAGTTATTGATATTAGAATTCCTGACACTCACAGTATTGTGAGCATGCAAAGTAAGAAGTTCCCTCTGATATATGCACCACTCAGAGAGGCCAGCAGGCAAATGAGGAGAGTTTAAATTCCCTCTTTCGCTTACTCTTCTTCCTAGAATAACAGGCCCGAGCAAATAAACTGAACGAAAGCTACTCTCTGGCAAAAGGAACAGAAACAAGTGTAGTTTATTGTTCCTTAATGGAGGCTCAATTAACTTAAATAAAAATAAAACTTCATTAAAGCATAGAATCAGAGTTGGGAAGTATCTCAAAGGTCATCTAGCTGCCCCCACCTGCCCCTTGCTGATCAAGGAAAACCATTGCTACCTGGTTTTTTAAGCAGTCTAGGTGACCACCTAAGGAAGGCAAGCCCACCCCCTTTCTGAGGCCATCTGTTCCACGGATGAATAGCTCATACCATCAGGAAGTCCTTTCCAATGTTCAGCCAAAATCCTCTTTCATTTAATTTGAACCTGTTAGCTATGGATCAACAGATAAGAAAAACTTTGCTCTACCATCTAAAGTATGTGACTTCAAACATTTGGCTGTCATGATGCCCCTGAATTATCTCTTCTACAGGTGAACCATATTCAACTCCTTTCCTCATAGTATTTGTTATTTGTGTAAATGCCCACACAGAAATATAGCAAAGGGGGCGTTATAGGATTTACCTCAATAAAGACTGGGGAACATTGGTTTTTACAAATGGAATTGCTCCTTGATGTTTCAGCACCTGAATGACAACTGCATCTGTTGCTGCAGGCAGGTTGAGATGCTTCACCAGGCCCAATGTGGAGTCATGGCCCTGGGGTTGGGGTGGGGAAGAGAACAGAGTTAAGATATCTGGTTCCTACCCCAGATCCTTCAGATATCAAACAGTAATGCTGCCTGCAATATAAGTCACAATGCTCTTTCACATATGAATTGGCTAGTAATATTCCTGATGATGGAGAGTTTTATCCATGGAGAAATTTGAAGCGAGTATCAGTTGTATCCAACATGGCTACGTTCATGTCAACATGTACACTAGAAGGCTAACAGGTCAGTCCCACTGCCACTGTTCAGTAGGGTTTCCCCCCACCCCCCCACAGGATTCTAGCACAGCAATTGGTTTTGTAAAGGAATTGACCCAGCAAAAGATAATGCCCCACTATGTGCAGGAGGGCATTCGCAACCAAACACATATCTCCTACTACAATGCAACTTGAAAGAGGATCTTCTGCATGTGATGAGGCTGGATACGAAAGCACATACAAAAGCAATTAGAAGACTGATCATCACATCAAATTATGGAAGCTCCACTATGCAACTGCCATGTCACACTGAAAAACTGCCCCCAAATTAGGAACAGCACATCATTCTGAATGAATCAGACCCCAAGGAATGGGATCCAAGTAGGGTTGTCATACATCCGGAATTTCCTGGACATACCCAAAATACTGCAGTCAGAAGCAGCGTCCAGGCAGAAATCGGCAGAAATGTCCAGGAAAATCCAGACGTATGGCGACCCATTATTTGTGCCGCTTTTCCTTAAAAATAGCTTTTAAAGGTCAACAACTTTGGCCAAAAAGAACAACTTTTGTGCCCTGATTTTCACTTTCTGAAATATGGCAACCTTGGATCCAAGTCTCATTTCTGCAAAAAGTATAGATGTCATGCTACAATGCCAATCCCACCCTGCCCCTCAGATTCTGCTAAATAAGAAGTTTGCCTCAGCAATTTTTCTAAGACATGGTTTCTTTACAAATTTACTGGTTTGACACATTGTTGCCCATGGCCAAGATTGGTGGTACCTTGCAGTCAATGGAGTCCTTGATGCTGATGGGAATGCCATAGAGCAAACCCTTCTTCCCCTGACTTTTCACGTGCAGAAGCTGAGACTCACAATCTTCCAGATAATCGGTCACACAGTTGACATCTCTAGTCACTTTCAAGGCCTGTGAAAAGCAGGAAAAGGCAATCAGTTCAACCCACCTTCTAAGGCTGTCTGTTCTACAGCTTAGTACCTCATATAATCAGGACATACTTCCCAATAGTTAAGTCAAAATCCCCTTTTATGTACTTGGGAGTTTGGGTTCTACCCACTGGAATAATAGAAATAAAGTTTCTCCAGCCCAGAGTGGCTGGGGAAATCCAGCCAGATGGGTGGGGTAGAAATTTTTTATTATTATTATTATTATTATTATTATTATTTCTCCACCATCTATGCAACTTATCAAGTTTAATAAAATGAAATAATGTGTTTGTGTGAGGGAGAGGGGCTATTGTTTTGTTTTATTATGTATTTTATGCTTTCATTTTGTATTTTGATGTTGTGAACTGCCCTGCTATCTTTGGATGAAGGGCAGTACCCAAATTTAATTAATAAATAAAAATATTTTAAGACCGCTGTCATATTGCCTCTTAACCATCTATTCTCCTGGCTAAACATAGCAAACTCTTTCAACTTTTCCTCATAGGATTGGATCAACAGGCAGTGGCGTAGCGTGGGGGGTGCAGGGGGGGCCAGCCGCAACGGGTGCAACATCTGGGGGTTAGGGTTAGGGGGCGCAAATCCACGGGTTAGGGGGTGCAAATTACTTGCCTTGCCCCGGGTGCTGACAACCCACGCTACGCCACTGTCAACAGGCCCCTCACTATCCTTGTCCTCCTCCTCTGGACTCTTTCCAATGAAAGTTACATTTCAAACCAATTGGTTCAGGGTTGGAATGCAAGGGAAATCCATGTTGGCACCCTGAGCTGCAGACTGAAGTTCAGGCAAAGGATTTACAGTCTGCTATGTAGCATTTATTTGCTTGAGTGACAAAACCACTTCCGTTCCCGCTGTAGTACTAAGTCCCCAGTGGCACACAGGGAACAAATTATGTGCAAAACATTTTGAACAATATTGGTGCTATATGAACAACAACAACATAGATGCCCAACACAAAAACCTTCAAGTATTCAACATTTGCAAAGCACCTAAAATTTTCTAAGCACTGTACAGGTATTATAATATACATTATACAGTGAGTTTGCAGGCAGGGTCTCATAGCCAAGATACAAGAAGTGGGCAGGGAAAGAAACTGGGGCAAATAAACAAATCCAGAAAATTGGAGCAGAGTGATTTTTCAGGCAGGGAGCAGGAACACAAGCTCCTAGCAGCTGTCAATAGACGGGGTCAGTTCCCTTTCACCCTGGATTACCTTGAACAAAGGGCAGTTTACCAGCCAAAACTTCACTCTGTCCATCACATTCCCTTCCCCACTCATTTCCCATTGCTTTTGGTGGAATGTCAGCCACACCTCACCTGATCCATGTAGGCATAGAGGACATTCTCAGGTGAGAGTGATCCATCCCTCAGTTTCCCACAGAGTTCAGGAAGAGCCAAAGACAAGATGGTTTCTGGTTTGTGACCTGGATTCTGAAGGAGAAATAGTAATAATAATAAAAAGTAAAAAAAAATATCAAGTCCAGTGTTGTTTTTTTCATGGGGTACGCATACCCCTAAACATTTTGTGAATCTAAGTTTGGCCTTATTGAGGGGCAGTACTTCAATATGAGTAGGAAAATGAGAGTACCCCTAAACACTGATCGAGTCCAATATATATATATATATATATATATATATATATATATATATATATGGCAATCAAACTACATTGCTGACTCACACCAACTGCTTCTATACTCCCACAACATAAAAGCAAGTACTTGTGTTACAACAGAGCAAGAGGAGGGAGGCTGCTAAAACTATTTTTGTTGCACAACCTAACGCAATCCTCTGGAAAGAGTACTTGACTGGATCTGAAGATACTGATCAAAAAACCTGCTTTCAGCAATTCTCAGACACAATTACTCATTGGCTGGTAACATGGGAGCAGCCTCCTTTGCAAGACTGATTCAGGCTTGACTGCATCCATTGCTTGGATAATAGAAGTGGTACAACTGACAGTGTTAAAGGCCTTCCAACCAGTGGTGGAGCTACCTGCTCCGGCACTGGGAATGGCATACATCCGGGGGCGTGGCTGGTGTGCGTCCCAGGGGCCGTGGTGCGTGTCCCAGGGGGTGTGGTGCACATCCCGGGGGCGTGGCTCACCACCCGTGGGGGTGTGGCATGCATCGGGGGGGGGTGCACATTGAGCGGCATGCGTCCCAGGGCATGCGCGGCGACCATGGGCGTCCCAGGGCGTATGTGGCGAGCACCAAGCATCCCGGGGGGCAGGGGCAGTTGCGATGGCACCCAGGGCGGCCTGCTCCCCCCACCCCCACCTTCGCCCACCAGTGCTTCCAACACTCCATCACATTAAGATTAACAGCCAGTGGAGCACTTGATGACATGGCCTGATGAATTCCTCTCTTTCTCAGATCTTGATTGCATGGAGACTGGACTTGTTGTGGCCACATTGTTTCTTCACTGTTTCTTCCATTGCGCTCTGGGACAGGCAGGTGGCTTGCATTTCAGGGTCTTGTACTGTCCTAACCACGCTTAGTGAGGGAGTCACACTCACTCCAAGGCCACTTGTTGAGTGGAACAGTGGTTGGGGTGGCCCACACTTCCTCCCCACTCTCCCCGCCCCACAACTGAGCACTTATGGTTGAATTTGCAACCATATGTTTAACACGCGTAAGATGTGATTGTGCTGTACCTCTGAAAGTACACTGGGAACTTTCCAGTTCTTCAACCTAAGCTTTCTTGAGCTTGAAATCTACAACATACTTAAAAAATCATCATCATCAGCGTTGTGTAATGGTTGGAGTAGGACCATGGAGACTAAATTTCAAATCTCAATTCACTCAGGAAGCTCACTGAGCAAGTCACTTTCTCTCAATCTATTTTGAACTGTTAATTAAATAAATCCAAGCCTTTGATTGGATTGTGACACCTCAGTCACCAGCCCAGCCCTACTCACATAAGTTTAGCAAGCAAAACTTTCTTCACCATCATTCTACCACATTTCAGTGCTTGGCTGTTCTTAATACCACAAACCATGGTAAAGGACCCCTGGACCGTAAAATCCAGTCAAAGGTTACTATGGGGTGCGGCGCTCATCTTGCTTCAGCTGAGGGAGCCAGCGTTTGTCCACATACAGCTTTCCAGGTCATGTGGCCAGCATGACTAAACCGCTTCTGGTGCAATGGGACACCGTGAGGAGTGCCAGAGTGCACGGAAACGCTGTTTACCTTCTTGCCACAGCGGGACCTATTTATCTACTTGCACTGGCGTGCTTTCGAACTGCTAGGTTGGCAGGAGCTGGGACAGAGCAACAGGAACTCACCCCATTGTGCGGATTTCAACCGCCAACCTTCCGATCGGCAAGCCAAAGAGGCTCAGTGGTTTAGACCACAGCCCCACCCGCTCCCACCACAAAAAACCATGGCAGCAGAGGCAAATACAGTGGTACCTCGGGTTATGTACTTAATTCGTTCCAGAGGTCTGTTCTTAACCTGAAACTGTTCTTAACCTGAAGCACCACTTTAGCTAATGGCGCCTCCTGCTGCTGCCGCGCCGCCAGAGCACGATTTCTGTTCTCATCCTGAAGCAAAGTTCTTAACCTGAAACACCTGAAACACTATTTCTGGGTTAGCGAAGCCTATAACCTGAAGCGTATGTAACCTGAAGCGTATGTAACCCGAGGTACCACTGTAGATTTCTGCAGGCACAAGCTTTTGTAGACTAAAGTTCACACTTAACATGCTTGTGTCTGGAAGTTGCCACAAAGTACATGGTAATGAGTCAAGATCAATCTAGTGGGACGTACTTCTGCCCACAAATGCTGTTGCACAGAACAGAGTCCATACAGCTTCTCTCTCTGCCACAGCACTGTGAAAAGGCACAGCTCCCTTTTAGGAACCCTTAAAGCACGGGCAAGCAGAATCAATCTGGGGGCCGCCATCCCCTTCTGGGGGCCACGTACCAGTGGTGCACAGATTCAGAAGTTAAAGTGAGCAGAGCAATGCATGTAAAAATTGCTTTCATACAGCAGGCTAGTTTCAGCGCGCAACACACAGACACACCCCTTCTCCATCTTCCATCCAGGAAAAGTAATTGAATATCAGAGTCCAAGGACACCTTGCAACGGAGGAAGGAGAAAATCGCGCACACAAACACTCAATGAGATGCTGAAATAGGGCCAGAAGAGGGAGCGGCTGGGAAGAAGGAGGCTTGGTGTGTGCATTCACACACACACTGAGGACAGAGGCTTCTCACCACAGCCTTAAAGTTACAGGAGGAACCTTCGACGTTAGGGCTGCAGCTGGCTTTGCCCCGTGACCCTCCAGGGAGACAAAGCCAGCCGGTCTTTGCGCTTCGGGGGTTTTCCGACGACCCTTGCTCGGTGCCTCCAGCTGTCCCGTCCCCCCCCCCCCCGGCAGGAATCAGGTGCGCTCCGCGAGTAGCCGCTTCCAGCCCGACGCCACCTACCTGCTCTTTGAACTTTCGGGCAGCTTTTAGCATTCGCTCTAGCGCGCGCTCTCGCCTTTCTTTCGCCTCTTCCACCTTCCTCTGGACTTTCCTCCTCCGCCGCCATCTCAGCAGGAGCACCGTCGCCGCCGAGCAGCACAAGAGAGCAGAGACGAGACTGACGCTCATCCTCTTCAGCGTCCCGCGCGGCTACTGCTTCGTCCGCTACCTCCGCAGCCAGCTGACAGCTCCGGAAGGCGCGGCCTCCGCAAAGGGCGGAAACTGGATTCAGGGGCTTGGACTCCCACACGGATTTCTCCAAACGCGGCGCCCCGGAAACGCATTCTATTTTCATGCCTTCCTCCTACCCGCACCGTCAAAATCCGGGTTTCCCGGATATACAGTGCTGCTGCCCGAGAACCCCCACTTGCGATTTAGAAAGGGACAAGTTTCTGGTCCGTAACGCGGCGGAGGATGGGAAGCTCTGGTGGCTGAGCGAGGGTTGCCACACGCCAAAGAGGACGGGGCTCCTGCGCCTTTAATAGTTGGGAAGAAGGAGGGATGTCAGCCGGTGTAACTCGCGTGACAAGCCCCAGAAGCTGATTTTCTTCCTTCTACATTAAAGGTGCAGCAACCCCGGCCCCTTCTCCTCCCCTGGTCATGAGAATGAGCGTAGTCTTTTGCTCATCTAACTTTCCCCAGCTATGTAGACGTCCTATGCATCCTAGAGGTAAGGTCTACGACAGGGGTCAGCAAACTTTCAGCAGGGGGCCGGTCCACTATCCCTCAAACCTTGTGGGGGGGGGGGGGCAGGACTATATTTTTTTTGGGGGGGGGGGATGAACGAATTCCTATGCCCGACAAATAATCCAGAGATGCATTTTAAATAAAAGCACACATTCTACTCATGTAAAAACAGCAGGCCCTGCAAATAACCCAGAGATGCATTTTAAATAAAAGGACACATTGTACTCATGTAAAAACACGCTGATTTCAGGACCGTCTGTGGGCCGGATTGAGAAGGCCATTGGGCTGGATCCAGCCCCCAGGCCTTAGTTTGCCTACCCATGATCTACGATGTACAGTGGAGAAGTGAACTTCACAGGTGTGTATAGCAGTGGTTCCTGATCAGCCAAGTACTGTGGACCCCATTTTTCAAAAGCCAAGCCATGGACTTTGAAAAAATATATATTTCTTTTTTAAAAAATATTTTTTATTATTTTTAGCATACAAAATTTATTAAGACATACCACACAAATTATTATACATATGTCCTTGTTTGGACTTCCTTCAGCATCTCTGATAGCCTTCCGTCTTGATTATTTCTCCTGCAATTCTTAACTTAATATTGCCTTTACCTTTTCTAACAAATCATTTCCCCCTTTCCATTTTTACAATATTTCTTAAGTTACTCCTCACAGAACTTCTTGTAGTCCTACAAACGTAATCTGATCATCACAAATACTTTTCAAATACTCAGTAAATTTAGTCCAGTCTTCGGTAAACCTCTGGTCCCGCCGGTCTCGGATCCTTCCTGTTAGTTTGTCTAATTCAGTGTTTCCCAACCTTTTTTGGGCAAAGGCACACTTGTTTCATGAAAAAAATCTCGAGGCACACCACCATTACAGCCCCGTGACGTCAGCGCGCAGCGTCACGCCGGGAGGGACGCACGAAAGTGTAAGTTTCAATTTCCCCCCCTCCCCCTTGCCTTCCTTCTGTGCCAACCGCCAAAAAGCCAAGAAAAAAGCCAAGACTTTAGGGCAGCAGGTCGACACGGAAGAAGCTCCTACCTAAGGACAGGTGCGACGGCCGTGTCCTCTTCTGCCACACTTGGCAGCCCTGCCTCACGGTTGTGACTCCCACCCTGATTTCTCCCCGCAGGTCGAGCGGCACAGGCAGCCCAATGTGTCCAGCCCAGACACAAGCCCCGCTTCCCCACTCTAGATCCTGAATGCGACCAAGTGCTCTGGACTCCCGAGCAGGGTGGGAAAGAGGACTCGCATCTGGTAGCCTCCGGGCTCCTCGCCTGCTCGAGGGATGGCATTGCAGGCAAGCTGCCGGCCGTTGCCATCGCCGCCCCCTCATGCGAGTGGACCTGCCCGGAGTGGTGGGCCGGGGGAGGCTCGCTCTCTGTGGGGATGTGGCCCGCACGCGCGGCCCCGCTTCCTCCTGCCCAGGGCTGAGCTCCTTACCCGCGATCTCGGTCTCGCGCACGCGGATCCCAATTATTCTGAAGCTCGCGCCACTAGCCGGGGCTCTCACACCGTGCCAGGGCGAGGCGGCGTGGCCCACTGACGTCATCACGGCTCGCCGCCGCCCTCGACTTCCCTGTTCCCTCCCCTCCCTCGGGTCGCCGTGGTTACCGAGGACTGCAAGCTGCTCAGGCGAGCGTGGGGCATTAAGTGGGAGAAGGAAAATTAAAATTAAAACTCGCCTGAAGGCCGCCTCTCCGGATATCTTTCGAATTTTTTAATTTTTCCCGCGGCACACCAGGCAACTTCTCGCGGCACACTAGTGTGCCGCGGAACACCGGTTGGGATACACTGGTCTAATTCTGCGTAGTCCCATCAATTTCAACCTCCATTCTTCTAATATTGGTAGTTCTTCTTGCTTCCATTTTTGGGCCAATAATATTCTTGCTGCTGTTAACAGCAGAAAAATATATATATTTCTATGGTACCTTTTGTTATGTGAATGGTGCAACGGACCCCTAGGATCTGTAGACCACCAATTGGAAACCACTGGGTTGTGTGTATGATCCACATAATGCAGCCCCTCTACACTTCCAAACGTAGCATGCTGAATTCTGCCAAAAAGATACGCACCAAGAATACATGAAAGCTGAAAGCATGCTAATTAACCACTTTACATTTTTTTTCCCTGGCATCTGATTGCCACTTTCTGGTTTTCAACATGTCTTGGATTCCATCATAAACACTTTCAAAGTAATATGTTTGTAAAAGCACAATGTGTACTAGAACTAACATTTTAATATACCATTGTTTTATCTTTGTAACCAAGCCTTTTTAAGAAATGTCCACCAAAAGGTTATACAGTGGTACCTTGGGTTACAGACGCTTCAGGTTACAAACTCCGCTAACCCAGAAATAGTACCTTGGGTTAAGAACTTTGCTTCAGGATAAGAACAGAAATTGTGCTCCAGCAGCGCAAGGCCCCATTAGCTAAAGTGGTACCTCCTCAGGTTAAGAACAGTTTCAAGTTAAGAACGAACCTCCAAAACAAATTAAGTTCTTAACCCGAGGTACCACTGTATTCCTGGTTTGAGCCACACTTCCACTGTCTAGCAACCAACATCCACCCTCACCTTGATCAGAAGTCAAAATAATAATAGTTAAGAATGGAAAAATTATTTCAAGGAAAAATTCTTACGTCTCACTGACCCCTAAATAACAAAACAGGCTGATGGCTGGACAGATTAAAAAACAGGAATCTTATCCTGTCTAGCTGCTAAATTTTGAAACAAAACTTGGCTAAGAACCCCCCCACCAACACACACACGATGCTTCAATTATGTCCAAACCAGTCCAGTCCAATGCTGAGAAATACATGGGCAGGCCTGCCAGCAATGCACTGCTTCTTCCAGCCTCTCTAGTATGAACAGCACCAGCCTGAACTCCCGGGGAGGCTGGAGGACTTTCCTCTGAAAATACATGCAATAAATTTGATGGTGCAGCCATGTCTAAGATTCCAATCACATCATGTATATCTTCTTTCCTGCAGTAGCCATTGGTTGCAAAGGTCTTAAGTGGCGGTTGAGCAGCCTATTAAGTCATTATGGACAGGAAGAAAGTATTTGTATCTTCACCCAAACACAGGGTCTAGATCAGGTAGTCAGTTCTCAGAAAAGCTTAGTGAACATTTAGAAAATGGACACTCCAACAACATATGTCTAATATGCAAGAGGAACTCTGCAAGGTGCACACTAGTCTTCCTCCTCCTGCGAAGTTTGTGTAAAGTATGCAAACAGATTTTTTTTTAGAATTTTTGCAAATTTTTATTCTGTGCTTTTGGGATCATACTCTTCTATCTCTTGAGTGGTTTACATTCCACTTGCAGCATATGGGCTTATGTAAAAAAAAATATTCCTATGCAGCCAATATACATGGCAGAAATCATGGGTTGTATTCAATGATAGCTGCACACATCAAAGGCTTGTACACATGACTTCCACCCATCTGTGGAGGGAAGAGTTTGTTTGGTAGCAACCACATACAGTGAGTAATGTGAGGTTTTTTTTAATAGCACACAGGTGTGGGGTCAATTAAGCAAAATGCTTGTTTTTATTGCAAGCTGCATCATAGTCTTTATTCAAAAAGACAGGTGTCAAAGGGAAGTTGAAAATATCCCAGGACACTTTTCGTGCCATGCCATGCCCTTTCTAATTCAATCTGTGCAATTTGCAAAAATACATGGGTCCAAAGTTAGCTGTGAGATGGGGAAGGATGAGTTCTCCAAGTCTGCAGTCAGGATAGAATGAAAATGTGTTCTGGAACCGCTTTCGAAAACAGCTCAAGTCTTCAACCTGGATGCTAATGTCATGTTGGATTGCTAATAGCTCCACAGCTCTTTCAACCACATACTCATTCTGGAGCTGAGACAAGGAGCACGTTGAGTACACGACGTCTCCCCCTGGCTTGGCAGCAAGTATCCCAGCCCTGGGAAAGGAACAGAAAGAACTTTTTATTTATTTACAGATTTACATTTCAAGGCACATCAACGTCACAAGACAACGTACAGAATAATTACACAACAATGCTTAAAAGAGCTCCAGCTGAAAACAACCATCATACTTTGGGATAGACTTAGGAGAATCTAACTTAGCAGCAGGAGATTACTGGATAATTACATTAAAGTAAGGGTTCCACTTTGGCTAGAACTCCAGGTTTTTTAAAGAAATATTTTCCTAGTCACCAAATCAAATCAAAATCACCTCCAGAAGAGTAGGCAAGGAAGCATTACTGAAGTTGGATCCTCTGAATTGTATTTAATTAACCTACTCGGAGCAGACCCACTGAAATTAATGGGCCTAAGACAATAATAGCAATGAATTTCAATGAGTCTACTCCAAGTAAAACTTAGTTAAAAGCAACCCTTTGTCTTTTAATCCACAAGAGCCTTACACATTTGTATGTGGGCAGGATGGCAGGCAGATGAGCACTTTTGTAGAGTTTTGCGGACTCATTTGCAATGCTGTGAATGATTTAATAAAGCCCACAATGTGAAACCCTGGTGCAGCTCAAAAGTTAACATGTATCACATAAGGTCAGGATCACTTACACAAGCAGCTCCACCTGGAGCATTGGCAACATCTGACGCTCCCCCTTTCTCATTTGATTGAACATATTGTTGTCCTCTTCTACGACTGAGTGACGGTCATTTGTGCATGGTACATCCACAAGGACCTGCATGGGATAGAGGGCAAATATTCCAATTAAACTCGGTGGACTTTTACCTGTTTGTGCCCTCCCACACAGCTTGTCCCATATCACACAGCTTCTCATCAGGCTCATTAAGGCACTACTGGATGATATCTTGGAGGCCATCTTCTGCCATTCACAACTGCAACTGTTCTTAAGCCTCTTGCATGTAATACTCATACAGCCATTGTGGTGTAGAGGTTAGAGTGCTGGACTAAAACCAAAGGAAACCCAGGTTCAAATCCACACTCAATCATGAAGCTGCCTGGGCAAGTTTAGGCTCTAGTCACCATCTTGCTGTCTACCCTCACAGGGTTGTGAGGAGAAACCATATACACCACCTTGAACTCCTTAGAGCAGGCATGGCCCAACTTGGCCCTCCAACTGTTTTGGGACTACAACTCCCATCATCCCTAGCTAACAGGACCAGTGGTCAGGGATGATGGGAATTGTAGTCCCAAAACAGCTGGAGGGCCAAGCTTGGCCATGCCTGCCTTAAGAGGAAAGATAGGAAGTAAAAATAGGTAGATGACGTTCAAAGTACCTACACATTCTGATAACTAAAATTATTATTTTCCTACATCAAGGAAAAGGCTTGGGAATTATTATTTTTTAATAGTTGAGTGTTTACAATAGAAATGGACTTCAGCTGGACTCTCTGAACCAAAGTTACATACATTACCAGTAAAGGAGTTATCAGATGTGGCAGAAAGCACAGGTCTTGGCTATAGACAAACCAGATAATATTCAACAAAGTATTAACTCCGAGTCCATTGATTTCAGGGGGTCCACTCTCAATATGACTAAGTTCAGTATCATCCACTGTCACGATCCGCCCCCCGCAAGATGCAAATATATTCTAAAGGAGCAATCTGCGCTCTGTACAAGTGAGGGGGGAATGGCAGAGATCATATGTTCAGTAGCTGCAGGCACCTGCTGGCGCTCTTCTAATGGGCTACTCCCAGTAACGTTATCTACAGCAATGCTTACCCTATCGTAAGTATTCATCTCCAGGTCACCCCACTTCCTTCCATCCCATGATGTAATCCTCACTATCTTGCTGAGCTCTTCTGGAAGGTAGCTATGGAGAATTTGACGCAGCCGACGAGTGCGGGAAACAGAGAGGTCATTGGCAGCCAGCTGTCCTAATGAAAGAACAGCAACAGCATACACCAAGGGCAGACAGACTCTTGGAAGCTCCAAGTCAACAAACCAAAATTTGCACATGACTGAGAAATGATGAATATGTTGCCAACTTTCTTAAAAGAAGACCCCATCAGTTTTGGCAGTGTATGAATGTGCGTATGTGTACACACACACACACACCAAAAAAGTATATATATATCTTTGTCAGAATTAAAAACTTGCCATACTCTGCCACCAGATAGACATTTAGGATGCTGGGGGAATGAGAGAGTCATCCCATGTTGACATATAATAGGAAATTATCTTTTATGTTTAATGCAGACACAGTGCTGGGTGGGCATGTGATCATGTGTGCCTTGAATATGTGTGTGCTCTCAGTGTGCGTGCACAAGAGTGTGGGTCACACCCTCTCTTGTCATGTGAGGCCTGGAGAGTTGGCCAAGGGTGAATGTGGCGCTCTGGCCACCCCTGCTCTACAAAGAGAGAAGGAGTTGTTGGAGCTGGAAGAGGCCGGAGAAAATGTCCTGCTCCCTTCCCTAAGATGGCCTTCTGGAGAGTAACCTGTGTAATCAAAATTGCACTGCACCACAAGCAGAAGCAAACATGATGCATCATACCAGACTATCTGATCCTTTCAACTCTTTCCGGACAGATATAGGAAAAACAGTTTTCACTAACTTGTCCTGCCTACACCATTTGAGCACCACCTGCTGCAGAAGAATTCTACTTACGACAACATCCAGTCTGTAGAAGGGCCAGCATCTTTCCACCTGGTGCTGCGCAAAGGTCAAGGACCAGGTTGCCAGGCTGCACATTGAGAGCCAAGACGGGCAAGATGGATGAAGCATCCAGAAGATAATAGCCCAGAACTCCTATCATGTCTGGTCTATGAAAAAAGGGAACAGATGAAGTTTAGCATGGCAGGCACAGGAAATTTGAGCCTCAATTAATTCCTACTTAACATGCACTGGCAGTATGGAAGGTCTGCAGCTCAACTGTGGAGCATACGTTCTGCATGCAAATAGTTCCAGCTTGAATCTCTAGGTAGAGCTGGGAAAGACAAATGATGGAGAGCTGCTGCCAATCAGTGTAGGCAATACTGAGATATATGGACCAACGTCTGACTCAGTATAAGGCATATAACATTCACGCTCATGTACCCCTGCATGGTGGGGTTCTGCCAGTAAGAGCACAATATAATACCAGGGGCTTTGACACCACCTAGCTTCCCTTCCATCTATTCCATATTTTCATGGGAGAGAAGACTGTCCCTACACTCAGCTTTACTAAGTGAAGCAAGAACTAAGTACCTTAACAACTGAAAGAGAGGCAAAAGATCCATTTGTTGTCATTGGCAGCAATCAGGTATTTTAGAAGTTTGCAAGTAATGGGCAGTGTTCAACTACTGCTGCCCATCAGAATAAGGAGTTCCACTTGTGTAACAGAACTCCCCATCCCCACCCTTCTGTGTGTGTCCTGTCCTGACGCTTCCCCAAATCTACTCCGGAGGATTGTGAGAACCCCAGAACAGATTTAGGGGGGTGGGGAGGAGAATATTTCAATGTACAAGAAGAAATCCATGGGCTAAGTTGGATTCTGCCCAATGCAATTATTTTCATCTTACAAATGCTGAAGAGCACCCCAAAACCCACCTCCTCACCCAAAATCAGCTACAAACCTGGCTGGATGAAAAAGGCTGATATCTCCTTTGGGGAACGTGTAACATTTTATGTTGGGACTGATGGATATGAAAGGAGAATGAGGAGGTTGCGCTTGGAGCTCAGAGGGTTCAGTCTGAGTTTCTGAGGATGATTCAGGCTCACTGGCACCTTGCTCAGCTGCAGGATCCAGGTCCTGCTCTACTTTTCCAGATTCCCAGATGAAATCTGCTGCCTGCATTTCTTCCAGTTCCTGGGTGACCTTCTGTGCATCACAGTAATTGTTGATAAGAGCTCCATATTTTTGCTCTGAGAGAAGACCGATGCGGATCGAGGGCCAGAGGCTGCCAAACTGCACACCATAGGTCATGTCGAAGACCCGCAGAGCCCGTCTGGTGCAAGGCACACGAGGAGTGGTGGATGCCTTTACATGGATGAAAATGTGCAACAGGTAAAATATTAGTGCTGATAATGTTTGGGCATTACATGCACCACACACCTCTTTACCATGATGTGGCCCTACAGTGCTTGGATGTATGACTGCATAGTGAAATCAAAGACCAGGGCCAATGTCGCTGGCATTTCCTACCCATCCTGACATCAGGGACGGACCCACACAACGTCCTCCACCCACATCCCCGTGAGATAGCACCAGCAGGGAACAGCTCCCTTCTTATGGGCACACACACTCTATGTGCGTTCTACCATCAGGAGGTCCATATTCTGCACCTGAAAGTAACTCATACAAACTAAGCTATTTGTTCAGGTGAAATGCCATATTTTGCAACAGCCTCGAAGCTGTTTGTCACAACAAAAGAAGGAAAACTACAACTCAAGGAACAATGCAGGCTGGGGGCCAATGGCAGCTGGAGTGCAACATCCCTATCTAGAGCAGGGTTTCCCAAACTTGGGTTTTGGACTACAATTCCCATCATCCTAGACCACTGGCCCTGCTAGCTAGGGATGATGGGAGTTGTAGTCCTACACCAGCTGCAGTGCTAAGTTTGGGAAACCCTGATCTAGACTAGAGAATGGGCTCCTACCAAGAAGCCTTCTCTAAAAGGGCCAGGCAAACACGCTAACTTAATTTCACGTAACGGAGGCCACGGCAAGCGAGGCGGGAGAGAGAGGCCGGATTTCAGAGCCGGGACAAAGTGCCGAGGACTGGACGGAGATCGGGGTGGGTAATAAAAACCCGGGGGGCGGAGGAAGCAACGCAGCGGGGACCCGCTGAAGGGCACGGGGCAGGGTGTCCTTTGGGGCTTCACTGGGCTGGGCACGGGAGGGCGCCGCAGGAGCTGTGGGTCGGGGTCCGCGTCCCTCGCGCCTCACCCATTTCTTCTTCTGCGCGTGTCGGTGCCGACAGGGAACGAAGGCGAAGGACGGGACCGTCGGCAAAGCCGCCTCTTTCCGCAGCAGCTGCAGCAGCAGCCCCTTCCCGCTTGCAGTGCGTGCAGCCGCCATCGCTCGGCTCCAGCGCCAATGAGGACAGCCCGCCGGCCGACGCAGAAGCTCCTCCTCCTCTTCTGCCAAGCGTCGGGGCGGGGTGGGCATCTTTTCCGGTGGACGCCGGGTTGCCGGAGTCTCATGCATTTGCGCCAGGCATGTACCGCGAAAGGTATCGGAGAATTCGCTCTTGCCGAGACGCGTGCCGCCGGAGGTTTCATTCCAAGCAGGTCGTTTCGGGCACAGGTTACAACGTCCTGCTACCTCTAGCACAGGCATGGGGAACCTGTGGTCCAGGCCTTCTGGTCCAGCACGCGCGATCGGTGGTCTAGGTCTGCAGCAGGGGCAGCCGGCGAGGTGCCTTTCACTGCAACTCCCAGCAGCCCAAGCACCATGGCCAAGGGCAGAGGATGATGGGAGTTGTAGGCCTAAACATCTGGTAGGCACCAGCCAGGTGTCCTTGGTCCAGCAAGTTTAGGGTGACAAAGCCTAAAGACGCAAGTTTTCCATTTCTGACATACCACATGGGTCTGCATCTGCTCTTCAATTATGTGAAAACCAAATAAGGAGCTCGTTTTTTTCTTCCCAATTTCAGCTTGCTAGTACTGTGGGGCTACACCATGAAGTTGTGTGCGATGTGTATAGTGCCCATAATAGAGCAGTCACAAACATGGAATGTTGGCTCATCAGCTGAATTGACATTTTCAGTGCTGAATTGATATGTAAGGTAACCCAAGTTTGTTTATGACATTTAACAACTCTTCCTTAGTTTAAAGCAAACTCCTACTGTGTGATTTTAAAAGTCCCTGCAAGCCACCCTGGTGAGGTATGTCCTTGAGTAGCCAGGGCTGATGGATGTAGTCCATCTGGAGGGGACCCAATGTTGAGGAAGACTGTCCTAAAGTACAGTGGTACCTCTGGTTATGAACTTAATTCGTTCCAGAGTTCTGTTCTTAAGCTGAAACCGTTCTTATCCTGAGGCGTGCTTTATTAATGGGGCCTCCCACTGGAGGCACAGGATTTCTGTTCGCATCCTGGGGCAAAGTTCGCAACCAGGAGCAGCTACTTCCGGGTTAACAGAGCTCGTAACATGAAGCGTTTGTAACCAGAGGTACCATTGTATATCTGCCATTAAAAGGTAATTCACTGGTCTCTCACATGAAACAATCACACCCTCAGGAATGTGTGTCCTCAAAGTGGAAATCTACCCTAGAGGTTTTCCGTAGGATATTGTTACCTCAAATTAGGACACCTATCCTTTTTAGCAGTTGTCTGACATTCAAAAGATTAGTGGTTGAAGTTTCTCCCAGTTTGTGTCAAGATGTCTGCAGGTCAGGCAGACACTAGGTTGTTAAACTGGCTTCTGATCAGCTTCCCTCCCCTCACACACTCCTGTCATTCCAGAGGTCCGTGTGGCGTTGCCAAGGACTCTTCAGAGGTGCTCTTACTTCAGATACGGCTGAAACCTGACCAGATCGTAAGAAAAGGCCTGACACTGATGAGACTGTAGCTCTGATGTTAAGAAAGGAAAATGGGGCCCCATGGTACAAAACGACAAAATAAGCCTTAGTAGCTTGGCTGAACATGTTGCAAACTTGGTACCATGGTCACCAGAATTGTTTGAAATAAAAGCAGCTAGTGTAGGAACTCAACTGATTTGATTCTGCATCCATCTTCCACAGTGGGGAGTTCTTTCCTTCCTAGGATTCATTCAATGTAAGCTTGATGTTGGTATAGGAATGTCTCCAGCTTTACAGGCAAACACAGCTGCTAGACAGCTGCAAATACAGCTGGGATAGACACCACATAGGCACCATGTGTAGCATGGGAAAGATTACATACAAGCTTCCAGGTTACATGTGTGACAATGTAGACAGAATGCCATTTTAAAATATATCTCACTAAGAAAGGTTCCACACATATTATTATTATGTAAACATATCTACATGATCTCTTCTAATCTGTAATCTCTTCTAAATTTTGGATTCTACCTCCCACGCTTACTATAAAATAGGAAGATGCATATTATTGAAAGAAAGCAATGGGCATTGTGGAAAGAGGAGGTAGCCAGCAGCACACACAGGACTATATTGTTTAGGACCCTAAAACCTCATACTGCCCCCCCCCCCCCAACAACCTGCCTAACCACCTACATCCTTTCCAATATTTATTTCACCTATACATATATGTATTCTGACCTCTTTGGTTTCTCCCTCACAGTTACTATTAAGGATATTAGTTGCTGTTTTCTGAAGATCTATATGCAATTAAAAGTTTTCAATGTCATGAAAAAATGGATCCTTTGCATTACTAAATTGCCTAATTTTTTATGTTTAACTTCAGAGCATGCTAAGATGTCTTGGCTGTCATAACAAGCAAACATTTTCACATTTGACAGGAAATATCTTTAATATCAGAAGTCTACAGAAACACTTTGTTAAGCAGCCACAAATCTTCTACATAACAGATGTATCCTGATGGCAACTCGTAAATTCTCCCAGAATTACCACAATTCACTTTCATATCACACGTGCAGAGCTGCATGTTTACTCAAACTGAACACTCAGGTTTTCATCAGCTATGCATGAGGACGACACAGGCTTATATTAACATTTATTTCAATTTGCTGAAGAGTTTATGAGCCACCTGAAAAAACCAAAAGATGAACAAATTGAATTAACAGGAGCTTCTTTAGCAACACACACATTAGTCCTAATAGCCTTCTTTAGGCATTATACCCAAGAGAAATATGTGATGGGGGAAGCTGGAATGAGTGTACTAGCTCTGTCCCTTAACTTTTCCCATCTCCCACCGATTTGGGGAGGGTGAACTTTTGAAACAGGGAGCCTCCTGTGCTTGTCGAGTCTCCACACACATTTCAGAACCATGGAAAACCAGTGTTCTAAAATGCACACAGTGCAGAAGGCTCCACACTTCAGGAATTTATCTTTCAACTCCCACAGGCAATCAAATGGAATGGAGGGCAAAGCTAGCACATGTTTTATTCACACCTGAGGAGGGCTACTGTTTTGCTCCCTCTGGGAACCAACTGCATTCTTGCACAATATATTCTTGCCTACTTACAATCAAGAAAGCTGGTTACAGAAAAATGTACTCTAGAAGCAACAAGCCAATATTTTACAAACCTCTGCATCGTTATTACGCAACACTCCTTTGTAATGTTTTATTTTGAATTTTTTAAGATACTATTTTAGGATATTGTATAAAAATCTTGTAAGTTTATGTTTTCTTTTTTCTAGTTTTTCTTTTGTCTTATAATTCTTTATATTTTTTAATAAAGAATATTAAAAAAATATCATCTTAGTTTTCTCTTAGTAATGTTGCTTTGAATGTATACTTTATATTTGACCTTCTTCAGTAATGTTTTATTCTGGATTGTTTTATTTGATGTTTTAATGCGGTGTAATCCGCTTTTGAGATTTTTCCTTTAAAATATAAAGCTGTGTAGAAATGAAATCAATAATAATACTTCTAAAAAAACTAATTTATAAAGCTGACAGTGTAATTCCACACCCACAAGATAAATGTCAAAATAGTACCTCGATTCAGTTATTCAATCTATATTGACTTTCAATAAAGTGTCTGTGGCTCAACACTGGAGAAATAAGGTATTTGGCCACAAAATACTGTTCACACTTAGAAATTACTCTGAGACAAACTTACACAATGGTCTCTAGCGTGCAAGAAGTCAAAGAGTTCCTCTGTACACTTCTCCTCTGTATGGGACTTGGATGACACTCGAGCATTACACTCCTCTAAACGTTCCCGAGCTTTCACACATTTCTCAATCTGTTCACAATGCTCCCTTAGAGTAGTTAAAGGATCCTGGACAAAAAGGAAGATATAAAATAGGCACAGTTAATGAGCGATTGCTAAGAGAGAGGTTCAACTTTACCACCACAAGCTAGAATATAAAAGCTTGCTATAACTTGTCCTGGATAGATGATAATGACAAGCATACAAATGATGAGATCTAAAATGCCAGGCATTAACAGTCCTGTTGTTAAAATATTCTACCTCTACACTTCCAACTTTAGTGTTACAGTCAGGTAAATTACAATCATTTTTCTAAGGAAGAACCAAGAGCCAAAACAGGATTATAAATAAGGAGCATGTGAACCAAGCCTAACTTAAATGAGGTGCAGAACCTGTATATGGATTCTAATCCAGATGGCTTTCATTCTTGCATTAGATTGTGGGGGAAATGTTATGGTTAAGTTACATACAAAACCAAGTTGTGGGTGTTTGAAAAATATCCTCCTTAACTGCAGTATTTGAAAGTAGGAAAAGCCTATGTACTACACCACATCTCAATATATAAAAGGTTCAAAATAGATATGGAGAAGAAACAGCACTTGTATCACACTTGACAAACACAATTTGGTTATTGATTTATCATTTTATGACTTATCAGTGCCTAGGTGAAAGTTATATACTGTTGGGAAAGCAAGCAAGCTACTGTTGTGGGACTCCAGAGATATTCAAAACTATTTAAGTTGTCAATATAAGTATCACTTATTAAACATTATTATCCTGAAGACAGACAGGATGTGAATGGCACTTTCTGTATGGCAAAATGTGATGCAAATAACCTTTCTACAGCAAAGTAGCTATGTATTAAAGCTACTCATGCACTTTCAGTTCTGAACCAAAGTACAGGCATACCTTGGAGATAGTGCAGGTTCAGTTCCAGACCACCACAATAAAAGCAAATATCACAATAAAGTGAGTCACACAAAACCATTTTCCCCCCAAGTGTATATAAAAGTTATGTTTCCACTATACTGCAGCCTATTAAGCCATGCCCCCCCCCCCCGACTGCAGGAGCAGGAGGGGGGAAACCTCAGTTCCAGCCCTAGCTAGCTCCACTCCTGTGGCCTGAAGGTCATCAGGGGGCTTCCTTCCCCCGGAAGTGGTCAGGCTGCCTGCAGCTGCACAGAACATTATCTGTGAGACGCAATAAAGCAAATCTCAATAAAACAAGGCATGCCTGTACTTCCCTACCCCCAGCCTTTTGTACCTTTCCCTGGTTTTCTAAATACAAATAGGACATTTTATAGACTAGGGTTTAAGAAGTCTGCTGCTCTCAAAGGATTAATCTTTCCCCATTGTCATTATAATAAAGTTTACCTACCACAAGCTCTTCTTCCTCCTCCTCCTCCTGGACAGAGATGCAAGAAAATAAGAATAGACTCATAAATGTCATGATATTTCTATAATAAGAGTATACTTAACCATATCAAAACCAATTCCACTTATTTGCATTTCCGCTATGTAGTACTGTACAACTTCTCTTTCATAACACATATATATGTCTGTTATAACAAAAATGTCTGTTATTCCTAGATATTTATTTAAAAGGGTCCCTTCAAACTGATATTCAAAACCAATGTATATGTACATTTTAACAGGCTGGACTTTAAACCTTTCACTAGGCATCTTTCTAACCTGTTAGGGACTTGGTGGCAAGAGGTATAGTGACCACAGTATTGCTGTGGAAATAGGCCCCCAATGCTGAGGGGAAATTATGGCTTAACTAGAACCAGATCAAAACTCATGGGAAATGCTCCAGCTCTTCAGGCACTGGAGATATCCTGACAAGGAGCAGAATGGAAATAAGGCTAAGCCACAGAGGGTCTTATTTAAGAAAGCCTCTTAGATATGGGTAGAACAAACTGAGAAACGGATGTGGTAAAGACTGATGGGAGAGTCAGAGGCAGCAGTATACTGAACATACTGTGAAGCAACATAATATGGGACAGGATAAATAAAGGACAGTCAGCCACAACAAGCATACAAATACAGATATAGTGGAATTCTAGATATAAACTGCAGCAATGCTGAAAAGAACAGCAGCTGTATAATACTTAATACAGTGGTGCCCCGCAAGACGAAATTAATTCGTTCCGCAAGTTTTGTCGTCTAGCGAATTTTTCGTCTTACGAATTATTATTTAGACAAAGGAAACAAAGTCGTGAGACGTTTTCGTCTTGCGAAGCAAGCCCATAGGGAAATTCGTCTTGCGAGGCAACTTGAAAACGGAAAAACCTTTCGTCTAGCGAGTTTTTTGTCTTGCGAGGCATTCGTCTTGCGAGGTACCACTGTATCTGCAACCAGAATATTACATCAGGCACTGGGCAGAACACATATATTAAACAGCAAACCTCTGGCAGAGACCACTTATTAAAAAGAAGGAGTAGAAACCGCTGATCTCTTACTTGAAGAGCAGAACACGTGTGTGTGCACATATACACACGGAAGTCAGGACCTTAATGAAAACCTGTTAAGTTTTAATTTTCACTGTACTCCATTTCTGGGCTTCCTTTGGCAACGGAGAACAGATATTTGGCTCTATCTGTTATGATGGTGACCAATAAATAGAAATAAATGAGAACAAGCAAGATGCGAGGAGGAAAAATGACTCGGAGAAGGGAAGGATCAAGGGGGGGGGGGAGGAATAATGAAAAGAGGGCCTCTAGCACGAGAGAGAGAGATTAACCTGCGAGTATCAAGGAAGAAAGCAGGGGAGTGTCGACAGGAGACACAACGAAGACTGATATTCTGCCTCCAGCCATGGGTCAGCTCTGGAAAACCCAGAAGCCCGTGGCGAGGGAGGCATCTCGCCCACGGCTGTTTGTACCCCACCCGCTACGGCACTCGGACCGTGTAAAGAAGAAGGCCCATTGACAGGGCAGGCCCATAAGCGTCTACTCGGAAGCAAGTCCCATTGCGTTCAGCGGCGCTTGCTCCCGGGTAAGTGCGTTCTGGGCCTAAGCTCTGAGCAGGTCTCCAACCGTCGCTCTGTGAGGAGAAGAAACGAAAAAGAAACGAAACCCGGAGGGAAGAGAGGGAGGCCCAGCGGTGGGGAGGCTGGAAGGAAGGGGAGGGAAAGCACACCATCCCGGAGGCCAGAGCAAAGATGCTTCGCCTCGCCGGCTCCCGGGCTGCGCTCACCTCGGGGTCCCCGCTCCGGCCCTCCAGCGCCTTCTCATCCTGCCGCCCCATCGCCGCAAATCTCCCTCAAGCCTTGCTCCGCTTCCCCAGAAGGACGCCGAAGGGTCACCCGCAACCTCGGCGGAAATCCCGCCCACTCACAGCGCGCTTTCCGACGGCGACGACCTTCTTCAGATGGCTCCCTTTCTCGACGTACGCGGGCGGGGTGGCGGCGTCCTCCTCCGGCGTACACATTGCTTTTCGTGACTCTACCAAGATGGCCGCCGCCAGTTCCGCTAAAATGGCGCCGAGGGGAGGAGGGAGGAGGAGGGGCGGGGAAACAGGCGACCCGTTCAGTATGGCAGCATCATACGTCCGCATAACAATGAGTGACCTTCCCAAGATGGCGTAGCCCATCCCTGTTCTCGCTGAGTAGACCAGGAGCCTGAACAGTATGGAGGCCAAGTCTGCGGAAGAGATCTCTGATCGGAGCCCCCTCAGCCTGTTCGAGCTCAGCGCGGCGGCAGTCAGCGCCGCCATGGGACGCGTGGAGAGAGAGGTTTGGGGTAAGGAGAGGAAAGGGAGCCAGCTGGGACCGGCTCTGCTCTCTCCCGAATTTACGGGGAGTTACTGTATTGGCGCTCTTAAATGTGAGGGTCTATCGTAAAGGACGCCAGGAATCGGGGCACTCTAAATAGGCCGCGTCACCTGAAACCCCTCCTTTCTCTAACTGAAATTCAGCTTTCTCTTGATTTCTCCCCGCAAAAGCACTTCCAGGTCCGATACTTCAAGGAATCTTGCCTCTGCTTAACATCTACTACCTGGAGCGAATTGAGGAGACCGCTGTGAAAAAGGGTGAGCTACTTTGCTGGTCTGGAGGACAGGCGGGGATACAATAGTGCTAGCAAACTGTTGTCTGCTATCCTGGTTTCTCTCTGGTGCATTTAAAAAGTTTATTTTGTTCACACTTCACCAAGTGTGCTTAATTCATTTTGTGGTTGAGACAAATCCTTGCTCTCCATATTCCCAAGTGTCTGTTGCCCTGGTGTCAATAAACTGGGTCAAGAGTGGTTTTTTCCCATTCTTGACAAGGGTAAAATGTGTTGCACTGCATATCCTGTGCATGTTTACTCTGAAGTCTGCTCTACTGATTTCGGGGAGGCTTGCTCCCAAGCAACATCAGAATCCTAGGTCTACTCAGAAGTAAACTTACTGAATTCACTGGAGCATACTTTCAGGTAAGTGGGGGTTAGGATCACAGCATAAGGGCATAGGATTGCAGCTTCAGGCAATATACTTACTGAATTCAACAGCACAAATAAGCTACACTGATCAAAAGCAGATGGGTTTCAGGACATAGTTTTTAGCTATTATTTTTTATGGTATTTAAGAGCTTTATCAGAACCTTTTGAGCAGCAGACAACATACAATACTTTAGTTTAAGAACTCAAGAAGTACAGTAATGAAGGGATTAACGTTCCTACTATCTCAGGGTTGAGCATATACAGAAGGTCCCAGATTCAGACCTGGCAACTGGACATAGGGTTAGAAAATGCTGCTCTCTGAAACCAGAGCTATTTTTCTAGCTCAGTATAGCCTATAAAATGATTGGCACCAGCTTTCTGAAACCAGAGTTTCAGAGAGTTGGTGTCAGTCATTTTATAGGCTATACTGAGCTAGAAAAATGAAAGGCCTAAATCTATATATGGCAGCTTCATATCCTATATTCCAACTAAAACCATGTCCAAATCCATGGTCACAGGTTGGCAGTGGACTAGTCATTCTCTCAACCTCACCATCTTCTCAGGCTAAAAGGTTAGTCTGAGCTTCATAGGACAAGGGCAGATATCAAGTAATATAGTTTCATGCTGCTGCCAAATTTATTTCAGCTGGATTTTGGGAATTGTTGCAACGGGAGATGTTAGGAGATTGGCCTAGATCATGAGCTCCCTTACAATTTTGTAACCTTTGCTGAAGAAATCAAGATATTCCTATTATAATTTAATAAATCCACTTTTCAAGATACACCCTTTAAAGTATCCGGATAATGATTCTTAAGGAGTGCATAATGCACTTTAATGTGAAGCCTGTCTTGATTCTCATCTCAGTTTGACTGAGGGCTTGTTGGATTGAGTACATGTCATTTCAGCATAGGGTTCCTGTGTGCAAAATGGAATAACCTAACAGATAACTTCTATAATAAACGAAAAACCCTATGCAATAATTTCAAGTCTCAGTGTTTACATTTGAAGCCTAGTTTTGACACTGAATTTGCAGCTTCAGCTATTCTGAAGTCTGGTGCTTTCATCAGATATGGAATGCTTGCTTTAATTATGTTACAAGTTAGGTGTGATTAGTTATAAATTTTACCTGTATGCGTATAATTAACAGTATAGATTTACATTTTAATATTCAATTTTTTAAAGTATGTGTTATGTTTCCTCAGGTCTCTCAACCCAACCTATATGGTGCAAGCTCTGGTTTGACATAATGAAAACAAGACCTTCTAGATTAGAGGTAGGTTGAGGCAAACTACAAAGCTGACATACCTGAAACGACTGGGTTTTCCACCTGCATGGCTAAATGGATTTTATATCTGCCAACTGTGATGATGTTTTGGATCAATCTTAACTAGTTTCAATTAGACTTACTCCAAAATATGTGTAAATGGGAATGCAATCTAAACCAGGGGTGGGGAACCTTTTCAGTCCAAGGACCACATTCTGCTGTAGACAATCTTCCAGGGGCCACATGCCGCTGGCAATATTTTCACTAGAGCAGGATAATCAGGAAGAGGAGGGTTGGCACCTGGAGCACCTGCCAGCGGCAGCTATTTTTGGTGGCCATTCCCCAAGGAAAAGGCCAGCAGGGCAGGGTGGGTTGGATGTGGTTGCTGGAAGGTATGGGGACAGGGGAGGAGTTCCCTGGAAATGTCTGCTGGCTGCATGAAATTAAGTGGGATGGGGAGGCACATCTGGGCCCAGGTCAGAAGATCCCCACCCCTACAATAGATAGTTCCAGTTTGTGGAAAGCAAACGAGAAGTTAGGATCTCAAGTTGGGTTCACACTAAGGAATTAAAGAGAAGGGTTTGATGAACACATGCAATTTGTTTACTAAGATTATTAGGAGCCCAGGATCTCTGTTGCCTTTTAATTACTACAAAATTAATGTATGGTTTGGACTGTCAGAAGCTCACACAATTTTGTAACCTAACTGCAGTGAGAATGTGATTTACAGGCACTCCTGTAAATCTAGGTCTTATATTCCATTTTGTTTTTACTTTAAAATGCTTAATAAGATTTCCTTTGTCCTGTAAATAATATGAGGTTCTCACTGAAGTAGTAAACCTGTACCTAGGCTACACTACTTCAGACTAGAATGAATGCTCCTCCATACAAAAACATCCTCACCCACAGATAATTAGATGTCAGGGAGAAGAATTTGAGCATAGCTTTTTCTCAGACTTGAGTGTTTTCCATCTTCAGGGATTTCCCCCCTATGTATACCATCACATGACCCCCCTACCTTTAGTATGCACATCAGCAGGAACTGTGATGTAAGACACTGTGGTGCAATGAATTTATCACAGTTTGGTTCAATTTGATTGCAGAGCATCAAGTGTTGGAGGAAGAAGTTCATTGAAACTTTCTTCTCAAATGTGCTCCGTGGCATCCTGGATGTGTCTTTACACCAGCGCCTAAGTGACCCTTCCTTTTTGCCCCTGCTGCACACTTCGCGGCATGTTACCCAGCTTACCATCTACAACATGCTTGAGGGAGTGTCAGAGCTGATGGCCAAACACAATCAGAGCGTCCTAGAAAACTTGGCTGTCTCCCTCACATCCCTGACATTCCGTCACCTCCTCTCCTCCAGTCTGTCTACTAGGCAACAGTTGAGTTCATTCCTTCATCGCCTAATTCATCATGGGGCTGTGAACCACCTCTCTATGTATTCTTGGCCTGACCCTGACCCAGCACTTTTAGCCCTCATTCTGAAAATGAGTGCTGGGGTTTGGCACCCTGGAAAAACACTCCTGGACCAAGAAAACCTTTGCCATCTGTGCAGAGAGAAATGTGTTGACCAGAGCCAAAAGCTAGATGAAGAGCATTGGGGTTCAAGGCAGCTATTTCAGAGTTCAGTCAGTGGCCAGCATAATAATAGTGATCTGAGGAATGAGAAACTGTTACCTAGTGTGCCTCAAGAATCTCTTCTGGGCTTTCAAAATGCAGTAGAATTGGCCAGAACTAGCAGCGAAACTCTAAAAGCCCCGGTGGGATGCAGATTGGGTTGCAATTCTAGGCAAAGCAAAATGCAGCAGAGCTCATGTTCAGAAAGTTACAGTGCTGAAGAGGGATCTGTCACTTTTATCCCAGCAAAGACATTTCAAGATGTCCCTACTTTGGAAAAATATCAAAAGAGGCGTAAAGCTGTAACAGCAAAAAAGCGCACCTGCCATCAGAGGAGCAGCAAAGTCCCCGCAGAGTCAGAAGACCTTTACGACTTTGTCTTTGCGATTGCGAGGGAAGAGGAGGAGAATACACCGTGTAGCAAAAGAAGGAATGCCAAGGAGGAAGAAAGCCTTGCTAGCTGTTCCCGTCTCTCAGAAGAGGCTGCCAGTAGTTCTGGTACGGTTTGCACAGAGGGAACCCGATCTGCTGGGATGCCTTCTCTGAAAACAACGGGTCATTTCCGAAGTGTGTCCACACTGGAAGTGTTCTCCATCTCTCTGACCAGGAATACGTGCCAGATGCTGGGGAACCTGCTGAGCTCTTGGGTGTCTTTAGAAAAACTTGTTCTGTCTTTGAATGGTGAGTGAGAAACCAAACATTTGTCTTCGGGTGTATTTAGCAAAGCAGAGGCAGCTTTCTTTCTTTCTTTTGAGAGCCACATTGACCCACAGTTCAGGGTGTATCAAAATGAATTGTAAGCCAAGTGTTAAGGGGGGCATGGCGACAACTTCATTTCTCAGGGCTCCTTTCCTAAAGACTTCCCCATCAGTTTTTCTATCCTGTTTTAAATAGTTTTGTATCATTCATTATTAAATTCAGATAATCATCATCATCATCATCATTTTATTTATTCATTTCTTTAAAATTATGCACCACTTGGGTTGTAGAAAGAAAACCTCAAAGCAGTTTACAAAATTTAATGGGCAGATATGGGTGAGACCTTGTAGGGGTGCAAAAAACCTTTTGGGATCAAATATCATAGTGGGGTACCTACAGGAGTAATCAATAAAAAGCTTTCATTTTCTTAAAAAAACCAAAACCCTATTATTATTTTTGAAAAACTTTCTAAAAATAGAAAATGGGAAGCTTGAGAAACACAAAAACCCTTTTTACTTCATGGCATCATAGCAGGGGACTCACTGGAGTAGTCAATAGTCCATTCTTTTAATGACAACTTTGGGAGTTGGGGGCTTAAGGACCACAAAAACCTTCAGGGGGTGATATGTGATGTAATAATCTTGCTGTGTGTTTTCACCACCTATTCCTGCCTCTTAAAATGTGTTTTCCAGGCCTGGGCCCCGGCATCTTCAGTATCCTCTCTGGGCTCCGGGCCCTGTCTCGCCACAGCGATTACCGCCTCCGTGTGGTGCGCATCAGTGACATGTTCTCGCATGTCCCCTGCATGAATCTTGTTCATGCTTTCCTGAGTGCCGTGCCGTTACTTCAAACCCTCTTGGTCAGCTTTGATCTCAAAACCGCAACAGAGCGAGGCAGGCCGGAAGAGAGCTGGGACTCGTCACCCTTTGAAGAAGAGATTCCAGGTAATGCACTGACCAGTTCCGGACAAACGTTTCATCATTCACTTTCCTTTCCTGCATATGTGAGATCATTTAATTTTTCATTTATGCACTGCAGTGGCTGCCTAGTCACTTCAAATTTGCAGCGCTTTTTAAGGAGGCTCCTGCCCTCTCAAAGAGCAGCAAAGCATTTCATTTTTGTACTTTCTGCACAGTCGATGCAGTGCATGCAAACAGCTCCTGACTGTTTTGGTACAACTGCTGAGATAGAACACCTTGGCCTGCTAGAGGAAGTGAGTGACATTAGTGATGCAGCCTGATTTGGAATCTGATTCTAAGTCTTCTTACCTAGGTTCATTTCAAATCCCATCAGTCCCAGCCAGCATGGCCAATGGTCAGATATAATGTTGATGTAGTCCAACAGCATGTGGACAGGTTCCTCATCACTGCTTCAAACCATGGTGTGGTGGCTCAGGAAAAAGCCAGCTTGCGTTCTCCCTCTTCCCCTCACTTTATGTGCCTTAATTCATTACTTCCTACTTTAATCAAACCATATTATTATTATTGTTGTTGTTGTCCGTCCCCCCGATCTAGAGAGCCATTTGGAACACCTTGAAATCCGATTCCCTAGAGAGCCTCTTCAGACAAGTCTCCTGGTGCCTGTGTTGAAGGCCTCAAGGTCTCTCCAGAGCCTCTCTCTAGACAGCGTTGCAATTTCCTGTCCTCAAGAAGTTGGGCTTCTCCTACAGGCACTCAAAGGTATGACGGAAGCAATTTTGCCCTTTCCACAGCTGCTCAGAAATGGTAGCAATTTGCCAAGAGATAATAACATCTTTGGCCCTCAGTCAGCGAAGCATACAAGATTATTGTGTGAACTGCAGGCAGAGCTAAACTAGTCTAAAACATTCTTTTCAAGATCTTCAACATACATTCTACTGAACAGGAAAACCGTAAGCAGCAGGGGGCTCCATTTTTCTCTCTCTTAAGATCCTGTTTCTCTTGCAGAGTACAGCCCTAGCCTGAAGAAGCTAAGCTTTCATGATGTCAACCTTTCTGGCCACTCAAAAGAAGTCCTCCTCCTGCTACAGGATCCCGTTCTTCAAGGTACATTAAATGCACTTGCCTTCTCCAAACTGGTATTGGCTCTTATCAGCGACCACCGTTGCAGGCAGTTAAGAAGGAGATTTCTGCAGAGGCCTGTAAGTTTTGTGGTCATCCTGTTTCAAAAACTGTGTCGTTTCAATGTAATAGTTTTGTGAAGAGCTGGATTTTGCCTCATACAGTGGTACCTCGGGTTAAGAACTTAATTCGTTATGGAGGTCCGTTCTTAACCTGAAACTGTTCTTAACCTGAAGCACCACTTTAGCTAATGGGGCTTCCCGCTGCTGCGCGATTTCTGTTCTCACCCTGAAGCAAAGTTCTTAACCCGAGGTACTATTTCTGGGTTAGCGGAGTCTGTAACCTGAAGCGTCTGTAACCCAAGGTACCACTGTACTCCATATAGCTCTGGAGTTCTACCTGATGGAGGGTGAGTGGTGTCAGAAAAAGAAAGCTAGCACATTGTGACGGAAAAGTTACTTCACACCTAAAGAGGTGTATTCAAAAGGGGTGTAAAGCTTAGAGAAAAAGGAAAAGGGTGCTTATATACACTGTCCATTAGTATATCCTTAAGTCTCCTTACTGGATTATTACTGTGCTTTCACTCTGTGGTGCTGCCTTCATTGGGCTATGCATGCAGTGAATCCAATTTCAAACCATAGACAGGAGGAACATCTTCATTTTTCTCTTGCAATAGAAATCACCTTTTCATTCTGTCGGCTGTTTGAAAACTGCACTGCTGAGCTCCTGTCCGAAATAATAAACGCCGTGAAGAAGAACTCAACACTGAAGAGCCTCAGACTCCCTGGAAATAGGCTGGGTATGTACAGCAACTATCCTAGAATACTTCCTCCACCTTTCTGGGGAGGGATGCTATGCTATCAAGAACGTTGGTACTTTTGTCCCTCGTCCTTCAAGCCCAACTGGCATAGGCTGAGGACTTCAGGCACAACTATTTTTTGACACATGTAGCCTCTTGCTTACCAAAATTCAGGCCACACTAAGTCGGTAAAAGTTGCCCAGGGCACTCTTTGTCCTTTTTCTGTTCACCTGTCCAACTAGCCACCCTTTCTAACTTGGTTTCTGAATGCTAAATCCTTCAATATGTGGGGGCTTTTATGTTTCGTGCTTAAATCATTGTCTAGTTTCAGAATGATCTGAAACAGAATTGGTGCTGAATTATGTCTGCTGTAAGGTTAGTCTACACATGCAGCAGAAATAAGTGGAAGAACTCAGTGGTGTAAACAGCTGCTTAACTGGCACAGAAGGAGTCATACTTCATGAGAAGTATTAGACTCACTACTGCACCCTTTCAGGGCACTACAGAAGGCTAATGGAAAGCCACACTTTACTGGCCTTAATCATTTGAAAGAGAGGATTAAGAATAGACTAACTTGCACTGAGACTTTGTGAATGACTGCCAAAGGTAAGTACGTGTTCTCATGTTGCATGAGATTAAGCATTCAGTGCTTAGGTAGCTATGTAAGGAATATAAGCCACTGCCAGAATATCGAATCCAACTTCATTCTTCAATGAGTGGTAGAATGGGTTGCACCACTTCAGATTGCACATAGGAGCCTCATTTTAAAACCTGCATGGCAAGAAACAAGCTGGGTCAGAACTTTAATCTCCAATGTGATGGTGCATTTTATTAGCATGTTTCTATAGCAGAATATTAAAAATTGTATGTCCCTAACCTCCTGCCTGAAGGGATGCAGCCTACTATGGCATTGTGCTGCATGAGTAGACTAGGCCTGATTGCTGCTGCTTCACCATTTACCACTTGCAATTATGTGCTTTATATATTCCCTAACATTCATAGTTGGTTTTCTTCCACCCCTCATTATTAGGAAATCACAGGCTTGTTGCATTGGCTGACATTTTTTCTGAAGATTCATCATCTTCCATCTGTCATCTGGATTTAAGGTAGGTTCTTCCTCTGAACACACAGTGCTATTGGGGAGGGGGCATGGGGGAAAGAGTGGTATGTCTGTACTAGGATCCAATGCTCAATTGTATTTTCATTCATTCACCAATTACTTTTAAAGAAAGGTGTCAATTTCCAAGAAAAATGACTCTTCCTAGTATACTTTTCTGAAGCTGATGCTGGGAAGTATTTATACTTGAGCACTCGAACAATTTAATTGTTTAATGTCTGATTCATAGTAATATGAAACCGAGTGTTTTCTGAGTGTAGTTACTGTGATGGGGGAAGAACCATTATTCTATACAAATGTCATCTGCAAACAGCAATGGACTAGTCTAACCCTATTTTCCTACAGCTCTAACTGTATCAAACCTGCTGGACTCCTGGAGTTTGCCAAGAAGCTGGAGAATTACATAGCCCAACGTGGAGAACAAATCAAATTCACCAAGCTGTGCCTCTATCAGAACTGGCTGGACCAAGATACTGTAACTGCTCAAGAGGCTCTTTGGCGGCTAAAAGCTATGTGCAGCATAGTCAGTGACACGTGGGATTCATCTCAGGCCTTGGCTGACTATATCAGTGTGATGTGAACTTATCTTCTAATAAAGCTGCCTAATCAATTTACCAGGATTAAGTTTTCCTGTTTTTTCTAGGCAGGCGCAACCGTAACTGGGCTTACTTGAGTACGAACACACATTTTTATAGTCAGTGTCAGCTAGGGAACTGGACCTAATGGTCAGGGGTACCTTTACCTTTTTAAACTTTTGAACTCAGCACTTCTGAGGAGACATGAACAGGATTGCAGTGTTTTGACTTCCCCTGAACCTCAAAGGTCAAGGTTTCAGCCATGGCTAGGTATGCAAAGGAAGACTGAACACTTCCATTTATAACAATCACCCCTAAAATTACTGTTACATAAGCTTCATAGGATGAGATGCTGACTGGTTTAAGAGGTTGAGAGGTGAAGTCCCAACAGCTCACTCATATGAATGTTAGAAGTCTTCCCACCAAGTTAAGCCCCACATTGCTGTACGAAGTATTGCAGTCTACATTTTATTTTACTCTATAAAAACAGGACAGCGATAACTGGCACATATGTTATCACTATCTTTTAAAGTCAATGCTGTGGAGAGTCAATAAATAAGCTTAAGGAGTTAAGATACAGAAATATTTTGTCCCGGTACTCGTAAACTCAATTTTCTTTAAGTGAATCTTCTGCCTGGAGAGCTAAGGTATCAACCATCTGAGGTTCAAGTGGAAAAACAGACTTCTTTCTTCCATCTGCTTTGATTCTGAGGTTTCCAGATTCTATTTACACTAGGCCTTACCTCATTATCAGAATTAAAACAGATCTTTGATTACTATTTAACAGCAAGAAATTCAGTTTCAATAAATTGTATGCATATCCATTGTTCACTGTTATTCTTGAAAAATTAACTTTGTAGGCATGTCTTTAAATTTTTCACAACAAGTAACATAGTCCAAAGAGTGATAAAGTAGCATGGGACCAATTTCATGATCAGAAGTGAACAGTTTTCTGTCGCGGTCTTCCCATACATGCCAGGTTTCATAAACATAATTACACTAATGCTCTATGACCAACTGATTTGGCCTACCACTTTTGTAAAGGTAGCCTTGAAACACCAAAGAAGATAAAGTTCTTCAACGGCATTAATGGGAGAAAAAGTGTAATCTTAAATGGGGTCGATCAGGATAACAAATAGCCTGAGTTTCAGAAAGTCAGTCCAAACCAACGGTCATGGAATCCCCCGTTGTTCTTCATGGGAATGATGATGGAAGGTAAAGGTGACAGCAGCATCCCAAGCAGCCTTGAGGACTGTGTCCTGGAGTCCACGTTTTTCAGCACAGTGGTTCCACTGGGATAAGTCAGAAGTGCAGTCAGACCCCTCTGGAGGTGGCCTGACTTGATGGCCATTCACACAGCGACGACACTTGATCCTGCAACGAAGAGTGCATTGTGCTAACAAGGGCCAGAGCCTCTACATAACTTTATCTCCGGGCTTTCATTGTCTGAGCTTAAAGGGCTTGCAATCTTGAAGACACTATTGTTTGCAAAGGTGGTATCGTTTAGAAGCATGCTCTATTTTACTTACTAGGTGAAATGCACTCATGACACCAACAAAGATAATAGCTGATGAAGAAAGTCTAGGCAGAAATCAGTGCGTGTACCCGAAACTGGGATTAAAACATTTGCTTCCATCTTTCCTGGTATACAAAGCCACACATACGCACCCCTTCCCAAAGTAAAGTTACGATATTCAGACCTTCAGTCAAGCACACTAATAATCTCTTAAGAGGGTTTAGAGCCCTAGGAATATATCTTTATTTTAAGATTTTTTTTACCTATCTTTCATCAAAAGGTCCCAGGAGCAATTTAACCCAAACCCAAAAATGAACACTTCCAATCAGCATGAGTAGCAAGTGAACTGGGATCAAACCAGTACATGTTTCTATAGGGGCCTACTCACATAGAGTCCAACAGACAGGCACATTTGTGTACTGCAAGGCTTGAGGCATACAGCTCACAATACCATTAACCTACACAAATGTTAAGGCCAATACATGATCATGTAGAGAGGGACATGGTGGGCTGATGTGGTCCTAATCTATTGCTGCATATACAGACTGAACATAGGGATAATTTTTCCTTACTTGTTCTGGATAAACATACCACACATTTGTGTCCCCCAACACATTACCCACAGCTCTTCCAATACTAACTTGTCATGGGTATCACTTGCGGTGGTCTCGTTGAGTGTGAAAAGCTCCTTCAGTTCGCCAAGAGAGAAGTGTCTTTCCACATCCTGCTCCTCATCTACGACACAGCTGCTGAGAGCCTTCTTGTGGGTCTGCCGCTGAAAGATCTTTTCCTCAATTGTCCCTGTCTAAAAGGATACAAAATTAAGGCTGGTGCTGGGTTTTTGGAAAGGCCCGAGAATCCTTATAAGCGTTATATGTTCTTTAGCCAGAACCTGATTTCCACATTCCAATTGCCATGCACTCCCAATCAAGGGTGAAGAATGGTGCCATCCATTCCTCACATTGTTCCCTTCTCAAAAAATTGCCCTCTGGGCACCAATCCTGTACAGCAGGCTTCCTCAACCTCGGCCCTCCAGATGCTTTTGGCCTACAACTCCTATGATCCCTAGCTAGCAGGACCAGTGGTCAGGGATGATGGGAATTGTAGTCTCAGAACATCTGGAGGGCTGAGGTTGAGGAAGCCTGCTGTATAGCTTGTTCAGCATGTAAATAAGGAATAAGGCTCTGAAATTTGGCCAAAGACTTCACATCAGTAGGGTGCTTAACTGTTAAATGGGGTGTTATATGTTAGCCAGTTACGTTATTTTTATTCTGTTTCAACTTGTAACTTTAACTACTTTAAGGTCTTGCCATAGGACACTATATGCTTATTATTATATATATAAAAAAGATTACAATATAAACTCCTGGTTGAAAGACCAGGATAGATAATCCAAAAGCAGCTGTGGCTTCAGTTTTCAGGCAACAGTGGAAAACCATTGGCCTTAACCTTTAAGCCTGATGGGGATATGCCTCTAAACAAAGATTTACATCTGGGACATGTCCCGATGAAGCTTTAGTTCGCTTTACATCACTGCGCATGCCCACTATCATAACAGATTGGTAAAAAACCAGGCTCCACTGTAGTCCGTTCAAAACATTTATGCTTTTGCATGCCATGACACCAGCTACCCTTGTGCAATTGGAAATCAGACACCTGTTACAAACTCGTTTCTTTTTGCAACAGACTCAAGCTTTGCCATCTGTACTCTGCGATGAGGACAGTCACAAGCAGGGTTGGAACCCAAGTCTTACCGAAAGCAATCGATAGATATAGCAAGTCTTCTTCTGGCCATCTCTCCAGACCCGGGCCATGGCTTGTTCATCATTGGCTGGGTTCCAGTCTGGGTCAAACATCACAAGTCTGTTTGCTCCAATCAAATTTAAGCCACAGCCACCTGCTTTGCTGCTCAGCATGAAAATGAATTCAGGGTTCTGGGGGGACCAGAGAAACTCAAGTTAGGTGCCCAGCACAAGTGATACTACTGACTCAGCAGGTTATTTATGCAAAAACACACTTCAAATTATCCTTTTATCTTGTATGCAAAATGAATGAACACAAACGTTGGTTAATAGACTACTCTTTCTTCCTTTCAGTCTAAAGATACTGGGCTCTTCCAACTTTGTAGTGAAGAACATCACAAGCCGTTGTCCTACAAATATATATACAGCCAAAGATTATTGGTACTACTTGTTCGTGTATTCTCCAACCAGTAATACGTACCGGTACATGAAAGCTTATAATTAGAAGACTTAGTAACACTGATGGAAAACTAGAGGCACAAATCTCGACAGGGCGATAATGCAGCATCCATCCTAACTCCACATCAACCTCCTCTCTTCCTGTTCTAACCATGCTGGGTTTTCTTGACCCCTGGACACCGGATAAAAAAGATTCCCAACTGGAGAAGGGATCATGCACCAAAGTACATGTCTGTATCACATCACTGGATTTGTGTAACAGCCATGAACGCTCATTGGAAAGTCATGCTGAAAATATTTTCCTATTGCAAGTATACCTCTATTTCAAGCAGGGGTACATATTTTGGCTATAACTGGCTTTAAAATGCAGGAGGCCAAAGAGGCTTTTTTACTGGAAAAATATATTGTAACCACTTCTGCCCTGTTTTGTAGAAAGGGTGGAACTAGATAGGGTGGAAATTGAGCCTGGAAGTTTCACTTACAGAAATGCTGTTGAAACGCTCCACTATCTTTGCTCTCTTTTTAATGGACATGGTGCCATCCAGACGGACATACAGGTACCTGACAGACACAAAAAGAGGGCAAATTAAGATCATAATACCAATATGTCCTTGAAATAGCTGCAATTTCACCCCTTTCACATGGGATAGTTCTACAAGTGAATTTAATATCAGGAAAAAATTAAGGCAATACTGGGGGAGGAGAGTTTTAGAATAGATTTATGGAGACATCAGGCCAAGCCTGACCCATCATTTCTGCACCCATCATTCCCAAGGAAGACTTCCTCTTAGGTTCTCTCTCAAATACTCACAACCTCTCAGTCATTATACCTTCTAGCTCTGCAGAGTTTCTCAAAGAGATCCAGCGTCTGAGTATAATTAGAAACTAGGACTACTTTGTCATTACTGGTGCTCCTCGTAACTGCCAAAATGTAGTCCAAAACCAGCATCTTTCCTGAAGGAAAAAAATTAATGAATACAAACGCTATAAAACCAGGAACCGCCAACCCAATGCCCACAGATGCAAAGGCTTTCCTTGGCAACCAAGGACAACACAGTGCCTGTGGGTTCCAGCCTGGTGAACCTTGTGAATTTTTAAATGGCAGGCACTTCTCTTGCCCTCGGAGGGGCTCTTTTGACTGTAGGCAGTGGGCTGCTCAAGTGTGTGTGTGTGATTGAGAGATGCACCAGGGCAGAAAGAGCGGATACTGGGGGATGCTCTCTGCTATTAGACAACAACAACATCATTGATGGGGCAGGGGGAGGAATCAGTACTGTGTGGATTCCAGGGGACAGCAGGACACAGGTGACTTGACTTCCCATGACAAGCATGAGATTTTCCAGGAGGACCGCAGGGAGCAGCAATGACTATTTGCTCTTCGATTTTGTGTTATGCCACGCCCCCTTGGCAGTAGTTTTGTGACTCATGCCCACAACACTCTCTCAACAGATGCCCATTGGGAAGGTTGGAGACCCCTGCTATAAACAGTGCTGAGAAATCAATCCCCAATATAATCTCACACACAGATACATTTTTGCAGCAACATTTACCTGAGAGCTGAGGTTCTAGGGACTTGGTGCTATAGCCAGAAGGAAATAACTGCAGAGCACCCACAAACCCCTCCTCCTCCTCCACGCACTTTTCATAGATCAGGGCAGGATCTAGAGAAAAGTTATCAAGAATCACTGCACAGAACTGGAGTCGACACACTTTCTGTTTAGCAAGGTGGAAGGATTGGTCTTAATGTGACGGAAACAGCTTCCTTACACAGTCCTATTATCTCTGGACAGAAATAACTGCAACGCCTAATCATCATCATCATAATCTAAACAGTTCTATAATCTCCCCCTGTATTTAACATGCAATGGTCTAGTATAGCCTCTCTCAACCTTGGGTCCCTGGATGTTCTTGAACTACAACTCCCATCATCCCTGACCACTGGCCATGCTGGCTAGGAATGATGGGAGTTGTAGTCCAACAACGTCTAGGTTGAGAAAGGCTGGTCTAGTACCTGAAAACTATAACTCTACACGTGATCATTTTAAATCACTAACTTTTATGTAGAGTTGGTGTCGGGCAGGGGTCTGCAACCCGCGACTCCGGAGCCGCATGTGGCTCTTTCACACCTTTGCCGCGGCTCCGAGGCGGATACTAGCGAGGGGAGGAGGCGCATTGTGCGCCCCAACACTCCCCACTGTGGCGGGCACTGTACTGGCTGTGACGTCACATGGGGGCAGTGCGTGCGTTAGTCACGCACTGTCCCGACGTCACCTTCCCGCCCGCCCGCTACATTGTAAGGGGCATGTACGCTGGTCACTGCATTGAAAGGGGGCATGTACGCTGTTCACTGTTTTGAAGGGGAGTGAAGAACACACACACAAATAAAGGTAACTTGTTAATTTAACATTTATTTCTATGAGGAGGAGTAATTCTGAGGGGTCAAACAAAGAAATAATAAAAAAGTGACAAAAAAGTTATTTTTATAATGACGAGTTTTGCGGCTCCCAGTTTTTTTTCTTCGGAAACGGGTCCAAGTGGCTCTTTTTGTCTTAAAGGTTGCAGACCCTTGGTGTGGGGGGACTTGTGGCCTTCCAGATGTTGCTTAGCTACAACTCCCATCAACCGTGATCATTGACTGTGTTGCCCAGGGGTTAATGGGAGGAGCCAAACAACATCTGGAGGGTCACAGGTTTCCCGCCCTTGATTTAGGGGGCTTCTCTGACAATAAATTACCATACATTGTATATATTCCTTTTCACACATCAAGTGTTCCTCGGTCCACAAGTAACCTTCTGAATGTAGCTCATAATTGCTTGCTTGTTCCATAACTAAGCAGTGTTTTGAACCTGTATTTCTGCATTCATCCAGACTCCACAGCATCCTCTGTTCCACACTGGCCCATATACACTGCTAGCTTATCTAGTTCTCTTTCCATTTAAGGGTGCCTTGATTTCCCATAAGAAACCCAAACTATCTGCTCCCAATTTCAAAAATAGCACAACCAAGCATTTAAACCATGAGCATGCATAGTAGGGATTTTAAACCCATAGTCACATTATGCAATAGATTAAAAATGTGTACATTAATTATGAGAGTGCTAAGATTCAAAATTAAAGATTATGTTTTTTAAAACCCAAGAGGGTGTGGAGAGGCAAAGCACATTTTTGCATTGCTGCAAGGTCCTGTAAGTAAGAAGCCTGTATCCCAATGTATTATTCAGGCACTAGAAGGCCAGCCACCAGCCCAAGCAAACTCGAGTCCAGAAGAGGGCACCAGAGTCTCAAACTTTAAACATGGAAAATCTTTACATGGGACAAACATCTGCCTATCCCCACTTAGAGCATAAAGCAAAATGCAGGGGCTTGTGAAAAGCCAGTAAACACAAAAGAAGGCACGTGCTCCAGTTTAGACAACTGTGCTTTTCATCAGGGCGGAAAAAGCAGTTTAGTTTATAAATTGCGGAGTTCCAAGAGGGGAGGTTCAGGGGTGGCTTAGATGACTGAGAGGGACAACATACAAAAATACTTCCAATCCTTTCGAAGAGCATGCTTCTATTACGCTTGCACAGAAGTTGAAGCATAACAGTGCAGCAACTTCACTTTCTCCAACAAGGAAATCCGAGACTGTGAACTGAGTTTTTTCTATTCCTCAGACCCAAAATGCCCATGCCCTTAACACAGTGAGCCAAGATTATGAACCCTATTTTGTTTCGATACCTACAAAACATAATTTATTCTTTTTAACTGCCATGCAGCATCACTGCTTTGGAATTTAGCCTTAGCAGCAGTGTTTGAAACTCCCATTGTTCTAGGCGCATTTTGTGACAGGGAATTTCATTAGTGTGTGCAGTTTCTGAGTTCTGGGCGCAGTACTGCGCCTAACATTTCAGAGTAAAACTGCAGAGTGGAAGGAAAGGAGGACCTTTTTCTGCCTCCCCACTTCCAGGTACTCTCTGAAGATTGGAGAAGAGACCCTCTTAAGAGGTCAGGGGAAGGACTAGACCGTGTGAAGAATATAATATTTTAGCTGCAGTTCATTCATTTTCAGCTTTGAACTCTTGTTATAAAAAAGTACACCTAGACATTCTGTTGTTGCGCCCATAACCTAGCTTTAAGGTGCTATTTAGCTCCTTGCTTTCATATCTCAGTTTCTAACACTGCTTAGCAGAAGTGTTTTAAAAACACCATCTTAATGACCAGGGCTCTAGTACACAAGAGCACTTCAACTTCAGGTTGCAAACCATTCAACAGAGATTTATCTTGTTTCTAACTTTCTGTTCCATGTTCTGGCTCCTTGGCACAGGGCGTTGTATACATAAACTGACAGGATGACTTACGATTACAGAGTTTCTTCAGCGATGTGATGGAGGAAAGGGATGAAACACTCATGTTCCCTTCCTTCAGTTCCTCAGCGGGCTTTGCTTGCTTGAGGAAGCGTTTGTACAGGTCTGCCTGAAGCGGAGTCAGCCTGAGGTGAAACGAGACATCAATCATGTTCCAATCACTGAACAGATGACCACTATAAAAAAATCCCATCTTATCTAATCCATGTTGGAATCGCTTAGGTTAGGTCCCAAATGAACATTTAATGCAAAATAACTCAAAACTTTCCAAAGGGTATAACCTACTTGAGCTACTGAATTCCCCTTCTTGCAAACTCAGAAGGAAACTTGGTGTACAAGAGGAGCTAAATTGTCACTGACTTTGGTGGACCTGTGCAATACCCTAGTCTTAAAAGAAAGCCATTCTCCAAAGTCTGGTTTTTCTTCTTCTTTTAATTCATTTGTTTAATTCACAAACTGGTCTTTAAATTGGACTCTTAATAATAATAAAGCTCCATTTTCCACAGTCTCAAAGCTGCCATGCTAAGATCACTGTTAAAAATACAAATATCTAGAGGTGGAAGGCTAGTCATGTTGGCAGCTTTAACTTTCACTTTTATGCTATTAACTCTGCCAGCATGCTCAAACCAGAACAAAAGACTGCAAGTCAGAATACTGCATTCTCAGTGACCTACACCCTAACTTTGAAAAATTATTTCCCCCAGAATCTCTCAGAACATCAGTGGCATTCCAAAGAGTAAACTATCAAGCAGGAAGGCACTGGTGGGTGGCTGTTTCATCACATCTTTCATACAGCTATTCCTACTATTAGCATACATGATTGTCTTAGGACATGGTGTCCCTTACAGAGTCAGTGTTTTTCAACCTTGCTGCTAAGGAAAGACCTCCTGTCTACACATCTTGCTGCTCACCAAGTTGCTGCTTGAAACCCGGTGCCTTAAAAGCATTATTTTTATTTGTTTTTAAATACATTTTATTAAGGTTCATAGAGAAAAATACTTTTTTAAAAAAGCATTCTTTTTAAAGGTCCAACATCATCTAGCAGTTTATAGCTATTTGATGTGCAACAAATGAGTTGCACATTCTTTAAAACACACAAAAAAATACTGAATAGCATCCAAAAATGTGATTGATTTTCCCGACTTCATTAATGCAGAACATTTTATAAAGGGTACGATTAGATTTGGATGAAAAGCAAAAAAACAACACAAACCATTGTTGTAGCTAAGCAGAATAAGAAAGGCACTATTCTCTGACATCTAGATGAATGTGGTTCATTCAGAATAGTTTTGAGGCAAGCTCCATCACCGAATTAATTATGCTGACTTTTTTTTTTTTTTTGCTTTGCAGGGGGGTGGGATATTATATATGTCAATAACTCAGTTTCTTCCTTTTCATTCAGAGGCAAGTTACCTAGGATCAGTACAGTACTTACATATAAAATAAATTAAGCACAACTTTTAAAAATATAGTGACTCCAATAAAGGAATTCATTGTGCTGATAAATTCAGCAGAATTTAAGAAGGAAGGTTAATTGGCTGTTACGAAAAGGGGCAAAGGGAATATTCTGCCACAACACCCAGAGTAACACAGATCAGAACGTTTCAAATAACTCTTGCTTAGAAAGGCAAGAGTGAATCCACCGCATTTCTTGATTAAGTTTAAAAAGTCTGTGCTTTGTTTTAAAAGCTGCACTTGCATCTTGTACCTGCAGCACACCACCTGTTCTATTTTCACTGGAAGGTATTTGGAAAGAATATCTGAAGTCCTCCTTATAAGACACCTAGAAAGGAACAAAATAAATTTAATGCTGTTAACAAGAATACCTAAGCTCATGACCATCTTCCGGCAGAACACCTTCCTGGTGTTAACAGAGATCTTTCAGATAACAGCTCTGCAGACTTTGATCAGCATGCATGAGCTCTGACAACAAGTGAACATCCATTTTAGCAAAAAAACCAAAACCCACTTTCTTTCTCAGCCGATCAAAGCACTCAAGAGAGACAGTAGCGTCACAATGAGAAGAAAAAAATCAATTTGGAGAGACTGACTGTACATGACCCATAGCAATTATTGGGTGATGACTTAAAGATGAATGGATTTGCACTTTCTGAGCTCTATCAGAGACTACAGGGATGAATTATGAGCAATAATGAACTGAGCTGTTTCCAGGGTCAAAGTAACTTTAACTACCACAGCGCAACCTGGGGAGTTAGAACTAGGGAAATAAAGTGCTCCTAGGATAAAAAAGGGAAACTTGTGAACTTCACCTGTTGACAATGCTGATCAGCTCTTTAAGCCTCTCCTCTCCTTTGTGTCTTCCTGCTTCACTTGCATCGGCATCCCTGCCTTTCAGGATGGGAATTTCAAAGTGCTTTTTAAACTCCTGAGCTGTCCCTGTCCAAAAAAGCAAAACCTGATGATGAGGAATAGCCCTACCTTTCATTTTCTATATTCTGTTGCAAGTTTTAAATGCTCTTAACTATTTCAAACACGTCTTCCATTGCATTTCAAACTTTCTGATGCACGTAAATGTCTCTGTAGCCTAGTAGGTTCAGACAACAGCTTTTTTTCTGGATCAGGCAGAACCTCATAATTCAGAAAGGCATGTGAAACTTTAGAAATAACCATTCCTTTGCCTTGGAAACATCATCACTTATGCCTTCAAGTCCCACCTGCTCACTTAATGAGAGATCCAATTATACAACACTTTCAAACATTGACAGAACCTTGGTCATTTAATAAGATGCTGAGGAAAGCAGACACAGCAGACATCTGGGCCAAAATTGAAAGGTAAGCATATGACATAGCTGGAAATACAGTCACTCTGTTCCCAAAAGGTTCCCTAGCAGACTCCCACAAGGTTGTTCACGCTTTTTTGGAACTCCAAAGCTAGCAACACTTTGATTAGTCCACATCTTCCAATAAAATGGTTCACCACTGTTCTGTGGAACAGAGCTATACTACACAGTGGTACCTCGGGTTACATACGCTTCAGGTTACAGACTCCGCTAACCCAAAAATAGTGCTTCAGGTTAAGAACTTTGCTTCAGGATGAGAACAGAAATTGTGCTCCAGCAGCGCAGAGGCAGCAGGAGGCCCCGTTAGTCAGGTTAAGAACAGACCTCCAGAATGAATTAAGTACTTAACCCTAGGTACCACTGTAATAATGTGTGAAACACAGTATGATTGGCAATTTGATATACTGTACACTTGCAGTGCACAACCGCACTTCCCCACACCCAGTCATTATGGTGGGGAACTTAGAAACTTGGGCTGCTAACTTCAGACTTATTATACTGTGTTGCTGTTGTTTTAAAAAAGAAGTCCCTACCGAGGATGCCCGAGTTGACAAAATGTACTAGACTGAAGTATTCCAGTAGGTCATTCTGAATGGGAGTTCCTGAGATGAGCACTCGCCGTGCAGTTTTCAGGCTGTTCAGAGCCTGGTACGTTTGGTTATCTGAGTTCTTCAGCCTGTGACCCTGAAAGAGTAACAGAATGCATGCATATTTACTTTTGCAGAATCAATATACCTATCTTATAAACCTGCAGACAAGATTAAATCTAAGCACTGCAAAATAAGAAATATACTAATAGGTGCATGTTCCTACTGCAACCCCCCCTCCCACGGCCAGTGGGTTTACTTAACTGCTAGTTATAAGACACCTGAAGAGCACTATGATGTCCTAGCAGCTAACCACTGGAAGCAATGACAAGTGCTAATAATTAATAAAATGAGAAGGGATACGTTGCAAAGTGGTTATACAAGATTATGGGATGGGACTAAATCTAATATAGGTCCTCTGGGATTTTGGTAGCTCTTTAAAAAATATTGGAATAGACACACTAATTACAAAGAATATTCAGGCATTATAATTTGCAGAAAACACAAGGGGGGGGGCAGTGGGGATGAGCTCTTTTGCTTTGCATGCAAAATGTCTCAGGTTCAGATCCCTGGCATCTCCCTCTTAAAGGATCCCTAGTACCTGCGAGAACTGCAAGACATGGGGAGTCAGGAGGAGAGAACAGTGCTGTAAGCACCAAGCTGCTTCTTTGGCACAGGGATAGCAATGCCACACCTGGAGCTTAAAAAATAATAATAATACTCTTCCACCAAGGGGAGTTTTGCCTTTACTGCTAGTTACTGGGGAAGGGGTTCTATTTGCACCAGGATAACAGGTGGGGAAGGAAAGGTTGAAACTCACTGCCTTATGGTTTTGATGCACCAATATCACCCCCATCCATTTTAAATGTTAAGAACTGCTGGTGTGGTTGCTAACCATGCAGTCACAGAAACTTTGGGTTTAGCCCTCAGCTGCACTTAGTGTAGGGGCAAACCTTCCTGCATGTTGCCAATTGAGTGGCTAGAAATTCCTGCCCAGGCTCACCACTGAAGCCGAGTGACATCAGCCACATTTTGACTCCATGGGTGATCGATCACCTCTCACTAACAAGAATACCAGCTGCTTTCCACCTACCTCATCACATATGACCAACCCAACACTCCCTTTCTGGAGGACTTCAGCATGAAGACGGAATGTTTCGTAGGAAATAATCAGGATCGGGGATGGGACTCTTAGGCCTCGCTGGTTCATAAACCCAGCTATTAGGAAAAATAAAAACGGCAAAGGAAAAATAAGTGAGGTCTATTTGGAAGCCAGGGAGACAGCGCAAGCTTTAGGAATAAGCAGTTTTGCAAAACTGTGCATCCCACATTTACCTCTACACTTACTTTTTGTGTTCTGCTATATTGCAACAAAGTGTTTTGTACATCCAAAGCATCACAATGCATTATTTCCTTCATCTCCACTCCTCAAAGTGGCTCAAGAGATCCACGGCAGAGTTGGAAGAGTCTAGGTCATCCAGGTCCCACAAGCTACCGACCAAAGTTCTCTTACTAGGACCTCTATATACCTATTTCTAGTCCTTTGCTAGCTCTGCTGTTTTTACCCTCTGTTCACAACTGCAGAAACCATTTATCAAATTCCTCAGCATGAATCTTTGAATTAAAGCCTGCCAAGAATGTGATGATTGTCGCAACTTAGTATGAGGGAATACAGCTTATGTAGTGTTCTTGCTTTACAGTAAATCATTTTCTTTCTTTTTTAAAAGCACATATTGTGAAGCCTCCATACCTAGCTTTCTGTCTATATCCTCCTTGGAGCCACCATCGATAGCCAGTGGCTGAATCCTTCCTCCAAGCCATTTACCCACTTCATTGTACCAGTTCTTCACCAGGCTGGAAGGCGAGACCACAACGGCCTTGTCGATCTCAGGCTTGCAATCTGGACTTTGGCGCAAGAGCGTCCACATCAGAGTGATGCACTGCAAGGTCTTGCCCAGACCCATCTCATCTGCCATAATGCAGCCATGACTTCCAGGGATGCGGCGGCCTGTCACACACTCCCACAGGAACTTCACCCCCTGCACGAAAAGCGTTTCCCTTGTATTAGAATAGACTTGCAGGACGGAAAGTGATATTGTGCATGAAGCAGCACCTGCGCAAATTGCGACTGGATGCACAGGAAGCTATTGGTATTCAATACCGATTACAACATCGCTCTCGAAACAAGAGAGCTTGGGAAACTGGAGAGACAGAAAGATTTGCTCAGAAATGTACAGGTTCCAATGACAGCCAATAGTGTCGCAGCTCATAGTGCAGGGAATTGCCATTTTAGCCTGGCCTTTGAAGCGCAGGGGAAATTGTTGCAGCCACTCAGCTAGAAGCAGCAGACACGGAAGCCTGCAGGAAAGGGGTGTGTGAAGTGTGCTAGCTACAGGAAAAGTAAGCAGGTGGGCGTGGGGTCCTTGGCCATTGCTGCACAGTGGCTCCCAGCATCTCCCAACAGCAGCAGCAAAGGAAGTCTCCCCTCCCCTGCTTCAGAGCACAGCAGGGACTTGCAGGTTTGACCCTACATAGAGGAGGTGCTTCAGGGCCCTTGGCCACACAGTTATCAAGCAATCCCCTAGCTTTCCTCCCAATACAGTGGTACCTCGGGTTACATACGCTTCAGGTTACAGACTCTGCTAACCCAGAAATAGTGCTTCAGGTTAAGAACTTTGCTTCAGGTTGAGAACAGAAATCGTGCTCCGGTGACGCAGCAGCGGGAGGCCCCATTAGCTAAAGTGGTGCTTCAGGTTAAGAACAGTTTCAGGTTAAGTACAGACCTCCAGAATGAATTAAGTACTTAACCCGAGGTACCACTATATTGAAGCTGGGAGGTGTCATTAGGCACCTGCTCAACAACCACCACCACCCACCACCCACCCCCTCAAGTTTAGGAATGCTCTTCACACTTGCCAGAGGACCACTCTCTAGGGTGAAAGAAAATGCTGGAACCTGCCGATGGAGGCAATGCAGTGAAAAGTTCAGAGCAGCATTACTGCTGCATTTGGTATCTCGCAGAACTCACCTCTCTCTGATGGGGTCGTAAGACACGGCTGAGAACAGGATCCACCACAACATGAACAGGCACTTTGTCCCTTCAGGTAAGAAACAAAGGAGAGATCAGAGCAGGCATAAAGGTCAAAGCACTATTCTGAAGGATATTCCCAAGGGGCACAAGGCCTGTTAATGCACCACTCTGCTTCACAAGACAGGGACTCCTACCACGTGGCTACTTTCACAGTCAAAACCAACTAGACCCAGTTGAAAGTCGTAGCAACATTCAAATATGCTTTGCATCCCTCCAGAGGAAGTAATGCACAGCTATCTTATTACTGGGGGACACAGAATTCAGTAATATGGGCAAGCAACGATGAACACTGTGGTTTGTCTTTGATAAAGATATATTTGTAAGGAGTTTACTGCACAGGGAACGATGCTTCATGTCCTTCTGAATCAATCATCCTCAACAATCTGGATAGTTTTCTTGTGTGAAACAAGTGGTGTGATCCACCACTGCATCTCCATTATGGGAGATGAATCAGCCTAATGACTGCAAAATGGCAACTGAATACTAAGCTTGCATGCCGACTCTAAGATCTGTCAAAATATAAACAGATACACAAACCAAGCTGAAATGGTGGAACAGAACATACTGGGTGTGGGGAGAGGGGAGGTCGGAAGGCAGCAACTCACTTGTCGATTTTCAGCTGGTCATGAGCAGTCAGAGGTGGAGGTTCGTAGAGCACCAGAGCTCCTTCTTCAAAAGGGTCATGGAGAGCATGCCTGAGTCCTGCACGCTTGATACCCAGAGCTCTAAAGCCTGGGGAACCTGAAAGAGGACAAAGAAAAAGCAGCAAGCTGACTGTTTTCAGTAAACGCAGGACTGTCAAATATCCTATTACAGTGACAACACACTGACTTAGGGAAAGATAGCCCCAAGAATAAAGTGCTATGTGTGAGATGTAAGCTATAGAATAAACATGGCAGAGATATCTCATTAAGTCTGGTGTGCCATTGCTATCAGATTGAGACTATGCACGGAGGCAGCAAGTAGCATGAAACAAAAAAAATTGGTGCTCCATTACAGAGCTTCTGAACTACAGCACCAGATCTCTATCGCCAAACCTGGCCTGAACAAAATGTATGACCATTGCTAAAAATCCAGACTTCATCAGAAAACACACACACACACACACACACACACACACACACACACACACACACTGCCCTTAGTCAATAAAGGATAGTTAGACCAATACTTGAAGGTGTAACTACAGTAATTATTCACAAGTCTGGCACGTAGCTTATGCTTGTATCATCAACTCTGTCTATGAATTTCCATATACAACTAACCAGCAAAGGAAGCATATTTGTCTATCTTCTCCCATTAACTGCAGGTGCATTTTGAAACTTGGTGGCATTTCATAAAATTCAAGAAGTCTGAGACCCAAAATTATAACTACAAACTAGGGTTCTGTAAGTCAACATGACTTATAGACCAGTGTTATGTATATTTACTTGGAAATAAGTCTCACTACATTCAAAGAAGCTTACTTTCAGGTAAACATGCATAAGAGGGCAGCCTAAATAAGCATTACAGCCCACCACTTAATAATTCAACATTTTTAATACATTTTTTTTCTTTTTTACACACAAAACTTCATTATTCTACACATTCAGAGTTAACAGATGGCGAAGTAACACTTAATGTTAGGAGGGAAACCCCATGGATTTACCTGTGTAGTTTGGAATAGGAACTTTGAAAGGTTTTGACAAAATGCTGCGAATAAAGGCCTCCTGGGATTTAAAGTATAAAATATTCATTAGTTTAACATTAAAAATACCTTTCAAGCTAATCAGTAAGCAATAATGAACTTTATACTGAGATTGGCAGATTTTGCTTCCAACTAAATGTATTTAGCACTGAATGACAAGTATTTTCCACTATTGTTCCTACACTCTGGAAAGCCCTGCCATTTATGAAACATCATCTATCAGTTGCTTCAGAAGTCTTATAAAGATATCACTTTTTGCCCAGGCTATCCATGACCATCAGATTGGACCCTATTATTAGGTACTAGAACTCTGTTTTTATGATGGTTTTCTGTTTGTACGTTTGTATTTTTGTAAATGGTTTAAGAGAGTTTAAGAATCAATTGGTATAGAAAATGTTTTAAATAATAATAAATATATTTAGAAACTTAATTGCATTTCATCTATTATTTTATTTGTAAAACATTTGGGGAGCTCTTTGAACAAGTCATTTCTATTAGGCTCCTAAATAAAGAACAGTTCATAAACAGCTTATTCTTTACAGGTCTCTCATATTATATTCCAAAGAGAACATATATAAAAATCACTTTCTATACTATTTAACTGGGAAGAAGTTGATCCCAAAGAAGTGTCATTTCTCTCTATGAACCCAATCCAAAACCACCAGATTCTTATAGCCAGCTACAGACAGATAGCACAGAATCTTTTTTCACAGCAGATTGCAGGGAAATCTGTGTGCTTATGATCTTCTGGCTCATAGCCTTTGTGCTTTTGCAAACTCACAGCTTCTCGTTCAGGTGGTGTGAGTTCATCCACAACCCAACCAACAAAAGAGCCATACTAGAAACTGTGTTGTCTCCCACCCTCAGGAATAAGTTAATTGTGCAAAATTGCATGAGAAAACATAAATAAATCACTTGCATGTTTACTGCCATCAAGGCAATGAGGCTGATTGGTTAACTGTGCCAAGGGCTTCCGGAAAGGTGACATATAACACTCCCTGTTATCGACTTTGCTGCCATGTTTCTGTCTCTTCCGAGTCTAGAAAAGATGAGAAATATTGCATTAGGATTGGAGAACCCAGATGTACATACCACAGTCATACTGCCTAAAACCATCCAGTTAGATTATTTGTGCATCTGAGCATTTCGTTTTTTAAAAATTGTTTTTCAATGAAGTGATGTTCACCATCAGTGCCACAAACCTTGTCAAACGCAAAAAACAAAATGCAAGCATGCTTGGAAGGTAAATATGGTTTAAAATTGGGTTTGAAACATTGTCGAGGTTGGGACACACTGGATATAAAGAAGCATAAAGCAAAAAGAGGGCTATTGCAATTAGAGAACTTCTAATGATAGTTCTACTATATATGTCTCAAGGAAGGGAAGGATACAAATATGAAATAATTTGTTTCCAATAGTTGCTAAAATAATTACTTTTTATTTATTTAGAAGAGAAAAAGACTACAGCTACAATCTTATGCACACTTTCTTGGATGCAAGGTTCATTGAACTCAATGAGACTTACTTTCAAATAAACATACGTAAGATTTGGCTGTGTTGAGTTGCGTGTTTAAAATTGTTTAAATATGAATTTCATTAGATAATCCTTCGGTTAACAAACATTTTCCACATGTAGATCAGCTAGAGGAACACAATCCAAGGTGCAAATATACTAGCCACCACATAAAATGTAGCATCTGTATTGACTGGAGCTTGCTTCATGTAAGAGAACAACCAGCTTGAGGATGTCCCTGTGACTCCAACTCCTTGCAGTATACATCCATCATCATATAAGCAATATGCTTGCCCACAAACAATCACAATAGCCAAATTGATGCATTATTATTATTATTATTATACTTGACCCACAATACATTGCATATACTGAGGCCAACAGATAAGTCCCCCTAATGAGTTTATGGCCAAAGGTCAGCCACTACACAAGTGATACATCCATAGTGAGAAATGAGAATATATGGGTACAGCAAAGGAATGGAAAACCTCATACAAATAAGGTTTAACAATGCAGTCTCCTTGCTGAAGCTCAGCAGCTCTGGGTCTGGTCAGCATATTCCATCATGGAAGGAAAGCAGGACACAAGTGTACAACAGAGTGATTGACAGGATGCTCACAGTTTCAGGATGCCAGGTGTCATCTTCATCAGAGCCATTCCCTTCTGGCTTCCTCTTGACCAGCTGACTAGGAGCCAGGCTTCTCCTCTGCAAAAAGAAAAAGGAGAGTGATAGATCAAGGCGACCTATTAAGAATCTGCATACTATGGAAGTTGCATTTTCAACAAACCTCAAAGGACCTCAAAGAAGCAATGCAGTTAAATGTGTTGTCAAGTCATACAGGGAAATCCAGCAGGGAAAGTCTAGACTCCACAGAGCCATCTGGTGTCACAGTGTTATATCCAATGCTTTTTTTCCGGGGGGACACAGGGGTATGCATATCCCTAAGCATTTTGTGAATCCTTGTACTTTTGTCCATTTACTGTATTTATTTTCCCTGATTTGAACTATAAAATGGTAATTTTCTTGAGTCAAAATGAGAGTACCCCTAAACATTTTTTAAAGAAAGGGAAAAAGCATTGGTTATATTGCATATACAACGCTTTTACTTTAGCAATCTAGCGGAGTCCGATTTCTCTATTACGGCATGATGTAAACTTAGCCTAACAATGCCTATGGGAATTCCTCTGGTTCTCCACTCAGGGCCAGATTTAGGTTTGATGAGGCCCTAAGGTACTGAAGGTAATGGGGCCCTTTATATGTCCAGCTGTCCTCTGTCAACAACAAATTGTCACTGTTTTTTGTGTTGATTATATGGTAATTTATGGACCTAATAGGTATCTAAAGCCATTTGCCACTGTTGCTGTATGTAGGTTTTATTTTATTTGTTTTTTTATCTTATATTTTGGAAATGTACATCCAGGGGTTTTTTCCTTTAATTTTTTTTTTTTGGGGGGGGGGCAAGACAGTGGGGCCCTAAGCTATAGCTTGTTTAGCTTATACGTAAATCCTGCACTGCCTATGGGAATTTCTCTCGGCCCCCCACTCCCCGCTAGGCTTACCATTTCCTCTCAGGACGAGTTAATTTCCATCTGTGGGGAGCAACGGAGGAAAGAAGAACAGGGACCGAGGAGAAAGCAGGAGGGAAGGAAAGAAGGGCGGGGAGGGGGCGACCCTGAAGGCAACAGGAGGCAGCAGTGGCAGCTGCCTGAATTGGGGAAGGGGCGAGAGGAGGCACAGTGGAAATGCCTTCCCTATGGGGAGGTGGCAGCGGCGAAGTCGGAGCCCTCGGGCAGTTGGGGAAAGGGAAGCGGGCGGGGGGGGGACCTGGTGGAGAAGGCGGCTCGAGGCCCCTCCGCCGGTCGCACGTGGACGGGGGGCGTCAAAGGGCTGCGCCACTGGCCGGGACGCGAAGCGAGGAGCAGCCGCTTCCTCACGTCTCTCTTTTCTGTTTCCCGCGCGGATGTTTCCCGGGGTTTCGCCCCGCCCCTCAGCCGAGGCAAGGCCAATAGCACGCCGACCGGGGAAGCGGCCATCGATCAGCTCCTGGTGCCTGTCGGGAGGAAAAGCACTCGGCAGCCAACAGGAGGGAAGGGAGGGAGGAGGAGCCTTGCTAGGAGGGGGGCGGGGAACTCTGGTGGCGGGGGCTGATGGGAGTTGTAGTCCAAAAACTGGAGGACACACCAGCTTGGCCGGCAAAGGCTGTTCTGGCTCGGGGTTGGGGGTTGGAGGAGACCCAGGTTCGGATCCCGACTCAGCCAGCGGGGTGTTAGCAGTTACACGACACAGACGGAATCCACAGAGAAGAGAAATCCTGGCAATACTAAGGGAAATTAAACAAAAACTGCATAAATTCAGGAGAGAAGAGGAAGGGGGATTTTGGCAAACTCGCCTACAGACTAGCCCCCCCCCCACCTCCCACGCTTTAACCACTTTAAGCATGGGTGGATTTGTTCTTTTAAATGGCATTCCCAAGAGTTTGGTATTTTGGCTGGTGAAGTGTAGGGGGAAATGTGTATTTTGGGCTTAAGTGTGTGTTGTGCTTTATTATTCCATTCTTCATATTTATTAATTGAATTGGGGTTTTCCTTAGCTATTGAATTGAATTGAAACTCTTTTATAGTTTGGCACTTTTATTCTTTAGTCGTCTTTTGACATTATTGTAACTTTTCTTTGATGTTTGGATTTCCTGTAAGAGGGGAAACAGGAGCACAAATAAAGAAAGACTGAAATAAACCACTACACCAAAAAAAGGAACAAATTTGCTGAAGAAGAATGAGCATGGCTTTTTAAATCTTTTTAAAAAATAAATATTTTAATTAATTTTCAATTTTCACTTCTCGCATAAAACTACATAGCACTCAACACACCAGCTGCATTGCTTAGAAATTTCACATCAGATTCTTATAATTCAGTCCCAAAAAATGTTTCTACATTGCTATGGGGTTCCAGAGGGTTAAATACACGATCCTCTTGACCACAGAGCAGTTTACAACAAACAACATAAATGTTATAACATCTATACAACATAAAAGGGACGCGGGTGGCGCTGTGGTGTAAACCATTGAGCCTAGGGCTTGCCAATCGGTTTGAATCCCCGCGATGGGGTGAGCTCCCGTTGCTCGGTCCCTGCTCCTGCCAACCTAGCAGTTCAAAAGCACATCAAAGTGCAAGTAGATAAATAGGTACCGCTCCAACAGGAAGGTAAACGGTGTTTCCGTGCGCTGCTCTGGTTCACCAGAAGCGGCTTAGTCATGCTGGCCACATGACCTGGAAGCTGAACGCCGGCTCCCTTGGCCAATAAAGCGAGATGAACGCCGCAACCCCAGAGTCGGTCACGACTGGACCTAATGGTCAGGGGTCCCTTTACCTAGTCAACACTCAGCACGTCTTCCGTTCCTCTCAAAATTCCCAAATGCTATGACCCAACTTCTCTGCAAATATGTTCATTCCCTGCAATACTCTGGCCCTTGTCCCCAATATTAAGTTATTTCAGCCTCCGTACTCCTCAGATGTTGAAATCGGAATAAAGTATACCATAACATAGATCCTTTTGTATATTGAGATTTATTACGGCATTTAGAGTTTTTGCTTCCGGATTTAATTTTCTTTCAGCACTGGATTCTGAATGTCAAGCATCCTGCTTGTATTTGACAAAATTGTTTGGTGACTTCTTCAAAGTCAAAAGGACATTTTACGATACTTTCAAAATACCTGGTTGCAAGTTACAGTGCAAGGAAAGTGTAACCAATTAAATTCTCTGGCATCCAGACAAAAGCAGTTTTAAGGAGTTTGCCTGAGCTTTGGCTGTATCACACACCTGATTCGTAATATTGACAGCAGCTCATTGATTATAGCTGACAATGTCTGCTGGAGCCCCTGTTTAGACAGTCAAGAACTCACAGGTGTCATTTCTGAGGACGTATGCTTTTGTTTTGGCTGTTGCTCTTGTGTGTCTGATCAGCTCTCTACAGCAGGGGTCCCATGAACTTCATTCAGGTGGTAGTAGTAGTAGTAGTAGTAGTAGTAATATTTATACCCTGTCCATCTTGCTGGATTTCCCCTGCCACTCTGGGTGGCTTACAGCATAATTAAAAACAAAATAAAACATCAAGCCTTTAAAATCTGCCAATACAGGGCTGTCTTCAGATGTTTTCCAAAAGTTGTGTAATTCTTTATCTCCTTGACATCTGAAAGGAGGGTGTTCCACAGCGAGGGTACCACTACCGAGAAGGCTCTCTGCCTGGATCCCTGTAACTTTGCTTCTCGCATTTTGGGAAGCATCAGAAGACCCTTGGAGGAGGACCTCGGTGTCCAGGCTGAGCGATGGGGGTGGAGACACTGCTTCAGGTATACTGGGCTGAGGCTGTTTAGGGCTTTAGAGGTCAGCACCAACAGTTTGAATTGTGGGAACTGGGAGCCAATGTAGGTCTTTCAGGACCAGTGTTATATGGTCTCGGTGGCTACTCCCAGTCACCACTCTAGCTGCTGCATTCTGGATTAGTTGCAGTTTCCAGGTCACCTTCAAAGGTAGCCCCACAGAGAGCGCACTGCATTAGTCCAAGTGGGAGATGACCATGGCATTCACCACTCTGGCGAGACATGTTGGTCTGTGGCATTTTGGCATTAAATATCAACACTCTATTTTTATTGCTTCTTTTATTTCTTATATTGTCTTTTATAGTAGTGCAATCTGAATTCTATGCAATGCAAATTGTATTACAATAAAATGCAATCTTAGAAATAAAAGTAGCAATTAAAATGCAATTAAAAACCACACAGCAACTAGCACAGTGCATTACAATTGCTGCAACAAGCAGAAAAATCAGTGGTCTGTCAAGACTATTAGCAATTTTCAAGTGGTCCATTGTAGCGAGGAGTTTGGGAACCTGTGCTCTACAGCGTCCAGGAAAAGCAAGTGGCGTTTCCACCCATTCGGCAAAATATTGGCTGAACTGGAGCCAATTTTCCTAACAAACAAACAAAAAAATTCCCCTTTTAATAGTTCTGGTGGCACTTCTTTTTCAATGAAGGTCATATGTGTGCTCAAGAGAGCAATTATTCTCCCCTTCCATCATTAATGAGTGCTGTTCAAGCACCATAATATATAGCATGGCATCAGTACCTTAAATGGTAGTGGATAAGAGGGAATTTCAGCAGGTGTAGCTTGGGAATGTCGCCATAAGTTTATCCCACCAACTTTGCCAACGCTCAGGGGTGATGAACCTGTGGCCCTTCCTTTGTTTCTGAATTACAAGCCCCATGATTCTTGACCATTGGCCATGCTGGTTGGGAATCATGGGAGTTGGAGCAGAACAATATCTGGAAGGCCACAGTTTCCTCCATCCCTGCTATAGGACCATGAGCTGTTGGGTCCTCAGCTAGGATCTTTGCAAGTGCTCCAGTGGCAAAACCATGGCAGAGATGCAGATTCTCAGCCTTGATGGAGATATTTCTGCCTCCTTCTTTTAATCTCCTTTGTTTATTTATTTAAATTTATATACTGCTTGATTGTAGGGAATAAAAAACTCAACATGGTTTACAAAAAAAGGAGAAAAATAAAATTACCACTAAAAAGTTTACAGCCATAAATTAAAACATATTGTTATTGTTGTTTAGTCGTTTAGTCGTGTCCGACTCTTCGTGACCCCATGGACTAGAGCATGCCAGGCACCTCTGTCCTCCACTACCTCCCGCAGTTTGGTCAAACTCATGCTTGTAACCTCGAAAACACTATCCAACCATCTTGTCCTCTGTCGCCCCCTTCTCCTTGTGCCCTCCATCTTTCCCAGCATCAGTGTCTTCTCCAGGGAGTCTTCTCTTCTCATGAAGTGGCCAAAGTACTGGAGCCTCAGCTTCACGATCTGTCCTTCCAGTGAGCACTCAGGGCTGATTTCCTTAAGAATGGATGCGTTTGATCTTCTTGCAGTCCATGGGACTCTCAAGAGTCTTCTCCAGCACCATAATTCAAAAGCATACGGAAACTTAAAACCACAGCAGAATAGACCAAGTAAAATTAAAACTCATACAAGCATTCTAAACATCTAAGTAGGCTTGTCAAAATAAGAATGTCTTCAGCAGGCACTGGAAAGAATACAGTGTAGGTGCCTGGCTAATATCACTTCTAAGGACAGTGAAGGGGTGAAATGACCAGCTTCAGTTGTGGGGCGAGTTCTGACATATCTCTGCTCTTGCAACCCCCTCTCCCTCCTTTGAAAAGGGGATACACTGAAGTCAGAGGGTGCTGAATAACAGAATTCAGTAGAGCTAAGATTTGACCTCCATCTTTTATTTAATTTTGAATTATGGTTTCCACCACTCCACTTTAGAACTCCTTTTTAGATTTAATGACTTTTAGCCATTTTTATTGCAGGCTCAGTGGGCAGAAAGTGGTTATTTATTATTATAATACTTGGGTATTCCCCCCCCCCCATGGCGTGAATAATTATTGCATGAATAGTTCATCTCCCCATACGTGGTCTGGAAGTAATTTCTCTCGATACTGTTCAGCCTCAATGCAGGTCAGCGAAATATGTGGAGTAAGGAATTGGATTAGTTCCCTGCTGCAAACTAGCATGATATCATCAGGATAAAAATAGGTGCTCAGTGATGGGAATGGGAATGGCTCAGTCCCCAGATGTAGCTAGAACCATAGAGCCAGAGGGGGTCCCTGCAGGCCATGTAGTTCAGCCCACTGTTCAGTTCAAGAAATCCCATGCTAGAGCATCTCCAGCACATTGCTGTATAAACTCTAATGAAATACCTTCAGTGAGGGACAGCTCATCAACCCTCTAAGCCAGGCATGTCCAACATGAAGTTGACTGTGGTCCACAATCCAATATAAAAACTGGCAGTGATCTACCACCCAGGGATGGGTGCAGGGTGGGCGGGTGCTGGCTGCTTCCCCCCAGGGGGAAAAGATGGGTGTGGGGAGGGTGGGCAGGTGCCAACGGGGCAGGGGTGGGTGTGCCCGCAGTGTCAAAACAGCCCCTCCCAACGTCTCCCAGCGGAGGGCGGGTGACAATCGACCAGAATTCATCACAGGATCTACCCGTTGATCGCGAACAACGCGTTGGACATGTCTGCTCTAGGCAAACAGCTCTACTGCAATTGAATTTCTCCTAATGGTCAGTCCAAATCTACCCTCCTCTAATTTAAGAGCCAATTAAGTCCTGCAGAAAATTGCCTTATCCTTTTTTGTAGCCACAGCACACTGCCAAGCCATGCTCAGCTTATGATCAATTACAACCTTAAGATCAGGCTATCCCTTATCCGTGCATTTGATTTTGTTTTTTCCTAAATGCAGAACGTGGCACTTGTCCCCTTTCCCATATGTCCACTTAGGGATACCTTGTGCTTGCAGTTAGGTTCTGTAGTGTGTGATAAGATCTGCAAAAGATCTGTGGTTTACATGGATATGAGGAGCCTGATCTTAAGATGCACCCGGTCTGTGCAGTGGACTACATTGAGGGATCAACACAAGATGGAACAATTCACACCTAAATTATTTGCAGGGAATTTTCTCCTATGAAGCAACAAGGTTAGGTAAATCTAGGAAAACCTACAGTGAACTGGAGACCACAAAAACAGTCAGATCCCCCCCCCAAGTCTTTCCTTCAGAAGAGGAAAACTGACTTAGTGCAGCTGTGGCACAACAGCCTTTGTCATCTGTGTACTGCAAAGCCAGTGGTTTCCATTCTGTCCAGGATAGCACAAATGTGCCATGTTAGCACTTTAGCATTGCTCTGATAGTGTCTGTGGGAAATGTAAATGGCCCTTGCATTGCATTGCATCCTGTGCCCTTTTAAATGTTTTTTTTTGGGGGGCGCTACTGGGTTGTTGTTTTTATTTTTATTATGTAATAATATAATAATTTTATTATTATAATTTTATTATGTAAGAAGCAGCAGCAAACTGATAGACAGCATTGCATCAGTACAGCTGGGCATCGCTTTAAACTGCAGAATCTGAGAATGCAACAATATGCTGCTGGCGTCCAAATACTGATACTTCCTTGGTAGCAGACAGGACTGTTCACCACTGGAAACAATCCAACTGGGCTTTTTATGGACCAGGGTTCTGATCAGAAAAGCTATGGAAACCCTTAAAAAACAGAAATCTTTTATTGAAGATTTTCCTTTCTTATATAAGTCGCATACAAGCGACACCACCTCCCATATTTCCTTAGCATACACTAAAGATGCACTTGTTGGACTTGTGTAGTGTTATTTGATCCAAGTCTTCTGCCTAGATTCCTTTTCCCAGATCAAGGCTCGCTGTGTCATGGGCACATAAGACTTGGATCTATTCAGGTACCAAAGTAATTACTTCTATATACTTACCAGCTAATCCCCTCGCAAGCAGCAAGTGGGAATGTGAGTGCATTGCCGCTACACCAGGGTCAGTTATAGGCTTTCATCACTGTCAGAGACACCTGAAATGCCCTTCCACTTAAAGCCAATTGCAGGCAGAGACAAGTCATTAGCCACTGCTAAAAATATATCCGATTCCCACATCTTGCGCCTTGCTTAACAGACCAGAGGTTTTTGCATCTTAACTGAGGTCTGCAACTTTCTGATCCGCCTGGTCACAGCAATATATTTAATAGTCAATATTTAAATGACACCACTCTTTTATTTCCCTCTGGCATGATGGTGATATTTCTTAAGCTCCCGCAAGAAGCCATTTTCTATGCTAAAACCTAGGATTACTTAATAAAATACACCTCCCACACACATCTTACTATCTAGAGAGCATAATGTGGTTACCTCTTTCAATGTTCACTCAAAAGTTATTGAAATCAATCAATTTACTCATAAGTAAGTGGGCATCAGATTGCAGGCATAATTCCGAAGTGGCCTCTTTCACACTTATGAGATGTTTGGTTTTTTTGTTTGCTATTTGTCTTTCACACTTTTCCTGGAAGCAGCTCTATGGGTGATAGACATAGTTCTATTTACATTTTCTTATCTTCACAACACCCCTGTGAGGTAGGCTAGGCTGTGACTGATAGTGACTGCCACAAGGTCACAAGGGTTAGTTTCATGGCTGATTGAGGATTTCAACCTGGATCTTCCCTGTCCTAGACTGGCACTGTAACCCAGCGGTCACCAGTCTTTTTGGACCAATAGGTATATTTTGGATTTTGAGAAAGTGCCATGGGAAGCAGGGACAAAACGGTGGTTGTTGGGGGTGTAAAATAAAACAGAATAATTGCTGTATCTGAAGCAGCAGAAATGGGAACACAAAATGTTATGGGTATGCTCCCTGCCTCCATCCGTGGAAAAAGGTGCAGACACTAGTCACCACTGGTCTCATTCACAGAGCACAGCTCTTTACTCCTCTGTCCAGAATATAAGGGTATGTGGCATCCAACAAAATGTAGGCATGTTTAGGGATCTGTGTTCAGTGCAGGAGAGACTGAGCTACAGCAAACAGAAACTGATCAGGAAAAGCGAACCGAAATGAATTTGAGGTGATGTTTACTAATAGGAAATACTAGTGGGAACACTTATGCCCATGGGCACTAGGTTGGTGGTCCATGATTTAACCATTACATGCTTTTTTCTGGGGGGGATGCAGGGGTACGCATTCCCCTAAACATTTTGTGAATCTTTGTACTTTTGTCCGTTTACTGTATTTATTTTTCCTGATTTGAACTATAAAATGGTGATTTTCTTGAGTCAAAATGAGAGTACCCCTAAACATTTTTTTAAGGAAAAAAGCACTGGGGGAGGGGAATGATACTGTCTCTATAAAGCACACAGCATTTACTTTGTCACAAGAGCATGTATCACAAATGACACCTCTCTCAAAGAGGCAGGTATAGGAAAAGTCTCCCCCGGCACTTGACAAATGGTAGCATCTACATTTTCCCCGACTTAAGATTCTCTCTATGTAGAAAAAAAAATGTTTTGAAACAACTCAAAAGCTAGGAAGATTTGCAGGCACAACCACTGTCAAGAGATATTAATTAAAGTTCACTGGACTATAAAATATTCTAGTTCCCCTCGCCCTCCCTGCTTTTTCTTTGCTTTCCATTTTTTGAGAAGCAAGCTGGACCAATGGGAAACGGCAAATGCATATACAAAAAAAAAAAAAAAAAAAGGAAAGGAAAGGAAAGGAAAGGAAACCTAGGCAAGCAGGGTTTTCTCCACCTGAAGGGCTACAGTCAACTGCTACTAATGTCAAAAGAAAATGCCGGAATCACAGTGAGTGAATGATTACAAGATGCCTGATTGACTGCTTCCTTTACCTCTTTTGCTTCCAACCAGAAGCCAAGCTGTCACTCAATGCCAAACTAGAGAGACTCTCAGCTCATCCCTGGAACAAACAGCATCCTGATATTTCATGTCTCTGGAAGCAGTCTTTATTGCAAACCAGATCATCATTTGACCTGCCTTCTTTAACGAGACTGGATTGAAGGCTTCCTGCTCAGGCTGGGATTTTTGCCAGAGCAGTGATAAGCCTTTCCTGGCTATGGCCTTGGTAAGACTCTTGGCTTGACACCACCCCCACCCTTGGCTCTGACCCCTGGAGCGGTTCCTATTTCCCTGTTCCAAGTTTGCTGCTTCCTCTCAATGAGTACCTAAGGCACAGCTCCAACAAACTGCCCTGCTGCACCCAGAATCCCTCACTTGTGCAGGCTTACTGTCCATTTTATCCCTGAGTTTTACCTGGACCAGAGAACCTTCCTCCCAGTTCTTCTCCTTTTCTCCTAAAATCTATAAACGTTGTCAGAGGGTGGGGTGGTTGCTTGAGAGTAACCAGGCAAGACTCCAACCTGTCTTTTACAGGCTTTATTCTTGGTGCAAACTATTTAGAGCGTCGTAAGTTCATGTCTGGCTCAATCGCTAGCAGAATCTGGGAGTGGTCGGTCTTTGTACCTCCCCCAGCATAAAAGTCGCGTCACCCCCAGCCTTTTCCGCCCCTCCCTGTGCTGAAGACTACTGCACAGAATGGGCACTGGCAAGGGCGTGCTTCCCGCCTCTCCGGCTTGCTCAGGCTCAGTGTTAAGGCTCTCCCTAGCATCCTCTGGCCCCTGCACTTCTTTTCCACTGGAGGTGGGGCTTCCCTCCTCACCGGAAGAGGAACTGCTTCGCAAGATTTTCGGAGGCTCCCTATAACACAACTGCCCTTCCACCTCTCGCCTCTGAGCTGATGGCAGTTCCCTGACAAACATCATAATGAAACCCATACCATCCAAGTGTCCTGATTTTCCAGGGACAGTCCTGGAATTGCACAAGCCATCCTGGTTTCTGATTTCATACCAGACTGTCCTGTTTTTTTCTTTTTTCCTCCCCTCCACATCTTGGAGGCCAAGATGCCAAGATCTGCATCTCTCCCTCTGTGGGAGGTGGGGAGGGCACGTGTTATTATCGTGCAGCAAACATTTAACAGCACAGGAACCTGAGTTACCTTCAGCTTGTGTTCAGCTAAGCACCTTCCATGTGCAAGAAGTCGCAACTAATTGGAGTCCGTGTTTTTGTGCCTGCTGCATACTTTGCTTTATTGCTGGGCATTTGACACACTAGCTCAAGGGACGGCAGAAATGTTACTCACTAAAAGCCTAAGGCTAATGCTTCAGACCCTAACAGATCCTTTAATCTGTCTGATGATTTACTGTAATTTTCCTTTAGATTCCAAAATGATGGGAAATTGTGACATTCGTTTTTTATATCACTGTGGGGATTTAATTAGCCGGTGTACACACTATAACTTTGAATCCCATTCTTTTCCTCAAAGAATTCTAGGTAATGGAGTTTGTTAAGGGTTGCTGGGGATTGTAACACTGTGACAGGAGTAACTCCTGTACCCATAATTCTTTGAGGGAAAGAATGTGCTTCAAATGTGCTTTAAGGGTGCTTTATATATATATAATGTAATACACACACACAGAGAGAGAGAGAGAGAGAGAGAGAGAGAGAGAGAGAGAGAGAGACTATCTTTTGTCTCTCTCACACACAGTTAGCTCTCTCAGGTGCCAAAGTAAGTTTGAAGCTTGTCAAATAGTGGTATAAATTATCAGCACCTGGAGAGAGAAAGACAATATTCCCTTCTTGTGGGGGGAAAAATCAATTCTTTATATTTTAAAAAAATAACTACTGTACTTGAAGGTAAATTAGAGAGGCAGCTAAGTAGTTCCTGTGGAGAAGCAGGTGCCCAGCTTTCTTTTATCAAAGGGCTAATCTGTAGATCACCATGATGCAGACTTTGCAGAGAGACTGGTTTTAGTAGTGCTATTACCTTGCATTATGGGCTCCTGATGGGAAGAGAGAAAGCAAGATTGCCAACAGACATCAGCAGGTCTCAGAAGAAGATAGAAAGTGCCACCGTTACAGTAAGACATTTCTCTCTAGCAACTAGACAAGTTAATTGTTAACTACATCAGGCAAACTAAGACTTGGATCCAAATTAAGGCTACACAATATATGCACACTTACCTGGAAGTCACGTTGAATTCTTACACCCTCCAACACACCTCAGATGAAAATTGGGACATTTCTCTTAGCCTCTCTGACTCCGAGCCAGAGTGGAGCGGTGCACTTTTTGCACACACAAACTCAGGCTGCACCCTTGTCAGGGGCCAACCTGACCAGCCCCTAGATATGCCCCTGCTTTCACCACACTAGCAGGAATAACCACAAAGCATTAAGTTAGCAAACGTGATCATTTTTAGACCTTCCTCCCACTTATACAGTGTTACCTCAGTTTTTGAATGTCTTGGAGGTCGAACGTTTCGATTTTCGAACGCCGAAAACCCGGAAGTACTTGTTTTGGTTTTCAAACGCTTTTTGGAAATCAAATGTGCCACCAGAGGCGTAGGAAGGTCAGGTGAGGAAAGTTTCTTGTCAACTCCCTCCTTCCCACACACACTGATTTTTTTTTTTTTGCCTGCAAATTTGTTTTACATTATTTCATCTTTTCTTACAAAGGAATGTGGATTCGATTTCATGCATATCAGTTAATATCTTGACCCTGCTCCACTGAATTGAAATTTCAGCCTTCACGACATAGGAAAACGGCCAAGTAAACAGCTATTTTCGTGGAGGAGGGTCAAGATATTAACTGATATGCATGGAATTTTATATATAGCTATATAATCCCCAGTGTAGTAAGACCTTTGGAGCAGGCATTTTTAAAAAAAAGGTTTTCATGAGCCACCCTAGTAGAGCAATAATTGTTCCTTGATAATTTGTCACTCCCCTCCATGTTGGCAACTGGGGCGGACCGCCCCCTCCCCCCTTTCCTATGCCCCTGTGTGCCACACGGCTTCAGTATTGAGTTTCCCATAAGTAAATGCTTCTGGAAGTAAATGCTTTAGTTTTCAAACATTTTGGAAGTTAAACGGTCTTCTGGAATGGATTATGTTTGAAAACTGAGGTACCACTGTATAGCAAAAGACTTAGAGGTGATAAGGGAAGGCCTTGGTGGGTCTCTATTTGTGTGACAGTTTTAGTCCTTTGGTGACAGGGGGGGAGAGAAAGAGAAAGAAAATATGTCTGGGTGGGGGGAGAGAGACAGTTTTAGGACTTGGCAACTGGGGAGAAAAAAGCTGGAGAGGAGGAATTGAGGAGAGGGTAGATGGAAGTGGGTGAGGTTAAAGGGTATATATGCAATCCTGTGGAGAAGCAAGACAGAGTATTGGGAGATATGGAGTGTAATATGTCAGTGTCCCTGCTGACTTGCTATAACCAGACTTTCCCTTATTTTATTGCTCAGCTGCCTCAGATGGAAAAGGTAAAGCATGCAAAACCTTCAAATATTCCATAGTACCCTCATGAAATATATTTCACTACTGGTACCATGTGTTGTCTTCAGCATGAAGTTCCAGATTCAGTGTGGTAATTTAGAACAGATACTGAACTGACAAACACCCATAAATGTACAACATCCATCAACCCAACTTAACTTTCTCTAACTGATCAAGCTACCTGACAGGCCACCAATACATCACAGTTACAGAAATCAGGTGTTGTCAGGACCTCAGGAAACATGCTGCTGCATCATATATCCAGGTTGTTTGTGGATGCTTACTCTAAAAGGCTGCAAAGGGTCCTATTCTGCTTCCTCACAGTAGGGGAATGAATGATTATCCAATTTTAGTTGTTTACCAGTCACAGTAAGCCTGATGAAGCATGAACAAAACTAAAGACTATGGTCCTGTAGCTTGAGCAAGAAGGCATGGGGAAACATTATTGCACTGCAACAATTAGCACAGTTTAATTAAACTCTTGCTTTTGGATCAGGCTGTGCTGATGCACTAAGCTTGGATATACTTTGCTGATATTGCAGTACAGAAATGAACCTGTTAATTACATGACAAATCAATAAGGGATGTGATACGGGGCAAACAGTTAGCTCTCTCCATTACTCTGTCAACAAAATACATGAAGGACACAGTGTCCAGTACATCCCACATGCCCAATGCACACTCACCCAGCCATTCATGACCCCTTTATCTGGTTGCTTGGGTCAGACAGTGGCTGGCTGGGTGATGTCTGCTCCTCTTGCCATACTGCCTCCATGTCTCTTCTCTGCCAGTACAGCAAGAGCAACAGGTGCTTTGTGTTGCACCTGTTGTGGCAGCCACAACATGAGGCATCTTATGATGTGGCTGCTGCACCAATTGGCTCATTGGTCAGCCATTTGGCTGGCTGGTCAGTAAGCAGGCAAGCAAACAAGCTGCCCACTCTTTGGCTGGCTCTTAGATGAGGCTTTCTGGGAAGTGAGCTGTGATTCAAGGGAATTTGTGAGGTGGCTGAGCTAGCTGGGCCCCAAAAGGTGTGCATAGCTTTGCACTGTTCAAAGAGGTTTCTGTGGGCAGCAGAAGCAGGATCACCACAATCTGCAACTGATGACTGTAAGCCACCAGGTCATTCTGATCTAAGGGGACACAGAAAGTAAACAGGTATGGGATATGAGCCACAGCAGCAGGACTCTCTTGTTCCCCTACCACCCAAATCCATCCAGGGTCTTCTTTGCCCTAACAACAGGGCCAGGCCTGGGCCTGCTGCAGTACAGCTTCCACTCATTATCAGGACGGCACAGCTTAGATCAGGCCCGCGGTTTCCTCCACCAGTGGATGGCCATGGGGCACAGAAAGGAAGGATTTCCACAAGCCTACTCTGCTTGGCCCAAACGTGGGCTTCAAACAGCCAAGACAGAACACCTGATGGAGGTCACCATGCAGAACACCTGAGCTGTAATATGAAGCAATAGCAGTACAGCACGTTGATCTTCCACTGCAGCCCCAGTCACAGCCCACCTTCAGTGGCCACATAAGTTGAATGAAAAGAGAGGGCTAGCAAGCAATTAAGAAGAGCAGGGTGTGCTAGCACAGGATTAGACCTCATTTGTTCTTTTCAATAAATCATTCAAGTCCATGTGAGAATCTTACAGCACGAACATCATATAAGAGGTTTCTGGACTCTATCTGCTAGCAAACAAAGCTGGGGCTACACCGCTTATCTGTTCTGCTCCCTGCCATCCTACAATATTTCAGGGTTGTTCTTTTTAAAGAAACTGGATATCTGGTTCATTTGAAAAGATGACTTTACATTACTTTAAAAAAATGCCCTTGTTTGATGCGTAAGGTCACGAAATCATTTGACGCTTCTGTTGACATTTGCATGGCCATTAGCTTTGCAGAACTGTTTTGCATGAGCAAGTAGCATCAGACGTGTTGTCAGCAGTCCTTTGAAATCTTCCCTTTCTGAAACAAGAATGAAACCTGTGGGCATTCTTCTGCCACCAAGTGCCCCTGTTTTGCTGAAGGCTATTTCTGAAAAGTCTCTAGATGCATTCAGACTAAGAAGACTCATGCAACATTTTATTGCAGGTAGGATTTTAGGTTTTGCATAACATGCAAGTCTACAGTTAAATGATTCTAAGAATGTTGACATTCTTAGTATAGCATTGTACATTGGGAAGTTTGGGGGGGGGAAGTGCTTTAGTAGCTGTTGCAGAACACACTCATGAAATGCATACCTATCTGGCAGAAGTGCAAAAGATGTAGTTTGGGGTCACCAATGTGGTGCTCATGGACACCAGGATGCCCCAAAGCAATGTGAGTTATCTGGTAGGCGATCAGCTCCTCTAGGTGCTCACTTGCCGACCCAAATGAGACTCTGAGCTGCTCTGATGCCTGCTTAGGCCTAGTATACCTTCTGCTTTGCCTTTCTGCCTGCACTCAACCCAGGTAGTGACAGCACAGGAAGGAGATGAGGTGAGGACCAACAGAGTGTTGTGAGCCTCAGCATCCACTCAATGATGTCTCCCTCTGATGTTGGTCTTCCTACCAGAAGATGATAGAAAATATTTCCACCTTGGGTTTTATCTATTCCCACCCCCCTCAGTTGATGTCTTATTTCACAATTAGGATTTAGCTAAGAATTTAAAGGCCTGATCTGAGTGAAAGGAAGACCTTTCTATATTCTCCAAGAAAGTTGATATTCAGCTTACCTTTACTGTAGCTGGCTTATTTTGCAGTGAATGAAGTGGGTGGCACCAAAGGAAAGGAGTTCAATGAGATCAGCAGGGAGTTAATCACAAAGCAGAGCTTGCTCCCCAGGAGGAGACAGCAGAGCAATCCTGGCACTTGAGAACAAAGACTGTCCAATTAGCCATGATAGTTTTTCAGCCAAAAACAATAAATGGTCACCTTGGAGACTAGCAAATTTATTATGACATAACCATTTGTGGACCACAGTCCACTTCAACAGATCTATAAAATATATTCCTAAATTAGCAAGTATATATATGGAAGGGGAATGTGGAGGGGCAAGCAGTTCCCAGTCATATCAACCTTTTATTGAAACAGCATGGGAGCACTTCAAATGTCACTGCATCCCCCACATGAATGTGCCCCCCCAATTTCCCCCAAAGTGGTAGCACTCTGTCAGTCTTCAACCTGGTGCCCTCCATTTGCTTTGGACTATAACTCCCATCAACCTCAGCCAGATAGGATTGTAGTCCAAAATGGGACTGTAGTCTGCCATGTGGAAGCGGTACATCTGAAAACTTCCCACAGCATGCGTCCAGCCAAACATATGCAAAGTTCAACATATTCCATCAATCTTTTTAATTAACTTGGAGTACTCCATTTGTCTGGGGCGTTTTCAGGGATGAGTTGTGATGCATCTAATCCATGTAAGCCAGAGAGCACACACCATCTGCCTCCACGACAGATGTGTGTGTTGTCATGAGACCAGCAGTAGCAGAAGGGCTGGCAGGACTGTTTTTGGCATAGGATCTTCTGTCACATCATTCCATAGGTTGTTCTTGTTTTTGTTTTTTAAGGAGTCCCTCAACTACTCCACCCACACTAAATCCATGGAAATTCGCAGACTGGAACGGTAGGAACCCCAAAGCTTCTACAACTAAAAAGGCTGCTCTACACACACAGCAGAATGAGAGGGTCGAATGGGCTGCACTAGTTAAGGCAGAGGCAGGAAACTGTGGTTCGAATCCTAAGTTTTCACTCTGCGTAGGGAAGGAGTTCCAAGAAGCAGAGTTGTATTCACGGAAGGATCTCTTCTGTGAATAGAGCTATCATCCCATGAAAGGAAGCTCCTCTTCACAAAGCAAAATCATAGGATCCAAGCAACCTTTTGAAATGTCTCTCTATAGTAACAAATCCTTGTAAGCAGAATTTGCACATATGGGGAAAGGGTTCAAGCCCATCTCTGATGGTGATCTTGCAAAGAGACAGCAGTTCATGTAGTCTGGAAAGTGCAATGTAGGTTAGCTTGCAATGTAGGCAAAGCAATGGGATTTCATTACCTGACGCTGACTCTTGCCCTAAGCCACTTTAGTTTTATACTGCTGAAACTTAGGGTTGTATCACATGCTAGGCCTACTCTGAGTAGATCCATTGAAATTAATGACAATGACGAATTTGGTCCATTAATTTCAGTGGGTGTACTCCGAGTAAGCCCTACTTAGCCGCAACCCTTGGTTTCCAAGCTTAAAATATTACTAAATGTAGGAATGAAAAATGTATTCCTATGAAAATCCATCTGTCAGTGGAGTAACTAGGTTTCTCTTTAGCTCTTTCTATTAGAGATATCAAGATCAAGAGCATAAGCTTTGAAGGGGATAACTCTTCAAGTGGAAACCTGGCATTTATCATAGGCCCAGTGATATGTGAATTAGGCTTCATTTTATTCTTTAGTATTATTTTCAACCTTTTTGGAAAATGTCAGGGCAGAAGGGAACCCAGCTGAGAGTCATTTCTTTCCCTCCTCTTAAAATGCTTTGGAGTGCACCATTATTCCCAGAATTCTTCACCTCTGGACAAATAACCTATGTTTAATGACCTCATTTTTGGAAAGGACAGTTTGCTCCTTCCTAGTGTAATTTGTAATTCATTCATCCATCATGACCGTGAACAGAAGGCTGTGGTTTCACTGGTCCTATGTGCCATACTATTTCCTTTGTAAGCGGAGTGGGAAGTGATTCAGTAGAGGGAAACAATATCATCTTTCCTCTTTCAAGCCATTCATCCAATTACGGTTGCTATTTGCTGCCAGATTAGCCCATTTTCTTACTCTTTTTTTCTCTTTGTACTTTCCACAGTGAGACAGAAAGTGCTGCAGCCAAAGAGTATCATTATGAGGTCCTCACAGTAATAATCTTGCATGATGAAAATTCATCTGAGCACTTTGTTCATAATTGTACCTTAAGTGTTGAGCATGTTTATTAGTTAGTAAGTTGCACTTTCAGAGCTGCTAAATTGAGAACTCCAGGAATCTGACCCAGCTACCAGAGTAAGCACAACAAAGCCCAGATCTGAAGTTAGTAGCATGATTGTGACTATGCAGAGCCTGGGATTTGGATAACAAGATGCTTGCAGGATATTTGGATTTCATCCACTGCTGTGGCAGTGCTGGGGCTGGGGGCCATACATGCAGTACAATCCTGTGGATGCTTACTGAAAAATAAATCCCATTGAGTTTCCTGGGGCTTTCATACAGGTAAGTGTCAGCACTGAGCTACAATTTCCCAGGGTTCCCTAGAAAGAGGGACTGACTGTTAAACCACTAGGAGAATTGTAGCTCTGTGAGAGGAATAGGGGGTTCCCAACAAGTCTCAGCACCCATAATAAAATTGGTCTCTAAGGTGCTACTGGAAGGAATTTTTTTTATTTTGTTTCACCCATAACAAAGTACAGTTCGAGGATTTATTATTTTTAATATGCTTTGTATTAGTTTTCTTACTTAACAAAAACACACAAGAAATTAACAAAAATGATAAAATAATAACAACAAAAACATACATACACCCATAAATCCCTATGTTCTTACAAAACAACTTATGGCACCAAGTTCTTAATTCCAAATTCCTTATCTTCCCCAATAGACTTCCGTCTTCCTCAAACCGGGTCTGTCTTATCTGTTTAATAAACTGCTTCTTTAATCATTTTGCCATTTCTTCTGTTATCTGAATCCTATACTTATAATCCATTTTGTGGTTTGCGAAAATAATCAAAGCATATCCAAGTTTTAACTTGAGGGCACTGTTTTTTGAAATATTCTTTATAAATTTCTCATTCCTTTTTGAACTTTTGGTTTGGCTGTCTCCTAATTGTCACTGTCATTTTTGCCAGTTCGATGTTTTCAGATAATTTATCCTGCCATTCCTCTTTCGTTGGTACTAATTCTCTTTTCCAATTTCTGGCAATTAATATTCTTGCTGCTGTTGTAGCATATAAGAATATTCTCCTTTTTTCATTTGGAATATCTGAATCTAAAATGCTTAAGAGGAAGTCTTCTGGTTTCTTTATGAAACTTTATGAAACTTTTTTTTCAATTCCTCATATATAATATCCTGAAAATTCTTAATTTTTTTTAAAAAAATGATATTTATTAGAGGTTTAATGATTACAAAAAAAGAAGAAAGAAACAATAAAAGTTAAACAGAACAAAACAATACCTTACAATACATCAAAAACAAAAACAAAAAACAATACAACAAAACAACAAAGAAAAAGACAAAAACATTTAAAAACACATCCAATATGTCCGTATCTTTACCTTTCATTTACTTGTTTCTTCGACCTCCTCACACCTCCCTTTTTTGTATTCTAGTTCAATTATCTATTTCAGCAAATCCTTTCCATCTTTCTCAATTTTTATTCTATAATTTATCTTAACACAATCTGACCTTAAATTTTCCACTTTGGCCCAGAAAATTCTTAATTTTTTTTGCAACCCCACCACATATGAAACAGTGTCCCTTCTGCCTGTTTACACCTCCAGCACGTATTAGATCTCGTTTTATACGTTTTGGATAGTTTGCTGGGAGTTATATGCCACCTGTAAAACATCTTCAGAAGATTTTCCTTTAGTAAATAACAGGCCATAAATTTCCATACTTTATTCCATAATCTTTCCCATGCCAATAGTTGAATATTTTTACCAAAATATTTCGCCCACTTAATCATTACTTCTTTCACCTCTTCATCTTTCACCTCCCATTCTAGAAGAAGCCTATACATTATATTACCTTTTCTTATTTTTTCTTATTACTTTTAATTCTTTGTCTACTTTTGATTCTTCCATTGAAAAACCCTTTTTTCTTGTCCATCTTAAACACCTCACTTAGTTGATTATATTGTAGCCAGCCTGTTAAGTGATGTTTTATTTCCTCAGATTTTTTCACTTTCAATTTGTTATTTTCTTCTTCTAATAGATCTTTATACGTGGCCCAGTTTGTGTCCATATTTTTTCTTTTCACTGCTATGGACTCCAAAGGGGATAGCCACCAGGGGTTTTAGGTTCCAATATATCTTTAAATTTTTCCCATACCATTTAGTGGTTTCCTTATATAGTTTGAGGATTATTTCAGGGGCACTATGGCTGTTAAAGTGGCATGATGCTGCTTTAAATGTATGCTGCAGATGGGGCTTAGGTAGGCCATGATCTCCATAGCCTTAAAGATGTGGAGCTCATCCTGCATGCAAACTAAAGTGGCCACTTATGCAATAGCAAAAAAAGAAAATGTATTACCAAAGATTGACAGGTTTGCATAAAACTTGTGCATGCTATTTTTTTAATCTATAGATGCAAATTTAGAAATACTATTACAGTGGTACCTTGGGTTACATACGCTTCAGGTTACATACGCTTCAGGTTACAGACTTCGCTAACCCAGAAATAGTGCTTCAGGTTAAGAACTTTGCTTCAGGATGAGAACAGAAATCGTGCTCCGGTGGTGCGGCAGCAGCAGGAGACCCCATTAGCTAAAGTGGTGCTTCAGGTTAAGAACAGTTTCAGGTTAAGTACAGACCTCCAAAATGAATTAAGTACTTAACCCGAGGTACCACTGTATTTAAACAAAAATACATCTCATCATATCAGGGAAGACTGCAACCTGGTGACCTATATCTACTGTCTACTCTTTTTATGACTCTATCTTTGGACTGATATTGGATCAGATAGCCCTTCAATCAGACAAAGGACTCTTTCAGTTAGAGAACTTTCCAATGTAAAGTAGATCACACAACCATCCTAACACAAACTTGCACTGCACAATAACAGTAAGGCTCTTTTCCCCGCCAATACTACCACTCTGCTATTTTAAGGCTAACATTTCAAACAATCTCACCTAATGGAAATGCAAGAAATAAACTGAAATAACTTTGTGCATTGTATTTCAGAACCCTAAGATAGACACTGGTTGTAATAATTTGCTTATTCACCGTTCTTGTTATTTAATCAGAGCTTGCTCCTGGAACCTGATTGCTATTCTTCCAACTTCTTTGAAAATCAGTCTTTCTAGGTGTGTGTATTTATGTGTGTTATACTGCTCCAGATGCAGCCTCAGGAAGTGCAGTGGATTTTTGGCACAGCCAGCTCTAGAAGGTGGCAAAGTAGGGCAAATACTGAGGCCAGAGTTTTGGATGGAGGAGGGCCTGCAGGCCAGACCCAGGCATATTTACATGGGAAACATCCCCCTTGCAGCCAAAAGATAACAGGAAGATCAACTATAAAGAATTGACAATGGTGAAAACTCTTGCTTCACTTTACATCTTATTTGGGTTTACATGGGGTTTTCTCATGCTGCAGTTTCCAGTTACCAAGCTATTTTAAACCCCATGTTCTAATTATGCATGTGAAAGGCACAAATCCTTTTCCTCTGATTGTGTGGATTGTATTATATATACAGTGGTACCTCAGGATGCGAACAGGATCCATTCGGGAGCCCCGTTCGCATCCTGAACGCAACATAAGTCATGATGGTGTGTCTGCGCATGCACGGGTCACATTTTGCTACTTCCGTGCATGCGCATGACGTCATTTTGAGTGTCTGTGCATGCGCGAGCGGTGAAACCCAGAAGTAACACGCTCTGTTACTTCCAGGTTGCCGCGGAGCACAACTCAAATGTGCTCAACCCGAAGCACATTCAACCCGAGGTATGACTGTATTAGTAAGGTAGGCAGGTGGCGCTGTGGTCTAAATCACAGAGCCTCTTGGGCTTGCCGATCAGAAAGTCAGTGGTTCGAATCCCTGAAACAGGGTGAGCTCCTGTTGCTCTGTCCCAGCTCCTGCCAGCCTAGCAGTTCGAAAGCATACCCATGCAAGTAGATAAATAGGTACAGCTGTGGTGGGAAGGTAAAGGGTGTTTCCGTGTGCTCTGGTTTCCGTCGTGGTGTTCTGTTGCACTAGAAGCGGTTTAGTCATGCTGGCCACATGACCCAGAAAGCTGTCTACGGACAAAAGGTGGCTCTCTCAGCCTGAAAGCAAGATGAGCACCGCACCCCATAGTCGGCTTTGACTGGACTTAACCACCCAGAGGTCCTTAACCTTTTTTACCTATATGTATTAGTTACTAGAGGTGCTTCCAGACTGTCACTATTTTTCAGTGGGATTCAATCGCCTACCAGTAAATTCATATTGCTGAGTTGCAAGTGAGGTGGAGCTAGAGGAACCAGGCCTTGACTGAAGAGAAGCAAGCAGGGAGCCATGGCCATGGCCAACAGAGTCTAGGCTTGGCCTGGGCCCTGCTGCAGAGGAAATGCCATGGCTAGTGGAAGGTCCAGGTGGTTGCCTTGGCAACGAGGCCTTGGGATTTCACCTCTAGGCCTCTGCTTTTAAAGGGCCATATAATGTCACAAGTGTCTACACGTAACTTCTACTTTAGCCTTGAGCATGTTTTTCAGCATATCTTTTAAGATATACATCAAATGTCAGGGAATGAAGTTGCTCATTCAGCAAACAAGTGAAGGCTCCCAATTCTCTTTTTTTAAAAAAAAAAAATGCAAGCAAGACTTTCTTGCTTTTGCTGGAGGGACAAAACCCAAGAACGTTCTGCTGGCAAATAAATTTTATATTGTATTAGGCATGGTGAGGAAGATGCTATGAAATGGAAACAGTTCTTAAAATTAAAAAAAGAAGCAGCAACTCTTTGACATGGGAAGACTGCTGGTAATGACTTTAACTCTGGTGTGAATGAGTGCAAGGACAAAGCCTTTGCGTCCCTCCTCAGCTTCCCTTCCTCCTGGATAAATCATTGCAACCTCCCAACAACCCCAACAGCTGGCTAATTTGGAGAGATTTATTTATTTGTGAAACATCTAACCTTCCCTTCATCAAAACAGATTCCAGGGCAGTTTGCAAACAATGACAATCAATAAAACACAATACAAATGATAGGAGCCTACAATAAAACAAACTGTAGGAAAGCCACAAAGTATAAACAAAAAAAACAGCAGCGGTTCATAGAAATCCTAAGAATTTTTGGACAGTCCAATTAAATTCCACCAGAGGCCTAGGTAGAGATAACCCCCAACAGAACCACAATGCTGGCTGAGTCAACAAAATGGTTTAGAGTACAGTTTCCCAAACTGTGGTCCATGGGTTGCCAGTGATCTTCATTCAGATGGTGCATGGCTTGTCTGTGGATTTGTGGTTAGAGGTGGGAAATGGCACATCCATTGCATTAAATATCCATTTTGATTTTCCTTGTTTTTTATTTCTTTTGTTGCATTTTATTGCATTACAATTTGCATTACATAGGACTCAAACTATAATGAAAAGAAATGATATATAAGAAATAAAGAAGCAATGAGAATACAATGTATAATCAAACAGCATCTAGCACAGCACTTTACAATTGCTACAACAGACAGAAAAATCATTATGTGGTCTGCCAAGACCCTCAGCAATTTTCAGGCGGTTGGAGGTGTAGGGGAAGTTTGGGAACCAATGGTTTTACTGAACTGGGTGCTGTTGGTGCAATGGCATGTCCTTGGAATCCCCTAAATACTATGCTCCAAAGACAAATGTCAGCAAAGTGAGGCCTCATTACTGTGAGCAGTGCTTTTCTTCTAGAAAAAAATACGTCAGTACTGCATGCCCGTGAATACCCCCATAAAAAAAGACATTGACTGTTAATTAGAAATCCAGGGATACATAGCTTTCAAGATTGGTCCAAGTAAGTCCTGAGTAAATCCATTGTAATCTAACTTGTGAATTGGTCTGAGAAAAATCTGCAGTGGCCTATACAGCAAAAGGACAAGATAATTTCCTCTGCTCCTGCTACTGAACATTATTATTTGCATATGGTCAAAGATAATTAACAAGCAGGCTCTTCAGGAAGAGCCTAATAATAGTCTTTTATAACCATTATTTATATTGCACTATGATTTCATTTTGAGTCATTCCTTGGTTAAGTGCTATTTAATGCTCTGACCTCACCTACTTGTCTCCCTCTTAAATTATTTCCATCAGAGAGCATGCATAGCGCAACAGAGATCACAGTACCTTTAAGCTTCAAGTAGTGTCCATTAACAGCTGTATTTCCTAGCCACAATCCAACACAGAGATAAATATGTATATGCCTACCACCATGAATCTGCATGATTCATTAAATGTTAGGACAGATTTTGGTTATGAGCCAGACTTTCTCAGATGGCAGCAGCCATCCTAGGTGTATAAGATGAACATCTGTAGCACGTGAGATAGACTGCAATCTCCATCTTCAAACTGAACCTTCAAACTGACCTTTAGGCTCCAAGAGCAGATTTATTTTTGTACTTTTCTTCTTCCCCTTCACCCTGCTATTTTGTGTAACATCTTGCCTGAAGAATACTTTTGGAGAGCTCATCAATTTGATTTTGTTACTATAAAGGTATTGCCCAACTGTGGATTTTGAAGGCTTTTCTTACAGACCAACACAGCTTTGTGTTCTGCTTTGATGCCCGATCCCATGGAAAAAGAGGCAGGACTGGAGGTTGAAGGCAAGACTGGTTGAAGGTTGCAGGACCATGGACAGATCCAAGTGAGCAACTTGCTCCACAGAGGTTGGAGGCCTTTTAAACCATTCTCTCCAGATTGCCTCCTCCAGTCAAGGTATTGGAAATGTTCAGAGGCTCCAGTTCGTACAAAATTCTGTAGCTAGACTGTTGATGGGGACAAACTATCACTAGCACATATCTGCAGTGCTTAAAAGCTTGCACTCGCTGCCCATACTCTACCAGGCCAGGTTCAAGGTTCTTGTATCAATTTACAAGGGCCTTAACAACTTGAGGACACCTCAAGGACAACTTGTTCCCTTATATTCCTGCTTGATCACTGAGGTATTTGCAAGAGTCCCTGTTAGTGGTCCCCCACGGCTCATATCCGCAAGAAACTGTCTTCAGTATTGTGGGTTGAGTTTTTATGGAAGTCACTTCCAGTGAAGATCAGGCAGACCCCCTTCCAGGTGAATTTTTGGTGCTTATTGAATGCATTTTTATTCCAGCAGGCTTTTAAATTGAATTCTGATTTATATTTTTAACTCATTTTTAGCCTTATTGTAGCAGGTCTCTTCTACACTGCTTAGCAACGACTGTTATTAAGTGGTATACAAATTGTTGAAATAAATAACAAATAAAATAAATTGGCCTGTGACTGTAAGAATTTAGCAGGAACAAAGCTAAAATAATATCTGGTTCCTTCAATCAAAAGTAAGTGACCTATTGATATCAATGGTTTAAGACTCTCTCTGGCAAGCGGTAGGGGAAGCACATTTGGACCAAAGAGAGTAAGACTGGATCAAAGAAGAATAAAAGCTGGCTTAGCAGATGAGAAAAAAATCATATTTCCTGCTACCTACTGGTTACTGTCAATGAAGATTTTAATTTGCACCAGAGATTTCACTTGAGACAAAGTAAGCTGTTGAGCCCACTTATAGAGCAACCAGCAAATTCCTTTATATTGAGGTTGTGGTTATTTTATTATTACCTTCATTTTCAAAGAAAATAAAGCTGTTTCTGGGCTTTGGTATCCTGAATCTTTACTGAAAGCAGCTGCAGCAAATATACAGCAATAGTTTGTTGTAATAATGGGAAAGTTCTTTCCCTTTCCCTCATGGGCTTCAGGGGCTTAAGGCTAACATTGTAACAACAATGGGAATAAATTAAAACAGTAAGCAAGGGGGGAAACTAATGATGACAAAAGGCCTTCCTAATTAGAACTGCATCTCTGTTGTGATTGATAGAGATATACTCTATCACATACTCCAAAGCATCTTGCAATATAGCATATACTCCAAAGCATCTTGCAATCTTCTCCTTGGTTGACCTTCTAAAGAACCCTGTAAAGGCCCTCCCTGTGTTGTGGCTGGGGTGGAAGTGCAGCTGGTAGTAGTGGCTGGTGTGTTGGGGCAGAATGGCCTTCACAACAACTGGTGTCACTGCAGCTATCCTGCAGGTTTGGGGACAGGAAGCCAGCAGTGTTGGGTCTGTATGGATACACTAGCACAGTCAATCTGGTACTCCCATTGGTAGAACCACACAATCCTGACCTTGCCGTCACCCTGCCCCAGTCTCAGGGGTGGGGGACAAATGTGATTGTTTGTGTTTAAAGACAAACTTTCTAAATATGCACTTTCTAAAGCCATAACAGAGCGAAACACAGCCATCTTTTGAAATTCACACTTCACTTCTCTGAATTTTGCAATGCAATTCTGCAGCCATGTAAAAAAACGCTTATACTTTGGTAAAATGTGCATATTAAATGCATACATTACATTAGTGAAAATGAAATTAAAAGTATATGAGGGTTCAAGGCCAGAATTCCATCTACGGTACCACACTGCCTCACTAAAATAATGTTTGATTGCTTACTTAACCCACCAGCTTTTTCTTACATAAACTGGAGCTACACTGAATCCCCATTCCTATCAGTTTATTTTTAGCATATACAAGTGGACCCTTCAGTGGGGCCCTGCACTATGAAGCCAGCCATGCCCTCTTTCATGATACACCATTCCATTCTATCTCCTCACCCACCCAGTTTTCCGGGGTATTTTTTTACCCCTTCCACGTTAAGCCAGCTGTCTGTGGCCAGTGAGCACATTTGGTTCTCTGGACCATTTGGGGAAATTTCCCCTCTTTATGTTTCCCCTCCCCTCTCCAAGCCTCTCTATCTGCCTCTCATAACTCTCCCCAGGCCTTCTTGAAAAAGAAGCCCTTTGTGCATGGCAATTAGCTGCCTTCTATGCACAGAAGTGATATGATGAAGCAGACAAACCCTGACAGAAGTCTCCTTCAGCTTCTACCTGTTTCTTGATGGAAGCAGAAGAGTGGCACTGGCTAGCAATATCTTGAAAGAGGCCTTGGGTACTTTTGGCTATGGGGCTTAAATCCTAGCGGTAAGCTTCTCAGGCAGGAGATTTCTTATCAGCTCTTGGCCATGCGCTTTCTGTTTCCTCCAGTAACACTCAATCAAGATGCATTTGATTTGAGAATAAGGAGTTTCAGAGATATACCTTTCTGCTCTTTTCTATGCTGAGGAATAAATACAACCATATCTGATAGGAAAGTTAAGACATAGCTAGCTTGGATACAGAAAGGCCATGATTCCTTGTCGGATTATATAGATGATTGTCTTTTTTTGTACATCAGAAACCTGTGGAGTTGTGTTAGCAGAGTTATTAGAAACACAGACTTAGGTCACTTTGAGGCCACTTGTTTACCAAGCATTCAACATTTCAGAGGCTGCTTGCTCTGAAATGTTATTCACTGCACTAATGTGTCGCATGAGATCAGAGGTGTCCTTTTGGTGGAGCACAGCTGAGGAAATGGGGAAAACACAGACAGTGGATACCATACCTTGAGTATTTCCTCTGGCATATTGCCACTCCTCATCAGGTCTCCCAGGTCTATTTTTAGGAGTCTTCCACGCCTGTGGCGAAGACGCCTCTTACAATGCAAGGTGTTTCAGAGATAAGTACATTTCAAATTCTAGTCAATTTGCAAGCATCAGACAAAAGGCTGCAGCAGGGAATGTGGGGGGCAGGAGGAGGGATGTGGGGGGAGGGTATTCTAGCTGCCAAACCAAAGTGCACAATATTGTATCCCAGCTCTGCTGCTCAGAAAATCTGCACCTGGAGAAAAAAAGAACAGAAGATGAACTGGGTACCTCCAGACTGTCACTATTTTGTGGGATGCATTCAAGCACTTGCTGGGGCTTTAGGTTTGTGCAGTTAAAGTGGACTAGAGGGCTATATCACCCTAATGCAGGCTTCCTCAACCTCGGCCCTCCAGATGTTTTGCGACTACAATTCCCAGCAAGAGGCCCCATTAACTAAAGTGGTATCTCAGGTTAAGAACAGTTTCAGGTTAAGAACGGACCTCCAGAACGAATTAAGTTCTTAACCTGAGGTACCACTGTACTCAGGAGGATTGTAACACCGAACAATCGTCCTTTGGGTCTGTTGTAGTTCTATTTGAGGACTTTGGGTCAGGGCACAAATCCAATTTTAATTTGCAAGGATGATGAAGCCCACATAGTTCTTCTGTAGGTGGAAGGGGATTACAAGTATCTAAACTGCCTGACCCTAGTTTCTGATGGGTTTTAAATGCAGTATAAGGAGTCTCTATAGGAGTATATTGTACTTAAAAATGGGGTATCAGAGTTTTTAGGGGGCCAACCAGGTTGGGATAGCAGGCTTGTTGGTTTTTGAATGTCTTATGTAGATTTTTCAATTTCGTTGTTCTGTATGGGACAATGACAATAAAGATATCATATTGTATCATATCGTAACTAAAGGAGACCATGTGCTTCAGATTTTCTTTGACCTCATCAATTTGAGAAGCAATATGCAGCAATATTTGAGCAGCCAACAGACAGTGATCTGCTGAAAGTTCAATGCAAGAAGGATTTATTATTGAGTTACCCACCAAAGGAGCTTCTGTATTTTTGTGTCTGCTGGAGAATTAATATCACCTTGATCTGACCCATCAGTGTCTACAAAAGGTGTAAACCTATTTGCTATTGGAATTGTAAATGCAGGCACAGGCTGTGATGCAACAGCAAAATCATCTATTTTACATTGTTTAGGGTTCTGGCTAATTAGTTATATCTGAGGATGAATAAGACATTTCCTTTCCTTTCAAGCTGGTGATAATAAAACTGGTCTAAAGGCAAGTTAGCTTAATTTAAAGCAAATCACAAGCAAAGCAAATTCTGCCCAAAGCTTTAATGTATGGTACATAAGCAAAGCAAAGATCAAATGCAAGACAGGTGCCATTATGCATGGCTAAGTAAGCTAAAACGATCCAACAGAGAAGAGGGAAGAAAAGCTACTATTTTAATGATTTGTATGCCATTTATAAAAGCTTCTGTTACAACCGAACTTTACACCCTTTCTTTCCAGATTCACTCAAATGTCCATTCTGGCCATGATTTGGTTTTTAGCTGTTTATAATTATCTTTAGTGTGCATTGCCTTGAGATGGTGGTTTAGAATATGATTAATGAATCAGTGATGATGAGGATGATGAGAGCATAAATCACAAATTGTGTCTTTTTTTTTAAGTGTAGCTGAGAGGAGAAGAAGCATATTTTCGTTATTTCTGACAGGAATATTGTCACCTGGTGTTACACTGAGCCATGACTTAGCCAGGCATCTATTTTCACCAGCAGGGCTCAGCCCTAGCATATGAAAAGAACAAAGAAGATGTGAGCTGCATTACACTTCTCTTGGAGAAATCATCCTGATGGGCTTTTAGGTCACAGACTTCGTGACTTTCAGGGGTGCTTGGAGTACTAGCATTTCTCATGTTTCAAATTAAGAACTTTTTTTTTTTTGGCAGGGGAAGCCAACATGGTGCCCTCCAGATGTTGTTTGACTCCAATTTCCATTAGCCCTTGTTGGCACAGTCAACTAGTCAGGGAGGATGGGAAGTGCAATCCAAGAGTATCTGAAGAGCACCATGTTGGCTGATTCTGAATTAGTGCATGTGACATGTAGCATTTTGAAGCCAGCTGAGCAACCCTACCCACACTGGGTGGCTGCCTGCTAATGCCGAGCAGGCAGGCTAAACTTGATATTGTGTCAATACTACTTACCCCCACACACTTTGAGTAGAATTTTATGCTGATTAAAATGTTGCAGGATTACAGTGCAGCCCTTCATATGCTGTTCCATTTTCAGATTGCAGGTGAGGGGATGCTTGTTTAACCCACATAAAAATCCTCTACATGTGAAAAAGTAGCATGTCAGAAGCAAACAAAAAAACACACAAACCAAAGCCCTAGTTCCTGATATGCTAGCTTTCCATGTTCAGGTTTTCACATGGGAAATTATTCAAAGCATACAATCATCCACATATAATCTGAAGTGGAGGAGCTCTGGACAAATTCTACCATGTTATGTAGGTAGATAACATCTGGCAATGCATTTTATACTATTCAGCGCATATCCTTCTAGCATCAACAAGGTCTTGTTACTCTCTGTCAACTGCAATGTTTAAGAAGATTGATGCAAATAAACATAAGGAGGGGGGAGGATTTGCAAGAAATTTCTAATAGAAACTTACCCCTTAAAACGAATTGTTAAGTGCAGCTGCCTAAAATCCCTTTGATCACTGAAACTAAGAAATCCAATCTGCTTTAGGTCATTGAAGCTGCAGGGTTTATTTTATTTTTCCATTTCACTAAGGTTGAGAGGTGGCATCAAAGCAGTTCGTGTCACTGTTTAGTTCTCTAGAAACTTCCACTGTGTGATTATGATGAAGTAATAAAAGAAAACAACATGGTGCTCTTCATCCATCAAAAGACTATAGATCACAAGGAAAATAAAGCAATATACATTTTACAATGAAGATAGTCAACCAACAAATGTGTGACTGTAAAGAAGAGGCAAGACAAAGGTGGACTCCCCCTCCCAGTCATTTGCATATGATGCATGAATATACCTAACTATTTGCTGCAGAAAAAGGAGAGGCAGTAGCCCTTTTCATGTTGCTTGTGTTTCACACCTGGTGAAGGTGCAGTGCAGGCACAAATAGGCTGCAACTCTGCATCTGTTGCTCCATCATCAATGATACAGGGTCTTCATGCCCCTGTCATCCATAGGTTAGCAAGGACATCCAAGGGGCTAGGTATCCTGATAAGGTGGAGATGCAGAATCTTCAGATAAAGAGTCAACAGGGATGTTAAGAAATTGATTCTGGCTCATGGTGGGACTTACATGCATTCAGCACTATTTTCCTCATCTTTTTAGGAATAATGGAGTCCAGTTTTTCACTAGGGGTTCTGACATGTTCATTGAGAACCTGAACTGGGGTTTGTTAGAACTTGTGATTGGTAAGTAGCTTGAAGCAGACAGCCTTAAACTGGCTCCCTCTGGTGATATGCAAGGGTTGATGAAGACTCAGAGGCAACCTTCCTCCTATTACTGACCTTTTTTTTGCATTGTGCAGATTTTCTTGGCCCTGTAGGCTTCACCCTTCTAAAAGGTAACTCCATCCATTTTAGAATAGGGAGCTTATACAGTGGTGCCTCGCAAGACGAAAAGAATCCGTTCCGCGATTCTCTTCGTCTAGCGGTTTTTTTGTCTTACAAAGCAACCCCATTAGCGGCTAAGCGGATTAGCGCTATTAGCGATTTAGCGGCTTAGCGGCTATTAAAGGCTTAGCGGCTAAGCTGTTAAAAGGCTATTAACAGCTTAGCAGCTTTGAAAAAGGGGGGGAGCGGGGGGGGGAATGGCGAGACTCGCAAGACGTTTTCGTCTTGTGAAGCAAGCCCATAGGGAAATTCGTCTTGCAAAGCTCCTTCGAAACGGAAAACCCTTTTGTTTAGCGGGTTTTTCGTCTTGCGAGGCATTCGTCTTGCGGGGCACCACTGTATTCATGTTTAGACATGGCCATAGCTCTCTAGTAGAGCATCTGCTTTGCATGCAGATGATCCCAGGTTCAGTTCCCAGCATCTCCAGATAGGCTGTGAATTGTCCCCCGTCTGAAACCTTGGTTAGTCACCATCAGTCATTGTAGACATCACTGAGCTAGATGGACCAACAGTCTGACTCAATATAAGGCAACTTCCTATCCCTCATCTCCTGGGGTTAATTATGTCTGTAGGTAGAAGTTTAAGTCATTGCTGAAATGGCTGGAGATCCGTAATGAACAGATAAAGTTGTGGACTTGTGCTGTGTACACATTACCATTTACTCTGGTTCCAGTGTGCTCCCATGACTGGTGGTTGAAGCCATGTACACATGATGCTAGCCACAATCCATATCTCTCTTGTAGTTTCTTGAGAAATATTCTCATTTGATGCGTTTTCCTCCAAAGCAGCTTCCATCCAGTTTGAAAGCATAAGCCACATCTACTTTGCAATTAAGCCGAGATGTGTACACTTGAGACCACCATTGCACATGTGTGGATGGCAGTTTTATGAATAGGAGATGAGGGGAAGGAACCAACAGGTAATACACATTGGGTGAAGACAACCATGCCCCACTCTGGTATGTATAGCAACATGGAAATGTAACTTGAAACACATTAGAGGTGAACCGGTCTCACTGTGTTATAAGCTGCTATTGTGTAACATAGCCTCATGCCCCCAGCACTTGTCTCACATCTTAATGCTGAAGTGTGGGGCCAGTGCCAGAACTTTCTAGTCAGTTAAATTCCAGAAGCCATTCAGAAGATTTGCAATGAAATCAACACAGATAAAATGCTTCCTATCTATTTCTGTTTGAAGATGCAAAGTTTATTTTTTTTTAATTTATAGAATTTCTATACCGCCCTATACCCAGAGGGAAAGTGGTTGTTAAGACATCCTGATTTTAAAACTGTAATGGTGCTATTTCTGTTGTACTCTGCTATTTAGTTGTCGTCATCACTGACCTCGCTTTAGAGTGCTGTAGTTTCATTATTCAAATATGTATAATTTCCCATAGTTTTTGGTGAAGTGCTGCATAAACTACTCTTGCTGTCTCCTCCCTGAATTGCTCTCTCTCAACTTCTCCATTTATTTCTTCCAAACTGATGAAGTGCTAAATCACTTCTGATGACTCACAATTACTTTCCCTTAGCAATGAATGTCAAGCATAAAGGCATAAACAGACCCTTGAAAAGGCTATCCCAAGCTGAGACTGGGTGTAATGATGCAGTGCACATCAACAAATATTGCCAAGTCAGGAACACCTCATGCTCCCATTATATGAGGGCTTTCCAGATGGGAGTCTGTATCACTTCACTCACTTCCAAATATGGAAAGCTAGCACTGCTGCATCTGGAAGCGCTGTTGCTCATTGGGTCCCTTCACTTCTATCCCCACGTCCTGCCCTAATTGGATCATGTTTCTGGGTGTGATATGAGTGGTGTTTCTTGAAGAATTTAAAATCCTTCGGGGCATTAAAAATTACTTAGCTATTGAAGAAACCAAGAAGCAGAATGGTGCAGTGGGATATTAATCTTCAACCTGTAAAAAGGCAAGGTCAGGGGGGATGTATTTTGAAATCTGTTGACCCAGATAGCACCAAGCTGCCCAGGGCCATTCATCTGAAGTATTGTCCTGCCCTATTACTGATCTGTAAATAATAGCTCACATAAGGAACACCTGCCATATGTTCTTGTAGTCTGGCCAGTAAGTATTGTACAAATGCCTAGCCTTGCAGAGCAGGCTGCATAGCTCTTAACAATTATGTTTCAAGGTGCATAGAACAGCCACAAAGGATAATCAATGTATATAGCTTGCAGACTGGAGGAGTGGACTGGTGCTGGAGGAGACTCTTGAGAGTCCCATGGACTGCAAGAAGATCAAACGTATCCATTCTTAAGGAAATCAGCCCTGAGTGCTCACTGGAAGGACAGATTGTGAAGCTGAGGCTCCAATACTTTGGCCACCTCATGAGAAGAGAAGACTCCCTGGAAAAGACCCTGATGTTGGGAAAGATGGAGGGCACAAGGAGAAGGGGACGACAGAGGATGAGATGGTTGGACAGTGTTCTCGAAGCTACCAGCATGAGT